>NC_143580.1:88281100-88947796 GCF_048544385.1 Mastigoproctus giganteus | reverse complement strand
CTGAGCTTTCATTTTTATCCTAGTCCGTATATTTTGTTTCAGTGCGTCGTCCGATGTGGTTATAGTACCTTGCCCAATACCTTAATCTACTTTTATATCTAGCTCAAGAGATTTAGTGGAGAAATTCGAATGCTTCATCGGCGTAAGTTACAATTTACTCCCTTTTTATTTTAGAATTGTGTTCCAGACAGCGGTTACAAATTTGTGACATCAGAGAGAGTATTTTGTAAGGACAGAAAACTTATCCAATTTATTAAAAGAGAAGATATTCCGGATAGTAAAGAGAAGTTTAGATAGTTTTCAGATGTACAGTCAGAAGGGCTCCAAGTATTATTTTATAAAATTGCTTGATTTCTAACAGTTTTCTTCACTAACCATTTTCCCATCACACCAGTGTCTGAAGACGTTTTCTTCCTAAGCATGACATATGAGTTGCCAGTAATAGCAACTCTGATCCAGGTAGTTTGGTTCTTAAAATTTAAATTCAAGGAACAAAATTTGAAATATACTGAAATCTGCGTGCCGGTGAAAATCACTACTCACTAAAATAGGTCTTATTTCTACAAAAAGATGTACTTAAATAATAGGTTAAATAGACTTGTTAATTATTGGAAGATATATTTGTATGATCCAATGATTAACTTCCTATTTAACCTACTACTATTTCTGTATTTATGATGGTAATCTCAAACAAGCTAAGTTGCTGGCGTTGGAGGTTGAAGGCCAGAAAGGCTGCCGTAGTCGAGTGGTCAGGAGGGATGGTATAAATACATGCATTGAGTGAGCGAGATTCAAGCCCGTGGTTGCTAAATACAATGCTGTTTCTTGCGATTCTCTCTCTCTCTCTCTCTCTATCTTGTGAACTCCTCTGACTGTGCGGTCATCCCGTAGTATAAAAAAAAATTATTTATTGTATTGTTTAAACTGGGCTTTAAGTTTTACCAATTGTGATTTTTAAGGTGCACGTTCAAAAGTCAAGGGTATTTTAGGAAACCGAAGTAGGAGGAATATTGGATCGTATAAATGTTTACTATAATAAGAATATTACTTCAATCTATGAACTTGAACTGCCCTCATGGAAGAAGCAGGAAAACTGAATTATTTAAACTATGCATCCAGATGTATTATCAGTTTTTAATATATGACAATGAGATTAGCAAATTACTTGGAATTGGAGCTCCTTGATAAATCAGTCAGTTTTAACAAAATTTTAGTAAACTCCTTTAAAAGTTGATGCATTTTGTTTTGTGTTATATTCAGTTTTTCATAAGAATGTTTAAAATACTTAGTTATTATGTATTACTGTTAGCAACTTCCTTGTTAAGCCATATAAAATTTGATTATTTATTATATTCACTTCTTCAGAAATTGGATGGATAATCTCTATAAAGTTACTTTAATAAAATTAAAAAGCTATGACTTATTACTATTTGATTATTATATTAATCACAGAAATGCGAAATAACTGCAATATTATAATTTTTATTAAAATCGTTAAAATCGAGGAGGAAATAAGTAAAGTATATTACAGAAGTGTTGATTACGACTAGGCTGCGGATTGTTAGTTGTTTATTTGGTTAAATCATAGAAGACTCGAGAAATTCGTGCTTTATTTCAATTTGTATTAAAAGACCACGAGGGAATAAGTAAAGTATTACGAAATGTTGAGTGAATATTATATTGTGAGTTCTGTGTGCACGAAGTGAAAACAATTATTTCTGTATATTATTAGTTAATCAATAATTGGCAAAAAGATAATTAGGTATTTACTTTTTGCTTGTATTAAACACAGAAAAAGAAGATATCGCTTAATTAATAAATAAAAACTGAACGCACCTGAAATAACGCATTGGATAATTTACCTGACTTTTGCATATCAATTCCACCATTTGTGATTTCACCCTCCCGTAAACATCCGCATCGTTGGAAGGTGTACATTAAACGTGCAATTGCAAAATTATTTAGAAACATATTTCAGTCAGAGTTTGCTTTCGCTGTCTTGCCTGCCCGATGTTTCATAGTATTAGTAATGGCCACATGGTGCAAGGAAGCCTATGACTTATGCTGCAAGGAAGCACATGGCTTATGCTGCACCATAAAAAAAATAAAAGAATAAAAGGCTAATAATAAGAAAATTTTTAAAAAATTATAATTAATAAAAGAAAAGGAAACAGATGTTCTGTGCGTTTCCCTCCTCCTGGAGGTAACTATCCAGCTGACCTTTGAATTTCCCCAAACTGTCAGCCTCTACCACCCATGTGGGTAACTTCTTCCAGTAATTTATAACTCGCTGGCTAAAATAAAACTTCTTGCAATCCAGTCTAAACATCTGCTCCGTAACTTGAATTTATGTTCCCTAATTCTAGAATCATGTATAACAGTGAAAATTTCGTCCTCCTTAATTTTACTTATGCTTTTCATAGCCTAAAACACCTCAGTGAAGTCTCCTTTAAGGGTGCGTAATTTCAAAGGTGCAACCCACATATTGGAAGTCTTTCCTCATATGGACGCCGTTTTGCCGATCTCACCGGGCGAGTTACCCGTCTTTGGACCCTTTCAAGAAGCTCAATGTCTTTCTTTAGTGCGGTATCCATAATTGAATAATTCCAAATATGGTCTAACAACAGCCTTATATAATGGGATTATGACGTCTTTAGGCCCATGGTGCCAAGTGTTTTCCGTGGCCAAGCGATTCTCGTTCGTTTAAATAGCGTTTTTCTTTCATGCGAGGGAGTTTTCATTGCTTTTCTCTCTTACTCACTCAACTTTTCTGCCTCAACAATCACCAAAGACACGGATACACGAGTCATCTGGAAAAGAATATAGGCATTAAATGGCAAATTTGTTCGGCTGTCCTGTCCGATACTTCATGGGAAAGGGAAAGACATTTTACTCCTTAAGAAGCTACTAATGCACTAGCATGACACGAGAAATCCCAAAAACCGTTCAAACTTATATGTATGCAGATGACCTTACCAATTTCCTGTCAATCTCAAAGTATGAATACCATCGAACGGCAGCTCCAACTTACCATAACTAAAATAGAATCCTGGACTTCACGGAATAGCTACCGACCACCAGAAAAGAAATTCACTGTCACTCACATTTGCAAGAAACGAACTCTCCATCCCGAACCTGAACTACAAATAAACAATATTGCAATCCCGCTTGTTAATACCGTTAAATTTCTTGGACTAATATTAGACCGCAAATTAAATTTCCAAGCACACATGACTTATTTGAGAACTTCTTGTATAAAGCATCTGAATATACTTCGATCGGTCTCATCGATGTCATGGGATGCTTATCGGTATACTTTGTAGAATATACGTTGCTAAATCTTTATAGAAGTTTAATCCGCTCACAGCTATATTATGGTTGTCCAGTGTATGACTCTGCCCGGAGCACTACTTTAAAACGGCTAAATATGATCCATCACAGTGCTCTGAGGACTGCGCTGGAAGCTTCAGGACTTCTCCGATTCAAAGTCTATATATTGAACCGCATGATCCCCCAACCTGCGTAGAAAAACACTACTGCTCCACTACGCTGCTAAGATCCAGAGTCTACCACCGCACCCAGTTTGGGAGTATCTTTATAATACTTGGTGGGAATCCTTCTATGAGAGCAAGCCAAGTGAAAATAGACCTGCCTCGCTCAGGATCAAAGAGCTTGTTCAGAGTTGGAATGCCAATTTAAACGAAATTTTTGAAGACACAGCTACTCCTGTTCCATCTTGGACGTATGTGTCTTTCTCTCAAGATATACACTTTCTCCAGTGGGAGAAAAATATTATACCTGTCTGAAACATAAGACAATTACATTCAGCTCATACTACTATGAACAACCAAGGCTGTAAAATTTATACAGATGGTTCCAATACTGACAGTATGGTAGGTGCTGGGGAATTTTTCCTTTATGTACAAGTTCAGCCACCTTACCGCTAGCTTGCAGCGTCTTCACAGCTGAATTATATGCCATTAAGTTAGCACTTAGTAAGACTATTGAGCTTTTCCATCTCATCTGCCCTAATTTAGACACACTCCCTCAATGCTATCTATGCCATAAGGAAGAATTTCTCCTTTTCTCTTCCTACATTGAAAGAGATTCATTCCCAACTATTCTATTGCAGTGTGTTCAATCAGTTTTTGATGGATCTCTGGCATCCCTGGAAATGAAAGTGCTGACTTTGCCGCTAAACGTTCTCAACCCGCTCTCTCACAACATCCGCGAGTTCCTTACACTGACTATAAGTCTGTCATATGCAAAGTCTGCTACGATAAATGGAGACAGATCTAGAAAAGTAACACCAACAATAAACTTTATCAGATAAAAGAAGATCCAAAGCTGTGACTATCTGGCTGCCAACGAAACAGACGAGAGAAAATGGTACTGGCAAGACCCAGAATTGGACACACTCATCATACTCGTCTCTTCCTATTATTTGGAGTAAACCCACCTCAGTGCTCATCCCGTCAGACGCAAGTTATGGTCCGTCATTTTCTGGTTGATTGTCCCTTACATTCAACCATCCGGTCAAATACTTTTCAGTCACTCTCCATATTGAACATATCACCTGATTTATCTCATTTCTTAGGAAATTAACTAAATATTTAAGAGCTTTTATTGTATCCAAGACATATTGGCTTGTACAGAAGCATATAATTCAACATCTCTAATGATATGCTTCTTGTGAATAAACGATGAACGATTAACTACTCTACCAATCTTTACATCATCTGAAAATTTAGACATCACGCCTTCTATCCCTTTATCGATGTCAATTATGAAAGTCAAAAACAATAGTGGTACTAATACTGATCCTTGGGGAACCCCACTTCTTACATAAACCCAATATGAGGAATAACTATTTATCACAACCCTCTGCCCGAAGCCATTCTGCTATCCATCTAAGGATTTTCTCTGTGATTCCAGCCGGTTCCAGCTTATTCTCTAACTCCAGCTCGCGAGCGACCCTGTCAAAATAGGTAACCAGATTTGTTAAAAATGATTTTCCCTTTACAAAACCATGCTAAGTGTCCTTCAGAATTCCAGCCTTGGTCATTGTCACCGTGAATTTCCCTGCTACCGAAATTAGACTGACCGGTCGGTATTTTCCCATTTCACTGTAAGAACCGCCCTCCTTATGTACTGGAGATACATTGGAACTTTTCCAATCCGATGGAATCACTCCCGAGTCCAGTGATGCTCTCATAATTGCCTCAGTGGTTCAATGCACTCACTTGCCGCCTCCCTTAAGATTATAGGGCATATGCTATCAACCCCAGGAGCCTTACTGGCCTGTAGGCTCGAAAGTTTTTTCATTAAATAATCATGTGAAATTTCAATATCATTATTTTCTTTTTTTTTCAACTTCACTCGCATAATTTCTCTTTGACATAAAGGGTTTTTCTTCTGTAAATATATATGTAGATAACTGTTGATTTCATCTGAAACTTCGGCTGGAATATCTAATAATGGTGTATGTAATATCTTGTTTGTCCTCCTCTTCTTCTTTGCATTTATGTATGTGAATAATTCCTCAACACCACTATTTGCTCTCTTTGCCAGCGATTTATTTTAATCTGCCTTTGCCAGCCTAACCTTTTCTGTGGAAATATTACAGATTAATCTGTAGCTGATATAAGCTTCAGTACTTTTTATTGCTCTGTAACATAGTATCGAATCCAAGCAGGTTTTATGTTTAGAAAGTTAACGGCAAACACGTATTTTTGGTTTGATAGATTCGGTCTAAATGGAAGTGATAAATTAGCATTATTTGTTGTTCTGTGGGATAGACACCATTGCGTTCACACTCCATCTACAAACTAGAAATGAGCTATAGGTATCAAAAAGGTTCGACAGCACTAGTCTGGAGTATCTTTCCCTCTGTGCATTACTTAATAAACAATTTAGTCCACAATTATAAGTCCCTGTCGGTGACAACACTCGTTTCCGGATGGATCACTGTGTCAGTCCTTATTCCTGTTAGCAGCTCTCGGAAGACGGGCAACATATTAACTGAGACCAACGATGGTACTATGCATCAAAGCCAATTATTCAAAAAGCAGTGCATTTTGCCTTATCGCAGGAACATTTGCTGGAATTAACTGATATTTCATGTAATACACTACCTCTGCGTCAAGATTCTTTTAGCTAGCTAGGTGTTAATTATTGGAATAAATAGTTATTTGAAACATTATTTTGCATTCTTCTTCTTTCATTTCAGTTCATGTCATTTGTTTTCATAATTCAATTCACTCTCCATGATATGCAACTCAGAGAGAGAGAGAGAGAGAGAGAATGGCAAGTATTATAGGTTTATAAGTTTCGCGTAGAGATTGAAATCACTTCAGATTATGATTGTTGCCTTCGGGTGCTACTTAGTTAATAAGCTAGTTAGCGGTTACCTTCTTAACGGTTGAGACAGGAGATTAAAGAGGGGATATGAACTGTGTACAAATCTATGAGACGCTTGCAGGCAGCATGTTAGAGATACATACAGCTTAAGGTGCATTGCTCTAATTCGAAATACTAGTTACTAGAGAAAGTGTCTCAAACTTAAAGAGGATTCCAGTGCCACCTTCTCTCTGATGAAGATTGATGGTAAATCAGAGTTATGGAACAAATCAAATAAGTTTAAGTAATGCTGTAATAACAACACTTCTTTGTATTCTATAAGGCCAAAACTCAGATAAAACAAATTAAATAATCCTAATGATTTGAAGCGAATACTCGTGGCATTTGATGAAACCGTGTTACAGACTAGAAATCGCCCATGGAATCCATATAATTTATAGACAGAATCTTTAGAGTTGCTCTGCGGTAAAATTATACATTCAACCAATGAACCAACTTCCGATAAGAGAGATGCTGTGTATTTCTTTATTTGTGTGCTGTACATGTGCAATACTTTGTAATAACTGTGCCATAAAACAAGCATTCTCCTACCATTAATATTCGGACACCCCTCCATGAATGGGAAAACAGGTTCTATGCATGCAACACGTCACACAACCTGTTATAAATATGCACACTGTGCTTCGAACAGACAATTGCAAAGTGGGCATACAAGATGACACATTCAACAGAATTGATCGCCTCAACAGTTCAACAGAATTGATCACCTCAACAAATGCTAGACGCCGATTAACATGGAGTAATGAGCGCGAATCCTGGGCTGTATAGCAGTGGAAAACTCGTCAGTCCTATGGACAAACGAGTCGAGGTCGCACTCTACCAATCTGATGGCCGTTCCTGGGCGTAGCGAATGCCAGGGAAACAGTTTCTTCCTGATTGTATCCTCCCAACAATGAAGTTTGGTGGAGGCAGTGTCGTGGTATGGGGCTCCTTTCATGGTTTGGCTTGGGCCCATTGGTCGTTATCGACAAAACTATGAATGCTGTGCAATACCAGGACACCGTGAACAATCAGTTATGCACTTCCAACATTATGGCAATACTTCGGAGAAAGCCCATACCTGGATCAGCATGACAACGCGCCATGCCATACTGCTCGGGTCGTAACAGAGTGGTTTGATGTTTGTTTGTTATTTGGTTTTTAGGAGAATTAGCAACTAAGGCCATATTGCTCCGGGGATATGCGGTGGTCATTCCCTGACCTTTCCGCATCCTCCGTATTAGGTGGTCACGGGCTCGAACCCCGGTCTAATCAAGAAGCATGTGCTACGCGAGTGGTTTGAGGACATGGTTGTGGAAAAGTTTGATTGGCCATCCCAGAGTACTGAATCCTATCGAGCATCTTTGGGATGTATTGGATCGTCAGGTATGTGTATCGAGATTGCCCAAAATACAAGTCCGAGTGGAGGAATATATCTATCACCTGACATTTATAAAAAGCTGTTTGAGAGTATTCCGCGAAGATTGAAGGCCATCATAAAAGAAAAAAGTTTCAGCACAAAATATTGATTGACACAATAAAAGCTTTTTTTTTTTGTCTAAAGGCAGGTGTCCGGATATTAATGGTAGGAATTTTTATGGGCCTTTATAGCAAAGTGGCTGAGTTAATTGGTCTCAGGCGAGGGAATAGCATGGTTTTTTTCCCATTGGACACTCGGATTTTTCATCCAGCAAACAGAAAAGCGACCTCAGAATACACGCAATTTACAGAAAATCTACATGGGGCAATATGGCCTTAGTCGCTGATGCTGCTAAAACCTTACAACAACGACTGGTGATTGCCATAATGCATGACTGGATAAGAGATTTGACGTCACCTTCATATATCTCATTAAGTAAAACTGGAAAGTTTATGCTTATTTCTTTCGTTAGAAAAAAAAGTAAAAAATAGCGTTAGAAGGTGTCATAAATAAACCCGATGGCCAATATTTATTTATAATTACCTTTAATAGCCTTTATGACAATGTAACGTTTAAGTTTCTTCATGCATGTTCAATAATGTGGCTGAGCTCTTTTTCGGATTTTTCAGTTAATGGAAAAGACCGGATGAATTTAGCTAAACCTCAATAAATATCACTTAACAGGAATTAGAAAAGAAATACTAATCCCTTAAGCTAATATCAAAATTAAGTTTATTCAAGGATTAGTCATCATTAGGCACATTTTCGTTGATTGCATAATTGCCTGACATATCAATTTTTGTTTATTCCTCAACGATTTATTTTAGCTTCTCTGTCCTCCAATTATCAATACAGCCCGATGAAATCGACAGTAATATTGTTTAGTCTGTGATTTGCTAAGCTCTCGCGACCAGCACAATAGTTCATTGCTATTTTCCCACACTGGATTTAAAAGGCTGAGTTCAATTTCCTTCAGAATGCAAAGAATCAGATAGCAAGATTTTTGTCTCCTGAATACTCATGGTTTTCATCCTCCGCAACCAATCATTTTGAAGAATGCAAATAATTTATAGGCACAATATATTGACGCACCATGTCCTCAGTTGCTGTTCTAAACAACACAACGGTAGCCATTAATTCCCAAAAGTTATGCTTGTGCACCTTACGTTATTTTAATATTTGATTGTCATAGCGGTTTTATTTGAAGGAAAAGATGAAGCTGATTATTTTTTTCAGAAGAGTTATTCTTTGGAGAAAGCATAACACTGAAGATAAATATCAAATGGCTTAGTTTAATCAAATCTTCAGAATAACTGATAAGAAGAAATGTAGCTAATCCTTGTGTATCCGTATTAGCAAACAGTATTGATTGAAAGTTTTCAACAATATTTTTTCGTATTGGATAATGGCGATTGTTCATTCATTTTATCCCTTACTTTTGGAATATTAAAATCTATATTGCAATAATCACTCATAAATAGAGATGAAAATCATCCAGCTTTCCAGTTTAATGCAGAGGTTAGAGTTCTTTATATTAATGATACATATGCATCAGAGATTTTGTTCGGTTAATGTTGAAGATATCAGAGAGAGAGAGAGAGAGAGAGAGAGAGAGAGAGAGAGAGAGAGAAAGAAAATCAATGAACGAAAGAGATTAAATGAAATCCACCGAGATGTACGTACTTCAGTTTGTTTGGAGACTTAGGCGAATAACTGAAAGGGGCCGAATGCAATTTTTCAAGTCTGGCCATTCTTCTTATTCGCCTAACATACTTCTGTCTGCGAAATTCATCAATTCCATGGTGCAGCTGAAAAGTCGATAAAAGTGTATTCCCGTGAGAGATAAACATTACGGTGTTTTCCAACTTCTGAACGGTAAAAGGGAAAAGTTCCGATAACGTTGAGGAACAAGAAGGACAGATGTACCCCAAAGGCAACTGGCGAGATATATCAGACAACGGCGTACTTTTGACAACATATTAGCTCGCGCTTTCTTCACGCACTATGTTGGCAGTAGGCCTCAGCACTACAAGATTAAACACGCCAAATAAAAAAGCGCTTCCAGCCAAGAATGCGTTGAAATCTAAGATACTGATATCTACCTCGTGACAGCTCCAGTAGATTTTTCCCTGCTTCGTTGCCCGAGGAATAATTTCTCCAGCTGCTTGAAAGGTGAAGGAAAATTGATGTCAGAAAGGCGGACTACGAAGCAGCCTATTTAATGAATTGGATATTGTCATTATGGGAAAATAATTTATATGATAATCACTGGTAAAGATATTTTATCATAGACAGTCAATTCTGATGTATTTATTCCTATTGCTTCATCCTTCCAGCAGATATATCGGAGTGGTATGTATAAATAGATAAATAGATAAGATATTACTGTAGTATAAATTGTATTACAAACGGACGGTGATAATAGTAAAGTTCTCATTATAGAATACGTGCACATACACAGGTGTTCAAAGAAAGTGCATCAACCCTTAAAAGTATAATTGTCGTCCGAATAACGTAAGTACATGGCAATATTTCTCTCAGATTGCATCAGATAAGATAGACACGCGTAGGTGATGACATAATATTACATCTGCTGTTACTTTCAGCTACACTGGTGTGCAAAATTTAAGGACCAGTCAGGTACAGAAATGAAGGAAACAATACCCGACACAACAACGGGAACAAAACGGTACAGAGGTACTTTATTTAAAAATGGCAACATAGCACTGGCTGCCACAATACAGATGCATCACTGGAAAAGATGGAACAAAGGAAAGAGGTGGTCCTCAGTAGGAGATTTGGCCACCCCTAATGTCGATGCAGGCTTTGCACCGCCTGTCAATACTTAGAACAATATTGTTAATAAGTTCTTGCAGTAACATCCTCTGACAGCGCTATCTTCAGTTGGTGAACATTTTCTGGTGTGTTTGGATGTGCCGCTAGGCGCTCCCCAGAGCGTCCCATATGTGTTCGATGGGATTTAGATAGATGTAACGGGCAGACCAATCCATGGTACTACACTGACAGTGGTAGAGAACGAAAAGGACCTGGGAGTAATTTTTCAGGCAGATATGAAGTTTTCTGAGCAGTGCAGACGGTCTGCAAGAGTAGTTCATGGTGTCTTGTCAATAATATACAGGAATTTTTCTAGCAGGGATAAGGAGGTGATTATTCCTTTGTATAAGGTAATGGTCAGGCCACACCTTGAGTGCTGTATACAGGTCTGGAGGCCTCATTTTAAGAAGGATGTACAGCTGTTGGAATGAGTACAGAGAAGGGCAACAAGATTAGTGAATGGAACGAAGGGTTGCTCTTACGAAGAAAGGCTTACGTTTTGCAGATTACAGTGTCTGGAGACTAGGAACCTGCGATGTGATTGAGGTGTATATGGCCTTGAATGGTTTGAGCATGCTGAATGCTGATGGGATTCTTCCTCTTGCTCAGAATAATCACCTGAGAGGGCATAAATTCAAATTGAGGAAAGACAGATGTAGTATAGATGTGCGGAAGTTTGTCTTTAGCCAGCGGATAGCTGGTTGATGGAACGGACTTCCATCCCTTGTTGTGGAAGGTGATAGCCTAAATAAATTTAAGGCTCAGCTGGACAGGTATTTCGAACGGACGGAGGGATGAAATGGGAGCGTTTTTTTTTTTTTTTTTGGCTGATGCTGCATAAGCTTGCTTTCTTGCATTATATGCCTATGCTAATGCAAATAGGAACTATGTCCTCACTTTACAAAAGCATATCAACAGCTGCAGTGCGATGTGTTGTGGTGTTACATCCATAAACACGAACTCTGGCGAATGGCACCTCGGAACAGACGCACATGGGGAAGGATTACCTTAGTACAGTAGCGTGCACCGGTTACAGTACCGTCTTCCAGACTCGGAAGTTGAGTACGTCCATCCAACATAACGCCTCCTCAGACGAGAACACCTCGATCCCTTTCAGCAATGTTTACGGGGTTATAATGTGTGCCAACGTCTCGCAAGGTTGGCTGACGTCCAGAATCGCTGCTGAGACCAAATTTACTCTCATTAGTAAAGAGTACCTTAAGTAAAGATTTTGTGGTTGTAAACTTTAGAAATAGTGTTGGACCTTCAGTTTTGCAAACTAGTGTATATAAGCACACTCTGCAAGAGTTGCAGTCATTCCTTGCTTGTGTAAGGATGGCGAATTACGTGCAGTTCACGCCACGAAGAAAGAGTGCTATTGTTGCTTTACGTGAGTCAGGATGTTCTTCCTGTCATATTGCTTATAGAGTGTTTTGTAATCAGTCAACAGTGGGGAGATTTCTTTCCAAACTGAGGAATCCTGGTTCCGCTGATAGGAAAAAACGAACCGGACGCAAACGAGTCTCTACGCTAAAACAGGATCGCGTTTTGAAGCTCTTTTGCCTTAAAAACTGTAAAGCTTCTTCGTCTGAGCTGAAAAGAGAATGGGAAGAACATACAGGAGTGGTAGAAAGTGCAGTAACAGTCAGAAGACGCCTCTTCAAAAATGGACTTGTAGCCCATCGTCGTAAGAAGAACGCCCTCCTCACACAATAATGCAAAAGGCCCGATTAATTTGGTGTAAGGAGCATGTCAAATGGACCCCCGAGCAATGGAAATCAGTTATTTTCTCGGATGAGAAGAAATTCAACCTGCATGGCTCTGATGGAGATAAACGATTCGCCGTAGACGTGGTGAAGAATACCATCCAGACTGTATGGTGTCTGCAGTGAAATTCCCTACAAGACAAATGATATCGTGGTGCACTTCGTATCGCGGAGTAAGTCACATGCAGTTTATAAAAGGTTTCGTAAATGCTAATGGATGCCTGACTGTATTGGAAGGCAAATTGCTGTCAATCATTAGAGACTATTTCAACCTGCCTAGTCACTGCATCTTTCAGGACGACTCTGCTCCTTGTCATCGGGCAAAAAGTGTAAGTAGGCACTTCTGTTGTTACTTTAGCTTCATTTCTGCTTTAGAGGTTCGACAGTAATGTGTTTATGTTTGTTACAGGAGAAAAAGTGGTTGGAAGAACGGTCCATTACAACTGTTATCTGGCCAGGAAACAGCCCGAACCTAAATCCTATAGAGAATTGTTGGCATCGTGTGAATCTGCAGTTGCCAGAAAGAAACCAAACACCCTTCCTTCGTGAACTTCAGGAAGCCATAATTCTGGTTTAGCACGACCAACTATCAGTTGATTATCTTCAGAAATTGATCTTGTCAATGCCTCGACAGTGTGTTGCTTCCATCAGGGCCAGAGACGGTACGATTAAATACTAGTTTGCACCTGATGAACTTTTCATTTTGTTTTCCATTTAAAACGATAAACTGAAGCAAACCAATCTTTTTGTCCTTCTCTGTACTCGTTCTAGCAACTCTACATCCTTCCTAAAATGAGGAATCCGGACCTGCACGCAGTACTCAAGGTGTAGCCTGACCATTGCCTTGTACAAAGATATAATCACCTCCATGTCTCTGCTAGCAAAATTCCTGTATATCATTACTATATTCTATATACTTGATAGAATATACGTATTCCATAAGTATATTCTATCATTACTCTGCAAGCATTTAAGAATCCTCGGAGCCAATTACCCAATTCACAATGCGCGTAGTCTATACAGTTGTCTTTGCTTTTGAAGCTCCATTAAAGCGAAAAGTTGTTTCTTTTGCAACTCCCTCTCGAGAAATGGCACAACCTTTGAGTTCCTTGTTAAAAAAATATCAAACACGATATCTTCTTAGGTATTTTCTTTGCGATGTCATAAATCAGCAAAGTCTGATTTCGAAGGTGTCAAATCAGACAGTTCATTTATGACAGTAGATATTCCAATTTTAGAGAAGGAAGATGAAGAAATTCCAATATCGGTAGAAATTCCAATATTAAAGGAGCAATCCCGTCAAGATCTTTTAGGACGCAGTTTCTATTATAACTTCTTTGTTATGAATGAAACTAACAGTCCCATTCTTACATCTTTATACTCACCTTTTAATGTATCAGCTACAGTGTCTTTGAATTCTGGTCTGGTATTCAGCGTGCATTGGTCAGAAGCTTTCAGTATTAGGATATTCTGCTTTTCGTTTGAAGCAATATCAGTATGTGTAATATTATTAGATGAGTGATAAAAGTGTAATATCTTCGATCGATAGGGGCAGAAGAAATACGTTTTGAAGTATCTGAGAAAAAAATAAGGGGAAAGTTGTTTGACATTTGCGTTATTCGTAAAATTGTCATAAAGGTTTGCACGTGCTTGTAATTCGTCTGAACGAACCTTTTGACGCTCATTTTCGATTGAGATGGCAGTGGTTATAGTCTTCAAGTTGGCCCACTTGTCTAAGATGAAGTTCCCAGCTGTCTTGGTCGGGTTTCTCGAATCACTAGTTAAAAAGCTGATGACTTTTTTTTTTTTTTTATATTCTTGTCATAGTTTCGTATACTGGAGCAACATCTTCTCAGGTCGAGCACATGTACTTGGGAACATGTACAAGTACCTTGGGATCTGCCTCTGCAGTAGATGCCGTGGTATCTGGGCCCGTACACCCCACTCAATGTTATCGCTGGTATTTGAATCTGTAATGCTGGAAAAGGAGAGGCATAGAACTCTCTCTCAGATTTTTATGTAGAAATTTTTGTTGTCGTAGAAGGAAAATGCTCTTTTCCATTATTTTAGAGATTTAATTCGAGTCTTGGAGTCACATCTTTCGTCGAGGTTGATTTCCTGTCTTTAGTCGAAGGGGAGCGTGTTTCATCGGGGAGGGGGTAGTACCCTTATCGTTTTCAATCTCCATCAGTAGAGGCGAGGTCGCATTTTCAAGAACAAAAAAACTGTCAAAACGTACGCTATTCGGGTCAGCATAGTACACGTGTTCACTTCAAACATAGAATATAAACCTCAATATTGAATAACTGACAACTTGTCAGATGACCTACATATATTCGAGAGATATTTTATTTTATTCAGAAATATGAGGGTAATGCTACTTCAGTAATCTTTACATTAACTGTGATTAAAACATAATTTTCATTTCAAACTATTTTATCTCCAAACACAAAATATTAGTGAAATTAATTGGAGAGCACATACATCTTGGCCATGACCAAGGAGAATCAGTATTAGCTAGAAAATATCTTCGCTCACCTATTCTTATGGAGCATGTTTCCATCCCTAGGTACTAATATCTAGCCCAATTTGTGCTGTCTTTTTAAACACAGAACTAACAAATTTATTAAATTAACCAAAGTTAACTCTGTTTATGAACATCATCCATAGATGTTATCGTTCCAGCATGCCAACATAAGTCTCCAATTCTCTTCTATAGTCCATATCACAACTGGAATGCAGAATTATATGTTCACTGGTCTCCTGTTCATTGCAATCACACAAATTCTGAGCAAGTCCCAGTTCAAATAGTCTTTTTGTCAATCCATGTCCTATTATAGGGAAGGCGGCATGTAAACCAAATTGCTGCCAAGGATTTTTCTTGACATTGAGAATATCTACTCTTGTCAAATAGATATGGGTAACACGTCCTTTGTCGGACTCATCCCATCTATTTTGCCACTCTAACATCAAGAGATTCTTTATCATTTTCATATGTTGCCTGGTAGGGAACATTCTCTCATTAGGATAAGACTCATCGTTTAATACTTCTAATATCATTTCTCGTGCAATATATCAAAGCAGACAATACAATCTGTAAGTCTGCAGGTAATCTTCCAGAGAGCACCAAACGAGCCTCTGTAGAAACAGTACGACAAGCCCTGGTGATGCATAGCAGAGCGAATCGCTGAGCTTGGGGCACATATTTCATTATCAAAGAATTTGTAATTCTATGGATCTTAGCTACAGAAGAAGAGGACATGTTGAGAACAAACAAACAATCATAAAGTTAGTTTAAAGCTCTCCCCTTGATTCCCCAGTCTTCTCGAACTACCCTTCTGAGCTTGGCATATAACACACGTATCAAATTTCTTAGATACTTAGCATGCTGAACAAAGCTCATCTGCTCTCCTACACACACACACACACACACACACACACACACACTCCAAGGTACTTGATGACAGTAGTATATCTAATAGATGTATCATGCGATCGAACTACCGGATGACTATTCATACTTAGACTACCCTTCAATAATAATAGTTGCACTGTCTTGGTCCTAGAAATCTGTAATTTACATTTTAGGTCATTCTATTAATTCTTGTAATACTTGAGATGCTGTACTTTCTATCTGAGAACTAGCTTTGCCATACACCAGAATCAGCATGTCGTCAGAATATGGCACCATATTCACCCCAACACGATTCTGACTTAAAAATTCATCCATAAAAATTGGCCAGACATGAGGGCCAAGCCCTGAGGACATCTTCTTACATCTCTACATATTTCAGTGTATCCATTTCTAACAGTGGCGCTTCTATCATCAAAATACTCTCGAAATACAGAATATAAATTGTCATAAGCTCTAATTCTATTGCTCTAATTCTAGAGCGGATGCTCTTCCACCGCAACATGTCGAATGCACCATGACCACAAAGATTCCCAGAACATACCTTCTATCATCATCTTGTACATATCTTATCATCTGTTAGATAGCGTCCTCAGTCAATTTTCCTTTGTTGTAACCAAATTGATTACATGAGGACATTTGGTTTTCACTATACTTAATCATCATAAGACTAATATATAGTCTTTCATAAATTTTTGCTATCACATATAGTAAAGCTATAGGTGGGTATGACCCTTGTTCACTTGGTAAGTTATCCGGACTTTTTAATAATCAATTTTAGGACTGCTACCCTCCATGTCTGGCGGACGGCACCCATCTCCAAACATCTGTTAAACATTTGTATAAGCAAATCTGGTATTATTTGATAGACTCTTTTAAGTACCTTCACCTCGATAAGATCAAGGTCAGGTGATCCGCCATCAACAGCCTGCATTATGGCATCCGAAATCTCTTGCAAAGAGAAGAGGAGATCACATATGTTGAACAATAGGCGGCTTTGCCTTCGACCATACACCGCATTATTCTAGACTTAGATCTTGACTCTCCATGCCCAGAAATAACTAATCCAGGATCATGTTCATAGACTCACTTCCACCAAGAGTATCTTTATTTCCAGATTTTACTGTAAAATGTACGAAATTAAAAAACATACTTTTCTGTAATTAATTTAAAAATTTATTTCCAGGGATCTCTTGATCTTTTTCAGACACAAACTTCTTCCACGAACTATATTTTAGATACATATATAGCTTTAATGTGATCCTTACGCAAGCTTTTATAACAGGACTTATGCAACTCAATCATTGGAGTATCACCAACCCTTTGTTAGTATTTGAATCTTTTTCTCATAGTTCTTACATTGTCTCTTTTGCCGCAAATCTTCATTCCACGGCATCACTGGTCTTGACGTTATTTTCTTTTTCTTCATTTAAGAATTCGAAACCATATAACATAGCATTCTGCAACTTAATTACATATTCCTCTTTAGTTTAATTAATCCAATTTACATCATTAAAAATAGCATTGAAGGTCAGATCAAAACAAGGTCAATTACCAGTTCGAATAGAAAAATCTATTTAATTCTGCAATGTCTCTAAAACTCTCATTGAATGGTGAATTGAGTGTTGAATTGACCGGCAACGCGATTGGCAATTCAAGTGGTGAATTGACTGGCATACGTAATTGGTAACTTTCCAATTACGTATCTTATCCAATACGGACATGGTGCATACGGTAACATAAATAAAAGATTGTCCATTCATAGAGTATAAGTTGGAATATGCCCCTGAATATTCACAACTCCCATTCCAGAAGCAGAAAGGAAGTCTTCAAGAATTTAACCTCTATCATCAGACTCCCTATTTCCCCAAAGAATGGAATTATGGTTTGAGTACATTGCAAATATAATATGTCTTCTTGAAGCGTATCTCTAATTAAAATTATTTCCATGTGGAATTATACTATCAGTGTACTGACAATATAGTGAGACCAGATATACTCTACCTATTACACCGATTATCTCAGTACAAGTTACATTTTCATTAGGTAGACTTACTATTTTGGTAATCACCAAATCTGGTTTCCTCACTACAAATTGCAACTTTAGGATGATCTCCATCTGATAAAATCCTATAACATTTTGGATATCCTCGTACATTTCCACCCATTTCATAAGGCTCCTGCAGTAGACTAACATCAATATTTCTATGCTCCGTTTCATAATGCCACTGAGCAGCAACAGCCTTCACCTGAGCAAAACTTAAAACCCTCAGCCATAACTTATTTTGTTCGTATATTTCTTTAACGCTCTCTTTTTTTCAGGATAATCCTTATTAACAGCTGTGTGATCGCACTTCCTCTTTCTGTATTTACCATTTTTTTTTTTTTTTTTTATGAAAACCCCAAACACGAAAGGTATCGAAACCTATAGTACTTAGAACCGTGCATGGGTTGAAGGAGAAGTATGGGGGGGGGAGAGATGCCGGAAACTTTGCTCTAGAGACTAAACATGGGTTTCACCACTTCAAGCCTCCAATAAGCAAAGTGGTGGTATTTCACCGTTTGATGAAAGTCATCTACCACCTATAATAGATATCGTATTTTCTGACTTATTTTAGCTTGTAATCTGATTTGATTAATAATGGAGAGTGGATAACCCCTATTTAAAAACCTGTTAGTTAGTATATAAATTTCTAAGTCTAAGGTGGATACAAGTACTGCATACAATTATGGTGGATAATTACTGCATACAAGTACATTTCCTTTATTACTGCAGTCCAGCAGTCTGCATACAATATACCTTTTAGAGTACTTTAATAAGTGTCCAAATTCAAGCACTTATAGCATTGAACCACTGAGAAATTTTCTTTATATCTGTAAGCCATCCAATTGGCATACAACCTTTCCGTCTTTTTAATTATACTCCAAAGCCTTGATCTGACCTCCAAAACCCAATTTGCTATATTACCAGTTTTAGAATTATTAATTGAGACAATGTCAATATTTTCATTAAATTCCTTTTTTGAAACTCCAAGATCTTTACAATTTTTTGTCTATAGCTGTTGTAAAAACTATTCTTTTTTGCATATCGTTTTCAATGTCAAACACTACAATACGAGGAGGCATAGTCCTTGGAATTACAAACTTCACTCTGAACTCCTGAATCCTCAAACATTCCCCCGATTTTCTTAATATTATCCTCTCCCTCTGCCTACAACAGGATTTTGCAGTCTCTTATTGTTCTTATATTTTTCTCTCTAACATCTTTTAGAGCAGGCCCTACTTCTTTTAAAATTCTTCTTTAACTTGCTCACTTGTCTTAAATTTAATACTAACTGCCTTGTTCAATAATCCGTATGGTGCCTTCTTTATTTCTTTTGGAGGTTCTTGAATTACAATAGCATAAGTCTTAACTTTCTCTTTCTTTTTGTCTTCAAGTTTTTCCTTTAAGAACAAATTTTCCATATAAAGTCCATAGCCTTAGTTTCTAAGAACATCCCATAGGTGCATAATCATTCTCATGGCGGCAGTCGGAACCTTGCTATTCAGGTCATACAGGTAGTCTCTCAGCTTTCCTCTAATTTCCTTAACGTGCTCGAAGTCCTCATGCGTAGACCTTTCCTTGCTTTCATATTTCCTATTTTTTTAATATGATCCTCGTGAACTCTTTGCACTATCTTGATCTTGTTTACGGGCACCATTTCCGGCTATATTTTCTCTTTTTGGTATCGTTTGATCATCATTCTCATATTCGGGCCATCCTAGAATTTCCTAATATACCCGTGTGTTTTTTATGTTATATTTGTACATTTCCAGTGTTCTCTGATTGGTATGCATGTTTCGATGAATATTAAAAAAAAAAACTCGAGTTTCTGCTTTAAAACATCCTCGTTGTCCTCTCCTGAGATCGACTATCACAGCCACTGAAAGGAAAAAAAAATCCCAGGAAAGTTTCTCGAATCATGTACGTGATTTGAACCCGTACCTTTCTCACCTGGTGTGGGACAGATAGTTATTATAGCCATTGTTGCTACTCATAAAGAACGATGGCTGACAATAAAGGGAAGATGATGGAATATGTTATGGGCGACTTAAATAGCTTCTCAGAGATTGGAAATCGTAGATGAGAAATACATAATTGGGAAACAGAATTTTGAGACATCCGGATGATTGTTATTTAATCTAGCATATCAAATATCCTCTGATATCCTCAATAAATATCCTTAACTTGGGTCTCTTCAAGGATCCGAACTTTTTCCGTAGTATGAAAACGCAGAAACCAATAGTGCGGGGTAGTGACCACAAAGTAAAAATATAGATGCTGTTCAAAGAGATTTCTGTAGTCAGAGAAAAAGATAAAAAAAATAAGGACTGGAGAAATTTTAAGGACCGTACTATATTCGGGTATTTCTTGGGCTTTATTAGCTATAGAGACAACTGTACGCTATTGAGTACGAGATCATCGTGGGAAGTATTCAAAGGATTTATTCTGGAAGTTACAAACTCATTTGTTCCAGTGGAGAAGTTCCACAAAAGAAAAATCTCTAAAAGTGGATGACAAGACAGATTAATGATTTAATGGAGCAATAAAAATGCATGAAACAGTTTCAGACTATCGTGAGATACTGATTTATGAGAACATTATAAGTATATGTGTGATAGAGTCACTGATGAGTTAAAGCCGAATACGAGAAATACTGTGGAAGAGAGATAAAATTGAGACAGAGAGTTATTTTCGTGCCTGAATAGAAAAAAGAAGAGGATAAATAAGATAGTCCCCCCTGGACATTCTGTTATAACATGTCCACGGGGAACGGTGGCATGTGAGTGCATGATCACACTGGGATTGTCGGACTAGAGAAGCATTACCCTCTCCCCAATCAAAAATATTGTGAGACTTAAGTGATTATCAGCTGAAGACCAGTAAATTGATTTCAGTACTGGGAGAGATCATAGACACCATTTCTTTAGGAATAGTAATGAATCACAGCATCGGTTCGTCTTGCCTGACCCATCTAGTTAATTATTATGACGAAGTCATTAAACAGTTGGATGCAAGAAACAAATCTGACATCATTTACTTTGACTTCCCTGAAGCTTTTGATGCATTGCTTCATGAAACTCCTATATAAACTGGAGAAAATTGGGAATACTAGTATGATACTTCAGACTATGCAATTTGCCGACTAGAAATATTCTGAGGGAGGGCGTGATAGAGGTTTATAAGACGCAGAAGAGAATCAGAAAGTAACAGTGAGCTGGATCTCATGAAGTTTACTTTTGTGTAGCGTGTTGAAGATCATTGGAATGAATTGCCTGCCTCAGTAGTCGAGGCGGAGAGGTTTGTGAAATTCAAAGTGGAATTGGATAGACAGTTTTTGGAGATCGGGAAGGTATGAGCGATTTATTTTTTTCTTTTTTTTTCTTTTTGTAGCAGATACAGAAAAATTACGCTTCGTTTCTTCATGTATCCATTATAATACTTATGCTTTTATCAACGGTTCCTCATCAGAAATGGCACAATAAAATTCACAGCACGCTTATTATATCAGAACTAATTTAGATATTCTTACTCTTTAACATTCTTTGATATGGTCTGAATATTTGCTGTCTCTTTAACGTATGCCACAAAAAGTTACAGACAGAAAAGTAAGTTCGGCGTTTTTACACTGGTTTTCCTTTATTCTATATTTAGAAATAAATCTTTCAGTTTATGGTTTAGTGTTTATACTCCGATGAAGAAGAACAACGGAAAACACTTTCCAATATTGACATCTACCATCTTCTACGACCATACATTCCTTAGATTGTGAACTACTACCTTTAAAAATAGAAAGAAAGAAAAACAAAAACTCAGCGTCGTACATGTTTTCGTCTTCTCTTTTAGGAAAGTTGCACATACAAAAAATACGAGGGTTATTACATAAGTGGTGGTCAATGCGCATGCCCCTTTGAACAGTGATGAAATACGTTAGAGTGCTGGTTAAGGCCAGCCTTTGAATGACCAGCGTCGTATCTGTTTGTTTTGACAATTTGTTGACTCGATCCTTGTATAAAAATTTCAGAATGTAGAAGAGTAGTGACTCTGGTTGTATATCACGTAACCTTCGATATTTCTACCCCGAACTGGAACTTTACTTATTAAGAATCATCTAACGGATATGTACTGCTCTTTGAGAGAAGTTTCTGAAGACATCCACCGATTACAGCTGCTAAGTGTTTATGAGAAGAACGGATGCAGGATTTCGAAAGAGACCTACAAACATAATTCACGGAGCGGAAACTTCCAATTTATTTCTCCTTCTAAGAAAGAAAAAAAAAATATATATATATATATATCACCAACAACTAAGTTGTTGACAACTGGCATGAACGGAGATGACAGCTTCTAAAAGAGTAGCTGAAGGAAGGACTGACTGCACCCAACAACATAGTTCCTTACTGGTACTAAACAGATGCAATTGTTAAAGTTACAGATGCAAACGTTTTTATGTTAATAAAGAATCTTATTATTATAATTAATGTAATAAAAAATTATAACAAGTTTGCGTTGAATGTTTCAAGGAGTTGCAAGATCCAAATGAGTGGCTGAAATGAAAGTTCGTGTGTATGGCAGAAATATATAAGTTTTAGTGCTTCTGGTAGTCTCTCGGTGCTCTCTCTCTCTGTTTGTAAGGTTTAGATTTTAACTACATAAATATTTGGAGAGGTCTTAAAACGTTTTAAGAATTTGGAAGGGGATTAATTATCCCCAGACAGAGTAGCAGTTTTTATTTATGTATTTTTTTTCATTTATTTTTTCGTGTCCATTTATTCAAAACAGGAAACCGACCTTAGGGATCTATTGATTGTCATTCACAAGTACTCTTACGTTCCATTCGATTGAGATTAGAAATGTTGCCAGCCACCTTCTGCATTAACCTCCATCTTATAATATAATTAAATTCCAACTCATAGAGATAAATCCGCTGATTGTTATTGCTATTAACTGAATAGCATTTTACTTATTCATAATAATACCACGATAGAAAGATAGATATTATGTTGAAAAGTAACTCTTTGGAGTTAACTTTTCAACGATAATTTCATTATAATTTTTCTTATGCGATTTCTAAATGAGGAACTACAAATAGAACTTTGAAATTAATGTCAAACGTACTTATTTTGTTTCTAAACAAGCTTTTAGTGATGTTTTATACCTCTCCACAGATGTGAAATAAACTCTTAAAGATTAATTATTATAAAATTATGTATTGGGCAGCTGGTGATATAAAGAAATATTTGAAGAGAGGCAGCGGGGATGGGATGGGGGATATGCACTTGGACGTGAAGCTATTACAAACACATGATTCGTAGGAAATTGTTTGCCTGCTTGTAACACAGTTCTTTTAGAATTCAAAATTAGAATTCTGTGGAAGAAAACATGCCGCTGATGCATTCTGCATATCCAGAAAACACATACATGTTATTTTTAGCAGTGGCGAAGTAAGGTAATTGCATTTTTTGAATGCTTTACATTTAATCACATATGCAACTTTCGCAGAACGTTGTCCTTCGGTGGGTATTCGGATGAAGACTCCGAGAATCTCACCAAAAGAAACATATTTTTACTGATGTACAAAAAATGAATTACTGAAATGTTTTATATTTATTGCGGCCCTTAGAGAATTTTTAAGTTGCTGCGTCCGTTGAATTATGCAGAAACCACAAGGAGCGTTAAAGAAAAGTAGCTTCTATCATATAATAATGGGAAAAAATGGAAATTGTACAAGTTAGCTCAGTTAATTATCTTAACTCTTAATTGCTGTGTGGAGGTCGAAAATTAGATGCATACCGAGAATGCCGAAAACTAGATTAAAATTACTTTAAAATGATTCGAAGAATTGTTTATATTTATTGTTAAAAAAATAATTTTCTGACTAATCAATTCAGAACCAATTAAGATTTTTTATTTCATTTCTCATTAAAACTTAATAAATTCTCAACTTACCGCCTGCCTGTGGTAAACTTACCTGTGGAAAAATTTAGGACTTTTTTGTGCAAACTAATATTCTTGATTAAATATAACATTGGTATTCAACCTTTTTTTTTACCAAGGAATATCCCAGTTATATATATTTTGTCTACAAAATTTATAACATTCTACAAAATGCTGTGGTATCAACAACAGGCTGGTTGGACAGTGGAGGACTGGAAACGTGTGCGCTGGTCGAATGAGTCCAAATATCTGGTGCAACACCCCAAGGGATGCCTTCGTGTGTGGGGAAAGCAACATGAGTCCGTGGATCCATCATGCATGGAGTCATCATGCTCTAGTCGTGGACCCATCATGCATCCACTGTCCATGCAGGCAGTGGTTGGTTGTTGTTGGGTTTTTTGGAGCAAAATCAACTTTGGCCATATTGCGCCTGCAGGTAGTGGGGATTGTTTAATATGGGGCATGTTTGCTGGCAAGAATTAGAACCCCTGGTGTGTATGCACCAATGTTTCACTGTTTATGTCTACCGGCAGCTCTTAGCAGACCATGTGCATAGTGCCACGTTGCATTTTTTCCTGACAGAAACGGGAAGTTTCCAATACGGTAATGCGCTGTGTCATCGAGCCCACAGTGTGCACGAGTGGTTCGAAGAACATAGTGAAGATATAACCCATCTTGATTGGCATTTGCTTTATTTCAATCCAGTTAAACACCTAGGGGACTTTTCGGAACGGGAAGTGGTGTGTCAATATATTCCGACACTGTGGAAAGCCTTAAGGACAGCATCGCTGCAAATCCCTAGCCGTCTTCAGACATCTAGTGGAGTCAATGCCTGGGGCGAATAGCAGTCTGTTTATCCCTACAAACTAGGTGTTATAATATATGTAGCATCTCAAGAACTAAACGTAATATGAACACAAGATTAACATAAATTAATTTATCATATACTCGTAGCTATTAAAATTTTATGGATAATTTTTTCAATTTAACTACTTATCCAGTAGGTACCAACTGAAAGTATCTAGCTTACTTCGATGGTGGCTTCCCTCAGTTGAATGACGCTGAAATAGTAACGTATTAAGTTTGTGGTATTCACCTGGATGATCATTTTAAAACTGGTCCTTTGTAGCCGAGTGGTTGTGGTTAGTGTACGCTAATACAAGCTGCATTTCACTTGGCAAGTTCTAACCACGTGACCGTTAAAAATCCGTTTATAAATGTTCCTTCCTGATTTGTTCTTTGAATGGCGTGTACGGAGAGCATTGTCACTGCTACGTAATAACAGTGAAGCTGCCAACCTCACTATTATAGTGATTTCGATCCCTTCACGTGGCGATATATTCTGGATACTAACGTTACAATCTTCGTGATAGCTTAGTCAGTGGATTTGCTTTTTGTTTAAAGCATAACGACTCCGCTCTCCTGAAATATGCAGACGCACTAATTCTATATGTGGGATCAAAATATTGGTTCCATCGGAGTTCTAAACTTCTAACAGACAGCCTGATTTGACAACTGCTACACGGTGAGGACTCCACGAATGCTGTCACCGAAAGAATATCTGCTACTAGCCTGAAACAAAAGGGGGTTGGTATTCGCCAGTGTACGTTTTCAAATACTTTGATAGTAAAAAGGGGAGTTTTCAGAAAATTCTGGCCCTTCTAGGTAGCACAGTTGGTATATTCACAGTCCTCCCTACCCCGGCTGGAATAAGACCTGAGTTCGAATTCCGTCAACGACTGGAGGAATTTTTATGGATATTTTTCACAAGGTGGATGAGTTAGTTGGTTTCAGAAAAAGGGTGTCATTGATTTTTCTCCCAGAAATCGGGTTTTCGTCCAGGATACAGCAAATATATCTCAAAACACACGCAATTTACAGACATATTATATTCGGCGCAATATGGCCTAAGTTGTTGGTGCGCCTAAAATCGTACAGTAAGAACAGAAAATTTCAAAAACGGAACGTAAAAGACATACGTACAAATATATATATATATATATATATATATATATATATATATATTATATATATATATATAGGGTTGTTAAAATTAAAGCATCCCTATGTAGAGGGCTCTAGAGCGAATTTTAAGGTTCGTACTGAAGAGAAATTTGCGTAAAATAAAGAATGCGCTCGCCATTTATCGGGAAAAAAATAGTTACAAAATTTGTCACTGTATGGCGCGTAACTAACTTAGTTACGATTATGAAAATACTTACTTTATTTGCATAATCGTAAGTTATTGCCATAGCGCCACTACTCAGCTCTACTCTACTCTACTGTATAAAATCAAAGCAGTCTCTTCAAAATCATACAGTAGATGTTTGCCTGCACTACAGCAGCAGCAATGCCAACAGCGTTGCAGGAAAAGGCGCTATTAGTGAAGCTGTACTATCAGAAAGCAAAAATGCACTATCAGAGAATTCCGGCGTGAGAAGCGCATAAGGCCCACGTGGACCTATGACTGTTTGTCATATGTTTCGCAAAATGATTCCAAAATTTGAAGTGACAGGACATCTTGGTGTTCAACCAGGTAGAGGTCGGAAGCGAATGGACTCCTCTCGTGTTGAAGATGTGGCTATAGCTGTCGTGGATTTATCAAGTCAATCTCCACTTGGCCAAGGAACATCCTTTGGAGTGACAGTGACAAAGCTCACTGCTGCTTAAATGGATAAGTGAATACGCACAACTGTCGCATTTGGGCAACAGAAAACCCTCGAGTTATCCAAGAGGTATGGACATGTGCGGACATGTGTTTATGTAAGGGGCGGCTCCTAGAACGTCAGTTCAACTCCGCCTCGTATCTCTGTGAAGAACAGTATCACTACAAATGGGCCAGATGTGTGTGACGTCGGTTTGTGTGTATTATGTGTGTGTTCTGTTGTTATGTTCTGACCGCTTGGCTACCCAGAAGCATCAGTCACCTGCACAGATGATTCTGGGTACTCATCCACACCACGGGAAGGTGGGCCAGTTCCAGTAGATGGGACACCTATGGTCTCAGAGTATGAGACAATAAAATAAAATAAATAAAAAAATAAATAAATAATAAATAATAAATATTAAATAAATAAATAATAAAAAAAAATAAATAAATAATAAATAATAAATAAATAATAAATAATAAATAATAAATAAATAATAAAAATAAAAAAATAATAAATAATAAATAAATAAATAAATACAATAAAAAATAAATTTTTTTTTTCCTTCTCTGGGTCCCACTCCAGAGGGAAAAAATAAAATTAAATTAAAAAAAAAAAAAACCCGAAAGGAAGAGAAAGAAATTAATAAAAATAATTAAATAAGATAACAAAATAATAATAATAATAAAAAAAAGGAAATAAATAAATAGAAAAAAAAAAATATATATATATACTAAGTATATATATATATATTGGTTTTTAGCATATATACGCAAACATGCATACGTATATATATCAAAAAGTGAAAAGGGAAAAACCAAGGGGGGGGGAGAGATCAAGAAAAGAGTAGATCTTCCAGTTGTGCAGCCAGTAAGAACGGCAGCATAAAAACACTTCGGTGCCTCCAGCCAGATGGATTTGATCAACCTCGTATCATTGGAATCATACTTTTCCTTAGTTCAAATACTTCTTTAGCAAATACCTGGAGCATCTGAAACTTACCAGAGTCTCTTAAAAATATAGCTTCTTCTCCTGGAGGTATACTCTCAAGAATTTCACGTATCGCTGTCCTGGCATTGTCATACAATATTCTACAATCATATAGTATGTGCCGCCAGCCTTCCCTGGCCCCGCAAAAACAAAGGTCCGTGTTACTTAGTCCTAATGCATATAATTTCTCATTCATTGACCCGTGCCCTGTTAACAAAAATGACGACTGTAAACTAGGTGTAAACCAATTGCGAACCTTTTTATCATTCAGAAAAGTCACGTTCGGGATAAACAAGTTGGTCACTCTTCCAGTAGTTATGGTATCCCATCTTGTCTGCCATAAATTGATTATTTCATTCATACATCTTTTCTTTTCGCCTCTGCAGTCAGAGCGAATATTTATCTCTATACCAAAAAGTTCTGTAGGAATTTCCCTCTTAATACGGTAGCAAAAACCACGATACAACAAATGTAGATCCAAGGGTAACGCTCCGGCCAACACCTGCAGCGCGGCAGTGGACACCGTTCTGCACACTCTTACATTACCAAGAAGCATGATGCCTTGTATGGAATTTAGTTTAGCCCGAAACGTAGCTATTTTAACTCTATGGAACCAGGCTCCTGCAGCGTACGTAGTTATAGGAAGGAATACTGCCTTGTAATACAGAAACAGTGTTTTGTGTGATAGGCCCCAGTCAGACTTTGAAATTCTAATGATAGCACCAGAAAATTTCCTGATTTTATTGCTTAAATATAATCAGTGCTGGTGAAATGATAACTTACTGTCCACAATAATTCCCAGCTATTTGGTATCAAGGACCATAGGTAACTGTACACCATTCAACTTGATCTGAGGAGGTCGATTTATATCTAAAGCTGTTTTAAATAACATCATTTTAGTTTTGTAAGGACTAATAGCAAGCTTAAAGCTTTGAGCCCAAGAACTTAAGTCTGTCAGCACACTACTAGCTCTCTGTTCTAAGAGTGAGCGAGATCGTCCTGCAATTATAATTGTCAGATCGTCTGCAAATGCCAGCACCTTACAATTAGGGAATGTGCGAACCAACCAATTCTGTAAAACTAGGTTCCAAATAAGGGGTCCCAAGACGGAGCCTTGAGGACATCCTCTCACAACCTGTTTTCGTAGCTCAAAGTGCCAGGAGCTCCAAGAGGTATCGTTGCATTGTCCAAAAGTGACAGTGTGGTGTGGATTTACGGCCACATTCATGAATTTTTTTGAACTGGTAACACCGCTGTCCTCTTTCCTCACTGGACAGCGATATTATGAAATGTTGGCAAATTTCGCAATACCAGAGCTGTAACAACGTGGGTGCCTTCATTATACCATATTCATGCATAATGGTGCGCCACCCCACATCCACCGTTGTGTCCAAAGATTTCTAAGGCAACACTTTACAGACGAATGGGTCATCAGCCGTTGTTTCCAGACATGTTGGCCACCCCGATCACCGGATCTCACCTCATGCGACTTCTGGTTGTGGGGTTTTTTGAAGAATCAGGTGTAACGGGAAGGTTGTCAAACTCTGGCAGATCTGAAGGACAGCATTAGACGTCATGTGCTGGCTATCCCAGTTGACATGTTACGTTCTGCTGTAGAAAATGCTGTTCTTCGAATGGAAACTGTTGTTGACCAAATTGGAGGACACATTGAACAATTGTAGCGCTGTTCAAGTGATTTGTATTTCCACAGCGCCATATAATTGACAGATTTTGTAACTAATTTGTTTTCCAATAAATGGCGAGCGCATTCTTATCGTACCTGTTGTCCAAATGTTTGTTCAGTACCAGCCTTAGAACTCGCTCCAGAGCCGTCTACATCATCATCATCAGCCATTTTCAATCCACTGCAGGATGAAGGCCTCGCCAGCAACTTTCCATACATAGGGATACTTTAATTTTAACAGCCATATATATATATATAAAGTTTAAAAGAAGGCAAGATGGATCAATGAAATGGATAGGTATAAAATTGACATTTTAGGAGCAACCGAAATTATGTGGACAGGACAAGGTCATTTCAAAACTTCAAATGGGTTTTTGGTTGTTTTTTCTGGAAGTTACCAAGTAAAAGAACATGGTGTTGCTGTAATTTTAAATAAGGAATGTTCAAGGTCTCTTCTTGGATACAATCCTGTTAATAGTAGAATGATGACGGTTAGACTTCCGAGCCAGCCAGCAAATCTCACAGTTTTAGTTGCATATGCACCGACATCCACAGACGAAGATATGGACGTTTATTATGAAAATCTCCAGTCAGCTCTTGATTTGGTCCCAAAAAGGGATGTTTTGATACTCATGGGTGATTTTAATGCAAAAGTAAGCAAGACAGTTTCTTCTAGTCCGGAATGTGGTAGATTTGGTCTTGACACTAGTAATGAGCGTGGTGAATGTTTAATTGAATTTTGTCATGTGAACAGTCTTGTCATATGTAACACCTGCTTTCAGCAGCATCCAGAAAGCTCTATACATGGAAATCTCCTGATCACAAAACAACTAATCAGATTGATTATATCCTAATGGCCGCTACACACCTTCAGTTAAACCTGTCAGGCATGCCTACGCAGGTACTCCTGTACAGGTGTACCGGACGCCCGTACTGCATCCACACGCTCCGGTAAACCTGTTACCATTCATTCAGTTGGCTGACCATGGCATCGACAGACGACGTTTTAGCAATAGTTGGCTTAATATTTGCAACGAAGTGTTTTAAACGTAAAATAGAAAGTAATATATGGTGCAAAGAATAGTTGAAAAAAATAAAAGTTTATTCACGTGTGAACTTGTTAAGTGACTTGCAGTTGGCCCCTAAAGATTGGCATAATTATTTGTGGATGAATGAAGAAACTTATTTAGAGCTTCTTTCATTAGTTATTAAAAAAGTAATTAAAAAAACGATATTGTTATGAGGACGGCCATTTCACCGCACGAACTGACACCTGCCCAGTGTTGCCAGACGATTTCATCCATTTAAAATTCCCCTATTTTAGCGAAATTCTCAGAAAAATCCCCCAGATTTATTAAAATTTAATAAAAGAATGTAGTAATGAATTTTATTATTGCTGTTCTTATAAATTATATTTATTGACACTCTGATATTAAAAGGTAAAATTTACTTCTAATCCAGCCAGATTTTTTATTAATCGGCGACAAAATTAATAGTGAATTTGTTTTCATAGAATTGATGTAATTATTATTGATAGTCGAATAGGGAAATCCCCCAATCTGGCAGTGCGCCTGCCACGTCGCTACACACGCTCCGGTTTGCCTGCACAGGCCACTCCGTTTCAGGCAAATCGAATGATTTTTCATATTTCCTCCGGTCGCCTGTGCAGGTCAAAATAATTGTTCAGTTTTATCATCTACATGCTCCGGTAGAACTGTACAGGCGTGCCTACGCAGGCATAACTGACAGGTTTACCTGAAGGTGTGTAGCGGCCATTATGCAGCAAAGGTGGCGTTCCAGTGTAATCACAGTAAAAACTCTTCCTGGAGCAGATTGTGGCAGTGATCATCAGCTATTCCACATCGTTCTCACGCTGAAGCTGAAAAAGATCATGAATAAGATTTTCCCTAGACGATTGGATGATTATATATTGGATGATTGGACGGTTATATGCAGGCAATCGTTTTCAAGCTCTATTAGAACCAGACGGCGATATGCTGCCTGAGGAAATGTGGGAAATACAAAAAGCATTCCCACGACGAACACCTCTCTCAGCATTTCTGACATACTAGCAGACACACCACATGTGACCAAAATTTTTGATTTCCTCAAACAGAAAAAACTGTACAACACGATATAAACTTGAATAACATCTAAACAGATAGAACTATGTATTTAACATCACCATAGTTAGGCGTATTATGGCCTTTGCTGTCCTTGCGCCGTAAAGCCCTTAAACAACAACAACAAAAAGCATTATTAAGGATTCAGCAAATAGACACATTAGAGAAAGGTCAAAGATCAGGAAACCTTGGATTACAGAAGGCAATTTTTAAACTTATTGAACAGAGAAGAACTGCAAGAGCCCAAGGTGTACAAGGAAACGAAGAGTATTGGGAACTAAGCAAAGTCATCAAGCGCTATTTAAGTCAGGACAAACAGGATTATATCAATCGAAAGTGTAAAGAAAACGAATACCACAACAAACGAAACGACACTAAAAAGATGTACGATGTAATTAAGTCCTTAAGACAAAAGTTCCAAAACTTAATGTAATTAAGGACTCCAAAGGGGAAATTTTAACAGAGGAGAATATAATCAAAGGAAGGTGGAAAGAATACTGTGAACAGCTCTTCCGAGCACCTGCTGGCACTAATGATCTGCCACCCCCCTTTTTCGACTTCTTCCTTCAGTGGAACTGAAGGAAGAAGTGGAAAAAGGCATCAGAGAACTAACGTGCGGCAATTCACCTAGAATTTATGAAATCCCAGCCGAATTGATTAAAGCTACAGGTATGAAGGGTGCCGAGGTTTTTCATGAAATGATTGTAAAAATTTGGGAAACTGGACGGTGGCCATCAGATTGGAAGAAATCAGTTTTCATCCCCTTACCAAAAAAAAGGAGATCTGAAAATTTGCTCAAATTACAAGACTATTAGCCTAATTTTTCACGCCAGCAAGATTCTTCATATTGAAAAGAATCTCAAGAAAACTTGAAGAAGAAATGCCAGAAGAGCAAGCAGGTTTCAGAAGTGGTAGAGGAAATAGAGATCAGACGTTAAGTCTACGACTGATTATTGAAAAATGCAAAGAATTCACTGTTCCTGTCGTTTTGTGTTTTATAGATTATGCAAAAGCATTTCATTGTGTTCAACATGAGAAATTATGGGAAACGATGACTATTATTGGTTTCCCAATCCACATAATTCAGCTGTTTAAGTTACTGTACCAGGAACACGAAGAAACTGTGTGAAGGAACGTGGGAAATACGATTTTTTTCAGAATAGGTAACGGTGTCAGGCAAGCTGTACTTTGTCAACTCTCATTTTTAATCTTTATGCCAAAGATATCATGCGTGAAGCTTTGGAAGATTTAGAGAGTGGCATCAAAATTGAAGGATTGAAGATAAACAACCTTCGTTATGCAGATGATAGTGGGCTAATTTGTAATTCTAAAGATCATCTTAAAGAAACTCTGAGGAGAGCATGTGAAGCGAGTAAGAAAAAAATGATTGTTTCTGAAAGTGTGTAAAACTAAAATTATGGTGATTGCTGATAATCTCGATTCCAGAAAAGTGAAGGTTAATGGGCAAGATATCGAAGAAGTAGATGAATCTGATTACTTAGGGTCAAGAATAAATAAAAATAGTGACTGCTCAAACGATGTAAAGAGACGAAGGCAATTGCTAAAACGTTGGTTGCTGATCTGATAAAATTATGGAGAGATCAAGACCTGCCCCTAAAGACGAAACTGAGAATCATTGATTTGCTAATTTTTCCAGTTGCCACTCATGCATGTGAAGGATGGAATCTGAAAAGAGTTCACAGAAAGAAAATTGAGGCATTTGAAATGTGGTGTTACAGGAGAATACTGCCTATATCTTACTTGGATCGAAGAACGAATGAGTGGGTATTGAATAAAATTGGCAGGCCTAAAATTCTTCATAGCATCAACAAAAGAAAACTCAAGTTTCTTGGTCATAGAGTAAGAAGGGAAAACTTTCTGTTGAAGAATATAATGGAAGGAAAAACCGATGGGAAGAGGTGCAGAGGAAGACCTGCAACTAGGTGAAAGGATGGGATCAGTGAACTTCTGGGCACGACACTTTGCGATTCTGCTCGTATAGCACACGATCGATGCAGTTGGAGGAATTTGTTGGTGGCCACAACAGCTCCTCAGGGAGCTATGTGACTGGGAGAAGATAATTATTATAGTAAGAGTATAATTGGTACTATATAGGTATTCAAAGTGTATTAACACATAGGCATAAAAGTACTCTGCGGGCCATAAGGCCAAATGAACCTATAAAGACTAATATAGCCTGCACTGGTTTACACTACTATACCCTAGAAATAAACATAATAAATAGCAATAATATAAACATATGAAATAAAATAATGATTATGTAGCTAATTATTGATATTCGGATACATTGCATGGAACTTTTTCAAGGGCTAACCCTATTCAATATATCCCATCAATAATTAGCAAGGCTATCTGTTTCTGATTGTTATCTGCCTGTTTAACTAGATCCAAATAATAAATATAAAGGCGTTTGATGCTAAACTTTAAATTTAACAGCAAACATGCAAGATAACAGCTAGCCCGAAAAATACCTTTGAAACGAATATGCAGAATATAATACAGAAAAAGAGTGCCAACCATAATTTTCACTTCAGTTGTGGAGTTTTTATTATTAATTTTATACATGTGCAAAAAGAAAACTTATGCTGATATAAGGAGAAAGGCGGTAAGAATAAGTATAGTAATAGTACCTCAATTTCCCTAGAATTACTCTAATAGATCTTGAGGTATAAAATTTAGGGTTAGAAAGTTAAAAGTGAGAAGCAAAAAAAACTTTTTATAATGCTACTTTGGATATACCGGGAGAGTGACAGCCCGACCCTTTATTAAGGGATCCTGGTATTAACTATAAGGGGTTAAAGGAAGGTTTTTAATGGACAAATAAAACCTTCATTTAACCCCTTATAGTTATACCAGGATACCTTACTAAAGGGTCGGGCAGTTATGCTCCCGGTAGCCTTTAAACGAATATGTCTTAGCCAGTAATTAAAACGGAAAAATAAGAAAACAATAATACATAATACATATTCGTAATACATAATAATCTAAAAATAATAATTACATAAACCTTACAAAAAGTTTCTGTAATTATTATTTTCAATACAAAAGGTCAATACAAAATCAAACAATTACACTGCTTTTCACATCTGCATTCAGGTTGGTCATTTGGGGTTTTATTCGTTGCGCGGTATTAATTGCTAATCTAGATTACAAAATCTAACCATTAAAGACTGGTGAAGATCTTCGTTCCACTTTAAATAGCACTGCATTAAAGTGCTTCTTGCTACCCTAACACTAAGTACGAATTTAATGACAAAATCAAGTTGAGTTCCCGGCATTTATCCCAAGAGAAGTCGCATTAATACTAATTAGCCGATGACGAATTTTAATTTTATGCTTAAAGTTAATTTTTATTTTTAGTTAGACAACTTTCACCTTAATTCAAAGTACATTTTATCCGTTAATTGAAATCTGCGAAAGCATTTTGTAGTCGTCGCTTCCAGTCGTAATGAACTTTTCACTTTGTTACAGTAACCTACATTTTTCTGTTGCGATTTAGTTTGTTCCACCATTACGCCATTAATTAATATCATTAAACTGCAATTAACAGGCTATACCATAATATCCTACCGCTAATGGCATTTGTATTACTAGAGGTTAGTGAGTAAATAGTTTTTCGTTTGGATTTCATCCCTGTGTCAGTTGAAACTAATTAACGGGAAAACATATCAGTATCACTCCAAGTTTGTTTCATACACTGATGTGACTCGTTTTCAATCAGCTTCATTCATTGCTGTTTGATTTCTGAAATAACCGTGGCTGTTATTCCCTTTAATCGATATTTTCCGCATTCTTTAGTATTATGTGTTCGTCAAATTTCAATTGACTAATGGCTAAGTGCGTTTTTCGAAGCAATAATTCATAATGAGAACTCTTTAACACAAGATGTAGGTATGTTTTCCCCAGAAAGAATCTTTTAGAGCGTTAAAAAGGGTGTTAATATATGGATTTTCTTCATCTTCATCAATTTTGAATTGGCTAAGAACCTTTGCTTAGCAAATTAGCCACGAGATATAAAGGGACGATATAGCCACGTAGTTACGACATCTGTCCACCAACTGACAAATCCGAATTCGAGTCGTACCCCGACGAGAAGCAAATTTGCGAAAGTCGCTTCATGAGACCTACCGTACCAAGGTCGAGGTAAGTGTAAGTGTGTTTAGGGTCAAGCGGCACCAGGGTTTCCCCCATCTCCGCGTAGTTTACATTGTGGTGTGTTACAGTACGCTGTAAATGCCAGAGATTTAAAAGTGTGTGGTTCTTGGATCGTTTACTGTCGTGTACCATTGTTCTTCTGGTCGTTTAGCCGCTAAACCCCAATTGGGGCCCCACGTTGCCCCACTAACGCCCCGTGGAGGCAGACCAGGAACCCAGTAGCATATATGCACTCTGGCAGGTCCGGCCACCTAATTTCCTGAGATTTCGGTGGCTAGGACCTAAAAAAAAAAAAAAAAAAACGGGGTCACCTAAGTTTAGAAAAGCCAGAAGGGGTTAATGTGGTTCAGTTTTCAGTTTACAAATCGTTAATTTTGATTAGTTATGTGGGGTTTACGCTGCCGTATTAGTCAGAGTAGGGGGAAGAGACTGAAGACTGGGGGGAAAGATAGAAGTATGGGGTCGATAGGGAAGGCAACCTCAGATGGTCAGTAAGGCATGCCCATGCCTCACCAGGCGAAATATGTGGAGTGGTAGGGGAGGGAGGAAACAGGAAGACCATTTCCTCCTCCCCCTGCCAGGGATAGGGGAAAAAAAGGTACCAGGCAAGGGAGCTGGTAGAGATCGCCATTTGACTACATGGCAGTGAGGCTGCATCAGTCGTAGTGTAGTCATAAGTCCGGTAGTAGAGTCACTCGTGGGATAGTGTCCCGTCCAAGTTGAATGTCTTTGTTTTGGTTCTCTATCTTCATTCAGTGTATTTGTCAGTTTCATTTAGGTCTCATATTTTTTGGTACATAGGCAGGGTTTCTTGGTAGACAGATAGTAGCTTCCACATAATTTTGATTCTGGGGTGTGTCCTAAAGGATGTTTTTTTTTTTGTTATCTGGCTGGTCGCCTTTCACTCCTGGTATATTGCATATAGCGTTCTCCTTCTTGAGAAGAGTTCTTGAGCGAAGTTGGTCAGGGCTCTGTATTCCTCCTCTGAATCCAATAGGTTAAACTCTTGCCCTCTGGGAAGGTATCTTATACTCGTGATTAGAATGCACCTGAGATCCTCGTATTGCGGACAGTCGTACATGAGGTGTTCCCAGGTTTCGATCTCTCCACATGTACAGCATGGGTCCTCTACAAGGGCGAAGTACATTAACTTTGCGTTAAAGGGGCCGTGTCCAGTTAGCAAGTATGTTGTTTGCAACCCCGGAAAGAACCAAGTAGGCGATTTTGGATAGATTTTTTCAAGTTGCGGTAAGAACTTGTGGGTGATTGCTCCTTTGGTTGTCTTCAGTCTCACCTGCAGCAGGTGAGACTGAAGCCGGATCTTTTCTGCCTTATGGTTGTTTGTTGGGTCTATTGTAAATTCCAAGAAAGTGGTGGTTATTCCCTTAGATAAGTAGTAGAGGAGTCCTGTTCTTGCGATTTCAAGATCAAGTGGAAGTACTGCTGCTATCACCTGAAGCGCTGGGTTACTCACCGTTCTGCAGGCGCGGGTGGTAGTGAGGAGGATGGTGCGTTCAATTGCATCCAGGGTTCTCTTATTTACGACCAAGGCAGTTTTGTCATACCAGATTGCTGAAGCGTATGTAATTATTGGGAGGAAGGTTGTCTTGTAGTATAAGGCTAGGGTACGTTTTTTGAGACCCCAGTCTCGCCTTGTGACCCTAGCTACCATGGCAGAGTAGTTTCTGATTTTTTGTCTTAGGAATTTGAGATGTGGTTGGAAGGATAAGTGTTTTAGTTGACTAGCAAACTTGATAGTTGTCCCATCAATCTTAATCTGGGGTGGTCGTCTCAGTTGCAGGGTTCCTTTGAGCAGCGCCGACAATGTCTTTGTCGGTGAAATTGTTAAGAAATTCTTCTTGGTCCACTGTTGGAGTATCTGCAGGCCTTGATTAGCTAGGATTTCCAACTGGGCTCTGGAGTTTGCTTGCACTGTCAAAATCAGGTCATCTGCGAAGGCCTGCACCCCCACTGCGCCTAGGTCCATTCTCAAGAACCCATCAAATACCAAGTTCCAGAGGAGTGGGCCCAATACAGACCCCTGTGGACATCCTCTGTGTACTGTTCTTGCGATCTGTTTGTATGGAGTGTTTATTTCAATTTTTCTTTGTGAGAGATAGGTTTCTATGACTTTATAGAGGTTGATGGGTACTTTAGCTTTCCTGAGTCTGCCCAAGACGCTCGGCCGCCAGAGTGAGTCGAACGCCCCGGCAAAATCAATCGCTATTACGAGGAAATATTTGTTGTCACATTCTTTGACTTTGTTAGTTAGGTTTCTGAGGGCTTCTGTTGTGGAGGATCCCGGTTTAAATCCAAACTGATTCCCAGCTAGGAGGCCAGCTGCTTCGTAGTGTTGAAGGATTCGTTTGTGCAGTAGCCTTTCAAATAATTTGCTAACTACCGAAAGAAGTGCGATGGGACTGTAGAATTTCAGGCACTCTGATTTCTTAGTCGGACTCTTGATGATAAGTTTGACGTTGGCCGTTTTCCATTTTGTTGGGAATTTCCCTACCTCTAGGCATCTGTTGAACAGGGTTAATAGAAGTTGTGGTGTATATTCTATTACTTTTTTAAGTATTTCGGGTTCTATCATGTCTAGGCCGGGACATTTTCTCTTTTTTATCCGGGCGGCAGCAGTACTGAGCTCCTCCATGGTGAAGGGAGGCTCCATGATTTGTGTATTGTAGTTCAGGTTTTCTTGACAAAGATGATTTTGTTCCTGTAGAGTTGGGACTGCCGGTTCCTTGAATATGGCATTCAAGATGTTGTCCACCGATTGTTCCCAAGTTGTTGTCATTTGACCTTGTGGGGTTCGTGTGGTAGTCACTAACTCCCCCCTAGGGAGTTTGTTGGTAATAACCCTGTAGACTGTTCCCCAAGGGTCATCATTTCCAGTTGTTGTCACTAAGCGTTCCCAGGTTCGTTCCTTACTTTTCCGGATGCCGTCCGTGTATCGGTTTCTGGCTTCTCTATAATGTTGCCTGAGGGCTTCTACTTCGGCTTCTGGCCACGTCCCGCGCGCTCGTTGGAACTCTTTTCTTCTTTTGTTTACCACTTTGCGGAGGGCACTGATTTCCGGAGTCCACCAGGGGTTGGCTCCAGGTTTCGGGTTTTCCTTTTGGATAGCTTAGTTGCTTGTATCTGTGATTATTTTAGTTGTCTTATCTTGCAGTACGTCCGGGTCGGCTTGCGGGTCTAAACTTCCTGGATTGTGTTCCACCGCTTCATTCAGTAGGTTCGGTCGAGACCGGAAATGGTGCCTCCTCTAATCATTCTCCTCCACACGGGACAGAGACCAATCAGTAGCTCTCTGGTCGATCGCTACCTGCTGTTTGCAAAGTAGACACTCAGACAACGCAACACACACAGAAATAACTATAGCAACACCGTTGCACACACATGACTGGCTTTGCGAAGCGATACATTGAACACAATGTAGCTTCGGGATGGCGGGGACAGCATAAGGAGCCGCAATCGCAAAATACACCTACCTTTGTATTGTGGTGTTATTGTTCTCTGTGAGGGATTTAAATTTATGTTGGTTGAGTTATGATTAGTATCTTACGGTTGAAAAACGTTTTCAGAGAGAGAGAGAGAACTAAAAAAATGTAGTTTGATGAAATACTCGTCGTTAAGTTATGCCTGACTGACTTGTAATCGTTGCAGTATGTAGTTCCACCTTTTACACGTATTTCTACTTAACGTAGCTAATGCTGCAGTGTACAAATTTTAGCAGGTCGACCAAACGGAAATGGGGTAATGGACCTTGAGCGCGCAAGAACACACACACACAGATCGTAGTGATATTCGGTCCAACTGACCCACTTATTAGCAGAGGTTGTCTTCATTAGAGATAATTCCGTGCGTCCTCTGAACCCACTCTAAACTGTTCATGCCAGTAATTCGCTAATTATCACTCAGCACAACTATTGTCGTTCTGTCAACCAGTTTCTATGCATCCACGCGCATAGAAACTATTGTCGTTCTATCAGCTAGTTTCTATGCATCCACGAGCACCATTTGAAATTAAATACCCGCAATACCTGTCATTCTATTCCAACCTATTCTGTGTGAGTGTGGTGCCCTCTCAAATATCTTTAAGGTATGGCAAGCATTTGATGACCCTTCGTATCTGCCGAGGGTAGCATGGTTTTTATTCCCGGAAACTCAGGTTTTTCTTCCAGCAAAACAGCAAGTCGATCACAGAACGCACACAACTTACAAACATACTATATACGCCGCAATATGGCCTAAGTTGCTGATGCGCCTACAACAACAACTACCACTCTTCGTCATTAAATATATACAGTTTATCTTCGAAGACACGAAGACGAAAAGTATAGGAAGAGTGTATTCCTAGAAAAACAGTTGTTCCTTGACATAAAAGTCTAGGAAGACAGTTCTTCATGTACTAAGAAGAACGCAGTACATGTACAGTATTTGCTTCTTAATATACATTAAGGGACTGATGAGCAAACAAAATTAAGCATAAATCATTATTCACAGGGGTTCAAATACTTTGTCCTCGTGTGAAGCACAATGATTAGAATCACCACCTTCCCCACTATGTGAAAAGGCGTGAGTTCGGATTCCAGAGTAACTCGAGGAAATTTTGTGGTGTTTTTCGCAAAGTAGCTGAGTTAGCCGATCTCATGAGAGGGTTGCATGGTTCCCCCTCCGAAAATTCGGGTTTTTCATCCAGAAGACAGCCAAACGTCCGAGAATACACGCAATTAGGGATACAATATTCAAGTGCCTCACAGTATAAGCATAAGTATGGTATTCCCCTAAAAAAACTTAATTGTTATGGTAGCTACATACAGCGATCAATTAGCAGTTTTCGTAGCATACTTCTGGTTTTAATACTCAACGTAAGAAACCTCGAACACGCACGATACTACACCGTCAAGATGCCATAGCTTGTTTGTTCAGGGATTTTATTAGGCACATCGGCAACTATGGCCATAGTGCGCCAACTGCCATAGCTTTATAATAGATATTAATTTTATATAAACGGTATTTATCGATTAAAATTAGTTTATATCGAAGCTTTTGTGTATTAAATAATATTAATAAATATAATTTATTTTCGATTTCCGTTGTATTTTGTTGGACTTTCTTTTCACTGTTTCACGCCTGCCACTAAAGTGCCCGATTTGTTAACTTTGTATATCACAGATTTTGAGAAGATAATTAAAAATGCACTTCTTCTTTTCCGGAATGCCCACTCTCCGTTTAAATTTTTCTATATTTATTTACCGCTTCACTTTCGACTCGTGTTCGAATACGCTTCTTTTTTTTTTTTCTTTTTTTTTTGCGTTGTAGTTGAGATTTAGTGAATTATTTATTTTCACTTCCGAATCATTTATGATTCCGAGTCCATTCTTTTGAGTGGTTTATTTAAGAAATGAAAAATCAGATCAATTGAGCGTGGCTTTCCATAATTCTGTACAAATGCGTGCACTTCATTTATACGCTTAAACTTTCGACTCCAATCCCATGAATTAAATAGTGGGAACATCTTGTGTTGAATATTTAACCAAAATTCCCACTTCTTTTTTCTTACATATAAGACAAAATTCCTTCTTTCAAGGATGATTCCCCTCTACCGCACCCCCTCTCATATCTTTAAGTGCCATCTGCATTTGCTTAGTGCTTTCAAAGATTAGCAACTTTTATTTCGTCAATATTTCACAAAAAGCCTCTACACGAATCAACCGGAATGCACAGTTCCTTCCACTTCGCGTTCTAAATGCAATAGAAACTTGAAAAGGCCTTGGAAATATTCTTCTACTTTTACTCTCGCGATGATCCCTAAAGTAGATGCGGCCGGCGAGATCCAAGTCGAAAGCAATCAATCTTCTTTATCTTCCGACCATATTTAACTTTATCTTCTTTAACTCGGATATTTTCTGGCGTCGACAGTGTGAACTGCTCGAGAATAGAAAGCGCCACGCAAAAGATTGTGATCGATGCTAAAGCTACTCGTCCACTAGCAATGGAACATTAAAGAAAGAGGGAAGAGATCTCTTTTCTAAGCCGGGGAAAAGAAAGAATAACAGATTAAGGTTTAGCGCAGTTTTGACATCTATTTCTTCCGAGACGTCTATAGAATTATGAGGCAGCGTTTACCTGGGAGAAAGTTAACTCTTTCGTGAGAGAGAACTCATATTTCATCGGGGGATTGGTGTTTCGCCGAAGTGCTGTGATTGTACACTTTGAAACAATTTAATACCACAATGTACCACTTAGCAAAATTGAACGGAACCCCTCCGTCCCTTTCCTACAGCCAAATAATCATTTATTTTCATCAGACCGAGTAGACAAATAACCAACTCATGACAGCATCCCAATGACCAAGAGGATAGTAAATTACATCGATGTTGGCGTTTGTTCCAAACGCGAACATAGTTGGGTCCCCTTTTTTTTTTTTTTTTTCATAACCACTATTGTTCGATCAAGATTCTGACGTTTATTGCTAATTAGCAGTTGGGGAAGAATTTATTATTTTTATCCTTTGTGGTATTGATTTTTATTACTTTTATTTTACAAAATAAATAAATAGACCAAGTTTATGTAGAAAACTACAATGTTTCCTTGGGAATAAAGGCTTTCAAAGATGAATTTACTGGCCACAAGGAATCATTTAGCGATGAGTAGCCTTTAAATATAAAACCAATCGATTAAATATTCGAATCATTTCTTAAAATGAAAAGGAATAGCATCGAATCGTTGAAGTAAAAGATAACTAATAGCTTTCTTAAATACAATTTTGTCACATTTTCAATTTCGTGGAATAGAATAAATGATTTCGATGTTTCTCATTGTCGATTTCTATTCATTCTTTTAATTATGAAGAGAGAGAGAGCTTGTGGTTATTAGATTATCACGATAATATGCTGTTTTATGAATTAATAGATATTTATTCTTTATTTGAAATATGCTTGTCAAAACCTTTCTTGGTAAGTTTTTGGAGAATGAGGAAGTCCATAATTGTCTCTTACAGATGACAGTTAATGAAACATATTGTAGATTATTGCAGATAAAGCATGTGCTTGTTTGTTCCTGAAGCACTCATAAAATGTTGCTTGTAGGGGACTTAATTAAAATTGCAAATTCGATCTGTGTCATGAACAGTCGAATTTTAGACAGCGTTTCCTCTCAGTTTTGTCTGTTATTTCCTGCTGTGAGTCAAATGATTATTTCAGCACATGGCAAATCCTGGTTTTTAATTCATTCGCCGCTTGTTCAAATTCTCTGATACAATTAGAATCCCGTCTAGACAGGTGTAAAATTTTATGGGCTTTTTTTTTTTTTTTGACACCATGGTTCGTCTAGATTCCTTCTTCTAGCAATTCTTTCCAAAGGGATAAACCAGCCATAGAATACAAGCAATTTACAGACGCAATACACACACGCCTCAAGGCTTTAGCCGCCTCTTTTCAAATACAGAATACAACAAATAATAATGTATCGTTGACTTCCTTCTCTAGTTGTACAAACTGTGTATCTGTACTTCAGACATCATTGTTCTTCATGGTTGGTCGATTACCAATTACGATTTTACATAGTATACATTGTTTTACTGACGTTTCTTGGAGCGAAAATATGACCAGCTTAACTGAATTTTCCAGTGCTGTCCTACTCCTCGATCCCGTTTATAGTATTTAAGCAGGCCTCGATTGTAATTATTATTGTCTTTCTTCTTTATTGTTATTTATTTGTTATTGTGTTTTGTTTATTTTAGCAAATGTTCGCTTTCACCCCTTTTTTTGCAAAACCCTGAGAAGAGTTTAAAAATGTAAAATAAATTAAAATTTGAATAAATTATTATTACACAATATAATAATATGATGCAATAACAATTTAATATTATGTATATACTGTCAGGAAACTTTATTAGGAACACCTATTATCTACATGAAATGAAACGTTACAAGATTGCACTCATAGGCTGATTTGTATGCTGTGCAGGCTAAAAATATATAAAATAATTCCAACGAGTTCACTCAGTCATCACTATTCGGACACTTTTCTAAATTCTTCATACCAACAAATAGGGTTCCGCAGCCTTCTGCTCTAGAGTCTCTATCGTTCAATATATGCATCCTTGTGTTCTGAAATCTTAGTATAGAGACTCATATCAACCAGCTACTTTTGCCGATGGTATCGGGATATATATAATCGTCAATGGCACCAAAGTTAGCACCTGCTGTATAGCACGTTCAACAGACTAAGGTAGTAACCAACCACAAATAGCCCATAACCCAAAAGTTTCAGTCTATTTCATTCTCAAATTCCACACTTCCATATTTCAATTTTAACAGATCATCAGTAACGTATCAATTTCGTACATTTCGCTGCCAAATGAAGTTAATGACCTCCATATTGTCTTCTCCAGCAATGATCGCTTTGACAAACATATCAGGCTCATAACTGGTAAGCAAAGCTTTCAAACATACCAGATCCTTAAAAAAGAAATGCCTACAGGTTATTAACTGCCTGTAAAACAGCCGTAATCCTAATTATCGGCTTCGTGTCAGCCAGTTGGAATCCCTATTAAACGTGCAGCTCAAACACCCTCAAAGGATACAGTGACTTTATTCGATATTTTGCTTGCATAAATCGTCGCCGTTTCTTTCCTATGTGTGCGTAAGATAAGCGTAAAAGCAACTTAAGGTTCAGTATATTGTATCTGTAAATTTCGTGCATTCTGTGAACAATTTGCCTGTTTGGTTCATGAAAAACTTGAGTTTATGGGAGAAAACCCTTGAAAACCTCAACTGAGACTACTAACTCAGCCACTTTGGTAACAAAGCTAATAAAAGTTTCTCAGACGGGATTCGAAGTCAGGCTTTTTCCACCCAGTATGGAGAAGTTGACAATTATATCCATTGTGCCATCCACGAGGGCCCTTAGGTGCCGCTTTAATTACTTTGCAGCGAGTCTGCAGACACGTATCCTTTAACAGAAGTCCATATAGTGTGCATAGTATTAGTGTCAGGCGCCCCTGTGGTTCCCACATCTGCGCCATATGTACACTGCGAAGAAATACAGAACTACTGTAAATGCTAGAAAAGTAACAGAAGTGCAATCAACGGTGACGGAGATCATGGACTTATGGAACGTGTAAGTGGGCTACCTAGTCCACTCTTTCAAGATGACCTGGACGACTCCCCAACTGGGTGGTGGAACTCACCCCAACAGCCTGGCAGGTGCTGACACACCAAAATCGTATATATATATACACTAGGGCTCACACCGCTTCAGGGAGCACATTGCGGTGCCAAAGTGCTTCCGCTGCTGTAAACCCGGTCATACGACCCACACCTGCTCCCTGAAGGAGCAAATATGTGGACACTGCCGAGAAGGGACATGGCTTTGAGTCCTGCCCTGACAAGGTCAACCAACCCACCTGTGTTAACTGAAGGAGCCAGAAGCTTCCTCACACACACACACACACACACACTCAATAAGAGACAACAAATTCCCTGTTTATATTAAAATGAAGAGTATGTACCAACAACGTATCAATTATGGGTACTCTCCCTAAAAAAAAAATATAACGTAGACAAACTAACATTCCTACAGATCAACGATCAATGGGCTAAAGCTGTTGCTGCCCCACTTACAAAGATTGCAAAAGAGGAAAACATCGATGCCTTACTCATTCAAGAGCCCTACACCTATCTGAACAAAGCTAGGGGTTATCCCCTGACGTATAACATTGTTCAGGCCTCTGGCGCCGCACCCTGGGCAGCGGTTGTAGTCAGAAACCCGACTCTTAAGTGACACAGATTTCACATCTCTGCTCCCCGTGGGCTGCTTGCGCCCACATCATCTTCTCTCTGGGTGAGCTCTATGCGATATCCCTTTATTGCAGGCCCGGGGAGGACATCCTACCAGCAATTCAGTATCTTCAACACGTGCTGAGGGAGCCTGACGGCAATTGAGATCGGCTGTCATTTCAGACGATCTCAATTGCCGCTCAGCCTGTTGGTTCAGTGAGACGCTGGAGCACAGGGGTGCTGGAAATGGCGCAAGGATGGAGGAGTTTCTGGCAAAAAGTGGGATGGACGTGGTAAATAGACCCAATCACCTACCAATATTTTCGAGTACATTATGGGAGTCCACCATAGATGTTACTCTATCCACGAGATCTCTGACGCAGCACATCGCAGATTGGACGGTGAGAGACGGATGGTCTACCTCTGATCACCGCGCCATAACGTTCAACATTTGCAGGGCATTATCACGAGCGCCACCAGGCCGGTACATGCAACAAAGGTATGCTGTAAAGAAGGCCCAGTGGAACATGTTTAAGGATGCCCTTACTAACTCAGCTCAACATATTCCAACTAATATCATGCAGACAACGGATCCTGACACCCATCAGCGTCTAGTTACAGAGGCAATTGCAAAGCTGCTAATGCATCCATCAAGCGCAAGGTCCCCGTCTCGGGAGCGGTTCCCTGGTGGTCGCCAGAACTTCATACCCTGCGGCGTCAGGTCCAACAAAAGAGAAGAGTATTCCAACGTGCCAGAAGAACGTGGCCCCCGGCTGAAATAGATTTCTTACGGAAAATACAGAGAGGTGCGAAACGCCTACAATGCAATGATCAGACAGGGTAAAAAAACTGTCCTGGGAGCATCTGATCTCCACCACTGGTAACAAGGATCCCTGGGGCACGGTTTTCAGGATAATTACCAATAAACTCCCCCAGAGGTCGCCTGCTCTACTACCACCCCACAAGAACACAAAACCACAAACTGGAACAACTCGATGATGAATGTGCTAGACCATATCTACAAACCATTGCAGGACCAAATCTCCACTGAACAACAACTGTGCAGAGATAACGACAATTACCACTGTCAGCAATTGGAGGAGCATTTCACTGAAACGGAACTTTCCAAGGCTATTGCTAGAGTCAGGAACAACAAATCCCTTGGCTTGGACATGCTCGAACCTGAAATAATAAAGAAAGTAGCGGAATACAACCCACAAATTCTGTTAAATATATACAACCATTGCCTTGAGGAGGGACATTTTCCAACTGACTGGCGAACTGCCGCTATTAGGCTCATCCTCAAGAACAAACCAAGCCTCAGGATTGCCCTGCATCCTATCGACCCATTGCTCTTCTCACTGTGCTGAGTAAAATGCTGGAGAAAATCCTCAGGCAAAGACTGGATGATCACTATAGAACAGCAAACTTTTCAGCACCAAATCAGTTTGGTTTCCGGTCGGGTATGTCCACGGTTGACGCACTGGAAGTAATTACAAATGCTGCCAAAAACTGCACGGGCAAATATCTCCTTCTCATCTCAATCGACTTTGCCGGGGCGTTCGATACACTTTTGTGGCCGAGCGTCCTTGGTCGGATGAGGGCGGCAAGGCTGCCTGGAAATTTGCATAGATGCATAGCCAGTTACCTTACAAATCGGAAGGTGGTGATTCAGGCACCTTTCTCCAAAGTCGAACGACAAGTCTATAGGGGCTGCCCGCAGTGCTCCATCCTCGGACCCATACTCTGGAATCGTGTCTTAGATGAATTCCTCAACACAGATCTAGCTGGAGTACAGACCTTAGCCTACGCGGAAGACCTTTCCCTTATCTTTGCTGCTGACTCCCGAGCAGAGCTGGAGCAATTAGGCAACAGGGCACTCACTACCCTGTAGAGCTGGGTACAGAAACATCATCTCAAAATCTCAGGCACAAAGACACAGTCCATCCTGCTCAGGGGACACCTGGATCCCCGGAGGCCACCACAAATCAAAATTAATGGCACAACAATCAAACTGGTATCTGAACTGAAGCTCCTTGGGGTTGTCATAGACACAAAGCTCTCCTTCATCCCACATCTAAATTATCTCCAGAAAAAGATAAAAAAACTACACGGCTAACTCGTCGAGAGTGGGGATTAAAGAAGCGTACCCTGGCTTTGTACCTGCGATCACGTATGGCTCCAATCTCTGGTTTCACAGAGCTGCCACAGTGGTGGGCAGCAGGAAACTGAACATCATTCAGCAGCCGATCCTTCTAAGGTCTACAGGGCGTGCTGCACCACCAGTACCCATGCCCTGCAGGTACTTACTGGCTTCCTGCCCCTGGACCTCGAGGTCGCTCGAGCTGGAATTCTATATATGCTTGGACGCCTGATTCGGACGGCATACCTGAACCGAGGACGCCCGGAGCAGTAACCCACACAGAAGACCATAAACCACAATCTGTTGCGATCTTTGAACCAGGTAGCAAAAACAGAGATATAAAAAGAAAAAAAATCAGAATTGCATGCCACTTGTATTAGCGAGATAAATAATTAAAAAAATATATATCTCGGCCAATGGGAAAAAAACTAGAAAACTGGGTACAATGTCTCGAGAAAATTGAGGATTTAATATTGCACAGAGAAAGGTAGGAAACAAATGGCTCTGAGATAATACTTGAAGGCATTAACAGAATAGCCGATACTCTTGAAACATACCTAAGAACCCCGAATAGCTCAACTAAAGAAAATGAAATCATACTCAAAAGGGAAGTGGGTACTGAAACATCAGATGCTGTCTCTTCCGCGCCTTGTGAGACTGTACCGCAGCAGCCTAAGGTGCCGATTAATAATAATAATAAACCTGCTCTTGAGGTCTCTAGTCCTCTTGAAGAAATGCTAAGGAATTCTGACTATTTAGAATTTATCAAAAAAATCACACAAAGAAAAACTCCAGATTCCTTATTAAGAGGTGACAGATCCTCTCAGCTAAATAGATCGAACCAGACAACACACCAGTTACCAGCTGCACAAGGAGAAATAATGCATCAGAACACCCGTAGACCAACTAAAGCGGCCGTCAGAGGTTCAGAACTCAATTACAAAAAATCCAAACAGCCCAAATCGAGCTATCTGCAGCAAAACAGAACTGCAGTCAACATACAACAGCATTACTTCCGACCAACAACGAACAGTAATGCAACAAATACAACTGATGGTCACAACAAGCCGTTTGAAAGTAGCTCCAAGAAGACAGTTGAACCAAGAGCACGGAGGATGAAATCAGCACCTATCAGCAGTAACGTTACTTCCAAGCAAGACAAGGAGACCTTCTTCACCCAAGCAGCTCAGAATCATGATGCAGTTGTTGGCTTTAACCCTAACACACTGTGTATTAAAACGGTGCAGCGTAGAGGACGGAGGGCAAGGCCCTCCAGCATTTTTATAAGTCGAATATGCCCGAAAACAACAGTAGAACAAATTGAAACCCTTCTGAAACAGCTCAACATACCCGTTACCCCCATAAAGATCTACACCAGGCATCCATCCTATTCCTCTTTGCGGATTAAGATCAAAAGTCCCAATATAGAAAGATATCTAAACACAGCTATCTGGCCCGCAGTTCTCTTGGTAATGCCATCGTTTGGCAATTATAATGAACAACCAGCGGTACAAGAGATCTCGAGAGCAGAGACGGGCAGTGTGCCTCTCTCTCTGCATAGCTAGGCAGCGAACCAGACTGTCCCTTCCAACCATGCAGATCAATGCAAAACACTCTAGATGCGTTGCTGATGAGATCAGGCTCATTGAAACGGAAAATTTATTTGATATTATATGCATTCAGGAACCTTATGTCTCTGAACACATTTATGGGCAATCTTCCAAAGTTATGGGTTATTCCATGACTACAAGAATCATCCAGTCCTCTGCAACAGATCCTAAATCTGCCATCAACATATTCAACAACTAGCTGGATATCACTATTATCTCTGTCTTGTGTAATCAAAATTCCACCTGTATTTTAGTCTCTACATCAAATTTCTCGTTCTACTTATTGTCACTATATTGTCCACCATCAGCAGATATTAATTTATCACAAAGATATCTGGAACAGTGTTTGCTATTTTAAATCCCACATATTTAATAATTACAACTAATTCAGACTCAAAATCTTTCTTATGGTTCAGCAGTGTCTTGGACAACAGAGGTAGGATTTTTATTCACCTACAATTTAAATCTTCACAAATCTTTAAATCTTCCCAACCAATCGCACACCTTCTCAAACGTCAACGGAGAATCAAACATTGATTTAACCATTTCAACGTCCGCCATGTCCTCGAGGATCTCTGATTGGACCATACATACTGACTACACAAACAGTGACCACCGAGCAATCACTTTTATATCTGCTTGGAAAAGGACGTTCTACTACCTTACGTGGTTTCACCTCGGACCCAGCCAACGCACGATCCTTGGAAAAAGCCAGGCTTAATAACTATCTCCAACAAATATGGCAGACAATGTGGGCTGAATTCACAAAGGGAGCCATCACCCGGAAATTTCTCCCAAACATTGTTAAGACAGACCTCACATCGCCTCCTTGGTTCTCCCCAGTACTTCTAATGACCTACCTCGTCACGGGCCATGGCCCTTTCCGCAGCAAGCTGAATCAGCTTGGCATCTCTGACAACTCACTATTGCCTGTGGTGTCCAGGAGACCTGGGACCACCTGATACATGACTGCCTGATATACGAGGATCTAAGATCTAGACTTATAACTCAGCTGCATTTCACCCCAAAGGGGCAGGAGCAATACCTACTTGAGAATAGTGACACCTACACCCTGCTCTCAAGCTTCGCCCAAGATTTGTTCACAAGGAGGAAAACCCTGCCGCCGCCACCACCAGCACCTCTACAGGTTCAAGATGGACCCGACAATGATAACCCTGAAACCCAACCAGGCAACAATTGAACGAAGCAGCTGGGAGCGTGGGCTGGAACGCTCCCAGCGGTTCATGTGTATATGAGGGGCCAAGACATTGGACTCTCATATACACATGAACCGCTGAAGAAAACCCAAACTGCCAAAGCTTAGCTACTGTATTCCATCTGTCCCAAAGATGGTATTACCCCAACTGCAAGATACTGGCCTGGACTCTGTCCGAATTCCTGGAGGCCCTTTTCCTGGACGTGACTTAATCTGGAGCGACATCAAGATATTTATGAATGGGGCAGTCACATGGCCACCTTTCTCCATGCTCCCTTGCATGGACCCCTCGACGTGGGCACCTGTACGTGGTGAGGGGACCTCCCAGTGATGCTGCTGGTTTTTCCAGATTAGCATCACTGGGATCCAACGCCCATACCTTGGTTCCAGGGTTACACCATTGGAATCCGGCGTGTGCAGCCGTGCGCCGCGACCCGTGGAAGCGGAAAGGGGGATCCTGGTGGTTGAGGGGCCCAGCCTTAATACACCACTTTGGCCCCTGCTTCGACAAGACGGGCGGTCCCGGATCGGCTCGACTGGGATCAATCGGCGGGTGGTTTTATACTGCTAGGGTCAACTGCGTTCCAATAAGTCTCCCTCCCTTTGGTCCTGGGACGGGATAAAGACTTATTGGTAACGTGGGTATGGTGTTCTAAGCGAACTCGGCGTCCCATTCGTGTACGCAGTACCTGCTAGTTCACGAGTGGGCGCCCCCTCGTAGGGCTCCGTGGTGGGTGAGGTACTTAGGCATCAGACACTTTCTTTTTACTCCTATGAGTAATTTAAATCTTTCTTCTGGGGCCCCAACAAGGCCCCTACCTAATCGAGACGAAACCACAGAAAATACCTCTGCAAAAAGAGCCAGAACTGAGGATACACCACCATCTGTGACACCGCTTTTCCTCATTCTCCATTCCACCGGAGAGCAGACACTCGGGAAAATGTCACCCTTTTTCATCCAGAAAGGATTAGAAGGGTTGACAGGATCTCCAAAATCTGTAAAAAGGCTACGTTCTGGAGACATTTTAGTCGAGGCTGCAAGCCAAAAACATGCACAAAAACTACTGAAAGCAACATCGTTAGGGGGACTACCCATCGTCGTTACACCCCATAAAACCTTGAATTTCTCACGCGGTGTCATATCAGAGTGGGATCTTCTTCATGTTTCTGAAGAAGAGATCTGCTCTGAACTTAAAGACCAAGGAGTGACGGCTGTGAAAAGAATATCGATGCGGAAGGATGGGAATCTCGTCCCTACCCGAGTTCTCATCGTGACGTTCAACACCCCACGGCCTCCAAGTTCTATAAAAGCAGGCTATTTAAACTGCCCAGTGAGGATTTATATCCCGAACCCACTGAGGTGTTTTAAATGCCAAAAGTATGGCCACTCTCAAACAGCTTGTCGTGGTAACCCTGCCTGTGCTCGATGTGGTGCCAAAGACCACGAGAGCAAGGAATGTTTAGCTTCTAAGCCAAGTTGTACAAACTGCCAAGGGGAACACCCTGCATACTCTCGAGCATGCCAGCGGTGGAAAGAGGAGAAAGAAATTCAGAAACTAAAAACAGAGCTAAACATCTCCTATCAGGAGGCCAGAAGACGCATCCAACCTATAAATAGCGCCAAGCCCTCATATGCCCAGAAAGCTTCTGGGAAAAGTACCATTGGTACTCAGACTGATATGAGTATTCCACCAAGGGAGTCTTTTACCCCCATTGCGCGCTATTTATTAAGTTCCGAAAAGCCCACCCAAAAATCACAGTCAGCCGCCACTGCTATATCCGTACCTCCTAGTGCTCCACCACTTCCAAAACAGAGTACTAAAGAAACTCTGAAGAAAGTGGAACAGGCATCTACAATTCAAGAGACAATGGATGTCGAAAATAAGGAGGTACAGGACGACTCTGTCCTGGAACTCTTTGCGAAAGACGAAGAAGAAATGGATACAGGCCAACGTCCAGTCTTTCCAAAGAGAGATAAACCCAGGACTGAGAAAATCAAGCCCTCAGCCCTTCGGAAGCCACCAGACGGACCCAGTAAATCAAAATAATGGGTACATTTAAATTTCTCCAATGGAATTGCCGTGGATTTCGTAGAAATAGAGATGACATCAAGGTTCTCCTGAGTAAGCATGAACCAACTTGCTTTTGCTTACAGGAGACGTATTTAAAGGCAAACGAGGACCCTTACTTACGTAACTGCTCAGTTATTCGCAGAGACAGAGCTGGGGATGGACCTGCCCACGGAGGAGTCGCTATCCTTGTGGGTAACCATAACCCGTTTCAAGTTGTGCTTCTTACCACTAATCTGGAGGCTGTAGCAGTTCGTCTTACAGTTGGGTTCCTTTTAACTGTCTGCTCCATTTATTTGCCACCTGGGAACGACACCGCCCAGGCAGACCTTGATGATCTCATCAAGCAACTGCCACCCCCTTTTCTATTATTGGGGGATTTCAATGGACATAATCCGCTGTGGGGTAGTTCTGACATCAACAGAAGAGGTCGGATTATCGAGCGATTGCTTGAAAACAATGATCTGGCCCTTCTAAATGTGGGATCTAACACCTTTTTTCACTCGGCTACCCGTTCATTTACTGCCATTGATCTTTCCATCTGCTCCCCTTCCCTCCTGCCTCTGAGTACATGGGAGGTTGAAGAAAACCTTTATGGTAGTGATCACTTCCCCGTGTTATCCACCATTTCAAATGGGAGACAATGTCACCAGTCGAGGATACCACGTTGGAAGATCGATCATGCCGACTGGAATGCCTTTCGTCATCTGGCAACGTTTAATACCACTATAGTCGGCCAGGAGCCAATTAATGAGGCAGTAAAAGACATCACAGAAAGTATAGTCCAGGCAGCAGCAGTTGCAATTCCCAGGACATCATCCCGCTTTCCACGTTTTCCAAAACCATGGTGGAATGGAGAATGCACAGCAGCTAGGAAGGCTCAAAACAAAGCATGGGGAATATTTCGTCGTTACCCCACCACAGATAATTTAATAGCCTTCAAACGTGCACGTGCCAAAGCACGGTACATTAGACGTCAGAGCCAAAAGGAATCTTGGATCAAATTTACATCTTCCCTTACACGGGCCGCCAATCCCAAAGCCATCTGGGACAAAGTTCGGAAAATGAAGGGCAAATACAACTCACACCCTTCATCGATCCTGGAACATAATGGATGTAAAATTGCAGATGTAACTGCAATTGCAAATACTCTCGGGGAGACATTTGCTAAAGTGTCTTCAGAAACAGCTTACCCCCCAGAGTTCCTCGCACACAAGCAGAGAGCAGAAAAACATCACCTGAAGCTGTCCTCTAACAATCGCGAGGAATACAATCAGCCCTTTACACAATGGGAGCTGAAAGCAGCACTCTCGCTATCCAAGGCGAGTGCTGTTGGACCAGACGACATCCATTATGAGATGATAAAACACCTTTCATCAGAATCTATGGATCATTTGCTCCGTCTCTATAATAGAATCTATTTTGAAGAGACATTTCCGGACTCATGGCATATGGCAACCGTCCTTCCCTTTCCGAAACCTGGAAAGGATCCAAAAATAGCAAAAAATTATCGTCCTATCGCTCTGACGAGCTGCTTGTGCAAGATTCTGGAAAGAATGGTCAATGCTCGTCTTTTGTGGTATTTAGAAGCTAACGACCTTCTTTCCAGAATACAGTGTGGCTTCCGAAGGAACAGGTCAACACTTGACCATTTAATCCGCTTGGAAACATCTATACGTGATGCTTTCCTGAAACGTGAGCACCAGGTGTCGGTTTTCTTTGATATGGAAAAAGCGTACGACACGGCTTGGAGATATGGAATTTTAAAAGACATATATAACTTTGGTCTTCGAGGACACATTGCCCTCTTTATTAAAAACTTCCTTACAGACCGGTCTTTCCAAGTTCGTGTAGGATCCACTCTCTCCCGGCCATTCTGCCAAGAAGAGGGAGTTCCACAAGGATCAGTTTTAAGCGTTACGCTTTTTGCTATCAAAGTTAACTCTATAACTGAACAACTTCCTCCAATCGTAAACAGTGCCCTCTTTGTAGATGATTTTAGCATCTTTTTGCAGTCATGCAATATGAGGGTCATTGAAAGGCAATTGCAGCATGCCATAGACCACGTCAACACTTGGGCAATGACTAATGGGTTTAGGTTCTCGCCACAGAAGACTGTCTGCGTACACTTTTGTCGCAAACGGAACCTTCACCCTGAACCAGAACTTAAACTCGGACAAGACATCATTCCAGTAGCACCCGAGACAAAATTCTTGGGGCTCATTTTCGACAAGAAGTTGACATTTTTACCTTATATTCGTCAACTGCGGACAAAGTGCACAAGAGGGTTGAATCTCCTACGCTCTATTTCCTCCAATAAATGGGGAGCAGACCGCTCCACTTTGCTCAGCCTCTATCGTGCACTTGTCCGATCTAAACTAGACTATGGGTCCCAAGTGTACGCATCGGCCAGAAATAGCGTACTTAGGTGGCTGGACCCAGTTCACCACCAAGCCATCCGCATTGCTACTGGAGCATTTAGAACATCCCCTGTCCAGAGTTTATATGTTGAAGCAACTGAACCACCACTGTCATTTCGACGAAAGCAATTGTCTTTAAAATATACTTTTAAATTAAAATCCCTGCCAGACAACCCTACGTGGACATCCGTTTTCAAGCCACGATGGGAAAACCTATATAACACTCGTCAGACTGCCAACCGGCCTTTTGGTATCCGCGTCCAAGAGCTGCTAAGAGAGCTCGACATCATGGTAGACAATGTTGCCCAGTCACCAAGGCAACCACTTCCACCCTGGCATGCTCGCTTACCATCATGTGACTTCTCCCTTAAAAATTGGGATAAGTCAGTAACTCCACCTGCTGTCTACCACCAACTCTACGCTGCCCACCGGGCCGAATATTCCAACTTCTTGCCTGTCTTCACTGATGGCTCGAAGTCGGAGTTGTCTGTTGGATCTGCTGCTATCTTTCCAGGTCTTTCTATATCTGGAAAGATTCCCCAACAATGCAGCATATATACAGCCGAGTTGTATGCTATAGAGTTAGCCTTGGACCATATTAAAACCCACAGGTATCAAAGGTGTATGGTGTACACTGACTCTCTCAGTACACTGCAGGCTTTATCTAGTATGAGGTATAATCCTCATCCATTTGTGATCCGGATTCAGCAGATGCTACACTCTCTGTCTGAGTGTTCTTTCGACATTCGTTTCTGCTGGATTCCAAGCCACATTGGGATCGTGGGAAATGAACTGGCAGATGCTGCGGCTAGGTCACCAGAACCCCACAGCACTTACTGCCTGTTAGTCCCCTATACAGACTACAGGCAGCTAATACAGGCTAAATTACTGTCCCAATGGCAAAATTCTTGGCATGATCATGTCACAAACAAGCTTTATCAGATAAAGCCTGTAATCCGACATTGGCAGTCTAGTCTGCGCAGGAGTCGCAGAGAGGAAGTTGTTCTAGCTCGCCTCCGCATAGGACACAGTCATCTTACGCATGCATTTCTGCTGAGGGCAGATGACTGTCCTATGTGTGAGAACTGTGACACCTATTTAAGTATACGTCACATTTTAATCGAGTGTCCACGTTTTAGACATGAACGTGACTTTTATTTTACCGATTTTAGTCATCTGGCTGAGCCTTATACACTCAGTCAGATTTTATCTGACAATGACAATGTGTCTGCTGTTTTTAGCTTTTTAAAATCAGTAAGCCTTTTTACCCGTATTTAAAATTGAATTTTTATTGCTTTGCTGATATACTTTTATACCTTTAACATCTATGTTATATCTCGACATGGTGGCCTAATTAACTAGGTCACTGAATACTTTAATTTTTTACACATGACCTGGATTTGGCGCATTATAGCCTTAGTTGCTAATGCGCCAATAAACCCCAAACCAAACCCAAACCCTTGCATGGAGCTTTACATACAACTCCAGGGGGGAGGTGGCTTTGCCTGCCTCCTCTCCTCCTCGCCACCCCCCTCTTTTTGTTCTAGTGAGGCATGGGTATGTCCCACTGATTACAAAGGGACATTCTCCCTATTGACCCCTTATTTCTATTTCTTCTCCCAAGTCTTCAGTTCCCCCCTACTTTTATCTTTCACAGTGTGCAGTCCTACACTTCAAAATTTATAAACATCAATATTTAGACCGACTTTTCACGCACTAACATTATCCTTTCAGCGTACAAACCCAACTTACTTTCTTAAAATGAATTAATTAGGCAAAACTGAACCGCGATATACCGTATACATTTTTTTATAGGTCCTTGGCACCGAAATCTCTGGAAAGTAGGTGGAAAGATCTGCCAGAGAAACAAATGAATAAATGGATACACCTGGCTGGCCTCCCCGAGTATGATAACTTCGGGTCCCATTAGGGGCCTGGCGGCCAACAAGCCAGAAGAACAATGGGCACAACATATTACACAACACATGATCCACACACGTTAAATCTCTGGCTTTGACAGAGTACTGTCCTCGATACAAAGAACATACGCGGAGATGAGGTAAATCCCTGGTGCCATTAGACCCGAAAATACTCTATACTTTATAGTCCCTTGATGCAGTTACCATCGACGGACCAAAATATACGAAAAAGTATATTTTTATTGCATTATGTCCTCCTCCTGGGGTACTTCAGGCTCAACACAAATAATTTAAAGAGGATGTTAAATTGTTGTTGAAAATACTTTCCGGATCTTGTGATATTCCAGAAATTCTGCAAGGAATCTTTTACGTCTTTTACGTCTCTACCAGGAATATGCTTCAATTTCTAAATCCTTACTTTTCGTATCGTTAGATCTTTACTTTTAGCCTTCACAGAGAAACGACATCACAAAATATAGCAATTGAATGGACCTTAAACCACTTCCAAAAACGGCAGTCTGTTTATTTGACATCCTCCACAGAGTGAATGAAATCAATGTGTTCTAGTCCCTTACTGCCAGTTGAATGGAAACTGCACTTGCGTCATTCATCTCGGCGTCATTTTTCCATTTTGTTTTCTTTTATATTCGTTTTAACTTTTTTATTTTGAAATTTTAAAATATAATTTATTTCTTGTTTTAATTTTTTATTTTTTTTCTGATTTTTGCTAAATTAAAAACAAAAAAAAAAACGTATTTATGTTAATATTAGAGTCTTCCTGGCAAACGCCAGCCAACCGTGTTCCAGATTTTCAAGTAATCATGTTTCGATGAACACATATGAAGGAATGCATTTATTTTTCTCACATAGGCTCTGTGGACTGTGGGTGTGTATTGCAGGTTAGAACAGATTGCAGATTTGGATGTCATGTAAATTTGGTGAGACCATAAGTTGGCCCATTTCAGCACCCAGAATTCTAGACCCCATAATTTCTTGAGGCTGGTCGGAGGTGCGGCAGACCAAATTTCCACGACATAGGAGAGAACGATAGAGAAGTACGTTTCGAGGTATTTCCTGATTATTTGTTTATTGTGAGTTCTGCACAGATCTATTTTCATTGCCCAGAAGGATCGCAAGGCTTTGATTTGTTGTTTATATGTGAGCGATTTGGCATTAAGGATTTCAGCAGTTGGCATCAAGGATTACTCCTAGGAATTTTACACTTCCAGACAGAATCTTTCCTGCTAATTCGAATCAATGTAGTCAACTGGAATTTGTGTAGTGTACACCCGTCTAGCCGAACCAGCCTGTTCCAGGGGTTCCACTGATGTGGAAATAAAATGATATCAATAATAATAATAATCAGAAGCTAGCTGACTGGTAAAGAGATCGAAGCTATGACAGAAGGAGAGACCCATAAATACCTAGGTATGTGCAGACTCACCAGTTAGAGCACAAGGAAATCGAGAAGTGCCTGTCCGAAAAAATATCATCAGAGACTCACAAGCCTGCTGAAAGCAAAATTAAACTGAGGGAACACAGTTAAGCCATTAACACCTATGCAGCTCGAATACTAACATAAACCTTCGGGGTCATAGATTAGATTAACACCGAGCTAGAAGATATCATGCAAAAGACAAGGTCAATGATGACCAAGAGTCGCCAACACCACCCAAAGCCAGCAGTGCAGAGACTAACAATAGCTGGGAAAGAGGGAGGGAGGGAGGGGCCTGATAGACCTCATAGAGCAAAAGAAAACAGCGATAGTTAACCTGAAGGATTACCTCGAGAACAACACAACGCCACTCCACCAGGCCATAAGGAAGATAGATAAGTGGTATACCCCACTTAAACTAAGCAAGAAGTCCCTCCAACCAGGATGTACAAACGAAACTAGAAAGATGGGCAGAGAAGACACTCCATGGCAGACACTACAATGATCCCCATCAAGATCACATAGATAAAATTGCTTCCAATGTCTTCAATCCCGGAGAAGAGCGTCCCGCTCTTCTCCGGGACTGAAGGATTTATGCTCGCCATCCAAGACCAGATAATCAACACTAGGAACTACAGAAAATACATCGCCAAAGAGCCTGGAGTGTTGGATGACACGTGTCGACGATACTACCTGGCATCAGAAACGATCCAACACATCACCGCGGGATGCAAGGTGATCACCCAGACTGAGTACACTCATAGACACGACCAGGTAGCCAGGATAATACATCAGAAGCTAGCAAGGAAATACCAGTTGATCGAAGAAAGTGTACCGTACTACAAGTACGAACCCCAGGCAGTACTAGAGACTCCAACCAACAAGCGTCCTGAGACCGCACCATAATAACGGATAAGACAATCCCGCACAACAGACCGGACATAACCCTTGTGGACTAAAAAGAAAACACTACCTATCTGATTGACATAGCGGTACCCAACACTGGCAACCTGCAGAAAACCCATGGGGAAAATCAGGAAGTGCACGAACCTTAGACAGGAGATTAAAGAAATGTGGCATATGCAACAAGTAACGACCATCCCGATCATCGTGTCAACCACAAGTATGGTGCCAAAGACCCTACATAACAGCCTAACAGCAATAGGTCTCCCAGCGAATACCTTCAAGGAACTCCAGAAAGTAGCAATCCTGAACACCTGTAGGATAGTCAGAGAGTTCCTTGACCAACAGTAACATCAGACATAACAACAACCACCCTGTGTACTTGGTAGCAATACCCGTCACGAGGTGGAACCTCCAATCACGGAGAAATAATATAAGAGTAATAATAGTAATCCGAATTCTCATCTGGGCGGTGTCGCGTTCGATGGGCCATGTTGTTTGATATTCTTGTTGGAATTAGACCGGTCTAATGTTCGATCGTCATCAGCATGTGTCAACGGATCCAGCTTGCTAATGAAATTATTTGAGTGAATATTGCTGTACACTTGGCGTTTTGAAACTTGAAGATTTCGTATTTTGAGGCTCGTGTTCACCACTCACGTGTCGATTAAGGTGGTCTTGCTGTTTTTGTAAAGCAGTTGACGTTGGGTTACTTGCATCGAGCCGTCCGCGCATCTGGCCTTCATTCGTGTCTGCGATCGTGGAATTCCGTTTCGCCGATTTTAACTTGTCGCTATAGGCGATGTCTATAGAGGGTGCAACTATTTCCGCTTCCGGGCGTAGAGATGACTACAATGAGGGGGACCACAGCATTCCCAATAACATTTTGCAAACAGTTCCATTATGCAGGTTCACAACAAAATTGTTTATCATATTTCATGTAAGGCAAATTTAAATTAGCCATCTTATACAGTGCATGATTGGGGCACTTTATTTCTTGATTAGTTACTAATGAATGATATTGATAATTGCATTGACCTTGTTTATCAACATACCTCGCATCGGTAAGCATGATCTTTTGTTTTCTCCAAATGTCACTGTGTAAGTATACCGAACCCCCATGACAAATTTGGTCTATCGTTGATAACCGAACACAACGTTTAATTGTATAAAAACACAAAAAAGTAGTTCCGAATTATGCATACGAATCAGATACTTTCACATTGTTTTACCGCTTTCACTGTATTGTAAGAAAACATTCTTCGCTCTTAGTTACAAATAAATTATAATCCCCAAACGCTATTATTTACGTTTAATTTAGGAGAGTTACGAAGATTAACATAACGTAAAATACGCGTAAATTTTCAGGACCATTGCATTGTGCAAACTACCTTTACTCGTTAACCAGTTACACGTACTCAATTGTCAAGTGCTGTTGTGAATTTTATGTGTCGTGGAATTAGAATAGTTTTATGGAATACAAAGAACTTTTCGTAATGACTGCTACCCCTCTGAAATGGTGAGTAATTATTATTAATATTTTATTGCATTTGCGGATTAGTGAATGTTTTACACCACGTATTTCTATAATATAATGGTATATCTCAAATAGATATAAAATATTGTATAAATTGGTGGTGTGAATTGTTGGGCTTAAAAAGTTGTGGCTTTTTTGTACAACAAAACTTAATCAGTTTATTTATTTACGAAAACTTAATCGAAACACGTTTTATTTATCAGTGCAGTAGTTAGTCTACATAATAAAATTACCCCACTGCGTAAATCTTTATAAATTAGCCATTACGCTTTGCGGGGAACTGTGGTTTTCAATACATCAAGTGCTCGTAATTTTCTGCCTCTTGAAAAGCGATTTTTGGCTGAAAGTATGTTGTCTTGTGCCCAACTGGGCTGCATGAAGATACATATCAGCGGTAAGCGGCTAGTACCTCGTGTTATCTTCTTGACAGTAGCCTTCGGCAAGCGTTTCCTGTTGTTAGTCAGCGAGTAATCGAGTAGAATCTCCAGTATTTGGCGAATTTCACTTCCAGGGATTGAGAGGGGTTCTCTTCTGCGACTACAAAATATCGCTGGTGATACGTTAAGAGGGCTGTCAGAGAGTTAACATTCGGAATAACCAAATTCATCTCAAAGGAAAATGGATAAATATAAAAGTAGGATTATGTAGCGAGACTTAGTAAGCTATTGGAATTCCCAGAAATAGTATGCAGCTCAGCACTAGAGCATACTTATGCGTGTACTGGTGCGCCATCTTTGAATACCACTTGAAGGCAACTTCAAACTTCTGTTTGCTGATTGCAATCAGTCCAGTTCAGGTACACATCTGGAACTTATTTTCATGTACATCTTATGATGAAGTGCTTCGTGCAGATTTCTTGTTCCATTTCTCTTTCTCAGATTTGTGAGATTAATAATTGGCATTTCAAGCCGATTAGCATTCTGATGACCATGTGGTATTTATATATGAAATAAAAGCTTACGTTTCAAAATGTATTTAATTATACGGATTGTTCTCTCCATATTTGTTTTGAATTATAATTAGTATAAATATTAGTTTATTAAAAGACAGCCCTTGAAACTATCGAAATGCGATATGTTAATTTAAGACGTGTAATAATCAGACTGTGATAATCCTTATTGGAAGGTAAACAAAGGAGAATAAATACCAGGTCGAATTGTAGATCTGGTACCGAGTTATAAGCTCGCTTATTGATTCTGCTTTGATCGCGCATAGAGTGCTAAACTGTGAACCTCTGTGTTAATAATGGTCCAGTCCTCTTATTGTGCTAAATATAGAGCAATGCGCCAATGTTTATATAACCGGATTATTCAGCGGCCGATCTTTAGAATTTCCCAAATAATGAAGGTGGTAAAGCAAACTAATTAAAATATTTTTAATTTTTAACAGGATAATCGAACATTCGTGTTATATCAGATGTTGCTTTAAAAAAAAAAAAAAATGTTGCGTGACGTATTCAGTGTATTTCAATATTGTCAACGTTGCGTGTGTGGAATAATGAATGTCAGAAGGGAAGTATTTTACTAAATGATATTTCTGATATCACGAAGTGTTTCAGGATTTTGAAAATGCGTTTGTTTGACTGTCTCCAAGGGGTGTGCGGGAAATAATGAAATTAATCGGTAACTGAACTTTCGTATAATGCAAGAGGGATGATATGGTTACTCTAAACAGTTAGTCCCGAATAAGCTGAATAATGTGCATGAAAAGATGTAAAAATGGAATAATGCAAAGTAACCCATGGAAAATACAACTGGGTCATCTGTGAGCAGTGTTAATTGCTGACCCAAAACGCGCTATTCTTTGAAAAAAAAAGAGGCAAATAAAAGTTATTTGATTTACAATAGCAGAGGCTCACAAGCCAAATTTTACTTTTATTGCTCTAAAATTTTAAGAATTTGCCCTTCAATTGCGTTCCGAAACCCTGCGTCGAGCACGGATGGCATTGTCTGAATGTTGATCTGAAGCACTGTTGCTAGAATCTTACGTGACGAAATTTAAGTCTCCTTATGGTTATTCACTAATATTGGTTAAACTTTCAAATATGAGGCTACAAATGACAGGCAGGTGTAGCTCCGCCCACCGGTTTCTTATGTAACTGTTAATCACCGCGATTTTGAGTTACAAGAGAATAACGACCTTTACACGGACAGTCTTAACCGCGCGCAAGTGTTACTGGAACAGTGAGGGTTTGCTCTCACGCAAGCCCGCAATTTTGAATGCGGGATGGTCAAGAAAGCATCCACACTTGTGCGCGCATTATTTCCTGTAGTTTTGAGTCTGAGTTAAAACTGTGCCGTTCAAGAGCATGTTAACCAAATACAGCAAAGTCTTGCGCGTGCGACTAAAGTGGAGACTCCAGCTTAGCTTTTGTTCAAGAGCGTGCGTCTAAATGCAGAAACTGTCGTTTGTACCACGCTCTTGAGTGGCGCATGGAGCAACCGAGTTTCGAAAAGTTCTGATGACACTCGAGAGTTTTGAAGTGGACTAACCGTCGCTGTTTCCAATTGTACTTTGTCCAACGTACTCTGGTTCGTAATCGAGTATTCGCCTTCAAGTTAGAAGCCTTGTGTGTGTGCACCGAAACTTAAAACATGTTGAGAAGAAATCGTTTCTGAACAATTTCATGTAGGGCAACACATGCAATTTCATGTTTTGCTCTGTGTGTAATCGGACACACACAATAAAAATAAATTAAAAAAAAACAGTATTATGTATATATGAATATTAAATGTAACCTCTTAAAGGCAATGTTTAAAAAGTTACATATGATGAAGAGGTATTCTGTTGATGAAATGGTTTCAATGAATGCAAGATTAAGAAATCAGGTATGGCACCTAAAAGCGCAAAGCGGCATTAAAGAATGCAAGAGTATATTTAAGTTTGTATTTATATATTGAATAAAGTATGAATAAATGAATGTTAAAGTTACACAAAGTGCCTGTAACTAGAAACGTGAGGAAAGTAGAAAAAGAAGTGTAGTTGATTTGTGAAAGATGAAAGAATGTTAACATCCTAAAGGTTATGATGAATTAAGAGAATTATAGGCTGAATTACCAAGCAATAGAAAGTGGCAGAATTGTAAAGTAAAATTAGTACATCAAAATACTAATAAAATGCAAATAAATAAATAGAAAATGAATGAAATAAATAGAAAATGTTGAGAAATTGCTACATCAAAATTTATTTATTTTAGCTGACATCAGATCAAGCTTATTTGCCTTACCTATGTTCGACCATTTTCTAAACGTTTTCCCCCATATCTGATGACAGCTATAAATCTATCATTTTCTATTCATCGCTTGATGGTGTCATTGTGTGACACCCATGGGGGAAACCCCATGTGTGTGACACCCAAGTCTACGCGGAGATGGGCTTTCCCCCATCTCCGCGTAGTATACATTGTAGGTGTGAAAAAGAACACTGTCAATGCCAGAGATTTAAGGGTGTGGATCTTGTATATGTGTAGTGTCGTGTACCGTTGTTCCTCTGGTCAGGCGCCTCCGTAGCCAGGTGGGAAGGAGCACATGCTTCTTGATTAGACCGGGGTCGAGCCCGTCACCACCAAATACGGAGGATGCGGAAAGGTCAAGGGAATGACCACCGCATATTCCCGGAGCAATATGGCCTTAGTTGCTAATGCTCCTAAAAACCAAATAACAATCCTCTGGTCATTTGGCCGCTGGGACCAAGGCGGGGAGTGTGGGACAAACGTTGGGTCCCTAATGGGACCCAACGTTGCCCACACTCCGCGCCTTGGAGGCAGACCAGGTACACGAGTATTATAGTTATTTACTCTGGCAGGTCCTGACACCTAATTTCCTGAGATTTCAGTGACTAGGACCTAAAAAAAAAACCCGCTGTAGATAGGGGTAAGCCAAAAGGAGTACTAGTTATGCGATTTGATGTCATTAAGTTTTTGGGTGTAAGGCTCAAGCAATTAACAATGATTCGAACGCTAGTGGTTGTAAGTTAGAGGGGAAGGGGAGACTGAAAGCTGGGGAGAAAAGACAGAGACATGGGATCCGTAGAGCAGATTACCCCCAAATCAGCAGAGCAGGCCCATGCCCCCACCAGAGCGGAAAGAGGGGCGGCGAAGGGGAGGAGACCAGAGCAAATCTCGCCTCCCGCACGGGGAATGGAATCAAAGGACCACGCAAGGGAGCGTGGCTAGGAACGCCTAATGGCAGCAGCTGAGCTGTTGCTGGTGGTTGTGTCCCACCTGGGACAGCATTCCACAGCATGCCGGTTAGGAACAGCCAACAGCATGGGTGACCTTCTGGTCCATAAGGTTCCCAGTGCCATCCATCCATCTGGTGGAGAGGCTGGAAAAGAACATGAAATTTATATCATTCGCTCACACACTTTTTTTTTTTTTTTAATAGGTTTTTTTCCCTACATTTCAAGGCAACATTTTGTAGTTTTTACATTTCACAACTTTCTTATGCTTTTTTTCTCCCATTCTTCCGTCATTATCATTCATACCAGGCAGGGGTGACTTATTAAACAAGCAAAACTGACACCAAGCTTTTAAAATAATTTAATGCTTGTTTAAAGACAATGCAACAATTTAAAAAAGCAAATAATTTAAAGAAAGCTCACACAATTTAAACGACATACAATAGTCAAATTTAGGAGAATACTGTATTTATCTACATATCTAATTGAACACACACACACACACTTATATAACAATTATACTAATGGCTTTAGACTCAAGCGTTTAGGGCATAAGCTTTTAAAATGGCTTTTAAATGGCTTTTAAAAAAAAACTTCCTTTTACATTCTGCATTCGATATGTACACATTCAACACACTATTTCTAGCATTCATTCACTCATCCAGGCACACTTTTACACCCTTACATTCACACAGCCCATTTCACTCAGACTCCACAGTCATTCACTAATTTTACTTAATTTCCACATTTACTCTTTCAGCACTCACCCCTTCTCACACATTCATCGCTCACACACCCAGAGGCATTCACTCACCCTTCCTAGCATTTCCTTTCATACCCTCGCCTTTACATTCACTCCAGTTCTCAATCATACTAGAATAGTTCAGAAACTTGCACCTTACTAGTTTTTTTTTTCCAGCTGACAGGTAACTCTGGCTGTATGTCTATACCAGTCTCTTTAAAGTCTTTTCCGTGAATGTTGTCATGTTTGGGAACTGTCTGTTTTGGTTGGACGTATGCTATGATGAGGTCAGTACCAGCCTGCCTTTATTCCTATCAGTCACATTTGGTTATTTTCCTACACTGGAAATGAGCCGAAGGAGTTCCGGTAATTTGTAAGTAAATTCAGGTATGTACAGTCATATGGATATTTTGCCATTCACTGGACATGGGGAGGGAAATGGGCTGGTTATATTTTTGGTCTATCGATTTGCTACAGGGAGTCGTTGAAGAGCCTGTCTCTGCAAGTTTCGGCGGATTTCAAAAAATGTTTTGAGCATACTTGGTGAAGGCCTTGTAAAAGACCTCCACCATGATGAATTGGTGTTCTTGGCCCCTAGGAAAGGGTCCAATTTCTGTGATTAACTCTCTATATTGATTTTCATAGATTACACAGTGATATAGAATATGGGCCCAATATTCACTTTCGCCACTGGTACAGTGGGGGTCATCCGCCACTCCCAAAGAGTGCAATCTAGCTTTAAGGGATCCATGACCTGTCAATATAAATGTGGTACAAAACCACCAGAGTGGAGCATACCACTTATTTTTTTATTTATTTATTTTTTATTTTCGTAGTTGTTGGCGCATAGGCTTCTGTGGCCATAATGCACCTCCCAAGGTTTTTGCAGTACTTTGATACAAGCCCGAGGCGGGATTCGAACCCCGCTACCTTTGAGTTGCCAGGCAGGCACTTTACCTACCCGGCTAGCGCGGTCGGCGCATACCACTTAGGTGGTTTTGGGCTAACCATAGCCACCTGTGGAAAAAAAACATTTTGGTTGTAGCACCTTTGGTCTCTTGCTCCCATTCAGTTTGCCCTATCTGATGTAGTCGTGTGGCTATTTGTCGTGTCTCTGCCTTGATGTCATTGGTAAAGTTTGGGATTATGCCTAGGAAACCCATGGGGGATTTCTTTTTGAAATCTATAATATAGCCTTTTTTTACAATTTCAAGGTGCAGGGCTGGGATACTATCTGTACAACATGCTCTAGTTATTGTTAATAAGATTGTTCTTTGAATGCTATTTAATTTTGCTCTGTTTCTAACTACGGCTGTGCGTAGTTAGAAATATGTTCCAGTTACATTTCGTAACTGGAACATATTCCCTGAATCTATGGCTGGTCCAGCCAGCATAGATTGTCTGCTGATTTTTTCTTTTTTTGGACTGTCCATGCCCTTGGAGAAAGTTTCACAATGTCATTTAATTGGCCATTTTTTTATTTGTTGTTCCATGTTTGATTTTGAATTTCTTAGCCATTTCATCCAAGGTTAATTGCTCACTGAAATTTTTATAATAAAAGTCCATGACCTTTCTCATCGGGCTGGTCTTAAGCATGTCAAAGATAATGATATTTGGGTTTCTACCCTTTGGCTTTTCAGCTTGTAATCCTAGTTTTTGGATTTCAGGATGTCCCTGTATAGTTTCTGTATCCTCATTAGTGGCTGCTTCAATAAGAACACCATTATATCTGGTTTTCCTAAGGCTATTAACTCACTTCTTTCAGGTGAGGTTTGAATTTAGTCAGTGCTGTTTTTGAGTTCACTACTTTTTTTAATGAGGATTTCTCTGTAGTCTTTAATATTATTGCATTTGCATTCTTTTTGGGAGGTTCAGACTTTTTGTCTTTGTTATCATCACTTTAGGTTGAGTCTAATCTTTGTTTGTGGCAGCTCCAACAGCCTGTGCATAAGTTTGTACATGCATGCTTTTATATGCTTCCTTATCAGAGTTTAAAGTCTAAACTCTGGTTTTTAACACTTTGTTTTCCATATTCAGTTTGTTCATTGTGCACTCTAATATCGTCCAGTATTGGACTATTTGTAAGCATACTGCAACTGTAATTCTGCTAGCAGCCATGAGGTCTTCCAAATGCAGTTGGGTCTACTGGGTCCTTTATGTTTGCAATAGAGGCCAGCTTTTCTACAATTTCTTTGCCAAGGATTTTATGCATTTCAATTGCTTCTTGAGTTTTTGGCTTTCTATTTCCCTTAGCACTAAGAGGCCCAGGTGGGCAGTTTTCTATTTCGTCATTAGTTTCGCCTGCGGGGATGTTTTCCCGATTTTCGCGATCGATGTCTGTTTCTAGTGCATTTTTAGTTCTGGTTTCGAAATCGGCGTCTTGCGTACTTTCGCAATTTTTTTTTTTGCATTTGTTTGGACTTTCTGCATCTTAAATAGCTTATAAGATGTTAAAAGACTTCGAGAGCTATCTAGCTATACTAAAGTTATGCTAAAATTGACAGAATAACTGGAGATATTACCGTTTAATGTAGTGTGGGGGATGGAAGTGTCTGCCGTTTCTAGCTCTATAACAAAGAAAACTATTTTAAATTCGTGTAAAATCCCCGAATAAAGTACACTGTGTTGCCAGTTTATTAGGTACACGCCTGCTGTGCACACATATGGTTTGTCCCACAACGTTGCAAGTCACATGACCACAGTTGTGGATATAAGTGCAGCAGAACAACTTTTCTAGTATCAGTTATGCGTACAAAGCGTAGCAAGAACGCTCAGAATAATCACAAGAACGCTCAGAATAATCACAAGAACGCTCAGAATAATCACCTGAGAGGGCATAAATTCAAATTGAGGAAAGACAGATGTAGGATAGTAGTAGTAGTAGTAGTGGCACATGATGCAAGAAAGCAAGTGTAGGAGCTTATGCAGCATCAGCCAAAAAAAAAAAAAATCACACCATTCCCTCCAAATGCCTGTCCAGTTCCTCCTTAAATTTATTTAACCTATCAACTTCTACAACGACAGATGGAAGTTTGTTCCAGCAATTAACCACCCGCTGGCTAAAGGCAAATTTCCGCACATCTATTCTACATCTGTCCTTTCTTAATTTGAACTTATGTCCCCGTAGGTTGGTAATCTGAACAAGTGGAAGGATCCCATCAGAATTCAGCGTGCTCAACCCATTCAAGGCCTTATAGACCTCAATCAGATCACCGCGCAGGTGCCTAGTCTCCAGCCACTGCAATTTGCAGAACTTAAGCCTCTCTTGGTAAGAGAATCCCTTCATTCCCCTCACCAATCGTGTTGCTCTTCTCTGTACACGCTCAAGCAAATCTACATCCTTCCTAAAATGAGGCCTCCAGACCTGTACGCAGTACTCAAGGCGTGGCCTGACCATTGCCTTATACAGAGGGACAATCACCTCCTTTTCCCTGCTAGCAAAATTCCTATATATCATTGACAAAACCCCATGACCCGCCCTAGCAGCCTGTCTGCACTGCTCAGAAAACTTCATATCTGACTGCACAATTACTCCCAGGTCTTTTTCATTTTCTACCACCTTAAGTATAGTACCACACAGTTGGTACGTTTCTCTGGGGTTACTTCTACCCATATGCAGTACTTTGCATTTGTCAAGGTTGAACTTCAGTTGCCACTTCTTAGCCCATCTGCCCAAATTATCTATAGACGTGCGGAAATTTGCCTTTAGCCAGCGGGTGGTTGGTAGGTGGAACAGACTTCCATCCCTTGTCGTGGAAGTTGATAGCCTAAATAAGTTTAAGGCTCAGCTGGACAGGTATTTCGAACGAACAGAGGGGTGAAGTGGAAGTGGTTTCTTTTTTTTTTTTGGCTGATGCTGCATAAGCTTGCTTTCTTGCATCAAATGCCTCTACTAATGCTAAGAATGGGGAAAAGGAGTGATTTAACGGACTTCGAACGTGGAATGGTAATAGGTGCAAGACGTGCTGGACAAAGCATCTCTGAAACGGCAGTTCTCCTGAACTTTTCACGCACCACAGTTTCAAGGGTATATCGAGAATGGTGCAACGAACAGAAAACATCCTCTCAGCGGCACTCCTGTGGAAGAAAATCGCTTGTTGATGTGAGAGGTCAGAGGAGGATGGCTAGAATTGTGCAAGCAAACAGATGGGCCACAATGTCGTACATCACGTCAGAATACATCCTTGGTGCGAAGAACAAACCATCGCAACGGAACACTATTCGCACTTTGTCGTGAATGGGCTAGAACAGCTGACAGCCACATTGCGAACCTTTGTCATCAATGAAAAACAAGAGAGCACGCCTCCTGTGGGCACAGCAACACCAGCACTGGACTATCGAGGATTGTAAAATAGTTGCTTGGTCTGACGAGTCGAAGTTCCTAGTGCATCATGTTTATGGAAGGCTCTGAATTTGGCGAAAACCACATGAATGCATGGACTCGTCATGTCTGAAGAATACTCTGCAAGGTGCTGGGGGCAGTGATATGGTGCGGGAATATTTTCTTGGCACACGTTGGGTCCATTGATGCCCATGGATTCACGTCTGAATGCCACATAGTACCTAAACATCGTTGCTGACCAAGTGCATCCGTTCATGTTGACAGTTTATCCTCAGTCAGAAGATTACTTCCAGCAGGACAATGCGCCGGTGCATAAAGCCCGAATCACTATGGAATGGTTCCAAGAACATGACAATGACTTTTCTTTGCTGCAGTGGCCCGCTTAGTCTACGGTTCTCAATCCTATTGAACATATTTGGGATGAGTTGGAAAGGGCTGTTCGCTGCAGGCCTACACGTCCGTCCAATCTCAAGGAACTGTGTGACACACTCATGTATACTTCATTCCTGCACAACGTTTTCAGCATCTTGTTCAATCCATGCCTAGACGAATTCAGGCTGTTTTGAAGGCTAAAGGGGCTCAACACGCTTATAGGTAGGTGTACCTAATAAAGTGGCAGCACAGTGTATATTAATGTACTCTATATGATAGATAAACTCTATTTTACCGTTTATAATAGTAATATTTCTATTATTTCCGCAGTTCTGAGCCTTGACAAAATAGTAGGTGGTTACTGCACAATCGCTAGCGATATGGCGATCGCGAAGCAACGCAACATGGTCAGAAATGTGTAAATAGGCTAATATTATAACAAGAAAAACACTTACCCGTGATTCTTCAACTGCAGGCATAAATACTTACCTTTAGTTTCCTCTGGTCCATGTTGGAAAATGCCAATCCTAAAAAATCTGAACGCCTTCTTTCAAAACAATCAATGCTCACCACTACACGTTTTAACTCCTCGACGACTCTCGCAAATTCACTCTGCATCAGGAAAAGTGGTAATAGGTCTGATGGAGCTTCGGCTCACGTTACATTGTCGTCAGATCAGATGGTTGAGCGTGGTTTTGGAGAACGCCAGTGTGTTGCTCCCACAACGAAGTTCAGGAGAAGCTGGATCATGGTGTAGGGCTGTTTGTCGTCGTTCAGACTCGGACTGTTGGTTTTATTGCCATAAAGCATGAATATCGAATATTATACTAACATTTGGAACAGTTCTGTGTTGCCCACACTTTGGCTGTTCTTTGGAAATGTGTTCTCCGTATTCCAGCATGATAATGCTCCATTCCGTAGAGCAAATAGTGTAGAAAATTTGTTTCAAGTGAACAAAGTTCAACAACCGGCCCATTACCGTTCCACAGTTAAGACCGAATCCGATCGAATTACTTTTGGAATGAGACGGAGCTCTGGAACAGAACGTATTGAAGCGCCCGCTTCACCAGCTGTACTGCAGGAGAAATGCATATAAATTTCCGCCAACCTGCTACAAAGAGCGTATCGATACTGTCATTATCTCTACCTTTTCCAAATGGCGGTGCTCTCATACTTTTGGAAGGGTAGTGTGATTTGAAATTCAGTTCCATTTCCTATCTAATCGATCAGAAAACAACGACTAATCTGAGTAGAGCAGAAAAAATGGCATCGTTCCATTCAACTACTCCAACAGAACCGCAGTCAACAACAGACTTACGAATAGCACTTGAAAATTCAAATAAACTTCGTTCTTAGACAAATTAAGTCGTGACCAGCATGCCTATTAAAAAAACTCGGCGGTATGGCGATTTTTTTTTTTTTTTTTTTTCAAACAGTCAAACCCTAAAACTTTCTTCGAGTGGTTTAACATCCTAGTTTTATTTTATTTTCTGAATTGAAGCCGACAGACGCGGAAGACTAGTTTTGTTTGTGTTTTGTGCGGTACTCTTTCAAATCAGACCTAGTGAGTTTTAAGCACAGCAGCAACCTAGATCATGTTGCGCCATTGTGTATTAGTATTTAGTATTAGCAATGATCAAGTGGTGCAAGAAAGCCTATGTCTTATGCTTTACCAGCCAAAAATAAAAAATAATAATAAGAAATTTTAAAAAATAATTAATAAAAGAAAACAAATTAGAGAATCTCTGCGTTTCACTTCTCCCGTGGATAACTAGCCAGCTGACTTTTGAATTTCCCCAAACTGTCAGCCTCCAACATCCATGTAGGTAATTTATTCCAGTAATTTATAACTCGCTGGCTAAAATAAAACTTCCCGCATTCCAGTCTAAACATTTTCCTCCCGTAACTTGAATTTATGAACGAATAAATTTGAAATTGTGATTTATGGACTTGTATTATATACAAGTGTGCATTCATGTGCCGATTTATATGTAGTTTTGGCTGAAAAACCCTGAATAACTGAGAGGAAATCCTGCTGTCTTCGCCTGAGATTGGCTAATTACAACCTCGGTTGAAGAGGCCCTTATAAATTCCTACAGCGGGTGTCTGAACTCGTCTGCCAGATCTCTCAAACAAGTGACGAAACAAACCGCTACACTGTCACGTTGGATCTCCAGTGTGCCTTTAAGGTTAATAAATTCAACATTTAAACCACCGAAAATTGAACTGATCTGTTCTGATCGAGAATCTGTAGGGATCGCCTTGTCACCAGAAAGTGATGCAGCAGCATTTGTGCTCTTTGGTGCAATGGTTCTCTACAAGACTTTACCGGGAATCGTGACTCCCAGATAAATTCTTGAAAGATGTCGTTGTTGAGGAACGTGACTTTGTTTATTAAAAACAGTTTCAAACGGCGAAGATATATAGGCCTGTTATAACCATTAATGTTTTGCAGATTCTGACGATTTCTGCAGATTTCTCAACCCTCCACTTCTGATGACCCTTGCAAGCAACGGCCGTCAGAAGTGGAGAGGTGAGAAACGCTGCTGTAGACCGGCAGCTCTTCATCCTTCTTTCCTGAAATTAGGCCTCGAGACCTGTATGCAGTACTCAAGTTGTGGCCTGGCCATTGCCTTATACATAGGAATAACCACTTCCATACCCATGCTAGCAAAGTTCCTGTATATCATTGACAAAACCTTATGAGCTGCCCTGAAAACTTCATATCTGACTGCGTAATTATCCCCACGTCTTTTTCATTCTCCACTAATAGCAGTTCTTGTAGCAGTGGTTGTACTTTTTTGGTGAATAACCGCTTATGAGAGTTACATTGATATGCTTGTCATGGTCTCAGCTTTTGCCTTCCTCCTTGCCTTGACAGTGGTCTTGTCACTGTGGTGCAATACGCCTCGATGAATGAAGGAATCTCGGAACGTCTCATCAATTTGCATCGTAGAGTGGACGGAGTAGGGGTGTCCTGATTATTCAAATTTTTAGTCCTCACGCTTTACAGACAAATACACAGCAGAGTAATATGGACCGCGTTGGTGATGCTTCCAAAATATCAACAAAAACTCAGCTTTTTACAATAATTTCATGAGGTTGATCTCAGGTTTGCTCTATTTTCTGGATATTGTGGAGCTAAATTTTTAATTCAGCTAATTTTCCTTATATGAAGCTAATTTTTTACTAAATAAAATGCGAATAATAGAAATAAACAAAATATGCTTCGTACCTGGATTAGTGAGATGGTTTTTTTTTGTTAAAAAGAAAAGAAATATTTTGTTAAAAAGATGCTTTATGAACACAACAAAGGATCCGCCAAAAACTGAAGTGTACTTTGGAGGCACACTTGAGTTTTTAGGGGGAAGCACCCCACATTTTGGGAACCTCTGCACTACACTCATTTTCGGCCATTTTACAGAGTTCTGTATTCGTCGACCGGGCTAGCCGGGTGGTTAAAGTGCCTGCCTAGCAACCCAAAGGTTGCGGGTTCGAATCCCGCCTCGGGCTTGGATCAAAGTACTGCAAAAACCTTGGGAGGTGCATTATGGCCACAGAAGCCGATGCGCCAACAACTACCAAAAAAAAAAAAAAAGTTCTGTATTCATCACAGTACTTTGGCGGAGTGGAGAAAGCGTCCGGAAGTCATCCTAACTAAGACAACGCATGTTCGCACATGTCTAGTTGTATATGTACTTTCAGATTGTTTACGTACTACGTTTAAATTTTGCGTGGATGCTTCGGTGTTTCATAAAATCCTGTTGCTACTCTGGCTGTGTATTACGTGTTGTTGGAGTACTTCTGGCAATCGGTTTTGGCTTCTTCGCTTTTCGTTTACGAATGGGCTTCGTGGACTGTTCATAGTTTTCATTTGGAGTATCAACTTCCATGACTTCCAAATTCACTTCTAAGATTTCTGGGGAGATGTAAGCCTCTGAAAATGTGGATGGACCTTTTCCAGCTTCTTTGTTCAACTACATTACACGCTATAATTTCTTTCAAATAGCTTACATCTCCCCTTTGTACTCAATGGAGGTGGTTTCGGTCGCATTGCACTTACACGTGCCCTATACGCCTTACAACACCCACTATTGGGCTTCAACATCTTGAATTATAATTTTTTTTTATTAAATACGGTGGAGAATGACGCAATCAGTAAGGGTTCTTATTGAATAATGCGTCCTCGTGTCTGGCATGGAGTGGTACAATGACGGAGAGATGAATCATTTCGTATGGCATTTTCTTGGCGATTTTTGTCATTCCACGGACGCATTGTACGTGCGCTATATGTCTTACAACGCTCACCACAGTTGACATCCGCTTTACGATTAGTTCACTGTACGATTAAATTACTTTACTATGGACACTCCATAACAAAATATCGTTCACTATACGATATGTAAGGCGCCTACGTAGCCAGGTGGGCGGGAGCAGTGCGTAGCACACGCTTCTTGATTTGACCGGGGTTCGAGCCCGTGACCACCAAATACGGAGGATGCGGAAGGTTCAGGGAATGACCACCGCATATCCCCGGAGCAATATGGCCTTAGTTGCTAATGCTCCTAAAAACCAAATAACAAACAACCGGCTCACATCTGATGAGTATGAACTTGGGAAAACCAGGGTCCTGAGCTGGATATCATCATTCTTCTCTTTATTGTTTTCTCTGTGATTCCCTTCTACTTCCGACTCTTTATCTCTCTCAGGGTAATGCAGGAATTTTTTTGGCTGGTGCAGCATAAGCCTCAGGCTTCCTTGCACCATATGGCTAATAATAATAATATATGATATGTAGTTATAGTGATCACGTTTACGAATTGAATTTTAATTCTTTTAACGGCGATTCTAATAAGCGAAAATTAGGTGGAATGTCATCCACAGGCTGTAAAAATAAAAGCACAATTTATATATAATATCTTTATTGCAGTCACTTTATTACCTTACGAATTAACAAAATTAAATGATACATGAAAGTCACAAGAGATTTTTCACAGGTTAACAAAAAAAAAAAGACAAAACTTATCCACACTAGATATTCACCCTTCCATTTATTAAGCTGACCTAACGCTGTTTAACTTCGGTAATCGCACGATAACCGGGGCATTTAGCGTCGTACGACAGTTGGCTGTTCGGAGTGCTTGTAATGCGTTTACTTATGGCAACGGTCGCATTTTCGTTGCGTTTTTGTCAATCCACGAACGAATGTTACTCCCATCTAAAATTGCCTGGAGTGCTTCTAATGAAGTTTAACTTCAAAAATAGCAGGATAGCCTCTCGTTTTATTATCTAGGCATGTTTGAAGTTAAATATAATACATGAACGCTTTACTGGAGTGCACTTCAGTATTTATTTTAAAACACACTCTCAGACCGGAATGTTTTTCTGGATGGGATTGAGTTTATGCACTCGAGCCTTGGAAAACCCTGTTTTGACACTGGCGGGCGATGCTAATGTGTACAAACTCTTTCTCTAAAATCTGTGATTATTGTTTTGAAGTAAACAGGTTTGTGTTATTGACCTGCGTTTCAACCTGGAATGCCAAACTCTGATCTCAGGATATTTCTGTGGGCTGAAGTAACAGTCAGAACGTTCCAATTAGTCTTTTCATTTCCCCGAGAAAATCTCTTAACTGCATGAAAAGTAGGAAAGGCCACATTCGTTAAACTTCTTTAACTGTATTAGTTACTGCCAATACGTTTTCAGAAGATTCGGATATTTACTTGCATTCATGTTTCTTTAACAAAACGAAAACTCTGGTATTTGTATCTGGTATTACGCATATCTGCTAACTTTTATGTTCTATCCTTGTGTTTAAGCGAGCATCGCTTGCGCTTACGGCTTCTGACCTATATTTGAAATAATGAATTATTTAACGTTAGTTTATTGTTAAAAGGTAATTGCTAAAACATAAACGTTGCTAATTGATTACCGTGATGAGCGTTTTCTCAGCTTATAAAGCAGATCAAGAGAGAGAAGATGAATAAACCTAGAATAGCTAGCAGCGCAACGATATCAATCATTTAGTCTAATTTATTATATATTAAACTTGCGAGTAGTTAGGTTTTAATTACAGGATTTCGATCGCTGCTATAAATCCTGCATTTCCACAAAGCGTTGCCCATCTCTTGATGAATTTGCACAGAAACACTAATGCAGAGATATGTCCAAATGAATATTATATGTTGGATATACATTTATTCTCATATTTATTATACCTTTGAATAACTTAATGAAGTTCTTCGTGGACATTATCTGGAACTTGTAAATGTTTCATTGTTAATAATATTTATAAAGGTATTTGCGTTACGTTTATCAATTAAACTATTTGATTATAAATTTTATTGGCGTATTTTCAACAGCGATATTTGAACAGCTTTTTGCTTCAATAGAGAAAGATTAATTTCGGAGCATTTTGATTCAAAGTAGAAATGCGCGACTTGCCTTTATTGAGGACTGATATTGATTATACAACTAATACAATCAGTTTGAGAAAAAGAAAATACCTGTATTATCTTTTTCTCCCTACCCCTGATACACGGTTGTGTGTAACTTTGCAGTTATTTCTTGAAAGATTGAAAATCTTTCTACTTAGCATGTACTTGAGGTTTCGAGATTATTTACTTAAAGGCATTTAATGTTTTTGCGAATTTTAAAACAAGTGAAAAATTAAATAGTTGTACTCTGTACTGTCCTACAACAAGATTTAAGTTTAATTGTATTATAAAGGGATAGTTCTCTCTCTCTCTGAAACTAATGTAATGCTTCTATAACAGTTTTAAAAAACGTACCCTTAAAAGGGAAATGAAATCAGTGAAACAGATGGGATTATAGATTAAGTTCTCCATGTGGGTGGAGAACGATTCACAAGAAAAGTAATTTTTTATCATACATTGAAGTGTAGTACGTGCACGTTCCATAAATTGTAAACCGAAGTTCATTTCTCTGTTTGCTTCCTGCCGTTTTCAAACTGCTCTGATAATGTTAACTGTGTTACCAGTCAATTTTCAATTCCCCATGTGCACTTTTGTCTGTTTCCTATTTCTTACTCCCAAATAGGAATTGCTTCTTCTCTTCTTCCATTAAAAGTTTAAAGAATAGTCTTCAGAGTTTGACGATCCCTCGCGTTTCCTCAAACATAAAAATTCCAATTCAAATGACTTTTTTTTCCTTGGCTGTCCGAAGATAGAAATATTTGACATTATGGCAAGCAACTTAATATAAATGGCTTTATGCGAATTGACTTGCACGGAGCATAATTGAGTTCCTACAATGGACTTGCTGTCGCTATGATTTATTCCGTTTCCATGTTTGAATTCCAGCGTTGCAGTATTTTATTTTCTGTATGCTTTGGGACTGCCATTTTTTTAATACACGAAGGCAATTTTAGAAAAGGTGCTGTGTACGCTCGGTATTAGATATGTACAATTATTTTTCGGAACCGTTTCTTTTATTAAAAAGATTTTTTGTGATTTAAAATAAATAAATTTATATTCTGTTGCTAAAAATAGATCATTTATCCGAAACGATGAACATGCTAGGGATTTTATATTGTTCATGCCTGTAACACGTTGGATTACATTTAAATTGAAGGTAAATTTTGAATAAATAAAGTTTTAATATTGTCAGGTTTCATAAGTTGAATTTAAGACAAAGTTAACATTCTAGCATAAAAATTACACATATGGTAGAAGTAGTATTGAAAAGATTTACCGAAAGAGAATGAAACAGTTATAAGATGAACGAATTCAAGAGTCTTCCAATAGCCATTTGATAAGAACATGGACAGATCCTATTCATTGTATCGGCTAGAATATATCGGGCATCCTGAAAACGCTTGTCCACTATAGTTTATTCAGTCTGCTTGACCTAAATTGCCATTTAAAGACTTATTGCATTTTATCTCGGCGATAAAATTCTGTGATAATATTTTCCCGGTTGATTTAAACACCGAGTGGAATTCTGAACAGAGATTTGTTTGGTTCTAATTAAGTTGGTGATCTCATTAACGCCAAATTAGCAGCTTTACAACTTCAGCCCAGCTGATTCGATAATATAATGTGTGGTAGGTAAAAAATGTGCCAGAAAGTACCGCCGAAAAACCCCACCCTGTAATTTTGTAGTAGTGAGAGGTCTCTTTGCCCCCCGAGCTTAAGAAATCCCTTCGAAAGAAGGGCCTTTAGAAAGTCTTAAGAGCATTCTTCGTGAACGTGGAATGGGAGAAGTTTCAGCAACTTTCGAGTTCGTAACAGCATCAAAGACAGCATAATCAAGATTGGTGATGGAGAGCTATACTTTGTGTTCGATGGCTGATAGTTGTTGTGCAGAGGAAGCTGGGGAGTATCACGCAGTGGATACTCTGCAGAAAGTGGATGAGAGCCACTGGTTCCGGAGTTTAAGCAGTAAGTTAGGTAAACAGAACTTACTCCTAGACAAACCAGACTTTTGTCTAGGGCTCGTAATTTGGTAGGTCCCGTAATTGAGTATCAATTGAGAGTACGTAAAATGGTGTGTACTGCATAGCTGCGCAATACCATATACCTGGTTGTGTGCCTCCCTTACTGTGGCGGCTTATCTCCAAGGATCTGATTCATTAAGGTGGACAGCATAATTTTTTTCCAGGATTTTCAGGAGTGTTGAGGGGTTAGATATCGACCGAAAGTGCTTAAGTACAGTGGGATTTCGAACTTTTCGATGTGGTCTGACGGGGTAGCTATTCCAGGCTTTAGGAAAGATTTTTGTGGTTAGAATTCCGTTGAAAAGTCGCATATAAATCTGTATGGGAAGAAATTAAGGGTGCAGTTGAACAAGGAATTAGTCAAAACTCAAGGGATACTTTAGGCAGGGTTGTAAGATGTAGCTTACAAATATAATAGACATATTTAGTTTGCTAAAATAAATCCAGGAACGGCGATGGAAAGGGAATATTAAGTTTAAAAATAGTAAGTATTAAGATTGGATATTTAGTTTTAAAGTAAATAAGGTTAAAGTTTGAAGAAACACTGGATTTGGGGATGGAAAAGTTATAGACGTATATGTTAAATAGCGGCTAAATGGAAACAAGTAATTTCGAGTTATAGAGAGCAAACAGGGACAGCGGTCAGCACTAGGGAAGGGGTGCATTTGTGAACAGGCGAGAAATGTGTTGCTGAGGAAAAGAACAATAAGACCGTGAAATGGGATTATGAAGCGTCTCTTTTGATCTGAGAGACCGTTAGGAAGTAAACAGGAAATTAGTGGACGTTCAGTGTTTGCGTCAAAAGAAAACGGCGTCATGGTGGCTGATATTTTGGCAAGTTTGCCATATTTAGCAGAGAAGGTGTGAACACGAAACTGAGTGTTTTGGAGGTCAGTGGCAAAAGTGAAAAGGTCATATGCCAGGTGAAATAAAATAAGAATTTCTAGGGAAGGGTTGGTTTGTGCGCTGTGGTCCGATGTTTTAGAAAATAGGAAGGAATGAAAAATTAAACAGTATGGGGATTGGTTACGAGTCATTAGGGGAGACGTTCCAAACTTGAGGGAAAAAGAAATGTTTGGGGGAGTAATTGAGCAAGTGTCCACTCTGTATCTGAATTCTCTGTGGTCTAAGGGGAGAATCTACTCCCACTTCAACCCGTGAATTTGCAGGTTGAAGTGGGAGTAGATTTTTTGGTGGTCGGAGTTCACATCTCGTGGTAGCAAGATGAAGAAAAAAAGGGGGTGGGAGGGAAAGGGGTAATGAGGCGTAGAGGACACAAGTACGTGCAGACTGAAAGAGATGATGTTTTTTTTTTTTTTTTTGGAGGTATGGAAGAGTGGGAAACATGTATGTTGAAAGTTGTACAGATAAGCGAGCCAAGAAGAGAAAGAAAGCCTGGTCCGGCATCTGAGGGCAGTAATAGGGTGATCGGTGTCCCTAGCAACGAAATCGCATGATGTACCTCCCACGTTTTGTCGTGTAAGAGACTACACTTGTGTCTAGGGTCCGGTCCGGTGAGGAATAACCAGTTGTGCCGATATGTGAGCCAAGAAAAGAAAGAAAGCCTGTCCGCCACTAAGGAAGCAGAGTACCCAAGAAATGGAATAAAGCCTGTCTGCCACGAAGGAAGCCTGAACGCAACGAAACTGGAAGTAGCACCATTCCGGAACGTAAGCCTGTTTCTGTTTTTTTTCTCGAATCCTGAACTCAAGGACTCGTAACCTATCTCTGTAAGGAAATTAGTGATAGACCTTTTAAAAAAAGAACATTCCTGTTGTATTAGATAAGTTAGTTACTAAGGTTGAGATAATTTATGAATGTAAAGGATTTTGAAATAACGTAAGGGTGGTAAAGGGGATGCCTAAGATGCTAACTAGAGAGTAATTACGGTAGAATCGGTGATTTATAGTGAATATTATTGAGGTAAGAGGATACTAGTTGTAATACACTTCACATGTTAAAGGCTAGAAACAAATAAACTAAAAGAGTAATAAGAGCTGAAATGAGTTTACTGATGTAAGTGATAAAATTGGTAAATGTAAGAGAATGATTGAGTAATCATCGTGGATTCATAATAAGTAAGATACAACTGATACAAACTGATGTTAATAATTTGTATATTGAGAATAGTTGATGAGGGACGTATAGTGTATTGTACTAGTATGGTTTATATATATATATATATATATATATATATAGAAATTGATATGCATATATGTAGTTTGTCTTTTATGTGAAGTATTTACATAAAAAAACATTACATACAGCATGTAAGTAATGTTCATTAAAGGTTTGTAAATTTTTTTATAAAATGTGTGTCCTTAATGTTCTGCAAATACCCGCTTTACACACTCTAGAATTTTCTGTGAATTGCAGTCAGATTTGCGTTTTGCGGGGTGGGTTTGTGACTTCAGTAGGGCGTAAGTCAAACTCAATAAATAACACATTTTTATCCGAACCCGCACAGGGTCATGTAATTGTTAGTATACATCACGCTTTTTGCATGTATATAAACAGTTATCTATACAATATAATATTGTTTTTGTATGGTATATTTTAAGTGGTTCTAACCCCTGTTGGGTTGTTTTTCTGACATCTCATTTTGTGTAAAATTGGTTGATTCTCTGACATTATGCTATACATTTTTTGTAAAAAAACAAAGATTTAGCTCTCTAGCGATTTATTGCTAATTCGGAAGTGTAAGATAGTTAAAGTTTTCTCAATGCAATTAAAACTATCAAAATATTCAAATATTGGTAATCTATCTACGGTAGAGAAAGAAAAACAGAATCAACTAACATTAATCTGGGGTATGACGAGCAATTTTACTTTATATTTTATGTCGAACTATATTTAAAAATGCTGAACGGAAAGTTATAGTTCAGAAATAAATGCTTCAATTAATTGGCAATACAGTATTTGCCTATTCATATGCATGAAGCTATTGGACTCAAAGTTTACAGTAAATATGGCTAATATAAATATACAGCCACGTTGGTTTTCAGGTAGGGACACGACGGTATACTTGTTCCACAGCAAAAGAAATTAGTGGTGGTTGTGATCGATTGTAGATGGACCGTAATGGATCTCGAAGGTAGGCTCTGAGACTGCTTATCAAGAATTATGGTAATCCGTCATTGCCCGTAGTGGCTGTCACGAAGAGCGGATTAATGGCTCTGATGAATTAGTTTCTGGTGATACGCGTAGTACTGAAATCTTGAATAAGAAGTTAAAACAAGATTAAGGAGATAACTGTGGTATGATGATTTTATGGTGACATTAGCAGTCATTTAAACCATGGTAATCTGAAGCAGCTGGGGTTGAGGGTAATCCAATCTTTCACGCTCATTCCCCTTTTATCGATATAATCGGTTTTATGATTGCCTTAATCATTAATATTTAAAATAATACTTTAAAATGTATTGTACGTTATAATATAGTTGGGGGAGGACGTTACGTGAGATATATCCATACAGAAATTATACCCACACACACACACATATATATATATATATATATATATATATATAATAAATGACGCTATTATACCACTTGAAATTAACAAAACAAGTTTTAGTAAACTCATATGGAATAAAACTCAGTTACTAATAATGTTAATTAAGTTATTAGGTGACGCTTCAGAATATTTAGACAATCCCATCATCAGACCATAAATGCTATGGGAAGAAGTAGATCATTTATCAGCTATTTAGTACTAAAATACAGTTCCTTCGAGAGCTGAAGGAACTGTATGGAGAATCGGATTAGTAGGAGTGATAACAAGTTCAAGACTTAGATGGACAGGCCACGTGATACAAATGGAGGAAAAAAAAAACAGATGGACAAGGAAAGCAATGGAAGGGCAACCGGGAGGAGTAAGAGAGTGGATGGACAGGGGAAGAGACAGCTGGAGGAAAATCAAGGAGGAGGCCAAGGTTCTACAAGGGGCGTGGAGTGAGTAAGTAAGTAATCCTGAAATAAATTGATAGACAATTAATCAGATCTGTGGATTACTTGCCACACAGAAATTCATTTACAATACTCGCCTAATGCAGTGTAATTGAATTGTGATGTAGGAAGCAAGAGGGCTGTATCTATAGAACCGTAGATATGTACAGTTTTCATGGTTACCGCTTTATTGCACGTTTTATCTTGGTTATACGGGGATACCACTAGGCTAGCAGAAAATGTCCACTATAGGAGTTGTTCGCTTTGCTGAGGTCAGCGTACTTGTAGTCAGTTTCAGTAATTCGGAAAAATTAAATTCACCCTAACTGGTTGCTTAACACACTTGATTTTTATAGCTTATCATTGTACATTTGTGTGTCAATTAGCTTTCAATAAATAACATGTAATATTTAATAAATAACAGGTTTTGTGTTATTTATTATAAAAAATCATTAGCGTGTAGTAAAAAAAAATGAATATGAATTGCTTTGTTCAGAGTTTTTCATTTTGACAATTTCATTTTCGGCGTGGATAGTTAGATCGCTCACTAGTCTTACTACATATTCATCGTTTTTTTTTTTTTTTTTTATTTTTGCTCACATATAATTATTTTAATGTGTTTGGGTAATCTAATGAATCAGCATATTTTTTAAATTTCTGATCATGCTGCTGTTCATCCTTTCAGGTTCTTAATTTTACACTTACTCCATAAGTGTTTCATGTTCATAAATTCACTTACAATGTCCTTTACTTCAGTGTTCATGTCTAGAGTCTACAAAAACATATTCATCACCGCCCAGTGAAGAATTTTCTAGTGTCAATAGCAAGCCATCAAGTGCAGACCAATCAGCTGCATCTGGAAAGTCACTATCGCACTCATACTCAAATCAAAACTTTGTGAAAGCAGTTTTTAATTGCAGAGGGACTTAATGCAGTCCATGCTGCGCTAGTCCAGATTATAGCTGGTAGTACCTCTGTACTTTTGCAAAGTTTTGAACAAGTTTTTTTTCCATCAAGTTTTGAAATCAGGTGTTTAAGAACCATTTTTCGAGATTTCACAATGAAGTTTGCAATTATTCCTTGATATAGGTTGAGAAACGGATGTGACGTTGGAGGGAAAAACACTGTTTCAACATTTGTGGGTGAGATGTGCCATGTCGAGAAATAAAATATGAAAATGATTTGCTAGAATAGATTCTGGCAAATAATTTTCAAAGGGACCGATTAAGTTTGATTGACAATTTTATCAATGTAGCATGCATTTGTAGAGTATTCCGATTATAGTGTGTTAATTTTTTTTAAAAGAAATTTACTGTACAATACTGTATTACAATTGTATTCTCACATTCGCACTAAAACTCTCCCTTCCAGCAATAGCGCGTCTCAGGTTTTTCATTTTTTTTTTTTTTTTTTTTTTTTGTCTTTTTAAGTGATACGCACGCCAGTGGAAACTGCTTCAGACAGTCAAAACGAAGATTGTAAATTCTATATCAGAAAGAGTGAGCATATTAACAACACATTCCTCAATCTATTCTAAGTAATCCGTGGCTATCAGAAGTCTAATTAGTGTCACTATTCTGTAATAACCTTGACGTTCACTTCCTCTTTTGCTAAATGAAAACGCGTATGTGTGTGTCACTGGCAACGAGTGTGTTCATCCGATATGCCACCTTTGAAAAAATTTAAATGTCTGCTGCAGGGAGGTCGAAAAATCAAAAAAGGGACAGCTATCATAATGTCCGCGTCCGTATTAGAGAGTGCTCTTTGTAGAGGTCGCTTAACATGTTATTTCAAATACTTATCTTATACCCAAGCCTGAGTGTGCACAACAAGAGATATCCGTCAAAGGAGGTCTTACCGTACTTTCTAAGTCCTGAACGGACATCATAATGCCTTATAACGTTATCAAAAATTAAAGACTTTAGTTGTAATTGCTTCAGGTTAATTGTCTATCAATTTATTAAATGTTCTTCTACTCCCCCCCCCTCCCCTCGCCCCATAGCATTTATGGTGTGATGATGGGATTCGGTAAGAATGCCGAAACAATTTAGCGTAGAAATTGAGCTTGCATTTACTAAAATCTATTTTGCCAATAATTTCACGTGGACAAATAGTGCCATGTTTTATTATTATTGTTATAAATAGTATATAATTTACTGTATTGTAGTTTGTTCTCTCGGCTCTTTCCAAGTGAAGAATTATCTTGCATCCCAATTGTATTACGAAGAGTTTAAGTGAATGTTAAACAATAGCATGAATGAAATCTTGGAAATATGTATAAATTATTAAAAATAAAAGAGACTTCTTAGAATCTATAGTTTTATTTATTTAATTAAATTTTTCTTCGTTTTTAAGAATTTTTAATTTATTTCTAGCGGAAGCAAGCTGAAAAATAGCTATTATACATCAATATCTGTATCAAGTGCTTCCCTTCCTCCATCTTATAAATATATTTCTCACTGCTGGAACCTTCCTGATCTTGCACTTTCGTTTTTGCTTTATCGTATGGAAGTTAGACTCAAATTAGGTTTAAATGCAATTATTAAAACAGAGCTAAGAGTTCCTGTTTTTATAATAATATCTTATCAGATAAAAAAAACGAAAAGAACACAATTAAAAAGTTGTAACCAGCTAAGCTCTCATTCAACCCCCCCCCCCCCTAATTTTCCTTTGTACTGAGAAGTATCTGTGTTTTTCCCCATCGTTCTAGCCAAATGATAGTACTTAGTGAGACGATGAAAATGTTCATTTCCTGTTTTAGGTTTGCTTTAATGCAGTTTAATAATACGCATTGAAAATAGTAGCGTCTTTATGAGTACATTGAAGTAGGAGAAATTTTAAACATCTCGTCGACATCATTTCTGTTGATTACGTAAGCGAGCTGTCAACAGAGATATCAGAGTTCCAAGTGTCATAGACCATTAATATTACTCTCCTTTCTGTTTCCTAAAATAGATATCCCATTTGCGCGTGTGCGTGCGCACTTGTCTGTACACACGAGGAGTGATCAAACGTCAGATTCTCTAGGCGATCCTATATTTCCCAAGTGGGTATTTACATTTTAGATTCTTACGGTGTACTGTTCATTTTGGGTACTATTTCTCTAATGTTTTAATCCAATGTGATATGAGTTTCATATACTGTATTCGGTTTTGTGTAAAAAAATCTCTCTCTTGGTGACCGGACCATAAACGTACTGCATCTTTTCCACCTCAGCATATATTAGGAATATTTGACCTCCTTAGTATTTCTGCAGAAGCGTGAAGGAGAGGGTCATCGAAGGGAGGAAGTTCTGAACCGTTTACCGGCTGAGAATTTTCCCAGTCCATGACTGCATCTGAATCTACCATGTGCACTCCCATCTTAAAGTTTGGAAGCACGTTTCATTTTTCTTAATTTTTAAAGTTTTTATTAAAATAGGACCAACCTGTTTACCAATTTTTATTAAGATATTTTCTATTATGTATAAAAATAATAATAAAAAAAGAAACAATATTTAAGAAATATCTATCATATTCGAGAATATTCCAGAAAGGTATAGAAATTCCTGCACGTGGTAAAACATTGTGCAAGATTGCTGAACGTTGTAGCTGATTGTGGAGTGTTTTTGCAATAATATAAATCGAGGAGTACGACGTATAAAATCGAACACCCGTCATTCAGAAAGCGTGGCTAGTGTAAGTTTGATGTTTTAAGTAATAAACATGGCAATAAAATGTTGAAAAAGAAGTACTATTATAACTCTGTATAAACAAAGTTATTCCATGCGGCGTATTGGCAAGAAACTAGATGTGTCGTTTAAAGCAGTACAAATTACCATTGGACGATTCAAGGAGACTGGCAGTTTAACGGAATCATACCACGATCAGAAGGCCCTCGTATAACAACGAAAGCACACAATAAGACCATAACACAGATTTCTAAACACAGTCGATGATTTGTGCACCTGAAATCCGAGCTCAGATCAATAGAAATAAACCCCCGTATCTATATACGCTATAAAATTTTGTCTTGAACAAGCAGGACTTCATGGACGTGTAGACGTCCAAAATCCCTTATTAAAACTGGCAAATCGAAAGAAACAGTTTGGCTAAGAGCCATCAACATTTGATCATTGAAGAGTGGAAAAACCGTACTGTTGATGGATGAATCAAAATTTGAAACTTTTGTACCAAAGCGTACAGTTTTTTTTTTTTTTTATTTCAGTTAATCGTCTCACAATGATGCACATTTTATAGTGCCTACAATCAAGCATGGTGGTGGTTCAATCATGAAATGGTGTTGCTTTTATTTTTCTGGTGTAGGTGACATCTTCAGAATTGAAGGAATTTTAAGAAAAGGAGGCTATGAAAACTTACTTGAACACAATACAATATCATACTCTGGACTTCGAGCTTTGTGGAAGAAACTTTATATTACAACTAGACAATGACCCGAAGCACAGCTCTAATCTGTGCTGGGACTTTCTAGCAACTAAACAACGGTTGGGGGAGATGGCAAATTGTGGTGTTGCCACCGGAATCGCCTGTCCTAAACCGAATAGAGCTTCTATGGGATTACGTTGACCATCAGTTTTGTGATGTCTGCCCATCTTCACAAAATTTACGGGGAACCTTGCAGATCGTTAAAGAGGATACTATTATAAAATTAATCGCCAGAATGCAACGTCTGTATTGATAAAATGTCGTGGAGGGTAATTTAATTAAAAATCAGTATGATTGTTAATATTAATCAATTCAGTATGTTTTACTCTATATTTTTCAATGCCTAATAAAAAAAAAAAATCTTCAAATACTTTGTAACGTGTTGTTTTTATATTGTTACATTGTCGTAACTAATTAAAAATAATAATAATAAATAACGAAAACTGTTGTACAAATTTTTAGGTGGGATTGTATATACAGTGTTGCGTTGTTTTTTTGAATAATTATAGCCCAGAAACACCGACACCATCATTTTGTTTTATACTGAAGAACACGCTTTGATTTGGTGGAAAGCCATTACACCATTATCTGCCTGTGGATTTTAGCCAGTGGAAAGTTTTTCGCTTACAAAGAAACGAGTTCTTCTCTCCTCATTTTGTTTCTAATTTTTAGTTTCTTTGCCATTTCGTACAAGGGAAAAAATAGGTGATCGAATTAACACAAAATGTCTTAACACCGCCTCAGTTTATAGCATTCATTAGCAACGGTATTGCCACAAGAGAAATTATATAACGGATGTAAGGTTACACTCTGCAGAATCATACTTTTCAGGTACATTAGCTTATAATTGTCTTTTGTCTTCTCTATGCCCTTCCGTCCGCGTGTGACAACTTGCCTTCTAGTGGACACATTTTTATGAAATTTTATGTTCAGTTCCTTTAGAAGGATTTGTCCAGCGATTCTAAATTTAATTAAAATCAAGCAAATAGAATTGTTAATTATTACAGTATTTCTTTTTTCCGTACAGTTTGCATAGAAAAAAGAAATAAATTCATAAATTACGTGACTTTTTAATGCAGTATTGTTAGCTTTAGACTGACTGACTGACTGTGCACGCTTTGCGTGTGTTGTTATGCAAGTCTCGTGTTCATGAACGTGGAGATATGCATGGATACTTGTCGAGAAATGCATATATACAGAGAAAAGGGGGCTTAAAATAATAAATATCATACAGTTGAAATTAAACTGAGCGGCTAAGTTTAGAGAATATAAAGTTTTAATTAGTGCGCTGCGAAATTATAATCTTAGTAATTAATTGATAAGGAGATAACCATCTACTTTTAACATATAATAATCACAGAAAAAGGCAAAAAAAATTCGATTAATTTAAGAAAAAAATTGTAATGCGCCCGAAATATAATGCAGTTATACTGCTTAAATCAACTAAATTGTTTTATTGCTCACCTTAAATAGATTTTTAATTATTCTTTTTTTGAATCCAGTGTTTACCATTTCAAAAACAGTTAACAGATTAATGCAACCGTCTCATATAGTAAGTTCCGGTATATTAGTCGAGCATGTTAATGAATAGACAAGTACCATAGTGGTGGCATGACGTGTCAGTTTACAAAACATTTCGGCAGCACAATCACATACAATAATTTCATAAATTTAATCTTCTTAAATGGGAAGTAAGTACGAAAAAATTAACAGCGACGAACTAAAATATTTTATAGACTTTATAAGAGAGAAACGAATGAGTTTGCATCACTGAAATGGAAATCTATCTTTCAAATTAATTGATATTTGTAATGGAAGTTTATAACAGAAAAGCTAATTATTCATCACTTGTCCTTAGAAATACTGCATCAAATTAATCTGAAACGCAGCTATCGATTTCATTAAGCGACCTCTCTCGTTTATTGCTTGTCTGGAAATTCTTTCGTTCCATCACTCATGTGCGCAATGCCTTTTCTCTGTTCCATGCTCACTCTTCGGCCTCAGAGAAAATATACTTGATTTGCTACTTTGAAGAGGTCTGCGAAATCCCGTTGGAGATATGCTTCTTTAGTCGAGGCTGTAGTCATTCGATCTTATACCTAAGAAGTAGGCTTTTTTTTTGTTTTTATTTGGCCAGCACAACCGTGTAAATCACCTACACAAACATTAGGACCGTGTTAAGATGGGTGTCTCAAAGTGACCGCATCCAGACGCTAGCTCCCTAGGGCTACTAAAAAAAAAAAAACAACAAAACAAAAAAAAAAAACAGTATCAGTATAACGTTTCCATGGACTGGGGTGGGCTTATGCGCATAGAGTGTAAAAGTATTAATTTTATAATGGTATCCGAAGATTTTATAATGTAATTGACATACGTTACTATGCGAAATGGCTCTCTGTAGACAAAGATATCAATGCTCAGTTGCCATAAAACACGAGCGTAACAGACATTGCGCTTAGTTAGATTTTATGTTGAAATAGAAGAGTTTCTGTTTGCATTTTTGTTTTCTGAAATTTGCATCGTTTTCTTGAAATGCAGCAATAAGGTTTTCTGAAATATCCTCTAGAAATATTTTCCTTGAGAGGTAGTACCACAAGGTAAACGGGGCCTACAACCATTTCCATGGATTAATGTTCCTTTCCGTCATTTCCATCCATTCAGAGGTAAGTCATTGAATCTGAACATAGGCCTCATATGGCATAGTATTAAGGATGGCAAATACATAGTTGCACACGCCGAGTTTTCGAATCTAAGCGAGAAGGCAAATTCCACAGTCTACTATTAAGAGCAGAGGATGATTCTGGTAGTTGGAGTCATCCAGTTTCTCTAACTCTGAGAAGGGAACCTTCAGTATCCGTATGTCGAAATCCTCCTTGAAATTTTCATTGTGTAAAGAGAAGATAAGGTGCAAAAATTTAGCTTGTGATAACTTTAAGATGAAAAAGTCGAAAAATTTAATGAAAAGACAATATATAAAAGCAATCTGCTGATATAAGAACTGCTCTGCAAAGTGAATGAACTCCGTTTTTGCTCATATTCATGTGTTATCAGAGATGGCCACAAAATAACGAGGTACTGTTCACCTTTTCAAAGATAAACGTGCATAAATACACGATGCGTAATAGTCGGAAGCGAATGAAGAGGAAGCAATTTATTCAGTATTTTAATTAAAATTTAGATTTTTTTCTGTATATTTAAGTTTGTATAGTAGAAAATGTTTTACGATTTTTTCTCTAGGACCACAGATCATGTTAACTTTTCGTTACACTATATACCCATATGCGAAATATCAAGTTTCCGTCTGTAGGAAACTTGATACAGGCTTAAGGTCTACCATAACTAGTATAGCCTAATCCTTGTGTAAACTTTTATTTTTCTAAAGAGTGCTATCAGGGCTGGCCACATTAAAAGCCTCACATTCAAAAGAGACATTTAATTACGCTACACCTGCTAAAGAATTGGCAGATATTAGACAGAAATCTCTAAACTGATATATAAATTCAACACAGAGTCACTCAGAATGATTTTGCTTCCCTTCGTGCATCCAAATATGTGAGCAATACGCATTTCAGGCTTGTTGCTGTATTTGCCAATATTAATTGAAATGCTCCGTCCTTGTTTGCGAAAATATTGCAACAGATCACCACGGCTTTCCTTAAGAGGAGCAAATATAGGACTTCTAATATAACAAATTTAGTCGCATTGCCTTAAACAAGTGTTTGAAGATGTAGATTTAAAATATAACATGCATAAAAAATAAAGAAGAATTCAATAGACTAACCGTTTTTCTATCGGCCTTAAAAGGTCACTGATATATTATCGTTTACCATCCGGTATACAGAAACAGGTTTTTGTGTTTTGTGTTCTATAGGGCAGCCTACAGCTATACGCTTGTTTCATTAGGTGCTATTCATTCAGCACCAATTCTTCGTTGAATTAGGTTCCTTCAGTAGGTACTGCTCGTGAGAAAACACATCACAGGCAACACTAATCACCATCATTTCATACACCTGAAATAAATAACACCACCTGAAAAAAAATAACAGCAAATCAAGCTTTGACCGATATAGAATGATGAAAAACGATTATTAGGTCTGCCTTAAAGGCATTTTAAATATGAAGTACTCTATCATCTTGCATATATTAGACTTAGTCACTTAAACCCCCCGCCAAAATGGTTAGTTCCAGAGATCACATGACATGTAAATGACAGTACCACTTAAAAGTAAGTTAATAAGTCGTGTACTCAATGACTGGTACAAGGAACGTTGGTCAATGAAAGTAAACCACTCTTCAAGCGGTGCGATATTCCGTTGTTACATACCTATTTGCCTGATAGCATAAAGAGAGTGGAAGCAAAAAAATCAATAGTTCGAAAGATGGTATGACGGAAGGTAACTCGATCATTTATCCGAACCATGTAGCTGCCCCCAGAAATTTTGTTCTTGGTGGGGGAGCTCGTCTTGTGGAAATCTCCATTCAGGTCCCCATAGATAAGCCTGTGTAGATCACTATGCGTGAACACAGAGCATGTAGACATTTAAAACGGATAGTGAGAGGAAATCACAATGGGATCCTTAAATCAGCTAACTGGAGAGTCTGTTGACAGAACCTGTGGCACCTGTAAGACCACCGATCATTAGCAAAGCACTTCATAGAATGCGATCCTTGAAAAATAACCTTTTGAAGCAGACTGTTTTTCCGGTAGTAAATGCCATCGCCTATTGGAGTGAAGAGAACAACAGCATTGGAAATTTCAGCTGCAACAGAACGTGAGTGGAGCAGCGAATCACGCTTCATAATCCAAGCATCGAATGAACTCAATCGAGCATTATGTAAGGCCAAAGAACGGTTTCGCCCAAATTATATTTACCAACCTTGGCGAAACGGGCTACCACCGAACTTCGCCTGCCTTCTCGTGTAAGTTGAATTCGATGGTTGACAAGGCTATCTTATGGGTTTGTTTTTGTGTTACGATTTTTAACCACGTAATGATCGATGAAACCGTGATGGAACTTATCCATTGTAATATTCTCAACAATTTTGCATTATTGTAGTTCTTTGAAGAAGTAACATTCGTACGGCATGACAAAGTTTCTTGTCACAAGAGCAAGGCTAATACAGCGATGGTTCGAGAAGAGTAATGGGGTGAGTTTGTATTTCCAGCCTCAATCTCATTGATCACATTTCAAATTTCTAGAAGGCCAATTGAGATCCAAACTAAGACATCCTAATTAAACAATGAAATTACCGTGGCCTTCTGGGAGTGTGGATAAAATTCCAGTTTATACATATCAAAAACTTCTAGAAAGTGTACCTCGCTGGGTTTTTTATATCAGCCCATGGGGATCCTGCTTGATAATAAAAAATATTTTTTCTAATTTTTTCTAATTTAGCATCACAAGTTTATTTTTATCTTAGAGGATAGTGTGTGTACAAAGCAAATCGCCCTTTTTATACATATATTTTGTTTATCTTTGCTTCTGTAAGCCGTTTGGCAAGCAAAGAAAATTAACCGGCAAGAAATAAATTTATTTCTGGATTCTGTGATTCCAGACTGGTCAACTGGTCAAGTCTGCGGAAGCTTAAATCACACGTGTGAGGGAAGGTTCTGTAAGCATGTAAGTTTTTATTTTATTACATATTTGTGTGATAAATGCACCACCAATTCACAGACTATACAAATTCTCTCAGATAAATGCCCATATGTTTTTTTCTTCTTTTATGATTTTTTTTTCTCAACAGAAGAAAATTTTTACTTCTTGGCAGACATTTTAATAATATTCCTTAAGACACTGATAGTGAATATTTTCCAGCCCACATTCCAAAAATAAGTTCGAAAACAATTTTCGCATGTCAGAAAACAAAATTGACAAAAATTACAAATAATCTTTATTTATGTAAAAATGTGCCAAGATTCGTCAGAAACTGACGAGAACTCTTGCTGCCTAACTTTGCGCAATTACACGTATTGTTTTCCCTACTAGATGTGGCTCTTTAAAATTCAGCAACTCTGAATCCCAGAGGTGCCGGATTTTAGAGAAGTTAATGCAATGGTTGATCAGATTGAGAAGCATATTTCAGTGAAAATAAGGTATTAACGACTGAAATTATTCAGTCATTATTAACGACTGAAATTATTTAGTCTTCCCTTTTAGTCATTACAAATGTTTATGTCCATAAACATTTGTAATGACTAAAAGGGAAGTGCTAGTAGTTAAAAATGTAAATGACAGTTCAATTTGTTAAATATAAACAACAGTAATAGACAAAGTTACAGCAAATATTGTCAGGTACTAAATGTCAATTTGAAATGCGTATTATCAGAACGAATATCAGTGAATATGCTTAAAATCTGTACTTTTGCATCGGAGGGAAAAACTTAACCATTTTACCAAGGTTTTTGTCATTATTATAAATTTCCGTGCAGCTGAAGGCATTAGACTAGTTATAGACTTATGACTAGTTATAATTGTGAAAAGACAATGAAAAGGTAGAAGGTATTTAAAACACCAATATACAACTTACCAATATACAATATACAAACCGCAAACGGTGGAAATCGGTTACATATAGTGATACGGGCCAGTTATGGCGTTTATTGTAATATGCAAAGAGAAACTGTGCTTGAAAATAGCTCCATCTATGGCTATATGGATTTCAACGCCTTTTGGTTCTTTTAACTCCTGGATGATGTTTATTAGGCTTGTCTGAGGAGTGTTTTTTATTCCTTTTCTGTCTTTTAATACCCTTTGTTCTTTTTAAATATTAGCCACGTTGTATATTCGTTTTTTAAATACCTTCTACCTTTTCATTTATTATTTAAATTCATTGATCCCTGAACATGTAAACTCGTGGCATTTTACCGTGACGGGTAGGTTGAAACATTAACTGTATTTTGTACATCTAATTATTATTATTATTATTATTGGCGCAATAAAGATTCTGTTTTTTTTTCCTTCGTTATTGAACTGTCCCTTCGAGTGTCCCTGTGACCACGTAGAATAAACTTCATTGGTCTTCTATTGTGTTGCTTGATGGCTGTGGTACTGGGACGTCTTCAATTTAAAGGAAACAGCACCAACGGTCAACTTGAGTGGCGTTGGCTGTCAGAAGTTTCTTCCAAAAATTGTTTTTGTCGAAGCCACGTTGTCACTAAATCATCGGTCAATTCGAATCTACGTTCTATGAGGAGAACAACTAACTACCTTGTATAACTCGTTTTCTTCCTTATATACCGATCTTAGTCACTTGTTTTTCCTGGAACGTACAGTGGATTGTGAAAGTCCCGATACTTTTTTGGAGGGTAATATAGATCAGTGTTGCGAAAACAGCGTTGTTACAAAGACCGGAAGTCCAATGCCATATCATGAAAAGTAATACAAACTATCCCTCTGCATTATTTTTTTTTAATGAAAACCCCAAACACGAGAGGTATTAGAACCTATAGTACTTAGTACCGTGCTTGGTTGGAGGTTGAGAAGTCGAGAGAAGATATTTGTTGACATTGGACCTGAACTTCAGTAGACTAATTTTCAGAAATACATATGAAGGATGGTTTTTCCAGAAAACGGCAGTTGAATGAATAAACGAGTAAGATGAAAAGTTGGTTCTGTGAGTTTGAAGTTGGATAGTAAATGGATGTTGGCTGGTGGCAGCACGTGTTCTGACTGTTTTGAAAGATATCGGGAATTATAGAAGCCAATTCAGAACAGTGCCCATGGAAGTTTCCGATTTGCCCAGAATAACGCCGAGAGCGAAAGAGAAAACCAAGTTTTTTAGATACAGAGGAAGCAATATTTGTAATGTGCTTGTGCCAAGCGGATTTAGAAGTCAGGGAAATCCTAAAAAGAGAGATATAAACTTGCTTAGAAATCGGAGTGTCACGACAAGCATAGGAGCAGAAAAATCCTTTTTGCGAGATATGAGACAAGACTGAGTTTTAGAAGGATTGAAATCAACTAAGGTGTCTTTGCTCTACTGGAGAATTACCTGGAAATCGGCATATAAGGAATTGGTAGCGGATATTTGAGGAGTTGATTGAGCAGGGCAAGGTTACTCAAAATGGAAAGTGGAATGCAATGGGCTGTAATCGGAAAAACTATGGATAGGATTTCTAGTCAATAGAAGAAGGTCATTAATATACAAGAGGAAACGAGTGGGGGAAAGAACTGAACCTTGGGGGAACATCAGCATTAGTGAAGAAGTTAGAAGACAGAGAGCCATCCCTGTGAGCGATCAGTGAGAAAACTGGAAAACCAATTACAAAAAACAGTTGGCAAACCATAAGATGGAAGCTTGTTTAGAAGACATTTATGCCAAACACGATCTAAAGCCTTTGAGAGGTCAAGAGCCACTGCTTGTGTTTCACCCAACTTTTCCATTGAATTTGTCCATAAATGGGTAACATAAGCCAGAATATCACCAGTGGATCGACACTGACGGAATCCATACTGGCGATCGTTGATCAGACGGAAGGTTTCTAGGTAGTTTAAGAGTTGGCAGTTAATTGATTTCTCCATTACTTCAGAAAGAGTAGAAGTAATTGTAATGGGACGATAATTGAATGGGAGGAATTTTTCCCTCTTTTTAGGAACTGGCTGGATTTCCAAATTTTCAAACAGAAGGGAAAACATTTTAGAATAAGAAAGTGAAAAAAGTAGCAAAGAACAGGAATAAGTTCAGGAGCACAGGTGTTGAGAACAAGTGGAGAAATACCATTAGGACCTGTAGCTTTCTTAGCATCGAGTAGTCAAAATGCTTCGGCATCCTTTTGATGGAAGGCCACAGGAGGCATTGAATGGAGCGTGTTGGGAATGGTGGGAGGTGTTTTACCAAGATCATTAATACACGACTTTAAATTAAAAATGGGAGCTAGCAGGTAAGTTTATCCTTGGCCGAAGTGACAACAGAACCATCTAGTTTTGACAGAGGTGGGCGCAGAGATGGGCAGAACTTGCGGCCAGTAGCTTTGTTAAGAGACCAGAATGTTCGGCTATCATTAAGGCAAGAAGCAAGATTTCTGTTCTTAGCCTGTTCAAAATCTAGTTTGGACTGATTAATAACTGCTTTACACTTGTTGCGTGCTTTGGTGTAGGCAGAAAATGAAACTGAAGAATTGGAAACAAGCCAATTACGATATGCAACATTCTTCTCCTGAACGGCCTTAGCACATTTATTTAAAAACCAAGGTTTAGATAAAGGACGAGATTTCAAAGTAGAGTGTGGGATAAAGGATTCCATTCCTACAAGAAAAAATTCACTGACACGATCTGAGCAAACGTTGACATCAGAAGTTTTGAAACAGTAGTCCGACCAAGGAAATGAAGAAAACAATTCTCGCAGGTCAACCCAAAGGTGCCTCAGTAGCCAGGTGGGAAGGAGCAGCAGTGTGTAGCACACGCTTCTTGATTAGACCGGGGTTCAAGCCCGTCACCACCAAATACGGAGGATTCTGAAAGGTCAGGGAATGACCACCGCATATTTACGGAGCAATATGGCCTTAGTTGCTAATGGTCCTAAAAACCAAATAATAAACAAACGGTTCAACCCATTTTTCATTTTTGTAATGCTAAACAACACGAGGTTGGGAATAGCCATGAGATAACGGCTCCATTGGAGAAGAGACAATCACCAAGTTGTGATCTGAGGTGCCTAAAGGACCATTCACTTCGACCGTGTACTTAGAAGGATTGTTTGTGAGAAAAAGATCAAGTGTGTTGGCTGTATGGTTAGGATTTTCCTGTATTCTTGTAGATAAATGAACAATCTGTGCAAGGTCATTATACCTGCAAGAGCCTCAGCATCTCGGCCAGCTGGGTCGGTGTCACTAGAAAACGTAAGCCAGCTGGAGTTGTGAACATTAAAATCGCCAAGGAAAATTGTCTCACTGTTAGGAAAGTTGGACTGGAGAAAGTCAAGTTGGAAAGAGAAGAAGTCAAAGAGCTCCAAGTGATTAGTGGAGTTGGGAGAACAATGGAGACAACAGATGAATTTTACAGATTGAAGTAGAGAGATTTTAAGACAGAGAAGATCGAAAAGAGGAGATTCCAAATTATCAAGTCTCTGACAGGGAATATCAGAACGGACATATGCACAAGTATCATCTTTGAGGCAAAAGGAATTATACAGCGAATAATTTGGGCAACTGAGATGAGCAGTAGTTGAATCAACCGATAACTGAGATTCTGTCAGAAAAAAGTACATGGGGTTTGGCAGACTGCAAGTGGAAATCGACATCGGTGAGATTAGAATAGAGACCACGTATATTTGTGAGATGAACTAGGAAGTGGTTCGGAGGTTTAGATATTTTCGCAAATAAGCTTACTCTATTAGTTTGACAATTCATGGTGTATTCAATAGTTAGAAAAAGTTTGGGGGGGGGGCATGCTGAATGAAATTTTTGATCCTTGACATAATGTCCCCCGCATACACACTTCTCGGACTCCCTGCAGTCACTATCTGGCAGAGTACAGGTAGCAAGATTATACACTAGCTGATCCGGAAGCCTCCTAGAGAGTTACCAATAGGTTCGGTCCGGTGTACTAACTAGCGGCCGGCCTGCGAACAACGTTTTAGAGCTGTACCCCCGAAATGTAAGGAAGATTAGATCTCGCCATGATGTCCATCATAATCTCATCAATCATACTGTATGAAGGAAGAGATAGGGAGGGGTACACCAGAACTTAGCTCTGGAGACTAAACATGGGTTCCACCACTTTAAGCCTCCAATAAGCAAAGTAGTGGTACTGCACCGGTTGATGAAAGTTATTTACTACCTAGTATTGGCTGGTAACACAGAGGAGCGGCATTCCTCCATGTGGTGTGGGTGACACACTTCGACCCCTGCTTACGTTGGTTCCCACCTGGGTGGTCACCCACAGTGTGCTTGTGCATGGGGGTTCTACCCAGAATTACTAACAGTCCGACCATCGTGAAGGTGCAAGCAGCGAATTTGTCTGTCGCAGACCGTCCGAACTTCGCCGAAATTGGGTCCACTTGACTTGAATGTCACCCGAATATCAGTTCCATCAGCGTTTTATACCCTCAGGTAGCATGTACAGCTTGTTTGGCATATCTGAGAGAATGTCTGTGACAACCTCAAAGTTGATGAGTATATCGAGTTTAGTAGTAATATGAATTGATTTTCTTGATTAAAAGTTGTGGGGAGGAACTCACTATTGGAATCCCGGTTCATTCAGTAGCCTATGTACAATATGTGTGCTGAAAACTACCAATGTATATTCCCAGACTCAACCACCCCCCCACAGAACATACATTATGACAATATATGATTGTCATAATGTATTATGTCATATGATTATAGATGTACTGATGTCGAAATAGGCAATTTGCTTTAGATGTTTAACTTTGTCATGGCGAACTACCTTCCACTTGCATAAATGGTTTTCCACCCTAAGATGTTTCTAATGTTAAGTCTTTGAAATTCTCAGCCGTAGATTGAGGCCTTTCCCTTGTCATCCCACCACCTATAAACTCTATTCGCTAAGAAACTCCATTTACTGTATAAATCAGTGAATGGCACTGCTTTGTAATAATAACTGATAATATTCCTTTAGATATAATCAACTTGCATTAAATGTGCACGTGCCTTTGCTAATTTAGCGTATACAATGTAGTATGACAGCTCCTTTTGATGGTTTCCAGAACCTTGCACTGCTGGTAATGCTGGCTCGATGTAGATAAGTACAGTGCACTGTTTTGGCGGTGTTTCGCTAAAGCCGACCAACACCAGCTTCTCTTGTTGCTAATACTTTTATATGCTAGCCCAGAGGACTCGAGGGAAGTCAGGGTTTTCGCCCACAGATTGCGTAAAAGCCGCGGGTTCTATCCTGTCTCGTAATTCCTTTTTTACACTGTCGTCAATTAGCTGAGAAAGGGTTATATGATTTTTCTTCTGGAAACTCATGCTTTTAATCCTGCATTACAGGGACGCTGATCATAAAATACAGAGTTTGCACACACCATAGCGCTACAGACACCCCAGGGCTCTGGTTGCCTCCGCGAAATTTTCAAAAACCCATGGGATGCTTGAACGCAGCATTACGCCGACTATCATACTGCATTCAAAATAACGTTAATCTTACGTCTTGCTCATTATCTGAATGAATTCCAAATGTACAGTAATCTTACATACCTTCCCACCTATTTTATATCTCATGGTACGAACACGTTATGCTGTTATTGAAAGAGTGCTCTATTTTGTATAAAAAAGACCTACCTAATAAAGTGACCACGCAGTGTATGTAGCTATCGAAGCGCATTCTTGATTGTGCTACGAAACCTCATTTTGAAATAACGGTAAAACGGTTTTTGTCAGCTAATTGCTGTTCTTTATTCTTCCACAAAGAGAAGTAAAACGAATTAATTTTGATAAAAACGAAAAGTGAATGTTGAAGAAATTATCTGAAATATGTAAGAAACTTGTTTATAAATGGTTACGCTTTCTGTAGTCGAGCATGAAATATGCTCTAGAGATATTTATTTACAACTGAAATAGGTACACATGCATTACGCAATTCGAAAGTAACTCTAAAATGCTATTACCGAATTCTAAGGAAAATATATCATTGTGAAATATTAGAAAAACTTTATTTATAAAATAATAACACAAATGGACCGTCTGTTATTTTGATGAAACTGAATTGATTCTTGCAATCCTCATTTCTTGAGTAAATAAAAAGAAGCGCTTTAGAGAGAGAAATTCAAATATTAAAAAAAATGTAATCGGGTAATTTGGAAAACAAAATAATGAGACATTACACGTATGAGTTTAGGTACTGCTCTTTTTTCGTTGTTATTCAGACCCAAATTGGAATCGGCCCTCTGATTGATTCGACATTATGCGTTATTGAAATGAGGAAGGAACATTTCTCTTGAACGCAAGCGAAATTCGGCTGTATACTAATCTAATTCGCGATGAGGTATTTATTTAATAGACGAGCTACTTAATCTTAGAATTACCTGCGTAGATGTTTTCTTGGATATTAGAATTTTGTCCCTTACTGCACAGTAATTGAAATCTTATCAGAAAAATAATAATTTATGTACTAATTTTAATCGAACCATTGAAGACTACTGCGCCTTTTTTATTTGTGTCAATGAAGACAAACAACTCTATTAAAAACTGAGGGACGATACCGGTGTCAGAGAGAGCCACGTAAATTTAATAATGCCATTTCAGTACCAGTGCGTACAATTTTAATGTAATGTCCAGTTTGAGAAAGTCTTTTTAATAAATGAAATATAACCCGAAAGCTGAATTCCACACCATGGAAGTATTCTCCGAAGTAAATTGCAGTCAGACCGTGGAAGTATTCTCATCTGTGAATTGTAGTCAGAAGATGAACACGACGTCTGTTGCAAATGCGTCATCTTCATGAGCGTTGAAATATGCTTAGAGGTTGGCATTTCCAATGGACTCGTCGAGTACACCGACTTAAAAGACCAGTCAGTAATGAAATGCACAGCCTGAAGCACCTATCCTCGTTGAGTACTCAGAGTTGAAAGACCACCCAGGGAAGCACCTGTCCTCGATTACTTCGCCTTCAAAGAGCACTCAGTGATGAAATGTGGTTTAACTAGGGATGAACTGCCTATTTGTACTAATCCTCTTGAATCATTAGTGATTATCTAGAAGCTGCCAAAGCTCGTGCCTGCAGTATCAGGAACCCCAATCACACAGCTGTCGTTCGCGGCACAGAGAACCGACTTGCTGTAATCTAAAGATCACCAAATGAAGCAGCTCACCTTAGGCCACCGTGTTGTACGAACTTGGAATTACAATTTCAGTATGATTTAGCCGGAGGATCTACTCATGCAGCAAGGATCATTCAAGAAAGTGTTATAGGAGCTGTTCACTACATGGTGGAAATTGTTTTCAATATTATGTTGCATGGTTCACGTTTTAAGGAAGAAATAGTCACCTCCTGTTGAAGAGAATGTTGATTTTCACCTCCATCAAGGATACAACAGAATATGTTCTTTAAGTAGTGCATAGTGTTTTGTGGAAGGGGCAACCAGTGGTTTCCCACATCTGCGCATGCTACTTTGTGAAGAGTTACAGAATCTCTGTAAAAGCCAGAAAAGTGTAATGGCTGGTTTGTGACAGAGTAGTGGTATGTTCTGTCTCTGGATGCTTGGCCGCAGGGCCCCTAAGGGAACCCCACCTTGCCGGCCGCCACCACTGGGAGTTGAGCCGGGCTGCCCATTATACTCTGGTTAGCCTCCGCAAAGGGTTGCTTAAGCTTCCTGACGGAGACCAAGTAAAAAAAAAAAAATAACAAAAATATAAATAAAAGATATAAAATAATAATAAGATAAATGAGTTAATATATTAAAAAAAAAAACAGAGAGAGGGCTAGAAAAGAGGGGCATAGAAGAAGAGAGGATTGAAGGGGGAATGAATATGGGTTGGTTGACAGGGGAGAATTAATCCACCCTAGTTTAGGCGAAGTATAGGAAAGGGTGGGGGTTTAAAAGTCACAGGGCACAGGCGCCCCTGTGTAATTGCCAATGGCATAGTGCCTGTAGATCCCGCACTGCGGTCAGTGCCAGCAATCCTGCACCAGATCGGTGCCAGCAGTATATCCTACCCATTTCGGGTTTGCAATGACTATTAAATCCCACACCTTGGATAGTGCCTGCAATAAATCCTACCCTATCAGGGTTAGCGTGATCATGTCTGTGTTTTCATGGGGGAATGGAGGTTATCCCACGCCGGTCCGGTTTAGTTCTTGGCCTCTGAGTTCTTCAATCTTAGCTCGCCTAAGTGCAAATGTTTCCTTCCCGTAGGTGGCTAATGCCTTATAGGTATCTTCCTCGAGTAGCAGAGTGCATTATTGATTGCGAGGGTTTCTCTGTACTGTGGTGAGGAATTTAAGCCTAATGTTGTTGTAGCTGGGGCATTCATGCATGAGGTGTTCCCAGGACTCCTCTTCGCCGCAGTGGCAACGTGGATCATTCTCGATTCCCATGGCCGTCAGTTTTTGTTGGAAGAATCCATGCCCGATGGTGATAAAGGCCACATGGAGGCCAGGCGAAAACCAGGGTGGTGGTTCTGGGTGAGTTGAACTTATAGATGGAAGGAATATTTTTGTGATGGCCCCTTTTTGTCCCAGTCATGTTGCTATATCTCTTGTAGATTTTGGGTTATCCGTTGTCTTTCTTGCCTGGTGCCGTTTGTGGTGTCAAGTTGAAAATTAAGCAGTTGGAATGGAACTCCCTTCCTTAAATGACAAAAAAGCCCTCTTTTAACCACTTCTAATTATAGTGGCTGGCATCCAGTTAATACCTGCAGAGCAGGGGTGCTGACGGTGGCACGCCCTGCAAATTGAAAGGAGCATGAACCTCTGGATTGAATCCAGCTTACGTTTATTTCTTGCTAGGATGGATTTTCGGTACTAGATGGAGGCACCATAACACACAATTGGCACGTACACCGCTTGGTATATGAGAGTAAGATCCTTGTGTTTCAGCCCCCAGTCTGCCCTGCTGACCTGCTTATCATAGCACTGTACCTTTGAATTTTGTTGGCTAGATACTTTAGGTGGTGGTGGGAGGTAAGCCACGAGTCTAAGAAGATACCTAGGAGCTTGACTTCAGTGTTCAGTCGTATTGGTGTGAAGTTTAATTTTATTGTAGGCGGTCTTGTGATTTGTAGCCTGTTCCCAGTTCTGGAGTTTCAACAGTGCTCCATTTGCCATTGTCTCCAGGGTCGCCCTGGTATTAGCACATACTAAAATGACAAGATCATCCGCAAAGGCCAAGGGCTCAACTCCCACAGGTCCATGCCCAGGAACTCGTCCAGGACAATAGACCAGAAGAACGGGCCAAGCACAGAGCCCTGTGGACAGCCTCGATCGGTGTACCTAGTCACTGTCTGGAATCTGGTGACTTGGACTTTTCTACCAGTTAGATATGACCTTAAGCTGTTATATAGGTTGTTGGAAACATTTGATTGCCGAAGCCTCCGAAGAACACTGGGCCACCATAGTGGATCAAAGGCTCCAGGGAAGTCAACCATGATTGCACGGGAGTACTTGAAGCCTGTGGGGGTTGCTTGAGTGATTTAATCTGTTGATGGCATCTTCTCTGCTGCAACCTGCTTTGAATCCAAATTGCTTGTCACTTGAAAGTTTTTGTTCTTCATATCTGGCGGTTGAGCGAAATAGGAGCAGGTATTCTTGTAACTTGGCCATTACAGAGAGCAAGGCAATCGGGCGGTAGGAGGTTGGAATTTGTGGTGGGTTGTCGGGATTTTTCAATATAAATTTCCGGGTTGCCGTTTTTCAGGATGTTGGAAAGGTTCATTCTGTCAGACACCTATTTAGAAGGCTTAGGAGAGTAACAGAATAGTATTCTGCAAATTTTTTAACCACATCCACTTTCAGCAGTTCTGCACCAGGCGTCTTTCCTTCTTTCATTTTGTTTATTGCCAAGTCCATCTCAATGTTAGTGTAGGGGGATTCCACAGAGGCAGAATGATAGTTGTGATTTTCATCTAATATTTCTTGTTGTTGTTGAGTCATAGCTACAGCTTCAATGGGATAAATGGTGTCCATAATATTGTTAATGCTATCCTTCCAGGTGTAAGTAGAGGAGCCATCCATCTTTAGTGTCGTGTCGAGTACCTATCCTCGTGGCAGCTTGTTTGTTATGATCCTGAAAATGATGCCCCAGTGGTCGTTATTCCCAGAAGTGGATAGCAGGGTTTGCCACGTTTACGTTTACGTATTAGCTTTGTGTATTCGTTTCTGACAATGCGGTAAGCCTTCCTGGCTGCATCCACCTCATGGGGAGGTAGCCTTGATCGAGCCTGCTGGAACATTTTTCTTGCATGGTGGACTCTTCTTCTGAGATTTCTGTTTTTATACTCCGGCACGACAACCAAGTCAGTAGAGTTTACAATAAATCGTCAATACAAATATTTATCGTATTTAGTAGTCACGGGCTTGAACGCCGGTCCACTCAGGGAACGCGTGCTATGCATTCTCGCTCCTGACCACTGGGCTACGTCAGGCCAACATCCTGTAGTTGGGGATTCCACCAGGGACTGCATACCGGTAGGTCCTTCTGCGTGGGATGGAGAGATCGCATGCAGATCTTATGGCAGTGGTAATAATCCGTATGCAATCGTCTGAAGGAAGTACTTCAGGGAATCTTCTTGTTAGCTCAGTCCGAAAGCGTTGCCAGTCTGGTTTTTTGAATTATATCGTATCACATCTCGTGGGATCGGAGGGGTCCGTTCCAGAGAGCGAACCATAGAAAATGATATCCCTCTGTGGTCCGACGTGGTTCAGGCTTCTTGTACAGTCCATTTGGCTGGTTTGTTTCTGATATCTGGGTTGGCTGCTGTAACATCTATGGTGCTCTCCCAAAGGGAGCCGCTGTAATTTGGAAGTTGATCTGGGCGGTTTATTACTTGGACGCCTGTGGCTAGGAAGAATTTTTCTACTTTTGCACCATTTCTTTGTGCGGATCTGTCAGGAGTGCGACTGGGTCAGAGCAGATATCTGCAGTTGGCATTCATGGCTATTAGTAGTCGTTCCCCCGGGAGAATCTCAAGAGCTGTCTGAATGGTTGAGATCGCTGGGGTGATATCTTCACCAGGGTGAGTATGTATTGTTAACACGAACAAGGACCTTAACTGAGTTATGATTTGTGCACAGGCACTGTTTGCAGTGCAGCGTGGTGTAATACTGATTTCTGGGTTCCTGATGATTATTGCTGCCCATGGGTTGTCGGTTTTACAGTAGACCATTTTATAAAATGCAGGGTAACCTGTGAACATACGGTTCCTGTAATAAGGCCACATCAATTTGGTATTCCTCTATTTTCACTTTTAGTTGATCAGCTACCAGCCTCACTCTTTGCGCGTTCAGTTGAACTATTTTTATTTCATGGTGCCAGTTTGTAGAGGAGCCTCTATCCATAGTTTATTCTCATTTGGTATTGTCTTCTGACTTTTACTGGACAGTTCAGATCCCTGATTGAGTGTTGATGAGGAGCTTTCACTGCTTTGCAGTTTGCACAGACTGGGAGCTGGTGTTGTGCTGGGCAGTCTCTATACTTGTGCCCTATTTGGGCACAGTGGCCACACGTTGAATCACGCTGGTTGCATGTATGTGATGTGTGGCCAAAGCGAAGGCACTTGTAACATTTCGTAACTGAAATATGTTCCTTAAACCTATGGCTTCCCCAGCCTATGAAAATGCGACTCTGTTTCTAAGATTTGCCATGCTCGCGTGGAGAGCTGGAATACCCAATTGTTTGAATGTGTTTTAGAATTAGTACTGTATTTTGGGCTAACGTCTTCTTCCACAGTGTCCTCAGGTAGGTGCGGACTTCGGGTTTTGTAGTAAATTTCCTCTTTGAGTTTTTCTGTTGTTACACCTTGCTATATGTAAAATAAGACAATTGAGGGTCGTTTTTTCTTGGAGTACAATGATTTTTTCATATAAATTATTGGAGTTGTAATAGATTTTTTAAAATATCAAGTTCGCCGCAAATACCTCATCCTCACCAGCCATGTGGATTTTCAATCTCCTTTCCAAATCCTGGCTAATTCAGTATTCCTAGAGGCGTAGTGGGTTTAAGTAACTCAACATGATTTAAATCTTTCCATTGGCTCCATTAGTTGGTCTTAAGCGAGAGTAGCATGGTTTTCCTCCCGGAAACTTTGATTTTTTCCCCCCCAACAAAATCGACTAGCTAACACACAGTTTACAGACATAAGATGTCGCTAAAGCGCCTGAAATTCTACAGTTAATAGCTGTAGCCTGTAGTCAGCTATTAACCTGAAGAATTCTTATGTAGCGGGATCTGGGTTGAAACGATAAAGACAGCAGTACGATTTCCTGACAATTTCTAAATATGAACTGTTTTATAAAATTACATATTTAGTTATTTGCAATTATTTACAATCAGTGCCTGATTTGATGATACTGTAATTATAAAATCTATTGATTAAATTTATTACTTTCATAATAAAATTAACCGATAGATTTTATTTATTATTATTATCAAATCAATATATTTAATCTTGATCCTCAGATTGGTAGGAAATGTATACACTGAGTGATCACTGAATTATGACTACCTACCTAATAGGTCTTCCTTTTGCCCTCAGTACAGCAGCTTTCCGACGTGACATTGATTCAACAAGATGTCGGAAGCGTTCTGGAGGTATGGCCAACCAAGCTGTGCGTAATGCGGCGCCCAGCAATGCAGGTGATTGGTATATCCAGACGCCTGATATGCCTTTCCATAGTGTCCCACAATTGCTCTATGGCATTGACATCGGTGGAGTTCGGAGGCCAATCGATATGCTGGAAGTCAGAACTGTGTTCCTAAAACCGTTCCTGCACATGAAGTACCCCATTGGCTTGGCGCATTGTCATCTTGGAAGATACAATCTCCATTCGCGAAAAAAGTGTAACTTAGTGGGATGTACGCAGTTGACGATAGCGGAGACCACTGATACGTTCTTCCATTGCACCAGGGGTCCAAGTTCCTGTCAGTGAAACATCCCCCACACCATACAACCGCTTCCACCGGCCTGCACTTTTGATACCATGCATGATTGATGAAGAGCCTCATGTTGTTGACATCAAATCCGTACACGACCATGCACGGTGTGGAGTAAATAACGTGACTCATCCGACCAGCACACCTTCTTCCAGTCTTCTAACGTCCAACTTGCATGCTCTTTGCGCCAGGCGAGTCTTTTACGCGAATGAACCTTAGTTAGGAGAGGATGCCGTAGGGGTTGTCTGCTGGTATAGCCCATACGTACGAGCGTGGGAAGGCATGGCCATGCCAGATATTGTTCCTGGTTGGCCCACGTTGGATTGGGTCGTCAACTCTTCAGTGGTGCTTCGCCTGTACGAGTCATCGGGCCCGGCGCTCAGCTCTAATATTAACCTTTCGCTGACCTTTGAAGTTTTGCCGTCGGGTCGTTGTTTGACCATTTTGAGGCCAGTCCTGGTACACTTTAATAACGGCGGTTCTCGAACACTCCACCAGTTCAGCCGTTTGGGAAATCGAGGCACCAGCTCGTAGAGCTCCCACAATCTGTCCTTTATCAAAGTCCGATAAATCCTTCCTTTTATGCATCACGTTCGGAATTTTACTACCTACTGAACCACTGACACCTTATCTGTGCTACGTAGGTCGACTAACTGCGCACTCTCTTACCTCAAGTGTTCAACGAGTCGCATTTAGTTTTCATAGGGGAGGTCATAATTCAGTGATCACTCAGTATATATTACAATCTTTTCTTTTACTCTAGTTTTAAATATGCGTCTATTATACTGTAAGTAGAGCCCATTTATTATTATACTTGTATTATAATTGTTATTATATTAGTGTTTTTTTTTTTTTTTGCCAACGTTCTTCTCCAACAATTTCATTAAACAAAGTTTTATCTAGTCATATTTTTACCCTTTTTTTTAATGATATATTAGACGCTTATGTTTTAGTTGGCAGATTTCAAATACTGAGTATAATTTGCATAATTCTGCCCATTGGTGTTCTTTTAAAGGTTTTCTGAATTTAGCTTTACGAAATCAGTACCTGTTAGTGTAAAATGCGCTTCGATTTCTGTCCTAAACTTGCTCTATTGACAGAATTTCTGTGCCTAGATTTTCAACTTATTGTACATACCATTGATAAAACAGCCGGTCTGTATAGAGGAGCTTATTCATTATTTTTGTTTTATTTGTTGTACCTCTTCTATTTGGCAGTACAACACTTTCGATTTAGGATGCAACCAACGTTTCCATGAATAGCTAAATTAAGATTAACAGGCTCTGAGCTAAAATTGGTAAGGCCATATTGTTGAATTAGGTTGGATATTGAAATGGCTTTAGATATCGCGAGTTCGCTTCCCCTTACCTCCAAGCTTTGAAACTTCCTGACATTGTTCCTGTCGGGTTACACTGGTTGGTCGTCACGACCACACGTAAGGATGCTATGGGTTTGAGCCAGTACGTTGAAAAATGTTCTTTCTATTTTGAACCGTGTCGCCGCAAATCTGGCTACCTCCAATAATTAATTCAATAAGTTTACAGTCAAAAGAGTATGTAAACGTTCTGAACTCGGTCATAGCCGACAATAAACATAAATTTATTTATTTGATTCAGACATCGAGGACCACATGTAGAAGTAACAATAGAACGGCACAACGCATCCCTGTATGTGTCAGACATGTAGCGCTACTGAACGCAGCTATCACTGCCATTCAACCCATCAATGGTATGGAAAATCCACCTCAACGGAATAGAAGCACTTCTACGAAATTTAAAAGACCCATTGCTTTCAGAAATCCACTTTACTACCTCAGTCTTCTGTAAATCACTTTGCGCTTCTGTGAAACAGCTGTGGGACAGAGTCGTTGGAGATTCATAAATAATGAATTCTTGAGAATTCACCCCGACTTTAAATTTATGGCAAACGTGTTCTTAATACTTAAAATAATAATAGTAAAAAAAAATAGTGTGCCCACTTTCACTTACCGAAAACGAACATTCGTCATAAAATTTCATATTTAGTCTTCCCACACGGGCATTGAAAAACACTGCCCATTGAAGAGTCTTCAATGTTGCAAACAAGCTCGGAATAGACTTTGTGCTACCCCGCGGAGGGTTATTGATGAAATAGTTAAGTTACTTAAGTATTATCAACGAAGCTCATGGACTCTTGTAGTCTCTCTTTAATCCCGATAAATCCTGTATATTATTGGCTTAAAAGAAAGCTGATATGAGCCCTTCGGTGGCTGAGCAGACAGTAACCATGCAATATTACGTAATTGTAATTTGTCCAATTTAATGTGGTAAGTGGTCAAGCGCCTTACATATACTCGTATAAAATAATCATTACTAAATGGTCATGATTTAAGTTTCGAAGGATGACTAGGCATATTAATAGGCTTCGGATGGATCCATGAAAGTCAGTCGATTTAGGCAGTTCAACTTACAAAAGCGGCCAGCGTCATATATTTCATCCAGTTAGTAATTAGTTAAAACAAACGAACAGGAAACAACTAACTAATTCTGCCAATATATTCAGCCAGCTTATAAAGAGGATTGGAAGAGTACACAACATGAGTAGTATACAAGTTTAAGCATGCATTAAAAATATAATAAAATGAATAATAAAAATTATGATATTATTCTTGTATTCTATAAGAACAGAAAACTAAAAGAAATTCTTGAACTAAAATTTAATAAATTTTCCGATATCTTTATAATATGCAGCTATTCTTCTGTTCATATGGATTAATTAGATGGCTTTTTAAGCTAATAGAAAGAAGAAATTTAGATTAAACAAAATCAGGTCAAAATGACCTGGCGCGAATTTTCCGGGAATTTTTATTAAACCAGGATTCAAAGCATTTAGTTAACTTTTTTGTTTTTTCATGGCCATCAAAAAGAACTCCGACATTTTAAAAGTTAATATTTTGCGAAGGAGAGTAAATATGAAGTAAATTTCAGCAATCTTTTCGCGAATTTTCTTATCAAAATAATATTTACTTTTAAGTAATCCCACTTGAAAAAATTTCAGAGTTATGAGGTTAAAGACTCTTGGAAGCTGTCTTTCGACATCCACTTTTAATTTGTTGAGTTGGAAGTAATCATATATGTGGCTTATTAAAATTTGGCAAGTTCTTCAACATTAAAAAATGCTGTACACCGCGCCACATTTCAACTGTATCACAAGGTGTTAACTTTTAAATGACGTGGGCTCTTTTGCGATTTACCTGTAATATGGTAACAGCATTTAGTTTCAAATTATTACAATAGTAGTAATTGGTCTTTGTGGTGCAATACCAAAGCAAATAGACAGCGAGATAAAGTCCAAATAGTTGAGAGTAACAAAAGCCTAAGGAATGAAATATTTATTTCAGAAGTGTGAACTTTCATTTAGCTTTTAAATGAAAACACGCAGCACTGGATCAGAATGAAAAATACACTGAAATTGCTTTTCAATCTTTTCTTTCTTAAAACAACATTGTAAGTTGTTCTTGTTTAGGAATTTTTGGCGCATAGACTACTCTTAGCATGGTGCCCATAAGTAGTCATTGTGTTTACTGCACTTTGTGTCCATAGAAATGTGTATTAACAGCTCGATTTGCATGCTGTTAAAGCTGAAAAATCTGGATTAACTAAAAATAATAACCCACGAGACTTGATTTTTTCTAAAAATGTATTTCAAGGTAACGAGTGTGAAATTAATAAATTAAATTTGTCATAATAAAACGGAGTGTTAGACTCCTTAGGTCGTATGTAAAATACTCCTTAGGTGTCATCTTATTATGATATTCGCTTTCTATTTTCCTACAAAATCCTTTGTTCGTTTTGAGTACATTAATGCACACATGTCGAGAGAGATTGCATTCGTAATATGTCGCTAGGACATTGTAAGATATAAGATCTTACAAGTTAATTTAAATGGCGATAGCTGGGTTGTCTTTGGCAAACTAAGAGATTAATTAGAAAAAAAAAGTTAGATATAGAAAGATGAAAAAATGTTACAAATTTAATAAAATAACGATAGTGGGTATTTCGCACGGTGAGATTAAATCAGGAGAAAATTTGATGAAGGGATGGGGTAAGCTTGAGAATAACTAGTAGCAGACAGATAAACTTGCAGCTCCCAATATACACGAAAACAAACAGGGACAGCAGGAATAGGCAGCGAGGGTCATTTGTGAATAGGCGTGAAAGTGGTTGCTCGGGAGCAAACAATAGGACAGAAGACCGGATTAGTCGAAGCGTTTCCTTTGATCGGTGACACAGTCAGACTAAACAGGAAGTAGGTGCACTTTAAATGTTCGGTTTCAAATTAAGACTGGCGTCTGGTTGTCTGTGATGGGAAGTTTCGTATCTTTAGAAGGCAGGGTCGAGATGAAAATGACTGTTTGTGGAGGTGGCCGGTCAACATCAAAGGGGCATACGGCCTGGGAAGAAAAATAAAGATATTCAAAAAGGAGGTTGGTCAGGCGCTAAAGGGACAGCATGGGAAATTGATATTAGCGAATGAAACGGAACGTAAATTTAAATAGAAAGGGGAACATTGGTTGGAGGCGGGCCAGCCAGAAGGGGCGGTATGGAGTTCAGGGGAACAAAAAGGAAGAGCACAGGAAAGAAAGTGTCCTCTCTCGAAAAACAAGAAAGAAGGAGTTGGGGGTAAAGTCGGAGGAGAGAAAAATAAAGTAAGTCGGGAAGTGTAGAAATGTAGGGAGTGATAGAAAGGGGCCTAGACTGTAATGGGAAAAAATAGTTAATGATGGGAGTAATGGGTAGGGTAAGGATGACAAGGAAAAGGAGTTATGAAAGACAGTAAGTGTGCCAGGAAAGGTGACGAACTCTTGGAGCAAGATGATCAGAATGATCTTTAGTAAGGAAGGAGTTGCGCTTTCAAAACGGAGAAGGCATGCCAGACCCATGCAGCCTAGAGATCCGGAAATTTGTCTGAAGCAGATTCAGGAGAAAGCAGATGAAGGATTGTCATAGAAGATAGCCTAAGATGGAAGTCTGAAACCTCCCTGGAAAGGAAAGAAAAAGATAGAAGAAGGTGAGCAATATATTAAGTACACTAAGTTAGCAAGAAGGACTGTTAGTGAAATAGTATAATAATTAATGAGAAGGGGGTAGTACAAGAAAGTAAAGAGAAAGAAACTTTATCTCTGAAGTAGAAATACTAACAGAGTTTATTATTTTAAAAGGGGTTAGTGTATAATGGAAAGGAAACTAAGGAATGAATAGTAGATGAGATTGATATAACAGATATTAATGTGTTAGGAGGGGTAGTAAACTAACAATGAAAGATTCTGAATATGTTTTAAAGTTATAGACAAGTAGGTTGTATGAGAAACTCTGAATGTAATGTTTTATTGATGAAGATGGTTGGTTTATCTGAATGACTAGTGACAAGTAGAGACTTTAGGAAAGTCAAGACTGGTCTACAAGTATATTGTAACAGAGTGGTGAGACCGCAGAGCATGTTGATGAAAGTAGTATATTTGATTGTTAATATATAAGAAACTGAATTGTGTCCAGGAGTAATGAAATGAGTATAGTGAATGTATAAGTGTTGGGAGTTAATTAGATCAAGAAGAATGAATCACGTGTGTTTTCATATAATGGTAAACTCAGATTATCTAGTGAATGGAAACTGTAATTAGAATGATTATTCAAGGTATGTCTGAGTCGACTTTGTATATTAGCAATGTATGTTTTCTTTTGTTCAATTGTATATAATATTGTATATGTGTATGTAATAAATTTCATGCTTTGTTTTCACTTGAGTCCTGTTAGTCTAATCAACACACGCCTTGCTTGCCTATATAAGAGCTTGCTCTCCTGCATTTAGGCGAGAGAGTCGTGGTCTCTGATTAAGGGGAATCAATGGAAATTACCCTCAAGAGCTTGAGAATCTTCTGTGATATTTGCAGAGCATAGCAGTCAGGTGGCAAAGAGTGGGGTCTTGTAGATGTGAGGGCACCTAAGAAAACCTGAGTTAAATGTATAATAAGACAAAAGGAGATGATAATTAAAAAAAAAAGGAAACAAAAAATCCCCCCCCCCCACAATGTTTCATCATTCGCTGATAATCATAAGCTCCGTATTTACGGGGCTGAAGGTTATCTGTAGAGCGTTACTGGTTGCATTTATCTAAAAGTTGTTTATCTGGAGGAGTAATGTTCTTATACCGAATTACCATGACATCTTACGAGAAACAGTTCTTTATTTCCATTTTGAATTGTGCACCATTGCAAGAAATTTTCTCCAAACCATCAAGAACTAATTATATTTTATAAAGAAACGCATAAATCTCAATGTTCGTTCCCAGAAATGTTTCTCCGTTTAGAAATCACGGTGAATTCCTTAATTTCGGGCATTCATTCCACAGCAACGTGCAACGCTGCTTTTCTTTTTGCCGAGTAAAGGAAAGTAGTTTAATTCACGAAGAGATCTTTTATTCCGGGATTGAAAATAAAAAAGTAAGACTAAATAGCCCGCTGGAATCTGTTAATGTTAAGTGCTTCCCCTTTCCTGTACGAAAGTTAAAGATTTCGAGGTCACGAAGAGACTCTGGAAGTCTAAAAAGCGGTCAATAAACGCCCTAGGCAATCATCCTCCGGTATGAACTAAAGAACCAACACAAAACTTGGAAACAATCTTCCGACTTTTAATGAGGCCATATCTAGAGGCGTGCAGGAGAGTAAGAAGAATAAAACGTGAACGCACTTCTGCTGCGAAAGAGCGAACGTTCGAAATAAACTCGTTCTGTGCTGCAATAAAGGCCAAAGTAAGTATAGGCTTCTGAGAAAGCCATTATGATATATATGCGAGCTACTTTTCCACTCCAAATGCTCCGAAATTTTGCTTTCTTGTTCACAAGCACCTAGTTTTACACCTTTCATATAAACCGCAATTTAGAAATACAGTGGGCCATTTTGAGGGGCAAACGGAGATGCTACATTAAAAGAAATATTAGATTTCTTATCTCGTAGAACATCTTTCCTGTATTATAAAAAGAGGTTTTATTTTGTTTGTTTCTTTTTTTTTTTTTTTTAAATTGTCTCGCGCTATTCTTAGTACATTGGAAGGATGTGGGGTAAAAAAAAATACAAAAAAAAAACCAGAAAAAAAACCTTATTTTCTCTAATAGGCAATTTTCCTTGAAATTTTACTTTGCTCGTGTAACCAAACAACGTTATTAAAATAGAGGTAACAGGCTTTCTCTGCAGTTATAGTAAGAAGAAATCTGCAAACAGTTTTAATTGAATCCGGGAGCATTTGTGAGCTACAATTTTTGCATCTTGGTAGACACTTAAACGGGTTCAGTACACGTCTAGGAATATGTTTGAAAGGCATTGTGTGCAAGTTTAGCAAACAATACATATATTACCTACTGTGTGTAAGCTATTTCGTTCAGTTTTGCAGTTCGGTTGAATTGTTGAAGTTATTCGCCCAGATAAACAACTAAAGTAAATAATTACCCCCATGTGACGACAGCATACCATTCTGTATATATATGTTTTTTATGAAAGATGTTTTATATGTCTATATAAAACATCTTTCCTTCTTGGCTTTACTTGTTTTATTGAGAGCCGGGTTCTAATCGCTCAGATAGCTACAGCAATGGCATAAGTGGTAGTGGACCTAGAGGGTTAAGAGGACTTGGGTTTGATAAGCCCCCAGTTCTTTCGCCGCTCTTACGCAGCACAGTGTGACGTGGTCCGATGGCTCTCCACTTCAAGCTTAACGGAACTACCTAATGTAGAAATGTAAACAGGGAATGCCTCAGGGTGGCGTGTTGTCTGTAATTTTGATTACTACTCTGCTTATTCCATTTACAGTGACAAATGATTATGTCCTAAATATGCGGGTTATATAAAACTTCTAGTGCCTAAGAATCTGCTTGTCTTCTACTCGTCTTGGACCCATTTGCCTTGATAGACATAATTAAACAAAAGCAGACACTTTGCTCAGGATTTGAAACAGGCTGTGTTAATAATTAACTAACAGAAGTCCGGATTGTTAAATTTTTCCCTCAAGCAAATACCAACAAAAATCTAACTCGCCTTGAAACCAGCCTCGATTTCCATGTTCAAGAGTCACAAATATTTAGGGATTATTTCGATACCAACCTTAGATTCGATTACCACATTGAAGCACTTATCAGTAAGATGTGACACCTCAAGTGGATTACATTTATGAATGTAAAATCCACTGGAAAATATTTTAAAACATTTAAAATATTTTTATAAATTTACTCGCCCATATTCTATGCAGCATAAATCTCAGCGTCAGACATGCCCACGTGGAAAAAGTAACGTATTTACATGTCTGAGTGTTGGTTGCTTAAGCCAGCAACTTATAAGCATCGCACGTCCCAAAATGCGGCTTCAAAATTAAATACACGACTATCCACCACGATATCTGCGAACAGGCTGACCAATACATCCAAACTGATAACTGGGATCATTTTTATCCTAATATCTCGATCTGTGCATTCGTGATGTTGCTAGATAATTGTCTTCGTTGGGCTGCGGTACCATCGTCAAAACTAAACAAACTCAAACTCGCGGTAAATTACAACCAATCAAAACACTTCCAATAATTCGAATCCTCGAATCATATGATGTGGAACTTGAAAAATATTCCGCCAATATTAATTATCGCCGTCAAACTGTTAAACCTCAATCCAATTTAACAGCTGTGTACTAGAGCTTAACTCATTTAAATCAGCTCTCAACTGGTAGAGAAAAAAAAAAGAAGAAGAAAAACAACGTTGGCTTCTGAATAGGCAGTATTCGACTGAAGAAAGTTTCTTTCCACACAGACCTCAGCCTTCAGTGCGACGAATGTTTAACTTTTGGAAAGAACTTTGATTACATAAAAGACAAGGCATACGCAGCCGTATGGGCGGTATGCAAATGTCAGTGACGCATAAGGTCCCGTTACAGTAATGATATAATACATCCAAAGATGTCTCTTTCCGATCATATTCTACGCCTCCGTTATTTGGTCCTCAGCTCCACAAGCACACCTTAGCAGATATTGTGGGCTGGATTTCTGGTTGTTGTTATAGGGTTTTAGGAGCATCAGCAACTAAGACCTTCTTGCTCTATATACACTGTCTGAAATTGCGTGTATTCTGATGTCGATTTTCTGTTTGCAGGAGGATAAACCCGAGATTCCTGGAGAAAAAACTATGCTACCCTCGCCTGAGACCGGCTAACCCAGGCACTTGTGAAAAAAGTCCATAAAAAATTCTCTCGTCGTCGATGGGACTCGAACTTAGGGCTTTTCCACTCGGTGTGGTGAGTATGGCGATCCTACCAGCTGTGCTACCCACGAGGGCTGGAATACTGGATCTTGAAGTGGGTCAACCGGTTAATTGGATGGCTATTCATAATCTCAAGCTTGATTTTCCACTCCAACCTCTGCCTAGCCCCGTGGAAAATACAGTTTATAGTTGCAAATCTCCACCGTTAGCAAAATTTATCACAGGGATCGTAGACACACCCTCAATTTGAAATATTATTAGATACACAGAAACGGCGAGCCGAGAACAAGGACTCACGAGACTTCCACTACAGATAACCGCGAACAGCTTATTATATCTCAAAAATATGATCCCACCAACGCAATTAGTTTCTATAATGTGAACGCCATAGATCCCTACATTTTTTGCAAAGAGAACAACTACAGAAGAGATGCACTCAACAACACTTAATAATTCACTGAAATATAGTACAGTAACCAATTCTGACGTTAGACAGGAGCGCGTTACTGTGATGAGTAGCTTATTATAATAAAGTAGAATCTTTAATTGCAGCAATGATAGACATACAATTAGTCCCGTCACGGCATGGTGGTGCCAGGGGTTCCACCTGGCACCACCTCCTCCTCCTGCCCGACTTCCAGTGGGCATGCTGCAGCACGCTTTGCATCTTCTGAAGAAATGTTTTGCACCACTAGAGAATATATTTTGTTGTTTCCCCAAAAACCTGTATCCAATCCCAGCCTGACTCTGTAAACACTGTTATAAACTGTAATTAAGGATAGACTATATCCTGGTGATAGCAATAAGTGTTGACCTTTATGTAAATAACTATACATGTTGTAAACTTTTACCTGAATATATAGGCACATAAACCTCTGAAAAAAAACACAGAAATGTTATTAAATTTCCTTTAATAATGCAAACTTGAATGCACATGTGAATCTCACTGAATTGGATAATTTTATTTGTATCATACCCCTCTTGCGTTTAGGTGGTCTAGGGGCAAAACCTTACGTTTAAATAAACGGATAATAATAATAACCTCATCAGCAAGAAGGAAAAGGCTACCTGCCTGATCGACACACCAGTGCCGAACACCTGCAAACTCCAGAAATCATACAAGGAAAAGATCAATTACTCAGACCTAAAACAGGAAGTCAAAGATATGTGACGTATGGAACAAGTGGTGACCATCCCAATCACTTTGGCACCATCGAAATGGTGCCAAAGAGCCTCCATAAGAACCGAGCAGCAATGGCCCTCCCAGCCAACACTTACTTGGAACTCCAGAAAGCCACGAATCTGAACAGCTGTAGGATAGTAAGACAGTTTCTCGACCAATAGTAATAATAATAATAATGAAAAAAAGGCTGTTTTAAGCATGGGTGATGCATCCCCATCATTTCTACTATCCAGGTATTGTGAATGTATCGTTTTATTATATCTCATATTGTAAATTCCTTCACAACGAGTTGAGTTGCCTAGGTATTGCCCTACTTCGAATAAGTAACGCTTCTCTGGTAGAGAAAACTACTGTTACTTATTATCAGATGGGCGCCTGGGTGGTAGTGGTGCCCATCTGAGAATAAGTAACAGTAGTCCCGCAGGTTCTTAACCGCGGGACTATTACTGTAACCACTCTGGGTGGTGTGCCCATCTGAGAATAAGTAACAGTAGTCTCTAGGCAACTCGTTGTGAATGTATTCACAATATGAGATATAATAACATTCGTACTGCCTGGGTAGTAGAAATTGATGGGGATGCATTACCCATGCTTAAACAGCCTTTTTCATACTCTTTGACATTTCGTCAAGAAATATATTTAGAATAATAATAATGTTAATCGGACACAGCCAACCACCACATGCACTTAGTACCAGTACCCGTCACAGGGCGAAAAAAATTCCCATATAAAGGAGAAGAAAAAAAGTGTTTTTTTTTTTTTTTTTAAACCATAATAATAATCATAACCGTAGCTCGTAAAGACGGAAGGAGGGAATTGACTGACCACACTGAACAAGAGAAGAAAGCGGTTAAGAACCTGCGGGATTACTTCCAGGAAAATACAGCACTAATCTTCCAAGCCATAAGAACGATTGATAAACGGCACCCAACGTCAACACGGGCAGAAGAAAGAAAGACAGGAATATGGGCGAAGAAGACACTCCATAGCATACACTACAATGACCCCCATAAAAACTACATAGATAAGATTGCTTCCACCACTTGGCTCATGAAAGGAAAGCACTTACGCGAGACCGAAGGATTCATGCTCAATATCCAAGATCAGGTAATCAACACCAAGCACTACAGGAAATACATCGCCAAGGACCCTGGAGTAACAGATGTTACATGTCGTTGATGCCACCTGGCCCCAGAAACAATCCAACCCATTACCGCAGGATGCAGTGTGATCACCCAGACGGAGTACACTCACTCACACGACCAGGTGGCCAGGACAGTACATCAGAAGCTAGCATAAAAATACTAGCTCATCAAAGAAAGTTTACCGTATTACAGATACCAGCTTCATCAGGCCATACTAGAAACCTCTACGTGTAGACAGTACTGGAACCGTGCCGTAAAAAAAAGGACAAGACGATGCTGCGCAACAGACCAGACATAACCGTCATCTACAAGAAGGAAATGGCTATCTACCTGATCAAAATAGTGGTGTCCAACACCAGCAAACTCTGGAAAACATGAATAAAAGATGAGGAAGTAGTCAGACCTAAGACAGGAAGTCAAAGATATGTGGTATATGGAACAGTAATGACCATCCCAATCGCCGTGTCTTCCACCGACATGGTTTCAAAGACCCTCCATAAGAACCTAGCAGCAATAGGCCTCCCAGAGAACACGTACATGGAATTCCAGAAATCCGCGATCCGGAACACCTATAGGGTAATAAGATAGTTTCTTGACCAATAGTATTAATAATAAAAATAATAATAGTGACCGTAAGCAACCAACAATCCCATGCACTTGGTACCAGTACCTGTCATGGGGCGGAAAAACACCCCATAAAGGGTAATTATTTTATTTTATTATTTTTTATAATAATAACAGCTCTGTTTATCGAGTGATTGATGGGCTGGACAGAAGCTAACGTGACCTCATAATACCCCCTGTACCAACTAAAGGATAAGGGATAACTGTTTTTTTTTTTTTTTTTTGTGTATGTATTCATTCCTTTTAAATAACTACACTAATTAATTACAATCATCCTCTTATCAGAAACGTGATGTTCCATTTGATGATTTAAATGTAATTACGTCAATAAACTACAAAATTCTTTGTAATGCCAGACTTATTTGTGTGAAATTTAACACCTTATGATGGGGTCTTTTGGTTTCTTCATGTGTAAAGTATAATGCTTAATACTATGAATCCCACAGTAATCTCAGTACAATTGTATAAGTAAGACATCGTGGTTGGTTTGTCTTCCCAGACTACAGCTTATTTTTATTTCCTATTTTTAGCAATTTTAGTCTTACACCTTTTACTTGCCCGTATATAATTTCAATATATATAACAAGAACATATTTTATCATGCCCAACCAAGCTTAACGATGTAATTATTTTTGATATTTATAGACTACGTTGAATTGCACAGTACGAATTGATACTTCACCACAGGCGAACCACAAATTTCTTTTGACTTCAATACTAAACAACGCCTGTACTAATTACCATGTTTGATGGAAAAACTCCTGCGTTCTAAAGTTCTATTTTTTTTCCGTAATAAGACACAAATGTAAAAAAAAAACGCAAAACTAAAGAACACGTTCTTCTTGAAGTCATTATACGAACCGCTGTGATTCGTCAAAATCGGAAATGAGATGAGAAATATTTAATAGAAATTCTTATGGAGAAATTTCACCGATTTAGGGTGTAGTGCGTTATGGTGTTTCTAAATATGAAGAATTCTGGATGAGATGGTTGGTACTTGAAAGTAGTTAGAACCGCAACGGACGCTTATTTGCATAAACAATTCCTACTTCGTAAAATAAAAAGAAAATACATATCTGTATATTTTTATTAATAATTCTAAAAATATAACAAAATTATAGAAATAAATACTGAAGTCCTCCTTGAGTATTAAACAAATCAGTAAACATTTTTTTATGTAAAAAAAATTCTGATATAAAGCAGTTTGCATATGGAATGAGCACGATTCGAAGCACGTGCTTATGTAGTCTTTCTGCCCAATATTCATTAGAATTTCAAAACTGCGCAATTATCATAAAAACAAAATCATATTCTCAAATGCTGCCAGCAATATACGTTTTGAAAATTTTACATGACTCCCTCATGAGAATACTAATGGTTTATTTATTAAAGCACTCTCTTTCCCCAGCTTCCCAATATCTCTACATAACCGGACATTTTAGCCACACAATAAATGAACCTTGTGCTTCAGACTCAATGTATCCACCGAGTCTTCTTTGCCTTGCAAATAGTAAGGCAAACATTGAAATCTCTGTATGTATTTTCTTACTACATTTCTTTTCTTGTCCTCAGAAAAGAAATTCAAATGTGCATTTTGAAGAATGGCAAGCGAAAGAGGCGCAGAATGAATGAACATTCACGAGCCGTACTATTTCGTTTTCATATGATGATTTCACAAAATATGTAAAGTATTGGTGCAGCATACAGATGATAATTGCTTTTTAATTCTCTCAGAAGACAAATTGGTTCCCGTGTTCTGGATTTGTTTCTTCTTTAAGTAACAAAAGTTGAAATTGAAAACATCGTATTCCAGAATTTTTTTTGGTACAGGATAATCCATCTTGAAGGTCATTTTAATAATAATAATAATCGTCTTACGCCAAAGTTCTTTAGAGGATATCTGGGCTTAATTATACTTCTTTTTTTTTTGTCCTCTGCGAAATAAACAAACATGAAATAATGCGGACAAGTGATCTGGTCAATAATCACCTAAGCCAGATGATACAATATTAAAAATATTCGGATTAAATAAAATACTTTAAATCCTAATGGCAAATATAACAATACTGCTACATATTCAAAAGTAATTATGAATAAGGTGTTCAAGGAAAATGTCACGTTTTATTCGTGGTTATGTATTCTTTTGTCTATTACGTATCTGAAATAATTTCAGGCTAAAGGGCAGACCTAAATACGTTTGAATAAGCAACAACAGAATCCTTTTTACGTTGCAAATTGCAAATAAATATGAAAAATTTAATAGCCTCTGACGCAAATGCAAACTTCTGCTGGCGTATTCTGCACAATCAATAGTTTAGCTGCTTTCTTTCTTGATGCTAGAATGTGTATGTATGGGACATAGTCGCAGTTTATTCCTCGGAATTTACGAATTGCTTTTCATCCTTAAACTGTAAGAAATCGTCCATGAGAATTCATTTATGTTCTTAAAACAGAGATTTTTGATTGTACTTATTATACTAAATAATGGTGCTTTACCATTATCAGATTTATTCAGTTTTCAATGACGTTGAGAAATCGAAATCCATTAACAAACCTTTTTTATGAAACTTACTTGGATGGTCTTACTTGATCGTCATTTTATGTGGTTTGGATTTCTACTTATTCATTTCACTTATCCCGAAATTAATTTCTGAAAACACAAAATAAATAAAATTTTATGAAACTACCCTGAACCTATTTCTGACGGTACTATTGTAAATTACAGTACCATGAGGAATTAATTATAATTAATGCTAAAGGGTCTCTCACCGCAAACTTGATAGATAACGTATTTCGGATTCAACAATCAACTATATTTTTCTTCTGGACATAATATATTTTTGGATATCAAAGTGGCCTTCATAAACTAGCTCATATTCTAACAACTTTTCTGGATCTCTAGCATACCCACGGCCCGAAATCTAATTACAACACTGAACCTTACAATACACCATATCAGGGGTATTGCCAAGGTGAAATATTAGCCTTATTACTTGCAAGATTTTCAGTCATTTTTTATTTATTTTATAAATTCCTCATTCTGCATCATGAATAGAACCTACATCCATTGAAAGTTAACTCACTGTCTTAACGTGTGATTCCATTTGCTTTTATAATTAAACTTTAGTACAAAAGTCTACGTAAGGAGGCTTCAAAAATTGCGGCACAATTTCCCAATTTCTCTCAACATATCTCAAAGTGTGGAAAATTTAGTTTGGGGGGTACTGTATGTCATAAATGCTGCCATTAAACTCCTGTGTTGTTCTCTCGATTAACATTTAAAATACTCCAAAGAGCTGCCTCGTGAATGACTGATGCATGGAGGTGATGAAAAACAAAGCGTCTTCTGATTATCCCCAAAAAAGTTCATAAATTAAATTACCAGTTAAATGACTGGATCTCGAAGAAAGATTCATCTAATTGGGGGGGGGGGGGGAAGGACTAACACAAAATAATAATACATAAGTTAACATTGTAAAGAGAAGCATTTTAAACACGCCACCATACACTTAAATAGGCGGCCAGAAAATGTAATTGCTCGTGGACTTGTTAATCTTCAATCGGGAATCCCTAGGATGCCAAACGTTTCGGGGATGTGAGATGAAAACAAGAGCTAACGGTAAGCGGTGCAGTTATTTTGGTAAATATAATATACCTAAAATATATATATAACAAGTTTAGTGGCCATTCTACATATTTAGCTCAGTTCCATGTACTGGTTGCGAATTTAAAAATAAATTACCCCTTCATTCAAAATTTATGTAGTAATCCTAATTATTATCAGTAAGGGAAAACATTTTAATTATTCATTTATTTTTTTTTAGACACTGGAAGTAGAGTTGCAAACCAATTTTTAAAATGATCCCAGAAACCAAAAGTTTCCAAAGAACCAGTACGCCTATAATTTGCTCTGGGAATTTCTTGGATGTGAACGTGGCTCCATTATGTGATCATAACTCACAAATCGTGAACTACCTCGTGATGGAATTTGGCAGTGATGTCTTTCCCCACATTTTTTATGAAGAACTTTTCTCTGAAACTGCTCAGACTTTCTTCCTCATAACAGGGAAAAAGTGTCCACATGCAATATTCATAAAGCTACACCTGTGGAGCGAACAGGCTCATACTATTTACACAGCAAAGATGTGGTCGTCCCCAGTGGGATACTAGACATGATGGGCTTGGCCGTCTATTACTTAACATTGATCATAGGCTAGAAGAAATCCCGGCTTTTCCTACATCACTAGACCAGCGAGGGAAAAAAAATCTTACATATGTGCTTCTCTCTTTCCATAGGTAACGATCCACCTGGTATTGCATTTTCCCTCAAGACATCAGCTTCAACTACCCACGGAAGTAACTTATTCAAAATAATCAACAACTCTGACTGAAGGAAACTTTGATACAATCCAGATTGTAACTGGACTATACGCCTTTAATTTATTCCTCCTGGTTGGTTAATATGTAGAAAATATCACCTTAATTCACGTTATTATCTCCGCCATAAGTCTTTCAATACTCAATAAAACTACTTAATTACCAAGCGCTATGTAGTTCATATTCGAAGTTTCTCGTTCTGTGGGTGCTCTTTTGCCAATTTCAGTAGTTGCATTGCTCATCTTTGAGTCTTTTCAAGGAGCTTCATGTATTTTCTTAGATGTGGATGTTATACCTAAAAGCAGTATTCTAACCGCGCTCTCACAAGTGCCTTATTCAGCGGAATTTTAGCTTACATTCTTTGCAAGCTGTCGTTCGATAAATCATAGAGGAGACACCATTGGGCCCTACGCTAAAAATATTCCAAAACGAAACATTAGCAAACCACGTGAATTATTCTTAAGTAAAATGCTATCATTTGGTTACAGATATTACATCATCATCTGTCATCGTTCCGCTATTCCGCGGGTCAATGTATGAAGCCTGGCCACCATGCCCTGTCTGTGTACTTCTCTCCGTTGTTGATTTCACTCCAGTTTCCTCCACTCTTAATGACATCGGTCTTTATCATGTCTTGCCATCTCATTCTTGGTCTGCCCCTTGGTCTTTTAACCCTTAATTGTACATAAAACATTCTTCTTGGCAAACGCCTCTCGTTCATCCTCTTGACATGTCCAAACCATTTCAAACGGGACCTTTCAATCCTATTCTGGAGTTTTTCAACCTGAATTCTCTCCCTAATCACATCATTCCTGATTTTGTCGCGTCTCGTCTCGTCTTTCCGGCTATGCTCCTCGCAAATCTTATTTCTGCCCCTTGAATTCTGCTTTCATTATTTTTCCTGATAGTCCAAGTTTCAGATGCATACGTCAGAATTGGTACGTAATAGGCCTGATATAGCCTTCTTACACTTCAGTGGTATGTTTTTGTTCCAGATTAGATCTCTTGTCTACCTACAGAAATTGGTGCCCGCTTGTATCCTTCTACTTATTTCTTCGTCTATCACTCCGGTCTTTGTAATGATGCCTCCTAGATACTTGAAGTTGTTAACCATTTTTAGCTCTTTTCCTTCCATTGTAATGTATCCGGCAAGCTCGCCACTCCTCTTTATAACCATTACTTCACTCTTCGCCTGACCGAAAACCAGTTCGGATTCATTGGCCATACTAGCCCACATATCAACTTGCCGTTGTACAGGTATTACAACAGTGTACAATCAAGTCTAGCTTTACACCAACACACAAATACAAGTTAATTGGGCTATGTTTCTAAATTTCATAGATATGTTAATATCTTAGATATTAACATATTTATGAAATCTAGAAACATAGCCCAATTAATATCTTAGATATTTCTAGATAACATAGTTATCTAAATATCTCTAGATAATATTTCTAGTTAATAAGATATTAACTAGAAATATCTAAGATATTTCTATTTTTCTTTTCATTTCTATATTTCTTTTTATTTTTACTTTTTTTTTGTAAGAAGAATAGGAATGTGACCACATAACCACAAGTGGTCGATTATTAGAAAGTTACATAATTTTAAACTCATTATATAAATAGATTTTATAGTCGTCATAAAACATAGCTATTAACAAAGAGTCGTCAAATAGCATAAAATAATATGGCAATTTAAATTATGAGGCTTATTTCTTTGAAAGCTGTAGCATGCCAGACATAACTTCAACCTTTTATAAAAGTGCCAGGCCACAGCACAGATCCTTTCCTTCTCTTCTCGTTTAGTGAGCTGTCCAGCTATTGCACTCTGGCGATCAGTCGTTCCTTAAAAAAAAAAAAAAAAAAAAAGGAGAAAGAAGGAAAGCTGCTTTCTTCGTTTTTTTGGGCTTCATTGAAGCCCGTCATTCTTTTTCCGGTTCATTGCTAACGCATGACATGTTGGAAGGTTTCCTAAAGAGAAAACAGCAGCAGGAGTTTGGTGCTGGATGGGAAATGCGGGATATAAAACGTCATGAACTGTGCTAATATAATGGTGAACTTTTATGAAAAGAATGCAAAAAACTTAATTTTATTGGAAAATGAATTAGGTCAAATAGTGAAGGAGGGCTTCAAGAATTTATCTCTACTCCACGTGCTGGACGTCCGTTACATTCTCAACTGTCCAACCTCTCCTGTATAAAGAATTTATTTCCGAACAACGCAGTCAACCTTTTTAATTCATTAGCAGTAGGCCCTCTGAAAGCAAGCCGTACAGTGTGAAGAACCTCTATGAAGTGCACAGCTTATTTGAACTATAGAATGGGAGAAACCCCTGATGGAACTACTCGGATAACGAAGATGGAACGAGATGCCATACTATAATTAAGAAGTAATAATCTTGTAACAAGTGAAAATGCAACTTAAAATCACTGTTTAATATCCGCTTTTGTAAGATACTTTAAACGATTTCCTCTTTTAATATTGTTAATAATTGATATTCTTGCATTTTGGTACACCCTTCTAGCCAGTTGGCTGTGTAAAAGAGGTGAAAGCAAACACTAGCTACAATAACAAACGGATTTAATAATAATTGTGGCAGCCTCACTGGTAGTCAACATTTTATAGCTAATGAACGTGAAATGAAACGGCCCCACCCCATAAAAATTATTATACAGTTTGATTTTGTTGCTTAACTTAAGAAAATTGGTTTTCGTACCATCTTCAAAGCATTTATTGAGCACAAATGGCTTCTGTGTATATGGAACTAATATATTAGTATTAGTAGTAAATAATACAAGAAAGCAAACTTATGGAGCGTCATCAAAAAAAAAAAAAAACCTTCCTACACCAATTGGCTGTCTCCCCAGTTAGTTTGTGTAGTTCTTCCTTGAATTTATTCGTTCCAAAATTCAGCTACCTGCTAGACGAAGCCTAACTTTCGCATATCTGTCCTGCAACCCTGTAAGGCGAGAATTCCCCTTTCTCTGTACTTATATCATCAGTGGGGATGCGAGACATAAACTTGGCTGAAAGGCATCGCATTTCCAAATTTTATATTAAAATTGACTGACATAGCCATTAAGAAATGCCAATTTCACTAGCAACTTGTTGGGTAGCCTCAACAGTTCACGAACGAACGCGATCGATTGGTTTGTGAAGGTGAAAGGCGGCTAGGGGAGGATAAACTTTGACGGAAAAGTGGCTCTCTTGAAGCTTTGCGAACCACTGAAAATTCTTAAACGACACAGAGAATCTTCTCCAAAAGCTGTTTTTAACATTTCGTGGTTTACTGTTTCATTTCCCTCTAATTTGAAACAAAATTTGATGCCGATTCGCTTCTCAGCAAAATCACACATTTTAAAATGAGAAGAAACACATAAAACAAGTTCTGTTCAAAAGTTCTGATCTAATTCCGGTTGAAAAACTTTCAAGATTTCATATTTTTCCCCTTGACCACTTTGTAATTATTAATAAAATTAAGATATTATAATAAAACATAAAACTGGTAAAATATACTTATAAGATAACAACGAATGTAATCAGAAAACTTAGACTGCTTTCGCCCTTCTACATTCCATTTGTACAAATGTGTTAATAGGCAGATTTGTATGTTGTGCGAAATGAAGAACTTAGACTAACTCAAGGGAAAGCCCTAATCCTCTCCATGAGAACAGTTTACTAACTACTCCGATTGAAGATATTTTTAAGGATTCGTCTAACCTGACGGACTTCCAACCAAATCAGTGATTTGGTGATTGCTATACCGTGACAAAACTACTATAATTTCATCGAATAATTTAATTGTACATAGTGGAGGCCCGCGATCCTCCTTTGCAGTGCAGTGCAGTAGTTTTGTCACTTTTCACTCATTTTGACTGGTCGTAATGACCTCCTTGGTCTGTGAACACACACACCCCTTCAGGCATAATATACTGGAGCAGAATTGCTTAGGATCCAATGCACCGTACAGCCACCCAGGGCAGCTATTTCTCCAATGAATTAATTAGGGACTGTTAAATAAAACTTAATCATTGCGAAGGATATTAATTTGGATTATAGGAAACTAGTAGTTAATTTCTATTTGCTAACTTAAGAAATGCCACAATTCCCAATTAATCAATGCAACCAAATCAGTACGAATCTTTGGTGATTCAGTAAGCGCAGTTCTCATCTTTTCTTTGAACTGAATGTGGTCCAAATGAAATTTCAAGTGTACGTGGTAGACAAACAAGATTTTAGAGTAGGGGAATTTGTCAACATTCAAAATACATAGACTTAAGTTTCAATAAATCCATCGTATAGACCGGACCTTGCTTCCTCGAGCCTTTAAGACCATTGGAATGACTCCTCTCGGAGAATCAATTTACATCTGAGGAAGATATCGTACAGCGATGTTGAACTGGTTCTGCAATCGTTTGAAGGTGTTTTTTTTATAGCAGGTGCAGTCCTACTTGACACCAGCGGAATTAGTGCGTAAAGTGTGGTGACAATTATGTAGAAAAGTACACAATATAATTGGCATTGAAATAGGATAGGTTAGGGAACGCTGCTATTTATATCAGATTTCGTTGGAGTATATTAAGATATTCTGGCGAAATGTATGGTTGATATCATTAAAAATATTGCAATCGATTTCTAGAATGAATTTAAATAAAATAAAACACCATTAAAATTAATGATATCTAATGTCATGGTTATTGATTGACAAATACTTTGGATAATAACGACTTATCTGAAAAAGAAAGTTTCCGATGCTTTATCTTGTTTCATCTTTAGTTCATTTGAGAAATAATTCTGCGATGCCCCTACTAAAAGCACACTGTTGTATTATTGTGTTAACAAATAATCAACGTAGTTACCCTACTTTCAAGATGTCTTTGGTATTTGATCATTTTTTTTTACTTAATCTGAACTGATTAAGAAAACCCAGCTACTATTATACTCGCTAGTGTGGCTCTTAGGAAAAAAATTTATAACCATCGAAAGAAATAAAAAAAATGAATGAAATTATAGTCGCAATGAATTTCATGATGCTTAAGAAAAATCCAGTTGTTTGCAAAATCGATTACAACTAATACATTTACTTAAAATTGTTTAAAAATCAACGTGTGAATTAATTAAAGCTATTCCAGTAATTGAAAGTAAACTTAGATACTTTTCCATCCAAAGAATCTGAAAATATATCAGCATGGGGGGTAGGATAAACGAAAATATTAATCTATTGATTGTTTTACTAGTTTAAATAAATTTAACACATTCCTCGCGAAGTTAAAACATTAGAATCACGTGTGCATTATTTTCTATCTTCAATATGAAATGCATTGACGAGCAGAAAAATAATGTAATCTCGATCTGACCCAATCAAGTCATCAACGTAGATTTACTAAATTGGTGCCCATAAATTGAAAGTTCGGGTGTAACATTCACAAGGCTAGGTGGGAATTAGTTCTCTAGCTAAGCCATAAATAAGTAAAAGGAATCGAAGAAAATCCGCAGCAGATGATAATTACTTCTAGAAATTTCAGCCCCACCCTTATAGAATTTTCTGAAGTTATATATCAAAACCTTAAGAGCAATTTCTGATAAAGTTTTCTTTTCTATTTCCTATTTCGCTTCCTTGAAACAGCAATGACATATGATCGAAAATAAACGCTGAAATAAATTGAAGACGGTCGATTTTAAAAATGGACGACACCGTGTCATTTATTACTGTTTGTCGTCTTCAGAAGTAGACATCCAGGCTCGAATTTTTTCCCCGAACTTCTTTTTTATGTACGTACTGTATATATGTAAACAGGACACTCTACAAGGATAAAAAACCGCCAATGTAATTTAACGTTAAAGATGCAAATTTATACGCATCAGTAGGTTCCTGTTAAATTATGTAAGAAATGTATTCAAGCAAGGCAAAAATAGGACGAAAGAAATGTTCTACTAATTTCACCTGTTCTGTAGGTACTTAATTGCTCTTAAAAAGAAAAATGAACGGCCTTGGCTAATCGTTTATAAATGTCTTCGTGTACCTGTTAGTAAGTAAGCAGATATCCCTTCTTTTATTCTTAGCGAACATCGAGCGAAGCTGTTGGATGTTATGGAATAAATGCATTTTTATGCGTGTATTCTACAAAAACTAAATTACTGAAAGTAATGGGAAAAAAATGTATTTTCTAATGTTATACTGTTAGGGTTATTGCCACTAATGAGCCTGCAATTGTATTAAGGCGTACAAAAATGAAATGTTGAATTGCGTATTATATATAGGAGTTTCAGACCAGAAATTTCATAAAAAGACGAAATATAACTTTCACTCACTCATGGAGACGATACTGTTGAAGCTCACACTTAAGGCTTCAATGTAATGTTTAACCTAAACTGTCCACTGTGGGCCAAATTTGTTTCGTGCCATGAACTTCATGGACCAGCGCCGCAGTCAGAAAAAAATCCAACGACCATGATGATTATTAGTTTAGAGATACGAAAAATGGGGAGAAATAGAAAAGTAATGGAGAAGGAATATGTATAATTACTTTTTGGGAAAAAGAAGAGATAAATAATGACATAAACATAATATTATACAATAATAATAATGAGATGTGGCATATCAACGAGAAACGACTATCCCGATCATCATGACAACCATGGTATGGTGCCAAAGATCCCACATAACAGCCTAGCAACAATAGGTCTCCCAGAGAACACCTACAAGGAACTCGAGAAAGGTGCAGTCCTGTAGGATAGTCAGAGAGTTCCTCGACCAACAGTAACACCAGACATAACAAACCACCTTCTGCACTTGGTAGCCAAATCCCTTCGCGGGGTGGAATTCCAATCAGGGAGAAATATAATAATACTATAAAAGTAAGGAAAATAAAAATAATGATAAAATACTAAGGAAAAAAAGGATATTGTCGCATAATGTACAGCCGTGGTGTCACTTTTCAACAGGCAATCATCAAGATTGCACTAAAGGACGGCAATATTAAGTCTTCGTTTCTGTTTTGAGCATAAAATATATGTCAAAAAGGTTTAGGTTAAACTATAAGAAATAAAAAATATTAGAATAAATCAAAGCATTAAAGAAATTAAATCCAAAATGAAAGTAAAAGTGGGGGGACAAAATCATGTGATAGGCATGTAGTTTATAATCGATTCAATTAATTGTTTATAATTGAGTTCTAAATAGCATGGATCCTTGAGTGACATTTCTTCCACTTTCATTCTTCTTTACCTACTTATTTGTGCTATTTCACCAACAGGGTAGGGCATGGCTTACTCATATGGTTCTTGTCCCGAAATCTCTGTAGCCTGCTAAATTTGTATTTTGATTTTTCGTCACCGTAGGCGTTTATTATTTTCCTTTAACTTCATTAACTTTCATTTTACTTTTGCCGTTTCTAATCCTGTAACTTTGGATTCTCTTGCAAATGGGCGTATACTTCATCACAATTTAAGGTAGTCTCTTCAGCAGCTTTTAAATTATTACTCGTTTGATTTATATTATTCTTAGCCTTTGTTATCCTTTTGATTTCTGTGTCATTTACTTTTCACGGTCTCTACACTTTTGCCTAACATTACTACTTCTGTATCGTGTAACACTTTGTTTCAAAAATTCTGAGAGAAAGGATACAGGTGAGGATAAGCTTGGGGATCGAGGTGGCCATAACTTCGTTGACATCCGATCACCAAAGAACTCGCGTAACTGGCATTTTTTACATTAGCGGTGTGAGATGTCACACTGCCTTCTCGGAAAGAGAGCTTTGTCTAGTCTTTTAAAGCAATGAAATAAACTGCGTGATAAATCGTTGGAAAAGGCACCTCAGTTGTTTCCTTGAAAAAAGGGAATCCACACGCCAGTGGAAAGTAGTACATGACATGATAAACTGTTATAAAAGTCCAGCAGAAGGGAGACATGCAATTTGACATATTAATATGTTTCATGAGATCCCATAGTTGAAAAAAACTGTGTACGCTAGGCTTCCATTCCGCTCTTCTTGGACACGTTGACAAGTTGGTGTGGGAAGTTTTTAATAAAGGCATCGTTGCGAATTTCGTTATTTGACAACCTTTATTAAAATGGTTTTGGTTATTTAAGTTAATGTTGAAAGCGAAATGTATAAATGTAATTTTAGTATCTTAATTGTATTAATTACTAAACCAGGGTTTATTATACATCAAGTTTCGTAGGAGAGCTGTAACTGCAAATCTCTGTTCTTCATTAAAAACATGTTATTCGAAAATGTTGCGGTGTATTGGAAACAGTTTATTTTGTGGTCGTGCCTTTTCCCATGATTTTAACTACAATTAAGTACTGCACGGCTCCAAATCACGTGTAAAAAGAAGCATTACTAGCACACGGAAATTCAAGTCTGTTTTCCATCTGGTTGGCTCACTTTATAGTGTTTTTGTGATAGCATCTTTAAGTACTGTACTTTTAGTATTATAGCGATCCTTTTAAATGGAAAATGCAATGCAGCTTTAGACACAGTTTTCAGGAAAAATAAAAACAAAACTGCGTCTTATGATTGAAAAAATACGGTACATCTTTTGAATCTAATAGAATGTTTTTTTTTTTTTTTAAATTATTCTCTTTAGGTGAACCGTACAGAGTAACATTCATTCTGTTTGTTTTTAAAACGACAGAAGTATGGCGGGTTAAGTTTTTTTTTTTTTAAACATTTTTGCATATTAACTATTTGTTTCTGTTTCAACTTCTCACGTCGATTACGTTGTGTTTTTCTTGAATCTTACTAATGTTTCTCCGCGTACTTTATATAACAGCTTTTTGAATATGTACTTTATTCTTTAGAAAATATCGATCTCGTTTTATGCGAATTTCATCATTTAAATAAACAATTTTTTTGTAGTTTTCATTGAATATTAATTATTACTTAAAGGAGGCACTTTCTATTGAGTGTACTAAAGCTTTCTCATTAAAATGAATGCATTAGAAATAAGGAAGAAATCTTACCTGCATTCTAAGTAAAATCTTTAAATGCATTTTGCAGAATGTCGACAGTTGTCGTAAGACTTAAATTTAGACAAAAACGATCAAAGGGAGCGCGGCTGCATGCCGTTAATCAGGCTGGAATATATCACAAAAGTAAAGAACGGCTCAAGATATAAGGAAAACACTTCATGGGATGTTAACTTAAATTTAACGGCGAGCTTTTCTACATCTAATGTTAATGCATTTCTTCAATTAATAGACATTTGAAAGCGTTATGAACCTTGAAGTTCAAACTTTCTTTGATATTAAACATTAAGGAAGCTTCTTGGATCAAAATCAACCAAATCCAGTCAAAAAGATTGCCAATAGCAGTGAAAACGATTACACATTTTCAGCTGCATCAGTTTTCTTTCCACATTGGACATGCAGTTCATACCTCAACCGCCCAAAATGATCGTTTTTTCCTTCGAATGTTGTTTGTTCGTGAGATTTCTTGTGTCAAATGCGTCTCTGTCTAATACCACTTCCCGACAGAAAATCCCTAGGTATCTTGTCATAATCTCCTGACAGAGGGCAGAAATGGAAACAGCAATCAGCTTATGATCCCATCTAACTCGGAACTTATTGCCATTAATCAAGTTCCCGGAGAAAACGTTTTGTCAGAAACCTAACATCTGAACGTGTCCACCGACGGCTAAGAGGAATATGCTGTGACAGCAGAAAAGAATTGATCACGTTTTCCGCACGAAAAAGAATAACTGAATAGCTGCGAATGTAACGTATAATCTCCATCCCTCTGTCTTCAAGAAAACAGATAGTTTGATTCAACAAGTCGAATGGCGTTTAAGTCCCTTATCATTCTTCTATGATGAGTAGCATCCGGTTTATTGTCACTGCCATACTATTTGGTCATAAAACCTGCTTGTTTTATTATTATTCGAGAAAACATTGCTTGTGAAAATAAGAAACCAATGCATTCATCTCACGAGTTATACAAACAAATAAAATTGCCTTTCTGCTTTTTTACCAGACACGTTTGGCAGCTGCACTGATCCATTTCCGTGTTCTTTTTGCATTCTCTTAATTTTAAACTCATTGCATACATTTTTTGCATTGTTCTACCGGCTAGTTACATTTGCTGCAGTATTCTGATTGGTTCTATTTATTTATGTTTTTATGTGTTTCAGAATAAATTGCAGACTGGATTTTAAGCGTAGCGACTGAATCTAACTCAAAATTAGCGTTAGATTTAGTCGCTACTGAATTATTAGCGTTACTGCAATGATATGCATTTGATTTTTTTTTTCTGCAGCCGTGAAAAGGAAAGGAAGGCGTGGCCCTTATTCTATTCGCAATTAGAGCAATCTGAGAGTTTATATTGTGAGTACATAGAGGACAATCATCTCTGGTGAGTGAGAACAGATTGGTTAGGTGTGTGTGCGTGTCCCTAATACATATTCTGGCAAGACTCTACTGTTTGTATGTTTGTGGAAATCTCGTTCCATAACTGTCGTTCATGTTTAATTAACTTCACCTCCTTCGTGAATTGAGTTTGCCGTATAACATTTGTTGCTTTGTACATGCCTTCCGGATGTTAGACCTGCAGTCACGAATTGGCACTTCGATGCATGCCATGTGTTTGTTGGACTTTTGGCTGCTTTATCAGCATGTTCATTACTAGATAGCCTATCGGTGCGTTTGGATTCAGGAAAAATTAGGTCCACGCTTGATCCAAGATTAGAAAACTTGCTTCTTGTCCAAGTGATAGTCCACCTTTCTTGCCTCTTGCCAGAACTATTGAGGGCAACTTGTGGTCATTCATTCCTTACTCTTTGCTGCAATCTAATTGTTCTAGTGTATCTTTAGCTAAAGATAAAGCTGACCTGTGGGCATCCAATTTTTATTCTAACTCTTCCTTACTTTCTTCTACTCTGTTTCCTGTTCTAGCAAGAACAGAAAAAAGAGTAGAATAAGAAGTAGGATAAGCAAACAAATGCGATACAGAGGCTTGAAGCAACAGCAATCTAAGTCCATGCATGCTAAAGCGAAAACTAAAGTCTGTCCTGTTCCTGACAAACTGCAGCGGGTTCTTGAACGATGGACACAAAGTGCTGCGAACAGAAGGCGACGAAGGGCGATTCATAGCCGAGAAATTCGCACAAGTAGATTTCATATTCTTACATGAACATTCGTGATAACAGTGTCTGCTCTTTGCACAATGAGAATAAACTATTTCCTTTACATAGCAAATTCTCGCCAATGTTCTTAATAAAGACATCTATATCCCATTGTAGATAAAGAATACCCGTTGAACTTGTGACTTTTAAAACCGAAGTAAATGTGCTGAGAACGCCCTTGAAAAGCTGTAACCCTAAAACTGGCAGTCAATATCCAATTTCTGTTATTATTATATCTACTTGCAACTCTTTAGAAAAAATCTCGACAATCTTCATACTCAAATAAATTCCGCTCATATAACACCTTCATTAAGTCGTGCCCTTCACTATCTCGATTCACATAAAAAATAATAATACGAGGTGGTGGACTCAAAAGTTTAGTCACAGGAAGGCCTAAATTTTGTACATTGGATGTGAATTCTTCTTCGTGAATTCTGTCCTTTCAAGCAATTGAACATCCTTACAAGTACCAACCTCCATGGTTACCACTGCACTCCTCCTTAATCCTCCGGACTTTCAAAGTACGTAGCGATGACCGGACTCCTTAAGCTTCATAAAAAGAATTCGCTTCATTCCAACTTTACAGATAGGTTTCATATTATTTTCAACTTTCGCAGCCGTAGGGTAACATCATTATTGTGACTTCGTAATGCCTCATTGAACAATTTTCTTGTTTTCTAAGCTTACGTTCTTTTAACAATGTCCTTTTACGTACCTTTTAACCTGATCTGTTTGAGCAGATGGCTCTACAATTGTCTTGCGCTCCTTCAATATATTCATTGTTCTCTTCAAAGAGTCAGCAAGAATTTTCCAAACGCTCTAAACGTGATTTAATGGTATCTTGAGACTCAGTTGTTTCAGAAAACTATCCGTCAGCCGTTGTAGCGCATGAAGAAGGAGAAGCCATCACGGTTGAGGAAGTCCTTTTTTAACAAAAATTGTTGTTTCTTGAGCTGCAAGCCCGCTTTGAATAGTCTGTCTGCATTTCACATTTGCTTGCACCAGCTGTAAGCTTTCAAAGCTTTTACCGTCCAATTTGCGTATGGAACATCCTCTCTCGCCTTCAGAACACCGATTTACATTGCCATTCACGCATTTTGCAGGTTTATTGTGCCAACTGTCTGAATCAGTACGATTCCTCTCAAATTGGAACAATAGAGAGAGAGAGAGAGAGAGAGAGAGAGAGAGAGAGAGAGAGAGAATGAGGGGGAGTGCACCCATCAGTAAGTTCCAACTGTTCAACAAACCATTATAATCCTGAATGCCCAGTTCCGGTTCAGCATTATTCAAGAAAACCACCATATTATCAAAAAATATACTCAGTATTCTGTTTGGTGGAAGAGCATCTAAATCCTTAGTCCAAAGCATTATACACTAAGTGGCCAGACGTAATGGGATACCTACCTAGTAACGAGTAGACCCACCTTTTCGGGATAAGGGCAGTCACACCGCGAGGCATTGAGAGCGTTACACAGGTTTTTCCATCCATGGTTGCTGCACTGCTGTCCATAATTTCGTCGCGTTCCTGGATGGAGGATTCAAAGCTCGAAAGGACCTTTCCACAGCATCCCAAAGATGCTGCACAGGGTTCATGTCCAGTGAACGGGGAAGCCTTTCTATGGTGGGGTAAAATCTGCCGAATGCTTTTCGAACCATGTTCTAGTCACCACAGGTCTGTGAGGAGGTGCACTGACCTGCTGGAAGTGTACATTGCCCTGTGGGGACACGATGACCTAGAAACGGATGCAGATGGTCTGCAAGGATGGACACTTAACCTGAACCGTTCAGATATGCGTATAGACGTACCAGAGGTCCCAACGTGTGCCAGATGAACAAGCCCCAGCCCATTACCGACTGTCCACCTGCCTGAAAAGTTTCTTGTTGACATGACGGATGCAGGCGCCTCCGTAGCCAGGTGGGCAGGAGCAGCAGTGCGTAGCACACGCTTCTTGATTAGACCGGGGTTCGAGCCCGTGACCACCAAATACGGAGGATGTGGAAAGGTCAGGGAATGACCATCGTATATCCCCGGAGCAATATGGCTTTAGTTGCTAATGCTCCTAAAAACCAAACAACACCAACATGACAGATGCAAAGCTTCCTGCGGTTTCCGCCAGATATGCACCCTCCCGTCCCCTCTAAATAACTGGAATCGGGACTCACCGGACCAAGAGACCCGTTTCAGGTCTTCTAATGTCCAAGCTGATGTTCTTTTGCCCAGTTGAAGCGTACAGCCTTGTCGTGGTTTTAATAATGGGACTCTGAGTCGGCAGCCCCCATAACCTATTGCGGCTAACGATCGCCTGATGGTCTTGGTGGAGACTTTCTGGCACCTACCGCGTTGAAGTCGGCGGTGATTTGTTCCACTGTTGCTCGCCGGTTAGCTGAAACAATGCGAGACAGACGTCTACGGCCACGTTCATCCACCACTTTTCTCCGCCCGCAGCGCTGTCCGCGATGAGATGTTATTCCGGAAATGGCGTATTCCCAATACACCCTTGATGCTGTCGAACAGGGATAGTGCAGAGTGACCCATGCGTCAGGCACCCACTATCATTCGCCTTTCAAAGTCGATTAACTCACAACGTTTATTGATACTAACATCGAATTACCGTCTACGTGAATGCAGTGTATCTATATACCTGCCAAAGGGTGGGTTCGTCTACTAGCAAGAGGGGTGACAGCGTCGCGTTGCCCAGGAACCAAGTATCCCATGAATTCTGTCCTTTCAGTGTAATATTTGTGATGCAGTTATGCTACATCAGAAATACATAATTATGAGTCAAGGAAGATGAATATAGGATCAGTAGACACTTTGTTGAGCGAAATAATGCAGGATAGACTTTTAGAAGGATTGAGAAGAACTCTGTTTTCTTTTCTTTCTTTGCTCTGTTTTCAGATATTCGATTAAGTCAAATATTATTGTTTTTCGCTAAAAATCAGTAACCTTCTTCATAATGTTATATGTCCGCCATTAGAGTTTGTCACTGGAGACAACCACGTTTCGAAATATGCTCATAGGATATAAACAATCCCCAGGTCGAGAAACCTGAATACTACACTCACTACACATGAATTTTTCCGAACCACAACTTCTTTTTAAGCAACAATATATTTTGCCAGTTTTATTAGACAAAATTGAACGAACACAAAACTGTACAGATACAATGCAAGAAGTACAACGCTCTCTATCAATTACAGTAAGAGTTTCATAATAATAATACGAAACATTTAATCTGTCGGTATTAATATCAATAGATATTTTGCAGTTTCAACTGTAGCCGGTGGTTAGATTGATAGTTTAATTTACTGAAATCGCGTTTTCGAATCCATAAGATACCATAGATGAGATTACGATAATATTCTTGTAGTTTTACCTTCTACACTTTTCTAGCTTAATATTAACCCCCACGACTAGTATAAGCTATGTTTTGTATATTATTAAATAATATAGCAAAACGCTTTTATTTACGTAATTCAATTTAAATTGATTTATTGAAATTCTAGAATTCAGGAAAGATTTGGGCTCTAAATTCCCTACGATTCTTTTCTCTAAACAAGGTCAGTACTTTTTCTTAGGCTGAAAGACTTAGCGATAATTTCAAAAAGCAAATTTTTCGCTTTAAAAGCGAAAAATTAATACTTTCAGAATAAATAAGATACTTTAGAGATGTAGCGATCACAGTGAAAACATACCAAACCTTAGTTTTATTCGTTGACTCAATCATTATCAAATTGATGATCTTAGTTCCCATCCAAAATAACTTCTTAAAATAACGTTATCACTAATACCATAATACCTTCAGAGAAAACGTATTATGGTGGATTAATTTGTTTCTAAAATTTTCAATATGAATGTGTTATAGGACATATCGGCTTACTTTAGTTACTATCTTCAAGAAACATTATTCTCGATTTCGACCAACCACAATACACCTTTACTTGTAACGACTTGAGAAACATTATCTAGTGATATTTTAAATAGTAACCTATTGAATTTAGTTAAAGAGGCCTGTGCGCTCTGCATTCATTATGGTGAGTTATTACGTAGCACAGAGTGAAACGGAAGACAGAATAGATAAATGATAAGTTTAATGTTAAATTGTAAAATACATATATTAAATACATACGGTACAAATAGCTTTCGGTTATTATGGTAACCTTCATCAGTCAAACTGACAGTTCAGGAACGTAGAACATAAGGGCGTGTAGTGCCAGTCATGTATAGTGAACTGCGTGATGTAATAGTTAACTGTTTGATGTTGAAGCCTGTGGTTGTGACGTATGCGAACTTTGCCAACGTTTGTCACTCATGAGAATGGTTGCTTCAATAATAGGGTTCACACGACGTCCACTGCTTCTGTTGACTGAAGTATTAGAGCATGTGATGTGCAACGACTCCAACCCGGCGCGGCGCCGGTAATGGCGAGACCGATCGACAACCACGACATCGTGGTGCGAGTTAATGTCGTGTCAGGTTGACCAGAAGTGCTCGGCAATGGCAGACGTTTGCGGAGCCGTCTCCCAGTTTCTCCGATGTAGCAGCTAGTGTAGTCATGGCAAGAAATGCAGTAGACTAGTCCACTTTGTAGTACGGTGGGAACCAGTGTTTTCACTCTAGAGATGAGGAGGTTATCACTCTAGAGATAAAGTATGTACAGCTCTCGGGCAGAAAATTGCGATCCCTCATCTCTAGAGTGAAAACACCGGTTCCCACCTTACTACAAAGTGGACTAGTTTACCGCATTTCTTGCCGTGACTGCACTAGCTGCTACATCGGAGAAACTGGGAGACGGCTCCGCAAACGTCTTTCAGAATACGAAAGAGTCATCCGCTTAGCGGACATAGAACATTCGATCGGCCCCGCCATTACGGGCGCCGAGCCTGGTTGGAGTCGTTGCACATCACGTGTTCTAATACTTCAGTCAACAGAAGCAGTGGTTGTCGTGTGAACCCTATTACTGAAGCAACCATTCTCATGAGTAACAAACGTTGGCAATGTTCGCAAACGTCACAACCACAGGCTTCAACATCAAACAGTTAACTATTACATCATGCAGTTCACACTATACATGACTGGCACTATCATAATATCCGACAGGTTATCATAATAACCGAAAGCTATTTGTACTCTGTATTTATTATGTGTTTTACAATTTAATATTAAACTTATCATTTATTTATTCTGTGTTCCGTTTTGCTCTGTGCTACGTAATAACTCAACATAAGGTTACATTGACTCAATGATCGCTATGATTCTTGTAAATCGCGACCACTTTATTCCACGGCTATAATCAGTTTTGTTCTGTCCGTTGATGTGGTGCTTTTTTATTTTGACAAGTTTTCATAAGGTTTGTAATTATGTTCATACCTTTCAGGTCTAGTACTTCGCGTATGTGTATCTTTGTAGTGTAAACTATTATTGTGCTTGAACTGGAGGAAGCCGGGATTTCGGCTGGGTTGCATTCCTGTTAGTAAATATGGATGCTCAAGTAGTTGCCTTAATAATTGAAGTGAAATTCGTTTCTGATTGTGGTTCCATTTGACTGGCGTTTTCTGTAACATTGAGTTAACACATTAACTCAATTCACTTCTAGGGAGCCAGGGAGTGCAATTAAAATATAAGGAACGGGGTCAGGTTAATTTTAGAGACCGCACTAGGCAGATTTGTAAATGAGGATAAAAATTGTAACAAAGTGGTACCTCCAGCATATTTATTGATTGCAGTCCGTGGCTCAGTGACAGACCACGCCTGAAAGAAGTGTGGTATTTCTTTCCATGCCCCTCCCTCACATTGAATCACATCTCAATATAAGTTATTCTCAGAAGATTACCAATATTGCAAAGAAACTATCGATAATATATTTGACTATCATTAATTTTATAGTATTTTTTTGGGTCGATGATATTTTGTTTATATCTGACTCTTGGTAAATACGTTTTATATACTAATAGTTATGTAATTCTCGGCTGTGTTGTTATTCTTCCAGTAATAAACAATATGGGAAATGCCTAGATGGGGGCGAAAATACAATTAAAAGCAGTATAAAACAAAATGAAAGAGGAATGTGAATATATTCTCTGCTGGAAACAAAGAAAGGAAAAACGATAGTTTTTATTACACAGTGTACCTTTTTTGCCTCTTTTTATTTAATCTCCCTTTTATTCTAAGAACTTGAACGTTTATTGAAATGTAATACTGAACAGCCTTTCTGTCTGCTTCCCGTTGAGCATGGCGCTCCAATGCAGAATCCTAGGCGGGGATGTACGTGTGGTGCAAGAAGTTTTAATAAATTCTTTGAGTTTTCTTCGAATCTTTAAGCATCGCTTAATTCCAGTGCTATCGGTTACGCGCATCTCAAATCTACTTACAAACGGATTTTCACGGGACTGTGGGATAGGCTATTTGATCGATAGCAGAATTTAAAGTTGGTGTGCATGGAAAATGGAAAACTGTTCACTTTGTTATTACATAGCTGTGGGAATTATCTTATTAAATAAATAGCATACTTGGATGTATCAAGGAAAGGTGAATATTTCAACTTTTAATAGGCTTTCAATTGATATGCTTATACAGTTTAATTTAATTAGGTTTGCCAACTTTATTAAATTTAAGTAATACGAATGACTTTAGTAATACTCATAAAATAAGAAGTTGCAATTTATAGTTCCTGGGATCTATCTTTGTTATTTTTACGATTGCGATATTTTTCGTGTACACTTCTTTTGTAACGTTTAGTATTCGTATTAAATGGCATAATGATACAAAGGGAACTTATTCTGCTTCTGTCAGAACGCACAAAAAAAAATTCTTATCTATTTCGCCTTTGAATTTTTCCAAACTATGATGTTCGGCCACTCTTGTAAGCAACTTATTCCAATTCCACAACACGCTGCAAGGGATTAAGCTTTGAGGTATACTCTTATCCTTCTTCACTAAGGTTATATAGATGAGTCCTCTGATTCTTGATTTACTCGCCAATGAGACTATTCCTCTCTCATTCATTTTACTTCCTTTGAGGACTTTATAAATGTTAATTAATTTCCTATAAGGTGTCTATTTACTAAGCTCTTAAGACTGCATTCCTAGGGCTTTTCGCCAGTATAGTTACCCTATTATTTGCACTTTACACATTTTTCTTTAGTTAAGGGAACCATCCTGCACATAATGCTCCAAATGTAGTCGCACTACTGTCATAAAAAGGAGGATAATAACCTCATTTTTACTATCTGAAAAAGTCGATAAATCATGGAATATCAAATGCCCTTCTTTCCGCCCGTTTGCACTACATTTCGAATAGAACCTCAGGAATAATGTTTTTAAATTATTCCTGAGGTTCTGTTTACTAAGTGCAATTCTTTACATATGTGTCATTAAACTTTAGCTGCTTTTTAATACCATACTTGTAGTCAGTCAAAATTCATTGAAGCAGCAGAGTCTGGTTATGATCTTTCAAACCACCCTCAAAACCTTTTAAGCAGTCAGCTAACTTAATCAAATTCCCCTATAGTTACCCACCAATACCATTTAAGAATATAAAAACGAGTGAAGTCAAAGCACTAATCCCTGAGGGACCCCACTGGCTTCTCCAATCCACTCTGAAGTATACTCATTTATGCCGTACCTCTATCTATCGTCATTCAGGCAACACCTGATCGACCAGACAATGAATTTTTCTGTTATCTCAAACTTTTCATAATTTATATGAATTATACAATATTAATCATGAGGAATTATATGAAAAGCCTTACTACAATCCGACTATATTTTATAAAGTTAATGTTTTTTCTCGCATCCAGCTGTGAAACCATCATAGTACACTGAGTTGACAGAAATCATGGAATATCTACCTAGTAGGTAAGCCCACCTTTCGCCCGGATAAGGGCAGTCACACGGAGAGGCAGTGAGTCCGCTAGTTCACGAAAGCGTTCCACAAATATTTCCATCCATGCTTGCTGCACCGCTGTATATAATTCCGTCGCATTCCTGGATGGAGTATCCAAAGCTCGAACGGACCTTTCCACGGCATCCCAAAGATGCTCCGCAGGGTTCATGTCTGGTGAACGGGAAAGCCATTCCATGGTGGTAAAATCTGCACAATGTTCTTCGAACCATGTTCTAGTTATTACGGATCTGTGGGGGGCATTGTTCTGCTGGAAGAGTCCATTGTCCTTTGGGTGTACGATGACCATGAAGGGATGCAGATGGTCTGCAAGGATGGAGACGTAGCTTAAACCGTTCAGAGATGCGTTTAGACGTAAGAGGTCCGAACGTGTGCCAATTGAACACGCCCCAGACCATTACCGACCTTCCACCTGCCTGAACAGTTCCTTGTTGACATGACGGGTGCATAGCTTCGTACGGTTTCCGCCAGATACGTAACCTCTCGTCCGCTCGAAATGACTGGAAACGGTACTCATCGGACCACGGGACCCATCTCCAATCATCCAAGGACTAGTGCCAGTGTTCTTTCGCCCAGTTGAGACGTAGAGTCCAGAGTCTTGGCAGATTTGACACCAAAATTACCGATAGTAATAGCTCTTAATTGAAATAAGCATATGTTCTGAAATATCTGTTTGATTTAAGTAATAAACTCAGCTCCGTGATCAACGCCATCAAATATAAGAAGAAATAAAATTTATATCATAAATATACGGAAAAAAAAAACTTAAACGAAAACTTGTTAGCTTCACCGTGCTTGAAATTATTGAATTTAATACTAAAAAAAATCTGTTTATGTCCATGTTACAACTACTTTTAGAACAATCTCTTAAATTCGATTTTGTGATATAATAAGCAGTTACCACCTTGTTAGTATCTTCAAGTAAAAAAATGAAGTAATAGCTTATTAGGAGTATGTATATTTACTCTTAACTTGAAAAGTTATTAGGTTGCTTAAATACAGCAGCAACTTTGTGAAATTACCTGGTTGCCAGTGCTCTAGTTCTGAAAGTGCATGAGCTGTGAATTCATATATACACAGAGGTTGAATGCAAAGGTTACGCTTGAGCACGACAAAGCCACCGGCTGACTCTCAACAGCACCCTAATAGGTGTGGGAAGGAAAATCAATCCCAGTATATTCCACCTGTAGCGTGTCTCACGGGAGAACTTGCCTGTTTATTAAACAGAATTGGTTGTGGAACTAGTTGTCTTTTGTTAACTATATAGTGAGCAGCTCCGTATGGTTTGTTTAATTAGGACGAATCTTAAAGAGCCTTTCGGTTAGATACATGCATTGTACCTATTTAAGAGATATTAAGGATACTACTCTTGAGCACAACGTGGATTTCAGAGCAAAGGCTACCCAGACTCTTTCATTCTCCTTCTTTAGATAACACCATTTTTATACTGTTCTATTGTTGGTGATCGTCTCATTATTAATGTCATCATGCATTAACTATATGCTGTTTTGTTTCTTGGTAACTTTTGTGAGATCGTAACCAAGTGCCCAGATTTAGTGAAATCCAAGAAAGAAAGGCACTTATATCAATGATTGTTATTTCCAATTATTTTGCTAATAAACTGGCAAGGGGAACTGTATTGTGTTGATAGCAAGCATCTTTTAGAATTGAAAGAAAGCGTTGTGTGATAGTGACAGAAAGGTGGAATGAAACTTGTCTTTAATACATTGCTGCTCAAAAGCTAAGGATCACAAACATGGATACATGTTTTTTGGTTTGTTCTATTATGAAATACAAATAAAAGTAAGGGCTTTGCCTAAAAAGCTTCGGGAATGTTTCTATTAAAAATCGTAGAAGGCACTTTCAAACCAATTATACCTTTCTCCTCTGAAATGGCTTACATTTGAATCAACGTTACTTGATAGGAAACATTCCTAGAGGTTGTATAAGCATCCTTCGAAGTTAGGTAAGACAGTAACTTGTGTTTCGACCAACAACTGTTGGTAGACAGTGCCCTTTGAGCGTGCGTTTCAATAGCAGAGGAACTATTCTCCAAATTCCCACAACCCACGCCGAATATTTAAGTTAGCGCTGTATTTTTTTTTTTTTTTTTTTTGATTTGGTAGTTGTTGGCGCATCGGCTTCTGTGGCCATATTGCACCTCCCAAGGTTTTTGCAGTACTTTGATCCAAGCCCGAGGCGGGAATCGAACCCGCGACCTTTGGGTTGCCGGGCAGGTACTTTACCCACTCGGCTAGCCCGGTCGGCTTAGCGCTGTAGAGCACTCTTGTAAAAGTATTGATGAAAGTTAGGGTTGTAATGGAAAAATCTTTACGCGCTCCGTTTTACATCGAAAAAACTTGAACAACAGTAATTCGACTTTGAGCACAGAATTTTTGGAGAAAGGTGATAGTGTTTCTCTCCGCCCAGCCCTCGTCGGTAGCACAGTTGGTAGGATAGCCGTCTCCCCATACCGGGTGAAAAAGACCTGAGTGCGAGTCAAGTCGATGAAGTGAGGAATTTATGGGCCTTTTAACACAATGTGGGTAAGTTAGTCGGTCTCAGGTGCGGATAGCATGGCCTTTTCTCCCGGAAACTTGGTTTTTGTCCATCGACTAAACAGAAAATCGACTTCAGAACACACTCAATTTATGGACTGTATAGGGGCAATATGGCCTTATTCGCTGCTGCTGCTGAAACCCCAACTGTTCCCTTCTCCCTTGATTCAGTCACTTTGTTGATATATCATATTGGTGTCATCAACGATTTTCTTTTTCGTAAATCCTCAGACAGGATTCGGTGTCAAGGGCTTTTGCATATGTTAAACTCGTCTGCTAGTATTGAGAAAACATCCTCTACCATTCAATAACACAAGAACGTAATAAAGCTAGATCGCCGTAAGCTTTTTGCAACTGGCCATCTATCTCTGTGGCACGTATGCTCAGTTTTAAAGCAAATTTGATATTCACTTGTTGCTCGTCTGTCTCCATGCAACGTCAGTTCAGAGTCAAGCTAACTTACAGCTGAGCGTTGTAAACAAATTGCATAACCAGTTGTAAAATACGAAGACCTGTATAAGACCGTCCTGTGTAAACTCCACTTAAGGTGACTGTTATGCTTCCCTAACTGCAATTTTACAGAATGTAAACTTCTTTCAGAGCTCTTTGAATCTACAGGAGGACTTTTATCTAGGCACATGGTCTCTAAGATGCTTCGCGAGGACACTAATTAAGTACAATAGCCAGCTCTCTGCATTACCTTTCTCTCTGTACACAAAATAGTCCTTTTGTGTACTGTGATTGGTACCTATAGCATGTCGACTGGACCTTAGAGCAGTAGTTTAACCCTTCTAGCCGATTTGTGCCATCGAGATGATTTTGACTTATGAAAAAAATACTGGTTTAGTAGATAAATAAATGAATCAATGCAAAAATACTGTAGCATCCTTACAACACCAAAGTATATCTTTATCTTTTTTTTTTTTTTTTTTTTTTTTTGATTTGGTAGTTGTTGGCGCATCGGCTTCTGTGGCCATATTGCACCTCCCAAGGTTTTTGCAGTACTTTGATCCAAGCCCGAGGCGCGAATCGAACCCGCGACCTTTGGGTTGCCGGGTAGGTACTTTACCCACTCGGCTAGCCCGGTCGGCATATCTTTATCGGTATAACTATAATAAGAGAGCTGAGATAACTGAAGAACGAACCTTATTTGCATTTAAGGCACTCCGTTATAAAAAGAAGACTCTCGCCAAGAACTGGACATAATCTTCGGCAAGAACCTCCTTTTCTTGGCACTATGCTCATGAAGCGAAAAAAAAAAAAATCATCAGAAAGCCAAATGGTGGATCGACCAGAAAATGAAAAAAAAAAAAAAAAAAACTATAGTAAAACACAGTAATCATTACGAAACATGTAAAGCAATTCATGTGTTCATTCCTTGCGTGTGGAGGTGAAATATGGCTAGGAGCCCTACAGGCCCCATACACAATTCTTTTTTTCACTTGAACACTGGTCCTCAGATGTCTAAACCTCAAATTAGCATTTTCCTTCATTTTATCCAGAGACTAAATGTTCTAGAATCTCAAAATCAAGACGTCGCATATACTAGCGAAACAAGCAAATATTGCTGTATGTGCAGTTTACTCTCAGAGCGGGTCTTTCTCCCAACATCCCAACTAATCACTGTCCAAACGGAAAACAAGGATCATCATCATCATCAGCCATTTTCAATCCACTGCAGGATGAAGGCTTCTCCAGCAACTTTCCAGTTTCTTCTGTTTTGAGCACTGGCCATCCATTTACTACTCATGAATTTCATCTATCCATCTCCGCCTTTGTCTTCCAAGTTTTCTTCTAGCTCCTCTTGGGTACAATTCTGTTATTTTCTTAGCCCATCTGTCATCATGTCTTCGAGCTATATGTCCTGCCCAAGACCATTTTAGTTCTTTTAGTTTTGATAAGAATGTCCTTTACTTGAGTTTGCTGCCTAATCCATGTGTTTCGCTTCTTATCTAACAGTCTGATTCCCAATATAATTCTTTCCATTCTTCGATGTGTAGTTCTCAGCTTCTCTTCCATTCGTTTGGTGAGTGTCCAAGTTTCACTTCCATAAGTCATGGTGGGGAGTATACATTGGTTCAATATTTTAGGTTTAAGACAAACTGGGATATTGCTCTTCAGTATGTGACTATACTTCTTGAATGCTATCCATCCAAAATTTATTCTTCTCTTGACTTCCAGCCATTTATCATTATTACAGCTAATAACTTGTCCCAGATAAGTATATGACTCCACCTTTTCAATTACTGCTCCCTCAATCATTATTTTCTTTTCTGTGGCATACTTGTTCATCATTACTTTTGTTTTAGCCATATTCATCTTTAGTCCTAAATCCTTACTAACTGTGCATAACTGATTAAGATTTTCCTCTAATTCTTTGGGATCGTGGCTTATGACCAAAATGTCAACTGCAAATCGTAAATGGTTTAGGTACTCTCCGTTCATATTGACTCCTTTCTGCGACCAGTCTGATCTTCTGAAAGCTTCCTCAAGGGCAGCAATAAACAGCTTCGGAGATATTGTGTCTTCTTGTCGAACTCCTTTCTCGATTTTAAATTTTCTACTCTCTTTGTCTGGTCTAATAAAGGAGGTAGCACTCTCATCTATTTTCTTCAAAATCATAATATGTGGGGTATTTATGCCCGAAACATTGCCTTATGCTGTATTGAGTCAAATGCCTTTTCATAATCCACAAATGCCAGGGATAATGGTGTTTAATATTCATTTTCTTTCTCCATTAACTGTGATATTACGTGAAGGTGATCCATAGTTGAGAATCTTTTCCTAAAGCCAGCTTGCACTGTCGCTTGTTTCTCATCAAGTATTCTTTCTAATCTGTGAGTAATGACCCTTGTGAACAACTTGTAGATGTGGGATAACATGCTGACTGGTCTATAATTTCCAATTTCTGATTTATCTCCTTTCTTATGCTGCAAAACTATTATTGCATTATTCCACTGCTTAGGCGTCACACCTTTTCTAATGCACTTTTTGAAGAGCCTTGCCAGTTTTTGTGTTATGTCTTTTCCTCCCAATTTTAACAACTCTACAGTAACTTCATCTTCCCCCGGGGCTTTCTGATTCTTCATTTTCTTCAATACATGTTCTACCTCATCAGGAAGAATATCGGGTATGTCGTATGTGTTGCTAATTTTCAATCCATCTTCCCTACTGTAGTACATCATTTGCAATCCATCATTCCCTTGCTCCTTGTATAATTCTCTCTAGTAGTCTTCTGCTATTTGAATTAAGCCTTCTCTGCTGTTTATAAGTATACCATCGTTATTCTTCAGTTTCAGCATCATTTGTCTTTCTGTATTATTGCTCCTGGCTGCTGATTTAAATCCTTTGTTTTCCCTTAATGCTTGTTCTACTTTTCTTGTGTTAAATCTTCTTATGTCCTCTCTGAGTCTCTTTCTAATGGCTTTGCATAACTCAGTATAATCAATTTTCTCCCTGTCAGTGTTTTTCTTGCTCTTCATTTGTCGTCTTTGGTTCATCATGACAAGTGTTTCTTGACTAATTTTTTCTTCTTTGGATTTCTGTTTCCCTTTAGGTTTCTTGGGCTTTATCACTTTCAGAAAGTTGTAATATTCCTCGTCGATATCTTGGTCCTGAGCAGTCTGCAGAAGCTCAAACGTTTTCTTAAGTTCTATTACATACTGCTTTTTCTCCTCCTCTGTTATTTCAAAGACCTTTGTATTATTTACTCGAGTCAGTTTTTTCCTTTCCTTTCCTACATCTATATCAAGTGTACATCTTACCATTCTGTGATCACTTCCAACATTTACCTTATTCAGGACGGTAACATCATTCTCAATATATCTTCTGTTAGTGAGGATTAAGTCGATTTCATTAGTTGTTAATCCATTTGGACTCTTCTATGTCCACTTTCTGTTCACCCTTTTCTTGAAAAAAGTGTTCATTACTGACAATTTTTGAGATTCTGCAAATTCCACAACTCTTTCACCTCTTTCATTTCTTTCACCAATTCCAAAATTTCCTATAGTTCCCCATTCTGCGCTGTTTTGTCTTTTTCAACCTTTTGCATTGAAGTCCCCCATAATAGTGTAGTGGGTTTTCTGCTCATCTAGAAGACTCAATTTCGGTGTACATTTCTTCAACCTCTTCATCATCATGGCTCGATGTTGGTGCATAAATCATTGTAACCTTTAGCTTGTACCTCTTAGAAATCTTGAGCATTAGTCTTGACACCCTTGGGGATGTACTTCTGAATTCCAAAATGTTCTTTTTGAAATCTTTATGGACCAGAAACCCAACTCCACCTTCACTCCTTTCACTGTTTCCATTGGTGTACAGCAGATTTCTACTTGATAAACTTATAAGTGATTCATTTCTTCTTGTTTCAGCCAAACCGATGATATTCCAATTCACATTTTCTAATTCCTTTTCCAGCTCTAATATCCTGTCTTCACTGATGAGTGATCTTACGTTGTAACAGGCCAAGTTCAGTTTCCCTGGAAGGCAGCCTGGTCATATCCAGAGATTCTTAGCACCCTCTGCTTCCACTCTGATCCTCTCGCTACCGTAAGAGGGGGAGTGAAAGCCGCTGGGGACTGAGAGCCATTTGTTTTGTCGTGCTGTCATATGCTGGAAGGTTTGGTATTTTCCTCTTCACGCTGACCAAGCGTCTTGAAGAGAACCACTCTACACGTTCGTTGCCACCTAAGTGATGTAACAGGGCTTACCATCGAGAAGGTGTGGATGAGTGGATTTTAGGGAGGCAGGTCAACTGGACTTCTCCTAAATCTTCTGTAATAGAAAGGTATTGGATCCATCAGTGTTTTAGACTGAGTGTCTGATAACACACAGGATACCTGTTCTCCTCTAAGCCCCAAACAAGGACCAGGAAACTCTAAATCTCTAAACTCAATTTTCTCTAACAAATGAGAACACGTTGTTCCCAAACACCACAAATCATCTAATTAACCAAAAATCGACTGTCACAAATTTGTTGAAAATCCTGCAGAAATGAATTAATTGTTATGTGTTGTGTGCATACGGTTCCAAACAGCCTTTGTCAAAACCACCGTGTAATATCTGGAATCCTGCGCACACCGGGTGGAAATGACTGAGTTCTAATCATGTTGATGAAGTGAGGAATTTTTATGGGCATTTTCACAAAGTGGCAGAGTTAGTCGGTCTCAGGCGAGGATAGCATAGTTTTTTTTTTTTTTTTTCAGGCAAACTCTGGTTTTTCAACAAAAAATCGACCACAGAACATACGAAATTTACAGACATATTATATATTACGCAATATGGCCTAAGTTGCTGATGCACTAAATCGAAAATCAAATAAGTTGTGTAATGAGTGAAGGCATTATACAGATGAATGCCATTCGGTTTAGTGGTGTTTAAGTATTGTTGTGTAATCTTGGATTGGATTGTATGATTGACAGAAATGAACCACTTAGTCTGATCCAAAACAGCTGTATGCTTCATCTCTTAAATTTCTACTAGAGCAGTGTCTCTTGAATCGGGATCACCAGCTCCAATCAACAACACTTTGAAGCCTGTAGATGTAATTTAGTTTTATAGACATTTGAAAACTAGCAAACGGTACCAAAATTTGAACTAAATCTTCTATAAAATAAAATATTGCCACTAGAGTCTCGGTACCAAGGTTCGGCCATTTGTTATTAAACCAAGATACCAAAATTGTTGTTTTCAAAGAATGCATAAATTTTGTTAATTCTTGCCCATGGCCCCTTGATGGACTTGCCTATGTCTTTGGCAATAATTGATTATTCATTTATATAAACATCTTAATATACTGCAATGGGCGTTTAGCTACTTTTGTTCCATTATACGGATTAATCCGTATAATGGAGCAAAATTTGCAATGCGCATGCAATATTGTTATATTGAAGTGTTGCGCTCATAACCTAAAATACTCGACCTCTTCCACTGGAAGCGCGATCTTTTCGATTATCGTTGCTTAATAATGGATCCTCCTTTGTTTCTGTCGAAACGAAGACTTTATACGACCTAATTTCTTTCCACTTTACTAACCCTAACCACCTAATTATTTTTGAATTTACTTTCGTGCTGTTTTCTAGGTGCGTCAGCATATATGCATAAAGTGCTTATTATCTTCACCATAACCCTTCGTTCGCATGTAATAACCCGCCTCCCAGTTGATCCGTTTTCATGCAATTTGATATTTGATTCTTTTGGAAAGATTTATCGAGTTTTCCCAAATCTAATTAAAATGGAATCAATAGTAATCCGGCAATTATTATTATTTTTTTCATACATTTCTCATAGATTATTCATATACCGTGTATTATAGATGAAGTACTGGATATTATATTTGCCTTGCGCTGTTTTGGAGGAGAGGATGCCCAAATAAATGTTTTCAGTTCTCGGTACGCGCAAAAACCTGCTTTTTTCTTGTTTTATAGATTTACTAAATACATAAATTATGAATTATTATATGCTTGTTATATTAATCGCAGCAGAAACTTTAAATACGTGTTGTATTTCAGATGTTATTAAAATCCAGAAAGAATGCGTGTACGTACGATGCTGACACAGTAGATTCCGAAAAATAGCAAGTCATTATTTTAAACTTAATTAAGGTAAATAACAGTTCGTGCTGCCCCAAGAATTATTGTAAAAAAAGTCAATTTTTCTGCGCAGAAAGAGAAGAATCTTTGAATATCTTTCGTAATACCGTTTATTACATTTATAACTGTATAAAGATGTATATAAAAATAAAGGGAAAGGTAGATAAAGATAAGGAGTAAAAAAAATGGAGATAATTTACTAGAGGAAAGCGGAAATCACAATAAACGCATGTCAATCGACGGCTACATATAGTTTGTTTGCTATCTGTGATGGCCGGATGTATTTGCCATTGTATATATCAAAAATCCTTAGTCACGAGAAGTGCAGACGCGAAGACACTTTCTCATGCTGTTCTCACATTCCTTGTGATGGATACGAGAGAACACCTGGAGACCCGGTTTACAAGAAGGTTCAGCACTTCAGATTGAGTCATAAATCATTATTGATACCCAGAGCCTTTTCCTACAAGATAAAAGCCCAACAGCTCCTGCCAGAGATCCAGAATTACGCTCGCGAAGGAATTCCAGGAATTCACATTAAATATATCACTCAAGAAGGTGTCCTCTCAGGTAAGAATTAGCAGGTACAAAAAAAGCAGAGAAGAAAAGGTTACGTATAAAACTCGGAAGGATTAGGGCATACGCGAACTCCAGAAATTAATTACTTTCGACAGAGCACAATTTCTTCTCCAGCAGACAAAAGTGATATCATCTGACGTGTGCGAAACGAAAGCAGTTGAGGTTGTAATTAATTGTTAGAAGATCCCAATCATTGCCGCTTAAGTGGCCGACCATATCCTCCATAAAATAGAGCAGAACAATAAAGAGAACCCAGAACACCTTAAGCACAACGATGCCCTGAATGCTACGCCGAAGAGGGTATAGGAGGAGCTGGTAAACTTTAATACGACATCATACTAGAGAGGATAAACAGCAGAGATCTTAGTGAATGCCAACAGAGAAGAAAAATACCACTGAAGGGGTGGTCAAATAGAACTGTGTGGAACGAAATAATCTTGGTTAATATAAGTGGATTATACTGTAATCAGGAAGAGAAAGAGATTGATTACGTTAGTTGTTTGTTAAGTGCAAAAGCAGTTATGGATATGAGGTAGTCGGTATATTTTGTCTATAATTGTATGTATTCTTCGTCGGTATGTTTTCTGGACGAAAACTCGAACTTTAGTGGAAGCGAGAGCGAGCAGTGCAATAAGAGATGCTGAGAGAGAGAGATCTTTCTTAGTGAGAGACTAAGAAAGGAAAAGACTCAAATTATACAAAAAACTGTTAACTAGCAATGCCAAGTTGAGTTTTACATGAGTCATTTATTTATTTTTAGTAACCTTATCGCCCTCGTGATGACTTTAATTTGCAAGTTAAAATGTAGGTCCAAGCTCTCAAGATTTGGTTGAATAATATATTTGCATCATGTTGAAATTTAATAACTGTTAGCAGTTTATTATTACAAATTGAAAATATTAACCATTATGCCTAATAATAGTATATTAATATACTGCTATTATTATTGTTTTTATTCTCCGTATGGGATATTTTTCCGTCCCCACTACGGATACTGGTACCAGGTGCATCGGGTGAATGTTATGTCCGTTTACTATTGTAGTCGAGGAACTCTCTGTTTACAGGTGTTCAGGATCGCGGCTTTCTGGAATGCCTTGTAGGTGTCATTTGAGTGGCCTAGGTTGTTATGTACTTCTTTGGCACCATGTCGATTGTTGACACTGTGATCGGGATGATCGTTACTAGTTCCATATGCCATATCTTTTTGACTTCCTGTCTGAGGTCTGTATACTTCCTAATGTTTTCTGGAGGTTGTTGGTGTTGAGCACCACTATATCGAAAATGTAGGTAGGCTTTTCCTTGTAGACAAGGGTTATGTCCGATCTGGTGTGCAGGATTGTCTTGTCTGTTATTTTGACGTGGTTCCAGTACAGCTTGTGGGTTGGGATCTCTAGAACGACCTGGGACTTGTGCGGGAAGTGTAATATGGTACACTTCTTTGATGGAATGATATTTTATAGCTAGCTTCTGATGTATTATCCTGGCTACCTGGTCATGTCTACGAGTGAACTTTGTCTGTGTGATCACCTTGCATCCAGCGGTTGTGTTGGATCATTTCTGAAGCAAGGTAACATCGTCGATAGCAGTCATCTGACACTGCTGGCTTCTTTGCGATGTATTTTTTGTAGTTCCTGGTAGTCTTCGCAAGTAGCACAGTGGTATAGTCACCGTCCTCCCGACACTTGGTGGAAATGGCCTGGGTTTTGAATCCTATCGATGACGTGAGGAACCTTAATAGGCTTTTTTTTTCACTCCGTGGCTGAGTTACTCGGTCTCGGGTGTAGAAAGCAAGTTTTTTTTTTCCCCTAGAAACTGGGAAAAAAATATTTCTGGCGACTCCGTAGCCAGGTGGACAGGAGCAGCAGTGCGTAGAACACGCTTCTTGATTAGACCGGGGTTCAAGGCTGTGACCACCAAATACGGAGGATTCGGAAAGGTCAGGGAATGACCACCGCATGTCCCCGGAGCAATATGGCCTTAGTTGCTAATGCTCCTAAAAACTAAATAACAACAACAATATATGTATTAACCTAATGTAATTATTTTTGTTTGTAGTTCCTGGTGTTGATTACCTGGTCTTCGAAGGGGAACATGAATCCTTTAGTCTCAGAGAAGAGCATTGGAAGCCATTTTACCTATGTGGCCTTAATGGAGGTCGCTGTAATGTCACCTTGGAGTGTCTTTTGCCTATCTTTCTAGCTTCGTTTGTTCAGTATGGGCGGGAGGGGAATCCTCGCTTAAGTTGAATGGGATATCTCGCTTGTCTATCGTCCTTATGGCCTGTTAGAGTACTGCTTTTTTGTCTGGAAGCAATCCTTCAGGTTAGCTGTCATTGTGTTCTGTTGCTTGATGAATTCTATCAGGACCCTTCCTCCTCCATTCCGAGCTATTGCCAGTCTCTCCACGGCGGACTTTTGATGTTGGCTGTTCTTAGTCAGCATTAACTTTGTCTTTCTCATGATATCCTCCAGCTTGGTGCTAGCCCAATTTCTGATCCCGAAGGAGTATGTTATTACTGGGCCTGTATACGTGTTTATGGCTTTAACTGTGTTACCTCCGTTTAGCTTTACTTTGAGCAGGCTTCTCAGTCTCCGATTCCGATGGTATTTTTTGGTTAGGCTGGCTTGATCTCCTGGTGCTCTAACTGCTGAGCCTGCATCATCCCAAGGAATTTGTATATCTCTGCCTCCTGTCTTGGCTTCAATTTCTTTACCAGTCTGCAGCTGAAAGTTTCGGCCGACTAATTTCCCCTGATGCAAATCTGTGGATTTTGCGTTTGTCTAGACCAAATTCATTCCATCTTGATATCTTTACTGAATTCTTCAGTGATCCGGAGTAGTTGCTGGAGTTGTTCTTGGTTGCCGCGAACAGCTTGATGTATTCCACGTACATCAGGTAACAGAGAGTGTATAGATTTTTCTTTACTTCCCTGAGGTTATATCCATACTTGTTCTTGTTGTGCACGTTGGATAGCGGGTTAGTGCTACACAGAACCACAGTGGGCTCAGGACATCTACCTGAAAGATTCCTCTTCTAATGAGGATCGGTCTGGTTGGGATGTTCTCGCCCTTGATGGTGGTACTCCATTTTTTTCATGGTTGTTTCTAGGACGTTTGTCATTGTCGGCTTGACTTTGTAGATCCTCAGTGTCATCATTAGCCAGCTATGAAGCACGGAGTCGAAGGCGTTGTTGTAAACGATGTAGGCCGTGTACTGTGCGTGCTTCTTGTTGGTTTTAACTATAACGTGCGGCATCTATATTAATTGCCCCTTGCTAACCCACTTGCATCCATTCTGCTCTTCGGTCACTATGTTCTGGCTAACCAAGTAATCTGATATCGTCTTGGTTATGCAGCTGGTCAGTATCTTTTGCATTGTTGGGAGACAGGTGATTGGCCTGTATTTGCCAGGTTGCTTGTATCTTGGTCTTTAGCCTTTGGATATGCGATTCCTTCAAGAAGAAACTCCGGGACTGTCTCTGAGCGCCTTATCTTTCGGGTGAACTTCTATGCTCAGTGTTTGTCTATGTGCAAATGAGCTTCTTGTACCAGTGTGGACGTTCTCAATTTCTAGGGTTCGCCAGTTGTGGTGAGTTCCTGACCGACTGTTGTACTTTTCCTCCCGAAATCTCCCACTCTCTCATCGCTTGCACGTCCTTGATTTACTTCCGTTGTAGTTCTATCCAGGAGGCTAGGCGGTTACGTCTTACTTCGCTGCTCCATATGTTGCCTCAGAACTACTCGATTGTCTTCTGATCGGGTGGTCTTTATTGTCTTCTGTAGAAGGCTCTTTGGTTTTCATCGAAGATTTCGGTTGTTTATTTTCCTTTCTATCGGCCTAGTCTCTTGCTGAGTGCTAGATTGTTCTGCTTCAGTGTGTCTAAGTATTCTCCTATTCTGCGATTTTTGGTCTCGTGTTTGCTGTGGACGCCGTCTATCTTGAGGATGCTCTTCACTTTTCTAATCAGTTCATACTCCTATTACCACGTTGGTACTCGGTCAGTTGGTCTATCTTGACTTTTAAGTCTTCTTTACCAAGCTTGGCGGTTCCTCCTTCTTTCGATTCTTCTGCTGCTGGTCTCTTTCATTAATCCCCGTGAAGTTCGGATTGTTATTTAAATCCCTAGCTGGTTATTTCCATATATATATATATATATATATATATATATATATTATGTGAGGTAAAAGTTAGGCAAAAGTAATAAAAATAAATAAATATGGCTATATAGCTATCATTAGAGGCAGCAAATGCACATCCTCCACATGATGCCTAATTATATCTGATAATTAAAATAAATATGATATTTTTTGGTAGTTTCTTTAACCCTTTTTTGGTGATATTTCACGTTTTTTGGAACTGGTACCTTCAAGGGGGGTACCGCTAAATTATTTATAATTGGCATTATTTTAAATTTACATTTTTTATTAATTGGCTTTAATGACTTAATTGACTAAATTTTACAGGGGATTATCGACTACCTATTATCTCTACTTTCCCTTCCCTGTTTGTTTATTTTATATTATTTTGCGTTTTGTTTCGCTCTGCATTATTGCCGTACTACTGGCTGATGTTTTTATTTTAAATATCATATTTATTTTAATTATCAGATATATATATATATATATATATATATATATATATACACTGTGCTGCCACTTTATTAGGTACTCCTCTGCTGTGCACACAAATGGTTTGTCCCACAACGTTGCAAGTCAAATTACCACAGTTGTGAATATAAATGCAGCAGAACAACCTTTCTACTATCAGTTAAGCGCACAAACTGCAGCAAGAATGGGGAAAAGGAGTGATCTAATGGATTTCGAACGTGGCATAGTAGTAGTAGGTGCAAGACGTGCTGGACAAAGTGTCTCTGAAACTGCAGCTCTGAACTTTTCACGCACCACAGTTTCAAGGGTGCAACGAACAGAAAACATCCTTTCAACGGCACTCCTGTGGAAGAAAATCCCTTGTTGATGAGAGAGGTCAGAGGATGATGGCTAGAATTGTGCAAGCAAACAGATGGGCCACAATGCGTTATGGTGTGGAGAATGTTTTCTCGGCTGCTTTGGAGGCTCAAGACGCTACTAGGTAGGTGTACCTAATAAATTGGCAGCAAAGTGTGTGTGTGTGTAAAAGAATAATTGGGATAAATGTAAAAGTTACGTCAGATCAGATTAATGCCATCAATAGTAGATTGAACATTACATCAGTCTGTAATCTAGGTATTATAGTGAAAGTATAATATATACTATATAGGTACTGAATATGTATATTAACATAACAGCAGGCCATAAGGCCAAAATAACTTATAAGGACCAAGATAGTCTGTGTAGATCTACATTGCCTTACCCTGGGATTAAACATATAATTAGTAATAATATAGAATACAATAATGATTATAGTTAATTATTGATCTATAGATACATCGAAAGGAACTTTTTCAAGGGCTAACCCCGTTCAATACATCCCACCAATAATTAACAGAGCTATGTGTCTGATTGCTATCTGCCTGTTTAACTAAGTCCAAGTAATAGTCATAAACATAAAGGCGATTTTGGTTAAAATTTAAATTTAACAGGAAATAGGCAAGATAACAGCTAGCCCCACAGATAACTATGAAATGAATGTATAGAAAATAAAGGCCAACATAATTTTCAATTTCAGTTCTGGTAATATTATTTACGCAAAAGAATTATACTATCAATATACGGGACCAATGCGTCTATAAAATTTTCCAGATAGTTAAGACCATCACAAGTAAAAAATACTAATAAAAAACGCGCAGGGATAATAAATTAGGTAGATTTGCTGATATGCTAAAATCATGGGACAAACCGACCGATTATACACGTTAATTATATTCACGAAGAGCTTTATTTAAAATAAATAAAGCATATAGCTATAATAACATACACTTAAACCTTATACTAAATGATATTTTTAAATCATTAGGCAATAAGTCTAAGGCTACAACTGAATACATCATTTATAAATTCCGTAGCTTAGTATTGGATAATATACCAATGGATAAAATTATCAACAAACTTAAATATGCATTACAAACTCTTATATTAGTACCCGCTTCAATTACAACAAACCTATAGGTCTAACGGTATGCAATTACAAACAAGTGGCCTGCAACCAAGAGAAGAGTGATATTGAGGCAGCATGTTTTTGCCGTCTGCCTCAATATCAAACATATGTGGATAAATACCATAAACCCATTATTGCAGGGGATTTGAGTATTATTTCTCACACAGAATTGAGTAACTTGTTATCTTATAGATTCAAATTTAGGTCTAGTACAAAAAGTAGTTTAAATATGATTAATAAGCAAATACACACAGACCTAGTACAAATTTGCTTAAAATTGGCATACAAACATAAAACACCGTTGGAAGACTTCCACATGTGGATTACTCTCACGTACGAAGCTATGTAAAAACATATAGGCTTTATGCATAAAAAAAACACAACCTACAAAGATATTTGATATGTCCATAATTAAACAGGACGACTTAATTAACTTATGTTTATTCAACAGCTACATTTTTAATGGAAATAATAAATAAAAACAACATACAGGTATAGCAATGGGGACATGTAGCTCATGTCTAGTTGCCAACCGCTATTTGCATAATTTTGAAAGAAACTTAAATAAAAACCTAATACAGATATATAGATGATCTAATAGTGATAAATGAACCCAACTTTCTTATAGATGTAGTTAATCACTACCCTCCAGAATTAGAGATATAATGTACGAATAAGTATAGTACAAAAACAGCCACTTACCTATATATAGAAATCTACATAGAAGATAAAACATTCTACACACTAAAGTATATAATAAGAGCAATGAATTCAGATTTTAATCAATAAACCTTACACACTGGCACTCTAATATTTAAAAGAGAATACGCAAAAATACCATTGTTTCACAAAGAATTAGACTTGTTAAAATATGTAATAATGGCAATAATATCATAGAAACACTTATAGAATTTAGGTCTAAGTTGATTTAAAATGGATTTCCAGCTAATTTTATCGCTATAAACCTTCATAAAGCCATTTTTATTGCTATTAATAAATGGCACAATAATATAAACCCAAATGACATCATAAAAGTATTTTCTATATAAGAAACTCAATTTTAATATAAACCTCCACTGGTTCATATATTTTTAAATTACATTTCACAAGGTGTACTATAATCCTCTGTTTCTCTTTCGCATTAGTCATTTTAAGGACTTGTACATATAGGTATATAGTAGGCACTACCTTTAGAGCATGTAACATATAGCTTACGCTTATTGGAAAAGTTGTACCTATATTTGTTTTTAAGGCAATAATCAATTTCATCTTTTAACGGGTATTTTCATTACTATATCGGAAAATATTAAAGATTTTTAGGTTATTCTCAATTAACTATTCTTAATTATCCATTCAGCATAGATAATCTGCTAAGTGGTAGTGATAGGTTAATTTAACAGATCTCTAAAGATTGTCTGTAATCTATTACAAAATCAGTTAGAATTCCAGTATTAGGAATTAGCCATATCCTTTTTTTTCTTATTATTCTAAATTTCATCATTATATTTATATATTAAACACCATATAGTATCCCCTTCTAGTCATACCAGGATCCGTTACTAAAGGGTCGGGCAGTTACACTCCCGGTATATATCCTAAGTAACATTATATAAACCTATTTTCTTTACAGTTCATTTTTTACTATCTAATCCTAATTTTTATACCTCAAGATCTATTAGAGCAATTCGAGGGAAATTGAGGTACTATTACTATACTTATCGCTACTTCCTTTCTCCTTATGTCAGCAGTAGTTTCTTTTGCATAAATAATATTACAACAACTGAAATTGAAAATTATGTTGGCATTCTATTTTCTATATAATATTCATTTCTTAGTTATCTGTCGGACTAGCTGTTATCTTGCCTGTTTGCTGATAAATTAAATTTTAACCAAAATACACTTTGTTTATGACTACACTTTGTTTATTGGACTTAGTTAAACAGGCAGATAGCTCTGCTAATTATTGGTGGGATATATTGAAAGGGGTTAGCCCTTAAAAAGTTCCTTTCAATGTATCTATAGATCAATAATTAGCTATATAATCATTATTGAATTCTAAGTTATATATTTATATTATGTATTATTACTGATTAATTAATTCCAGGATATTGGCAATGTAGACCTACACAAGGCTATCTTGGGCGTTATAAATTATTTGGGCTTATGGCCTTCTGTATACTGTTATGTTTATACTGTGTACATATTCAGCACCTAGGCAGTATGAACTAGAGCTGTAATGCTCAGTACGTTCTACGTTGATATCAATATTTGTAAAATAATAAGTGAAGTTTACCTCAATATGATACGTAGAACACTTTCGTATGATGCTCTCCAGAAATTAAAACGAATAAATCGAAAAACTTACATTAGAGTAACAAATAGTTTAAAAAAATAATTAAAATTAAATTTAACACAATTAGAAATGAATTTAACACAATTAAAAATAAGAAAATTAATTAATTTTCTTATTTTAAGAAATACAAAATTAAATAAAGAGATAGAAAATAATACAAATATATATTAAAAATAAATATGAACTACATGTTCTTATTTATTGCTATGTTATTTTATTTGCTAAGTTCTTTTTCACTATAATTTTTGTTTGCCATTCCACTGGCAAATATCCTATTTTAATTTAGTGTATATAAGCGAAAATAGAATATTTTCCCAAAAGAACTCAACAAAATAAAATGACAATAACAGAAAAATATATGGGGGGGGGGGAAATACTGGTTTGCATGCTGCTTGCAAATCAACATTCTATTTTAGCTTATTATAAGCAACATGTAGTGGATTGTGCTTTTTTGCTGCCACTGATGTTAGCTTTTCTACTATTTTTCTTATATATATATATATATATATATATTGATTACTTTTTATCACTCTATTTAATTTTGGATTAATTGAATTATATATATATATATACACACTGTGCTGCCATTTTATTAGGTACACCTATCGAGTAGCGTCTTGAGCCTTCAAAATAGCCTGAATTTGTCTAGGCATGGATTGAACGTGATGCTGAAAACGTTATGCAGGAATGAAGTGCCATGCAGACATGGGTGTGTCACGCAGTTCCTTAAGATTCGACGGAGGTGTAGGCCTGCAGACAACAGCCCTTTCCAGCTCATCCCAAATATGTTCAATATGATTGAGATCCGAGGAGTGAGCGGGCCACTGCAGCAAAGAAAAGTCAGTTATGTTTATGGAACCATTCCATAGGGATTCGGGCTTTGGGCACTGGTGCATTATCCTTCTGGAAGTAACCATCCGACTGAGGATAAACTGTCAACGTGAACGGATACACTTGGTCAGCAACGCTGCTTAGGTACGATGTGCCATTCAGACGTGAATCTATGGGTATGAATGGACCCATCGTGTGCCAAGAAATCATTCCCCACACCATAACACATTGTGGCCCGTCTGTTTGCATGCACAATTCTAGCCATCCTCCTCTGACCTCTCTCATCAACAAACGATTTTCTTTGACAGGAGTGCCGTTGAGAGGATGTTTTCTGTTCGTTGCACCATTATAGAGATGCCGTTTTAGAGATGCTTTGTCCAGTACGTGTTGCACCGACTACCATAGCACGTTGGAAGTCCGTTAGATCACTCATTTCCCCCATTCTTGTTAGTTTGTATGCTTAACTGATACTAGAAAGGTTGTTCTGCTGCATTTTTATCCACAACTGTGATCATGTGATTTGAAACGTTGTGGGACAAACCATTTGTGTGCACAGCAGAGGAGTACCTAATAAAGTGTGTGTATATATTTGTATATATGGGGAAAAAACAGCTAGGGATTTAAATAACAATCAGAGCTTAACAAGGATTGATGAAAGAGAACCGAGAGACCAGCAGCAGAAGAAGGAACCGTCAGGCTTGGTAAAGAAGACTTAAAAGTCAAGATAGACCAACTGACCCAGTACCAACGAGAACTGAGTAGAAAATTGAAGAACATCCTCAAGAGAGACAGCGTCCATAGCAAACACGAGACCAAAAATCACAGAATAGGAGAATACTTAGACACACTAAAGCAGAACAATCTAGCACTCAGCAAGAGACTAGGCCGACAGAAAGGAAAATAAACAACCGAAATCTTCGATGAAAACCAAAGAGCCTTCTTCAGAATACAGGAAAGACCACCCAATCAGAAGACAATCGAGTAGTCCTGGTGCAACATATGGAACAGCGAAGTAAGACGTAACAACCTAGCCTCCTGGATAGAACTACAACGGAAGTAAATCAAGAACATGCAAGAGATGACAGAGTGGGAGATTCGGGAGGAAGAAGTACAACAGCCGGTCAAAAGTTCACACGAAGCCAACAATTCTCTATAGGATTCAAGTCCGGGCTATTTCCCTGGCCATCTGAGAGTTGTAGTGGGCCATTCTTCCAACCATTTTTTTCACATGTAAGAAATGTAAACACATCACTGTCGAACCTCTAATGTAGAAATGAAGCTAAAGTAACTACAGAAGTGCCTACTTACACTTTTCGCCTGATAACAAGGAGCAGAGTCGTCCTGGAAGATGCATTTACTTGTCAGGTTGAAATGGTCTCTAATGGTTGGCAGCAATTTGCTTTCCAATATAGTCAGTTATCTATTGGCATTTACGGAACCTGTTATAAACCGAAGGTGACCTAATCTGCGATACGAAGTGCACCCCCATATCATTTATATCATTTGTCTTGTAGGGAATTTCACTGTAGACATCATACAGCGTGGATGGTGTTCTTCACCACGTCTACGGCGAATCGTTTATCTCCCATCAGAGCCATGCAGGTTGAATTTCTTCTCATCCGAGAAAATAACTGACGTCCACTGTTCGAGGGTCCATTTGACATGCTCCTTACACCAAAATGAATTGGGCGTTTTCCATTTTTTGTGTAAGGAGGGGCTTCTTCTTAGGACGACAAGCTACAAGTCCATTTTTGAACAGACGTCTTCTGACTGTTATTGCACTTGATACCACTCCTGTATGTTCTTCCCATTCTCGTTTCAGCTCAGACGAAGAAGCTTTACAGTTTTTAAGGGATAAGAGCTTCAAAACGAGGTCCTGTTTTGGCGTAGAGACTCGTTTGCGTCCGGTTACTTTTTCCCCATCAGCATAACCAGTATTCTTGAGTTTGGAGAGAAATCTACTCACTGTCGACTGATTACTAGATACTCTCGATCCACCGCTCTGCCAACTGAGCTACCGCCGGAACATTTCCAGACACTCTATAAGCAAAATGACGGGAAAAGCATCCTTCCTGACGTAAAGCAACAATAGCACTCTTTCTTCGTGGCGTCAACTGCACTTAACTCGCCATACAGACACAAGCAAGGAAGGACTGCAACTCTTGCAGAGCTTGCTTATATAGCTAAAAGTAACAGCTAATGAGCCGACCGGGCTAGCCGGGTGGGTAAAGTGCCTGCCTGGTAACCCAAAGGTCGCGGGTTCGAATCCCGCCTCGGGCTTGGATCAAAGTACTGCAAAAACCTTGGGAGGTGCATTATGGCCACAGAAGCCGATGCGCCAAAAACTACCAAAAAAAAAAAAAAAAAAAAAAGAAAACAGCTAATGCAATATTACGTCATCACCTACTCGTGTCAATCTTATCGGATGCAATCTGTAAGAAATATTGCCATATACTTACGTTATTCGGACAGTTACAATATTATGGGGTGATGCACTTTGTTTGAACACCTGTGTGTGTGTGTGTGTGTGTGTGTGTGTGTGTGTGTGTGTGTGTGTGTGTGTGTGTGTGTGTGTGTTATTTTATTATTATTTTTTATATAGAAATGTATGTGGTTTTGCCCATCGAGGTGCCATAAGCGCAAGTCCTCCTGTGAGATTCAGTGATAGCACTGATTCTCACAGGAGGACTTACGATCGATAAAGTTAGCGGATCTGGAATATATCTGAATTCCAGTCAGATTCCATTTAACATATATTCCTCCCATCGACATTATCGCTTTCATTTCTGCACTTCCCCTCCCTGTGACTAATATCCTTTAATTACTGCCCACTATGTTCCTCACTATGGAATGATTGTGGCCTCGTGGTTTAATACCTGGAGGAGTTCTGTGAATTTCAGGTTCGACTGTGTTCTACTCCACATATCTCCACTCATTTAGCTGATGGGGCGTTGCTTATATGATTGCTGACCTCATTATTCTAGCTGCGAACGGTGCGCAATGAGAGAGAGTGAATGGTGATGGCCAATCTGCTTCCTGAGTAGGTTTCAAAGTAATATCATGGCAATATCTGAATTATTAGGCCAGTTAGGCCTCCCAGTTTGCTATTTTACGTAACAACATAAAAGTTAAGGCACAAAGCGAATAAATAACTTGGAATATTCATAAATCATATCATCCATCTTTTCTTCATGATAATATAAACTTTATTACAAATATGGTTAATATTACAACCCTAAATATCATAGCAATCCTATCATATTTATTCTTATCCTTTGAGGATCAATAGGTTTAAATTTTGACGCCCTATGAGGGAAAAAAAGCTGGCTTTTTGTTACTGAAGAAATGAAACGTTGGTGTCAAATTATATGTCCAGTTAATATACGTAGATATTAGGAATTTGTGTCAAATTTGGCGTTTTGTTTTCTGAGCCTTTTTGTTTGAAATCTCTCAACAGACGCCCAAATGAATTTCACCAAATATTGACAGAAGAATAAAATCCAGAGAACTTTTATTACGGATTCTCTCGATTGGTGAAAAGTTAGGCTCATTGATTTGTCAACATTGGGTAGAGCTTCTGGTCCCATTTTGCGATAAATGTGTAGTGAGAAGACACGCTGTGTAAACATGCGATGTACATACAATCCTAAATAGATAGGTATTGTATTAATTGCGCGTAAATCCGCCAAAGCGATGAATGTTGAAATTGCGCAGAGCTCAACAATAATAGCATCCATTAACTTCTACGAAGAGTTGTTCCTTCCCGCATAACTGAGCTGCTATACAGTGAAACTACCTTGCAGTTCATAGGTATTGTTGGATCATATCACCCTATGTACGACTAATGTTTGCTTATTGTGATTTCAGCGCTTAACTATATTTAATAACTTTCGATTTCGTGCTGATTTCAGTGAAGCTTTCATTTGAATGAGTTTTATTTATTTTTAATTTTTTTTTTTCTGAAGTAGTTTGGGTTTGGTGCTAGGCTTCAGTATACCGAGTCTCTTCAAACAGTCTTATGGTTGATTAGTCTGCTTGTGGGATTAAAAAAACCAGTTTCAGAGAAAAATTCCATGCAACTGTTCATCGATACTGAATACCTCAGCTACATCTTGCAAAAAATATCACTGAAACGGAAATCGAGCCCATACATTTTCTACCGGTATTGGAGAGCAGCGATCGCAGCCACTGCGAACGACATATTTTGAGCATATCTTTTTATGTAAAATTTGTCCGACTTCATGACTTTGTCACAAAATATACGAAAGTTTTCGATCTTCTATGAGATGGAAAATGGTTGTGCATTAAACTGTGTATTCTACGCGCAATGTGGTTCAGTGCTGAGATGCATGTCAGGAACGGTGAAGTCGGGACTCTGTAGTAGAAAGTCAATGTTGAAACTACTATCATATGCAGATGGATGTAGAGTATTGAATTTTCGTATAATAAAACACCTCTCCACTTAGTTCTAGTATATGGTTGCTAGGCTTATACAGAGTAGTTGCTGACGAATACCTTCAGGATGGATTAGTCTCTATCGTATGCATAAATCGGATAAATGCGACCATTTTTGATTTGTCCACATTTTCAGGTTGATTCACCTAATGTCAGAAAACAGTAGTACAGCGTGCTGAAAAAATATAAGAAAAACGTTTCAATTCGAGCGTGTTTCAAATATTGAAGGCATGGCTTCTTCCTCGAAATATCGGTTATCATCACAAAGAGCCTTTGTGGCCATTGTAACCTTTACTCTCTGTAATGATGGCAACCAAGGCATAATATTAAGTACGTTTGGCTAGGTATATTTGGTTCCCTTCCCACGTAGTCATAATACGTCTCAGCTGAACTGTATAATAATAATATCCATGGACACAGTAGTATTGTGGTCATATTTCATTATTGGGTGTAGGAACATACAAGTTGCCCAATATTTGTAACCATACAACAACCGCATTTTGTTTAAATAACTTCAGGAGTTACGATTTCAGAAAGTTATGTCACCCAACAATTTAATGTATGAAAGATCGATAACATTATTGTTATCCAGAATATATTTATTCTGGATTATATTTTCAAAAACAAATGGGGAATTCATTCACTTCATAATAAAATACTTGAAATTTTTGTTGTAAAATACTGCGCATGCATTGTGTGTAATCTGAATACTGTCTCTGTCTTATAAATGGAAATTAACTAAATTGTGAAACAGCTTCCGAAATAATTAATCAACCTTGAAATAATGCCCGTCATTCAACGTTGATTCAGAATTTCGGGTTCACTGTGCAATCACGTGGTAAACTGGCGACCAGATTTGGAATACTAGAAATTCATTAGAAAATTTAAAGATTTTAATGCATATTTAAATTACGGCAGTGTTAAATACCAAATAAAAGTTAAAAAAATTACTCCAAATATATATGGATCTGTTTTGGCAGACTCGACTGAGACATTAAATTGGACAGATAGCGTTAATGCTATACTAGACAGTGTTTCCGGTGGATGACGTGGCCTCCGATTCTTTAGATCATTCACGGACTCGTCTTGCTAACGCCAGTTACAGTGTTGTCCAGAGTGAACCCTTTAATTTGCTTGAATTAAACACACCTGCCCAAAAATTGAACATTGCCAAATGTCCAGGCATGGATCTTGTTGAAATTATCTTTATATTAAGACACGTAAAATACTTCGGTTTTTGTTCAACGAATGCCTTCAGAAGGGTACTTTTCCAGAGGCTTGGAAAATCGCGCTGGTCGAACTCATAAAAAGCCTGTGAAACCATAATTTCATCCGAAGTCTTACAGACCAATAGTGCTCTTGGCAAACTTGGGAAAATTACTGGAGCGTCTTATTGCTATCCGTCTACACAACCTCTTACAACTGCAATATTTAATGTTTCCGAACCAATATGGGTTTTGTCCTGCCAGGTCCTGCAAGGATGTTGTGGTAGACCTGGTTGTTCATCTGGAAAACTCAACTCATAAATATGTTTTAGCTATATATATGTATTGACTTTGAGGGTGCTTTCGATTCCCTTTGGTGGGAAAGTGCCCTCGAATGTCTTCGTATTGCCAAGTGTCCTCTACAACTATACTTACTTTTCCGCAGCTATTTTTACAACAGAGTAATAACCGTAAAATCTAAGTTTAATCAAGCTTTTAGGCAAGTCTTGAGAGGGTGTCCCCGGGGATCTGTCTTGGGACCCCTTGTCTGGAACATCGTCCTGCAGCAGTGGATTTCTAGAATCTTTGAAAATGTTAAGATTATATCTTACTCCGATGATAAGACTATCCTCGTCAGTGGCAATACTCGGTCTGAGTTGGAATCTGTTGCCAATAGTACACTTCAGGACCTATATGAATGGATTCTTCTTAACAAGCTAAAGATTAGCCCTCGGAAGTCAAAGATGATGGTATTCGGATCAAATTTACATATCTCTCGTCCTCCTCAAGTTAAAATCAGTAATGTTCGTCTTCCTGTTGTCACAGAAACTAAAATCCTTGAAGTAACAATAGTCCGAAAGCTAAATTTTATTACACATGTTACTAATTTGACAGTTAAAATCAAGAACTTTGCTAGAGCGTTAACAAGAATTTCAAAAGCTGAGTGGGGGCTCTCGAGAAGGACTTTAAAAATTTATTATAATGCCGTATTTATCCCAGTAGCCACCTACGCCGCCGGTGCCTGGTTTCACAGAGCATTAATTGTTAGAATTAGAAACAAGTTATATTCTTTGCAGAGGACAATTTTATTATCCATAGTTAGAGCATGTCATACAGTATCGACCCCTGCCTTACAAATATTAGCTAGAGTTTTACCCTTAGACCTACATTTGATCTTTAAAGGATTGTCTTATATGTTAAAGAAGCAAATCCCGACAGAGTTTATGGGAATCATTATTGACTGTCAGCAGGATATCAAGCGTGAAAAAAAAAAAAGGAATCTAGAATGAATTGTTGAATGAGTGGCAGACCCGCTGGGGCACAACCTCTTTGGGATTGGTGACAAGGTGCTTCTTCCCGATAAAAAAAAAAAAAAAATACATTCATGGCTTTCCAACGATATATATACACGTCTTACTTGACCACAGGACACGGATCATTAAATCAGCGACTCTTCAGGTTCAAGTTAGCTACCACAGATTTATGTCTTTGCGGCGAGACAGAGAGTTGGGATCACGTACTATATTCATGTACTAACTACGAGGATCAAAGAAGACCTCTCACAAATTATTGTGTTCTACAGCCTGGCCAGGAATCTTTGTTTATCCAGAATGCTGAGATTTTTCGGGCATTTCAAACTTTTGCCAGATAAGTTTTTGAGAAAAGATGGCAGCTGTTATCTTCAGTTTCATATTCTTCTGGATCATCTGGGATCGGGATCGCTACCTCATAATTGTTGTCATGGTGTTGAAATGGGACCGCAATTATGATCCCATTTGATACTGATTGGAACTTCATTTGTCTTAATTTTGTATATAATGTATAACTGAACAAAAAAAATGCTTTCCTTCCACTCTGGAGTGGACCCTCAGAGGAATCTGCTCCACCTTTTGGCTACATCAAGTGAGTCAACGTCTCGAGTTGGGACAGTATTACCATTTTAACCTCCATTCGCCAAATCCGCTCCCTAGGCCGTGGCCTATCCGCGGTAAAATCAGAGAATGGGATTTTTCCTAACTTTTAGAATTCAATTTTGTTAGTATAAATAAATAAATAATAATAACCAAACAAATAATTCCTATCTGGCCACTTAGCCTCATGCAAGGAGAATCAACTTTGATTTTCTATCATTGATCCTAATTGGATGAGTTGACATCCCTGCCACTTGGAGGCGTGCCTCTACTACCCAGCAATCTAAATCTCCTTTTAAATACTTCCGAAACGTACTTATTAAAATAAGTAAATAGTCTTTTATCAGTGAACATGACATGGAGTCTCTCCTTCTCCAGATTGGGACAGAGTTGGGACAGTATGAGCACTATTCGAACTGGTCCACCTTCCCATGGTGCGGATGAGTACCCAGAATCATCTCTCCAGGTGATTGATGCTTCTAGGTAGCCAAGGGACCAGAACAGAATACACAAACTTGCGTCATTCACATATCTGGCCTATTTGTAGTAATACTGTTCTTCATAAAGATACGAAGCGGAGTTGAACTGACGTTATATGAGCCGCCCTTTACATATACACATGTCCGACGTATTAAACACTAAATTGAAAGGAAGATAGACTAGACACAAATGTATGTGAAGTATTTTAGTAACGAATGTAGATACCGGATATGTTAAATAAATAAATTTAACAGAAAATGATACGATTAAGAATTTACAGAACGTTAGTGAGAAAAACATCACAAAAAGTTATTGCGATGCATATAAAAGCAGAGGGCTATATGAGATTATTTAATTTGCCTTATATTCCGCGAGGGGAAATAGTTCTTTTACGTTTCTCCGGCGACCTGTGGAGTGTAGGTTGGAAAAATAGTTCCGTGTTTTCTTATTTAAATAAAGCCTTCATTTTTTTTAAATTTGGTTATTTCTTTAAAAAGCTGTCAGTTACTAGATATTTGTGAGCGTATCATGATATTTTATCTCCTCTTCCAACCGCGTTGACCTTTCGGAAGCGGTGTCATAATCTTCCTATGAAATTACTCCCAGCGGTCTGGTTTGGTGTCTTTTCATCCGCTTGCCTCCATCGCTTTTCCCTTTTGGTTTATAATTGATTAATGCTGCAGGTAGCCAATGGCCTTATTCCCAGATGGCGTATCCCACAAAGTTCTTTATTTCGCGATGTCTGGTTATATTGATTTCAGGTTGGTTCCTTTTAATAAATCGCCCATTAAATGTCTATTTCTTATTTCTGTACTTTAATAGTGGGGAATCTATGCGATATTATCTGACCATTAAGAAATTTTTGACCTTCCAGCTTTTGAAAGCTAAAGACGCATTCCCCAGCCTTTCAAATATTTCCTTTCGCGTTTACAGATGATTTTAAGTGCTATGTGAGCTAGTTTTTATTCTGTATTTATGGCGTCACATATCCCCTCTGCCCACTAATGCAGATAAATGCTGTACAAGTGTTGTTATTGCGAAGTAAAGTCATGTGTTGTTTGGGAAACAAATTGTTTTCATGCATAGTGATGATGTCTTCTGACATTGAAATAAAAATCTGTGATGAATGTGCGCTTTAAGAAAATGGGCGGACTATTATATATATTTTTTTTATTTGAAATTAATGGAAAGCGCTTTTTCGTGATGTGCTGAATTCATCTGTTAAGAAAGGATGTTTAAGATCAAAAGATATTATTTTCACAGTGCAAGAAAATTGGATGGCTTTCAAGAATGATAAGAACGGATAAATTTTCTGAATTAATAACACAAGAGGGGTGAAATGTATTTCTAAATTCACGGTTTTTTTTTCCAATTGACTAGGAATTTGAAAAGAAATTAAAATTCGATCTCTACCCTAAATTTGTTGGTTTCGCTTAGCAAATAATGGGCAACTAGTTGAGCTTCAGTGGATAGGTGTCGAGTTAAAAAAAATTCCACTTATTTAAAATGTGATGTCTTCGTTGGAATTTGCCAAAATTTTGGCCGGAGAATGTCCATTTTACAATAATTTGGCTGTAGTGATAAATCGTACTGCTATATGGATTTTGAAATAAACCCAAAGAAACCAGAAATCAGGTTTAATTTTTGTATGCCAATTTAGAGTTTTAGTTGGACTTCCTTACAGATTGGCCGTGTAATATTTAATTCATAATTCAGAAGAGGTTCAGATTATGGTAATGCTCCAAACATATAACAAATTAATAGTGCTTTTGTAATAAACAAACACGCATCGTAATGAAATTTGCTATTGCAATTAAAAAAGCTGTCTTGTAAGTTGTGCCATGCTTTCATTCTCTAATGCGCGCTTCAGCATCTTCTGTCACTTTTCATGATTCTCCAAAAATTTCATAAAATCACCGCACTTCAGTCTAAAATTTGTAATATTCGCCCTATCAAAGGAAACTACATCTAAAGAATAAAACATGGTGGAGAGTGGAACAAAGAGATATTCTTATACAAAAATAGTCGTACATGAAGAATAGGGGGGCCTTTATCGGACATTTTCTTAGCACATCTTTTACTTCCCTCGACACACTTCTTGGTAAAAATAATGATTGAGGAACATAGTTTAGTGGAATAAATTCTTGATACATGATCAGCTTTCTCTTGCCATTCCAGTGAATATGTTGTTTTTGTTATTTGGTTTTTAGGAGCATTATCAACTAAAGCCATATTGCTCCGGGGATATGTGGTGGTCATTCCCTGACCTTTCCGCATCCTCCGTATTTGGTCAGTGAATATGCTTAATCATGCTAGGCTGAATGTGCGAAACTTTTTGTCCATGATTTGGCTGTGGCCTCTTACTCTGTAATAATTATTACAGAGCAGATTGTTTTTCAGCAAAGCAACGCTTGATGTTATGAAACGTGGTGTTTTGTGGTTTACATTCCGGAAAATAATGCTCTCGTGAATAGCACAGCTTGTGTAATCACCGTCCTGCCCACACCAGGTGGAAAAGACCTGAGTTCGAATCCTGTCAATGACATAATGAATTTTTATGGGCCTTTTTCATAACGTGGCTGAGTTAGTTGATCTCAGACGAGGGAAGCAGGGTTTTTAATCCCGAAAACTTGGCTTTCATCCATCAAACAGACAAATCGACCACATAACAATTTACAATTATGATATATACGGCACAATATGGTCCAAGTCGTTGATGCGTCTAAAACCCAACGACAACAACATCGAAACGACATTCTCATCATCATGAACAGTAGTTCTTCAGTGGAATCTGTTTTTAAACGAACAGATTCAGTGGAATCTGTTCGTTTACAATTGACGTGTCGATTTTAAATAAAATACATATATCCTTTTGAAAAGCGTGTAGTACCTACTTAATCGTTATAAAGGTAAAACCATTGAAAAAATAAAAGTTATCTCGTGCTATTCAGTTAATTTATAAATGTGCTACAATTAGAAAGTTGGTCACTCAATACTTAAACTTACCACAATATTATTTTCCATATATTTGGGAACATATATTATCCACGAGCAAAAATGTCGTCATATTTTAACTGTTTTGTGGATCGAACTTCATGGATTCCATCCATGGAGATCCATGTCTACTAACCTTGCTACTGTATATGGGAACTCATCTCCTCTGAGGTTGAGAGGGTCGCTGTGCTGATGTGGTTTACACAGATCTTTCGAGGGCTTTCGGTTCCATCAGTCACTGACTGCTGAAACGTAAACTAGAATCTTATGGCCTGACTAACCCAATTCTTCATTGACTTATAGAATATGTATCTGATCGTCGTTATTAAGTATTAATAAAGGGATATTTTTCTAGAGTTATCATTTTTAAAACTGGAATCCTTCAAGGTTCTTCTTTGATCCCTTTATTGTTTAACATATATGTTAATGACTTCAGCATTATTCCTCCCCCCCAAGAGGATAAAGAAAAGTACTTCTTTATGCTGATGACAAAAAAAAAATACATTTCTTTTGCAATATTAAATCTAATAATCAAATGCAATCTACCCTTTCATTTTTAAACTCTTGTCCGAAAATAACTTCACCATAAGTAATATATCCAAATGTACCACTGCCATAAACCTCCAACAAATATCAAGAGCATTCATTATACAAGACTTAGGAATTATTTTTACAGAGAATTGTTCTTTTTCTCTTTATGTGAATAACATCTTATCGGAAACTCGGTTTTATAAGGAGATTCTTATTACAATTAATTATTGAAAATTCCCAAAAATTATTTTCTTCTTTAGCTCTTCCCACTCAAGAGTACCCTTATCCAGTCTGGTCTTCTTATTCCTTAAATTTAATAAATAAATTTGAAAAAAATTCAAATACGAATTATAAAATACGTGTTAACAGGATGCCATCATTACTTATCATAAATATCACTCTTGTCTCTCCAAACATAAAAGTGTTTAGAAGATATACTCAACGATTGAGATTTATTCATAGTAAATGGCACTCTTATCAGGAATTAATTTTCATATTCCTAGAAAAACGACACATTCTCAATAAACTTTTTTGTTGAAATTTAGAGCAGGTTTTGGGAAATTCATTCCTATTAATGCTCTTCTTCATGTTTTAGATTGTTATGACTTAGATCACGTTCATATCTTATGCAAATAATGATAAACAATAAAAGGAGGTTTATATGAGTCAATGATGCAGTACTTCTTTTGGTTCATGGGCACCAAAAGAAATACTGAATCAAGAAGTATAAAATAATTGTATAAAAGAAGAAAAAATATATATTATAAAATAATTGTAAAAAGTAACTTCTAATTAAAAAAAAAACTAAATTCAAATTTTTGTGCGTGTATAATTTTAAAAGCTATGTTATTATGTTTTATTTTCTTGATATCTGTTAAAGAATGCGCATTATAATCGGGTGGTGCTGCCTGTAATGTGTTTTTAATAAATAAATTAATAAATATTGATAGCATTTCAAAATTTTACTAACTCTCGTCTTCGGGTCTAGGAAATTAGTACTAGAATAGAATTCTTTTCCAATATTTACTGCTCTGGTTCTACTTTACCAGGCGAAAGAGGCTCACTGCTAAACCTTTTCGCCTGGTACATATTACTGAAATATTGCTAATATTGTGTTAAGTTGAGGTAACCAGTTTTCTAATCTTAGCGTTTGAAAAAAGTAACCTAACCCACAACACGTTGTATAAGAGTAAGTTTTCAGTAGCTGAATCCTTACAGGCACATTTACTGTCTGCAGGTTCATTTATATTATTATAATTTGGCATGGAAAATGAAACAAGTGTAATACTTGTTGGGGAACTGCACCTTTTCTGACATTAGGTGACGAAACCTAATATTTGGTGGACAAATGAAGTGCATGAACTTATACTATTTCAGCAAAAGGGATTGCGATACCTTTCTAAACCCACAAATTCGACAAAAGCTAGTTGTGTCGCCCAACGCTATCCAAGAAACAAGTGGAGGAATGTTTTTGTTTCATAACAGTGAATACTCCACACTGCCTCCGCACAGGGCAACGGGTTGGAAAGGTTATGTTGTATTACGAATGTGCCGAATGCCAAAGCAATTGCGGTTGTTAGGTGCCAATGTCTTGTCTGCAATTGGATGTATTTTTCGGTCGGTTTGCTGGACAATCCGAGTTTCTGAGAAAAAGCATTCAGTCACGTCGTGGGAAAAGAAACCTATAAAACTTCCTCGCATGAGTAACAGAATTCCATCCAGAGGATGTATGTGTGGTGCGTGCTTGAACTTCATCACATAGACCGACCTTGTCATTCGTTTATTCGTGCTTTAAAACGTTGTGGTAAGCCGACACGGTGACGAGAATAAAATTTAACATTACTTGAAACCTCATTGAATAGCAGTGTATTTGAATTTTATCAGAAGTGTGGATGCATTTGCCACACGGTGGGACAAATGCCTGGACGTTTTGCTAGTGCTTTACTTTTGAACTAAGTTGAAAAGCAATGCTGATGCTCCTTGATGTGTCATTTTATAGTTATGTGATTAAATGTTACCTCATTGCATTTCATGGTGCTGTGAAACTAGCATATCCTTATGTATGTAAATAAAAATAAAGAAGATGCATAAATTTTAAACTAAATTTCTATTAAATGGTTATCAGTCCCTATCGTATCAACGATTAAACTTTCCAACTCAGCGTTTCTGTTTAATATATATCGCTCTGTAAGATTGAAAAAGTTAGGAAGGAACGAGAGAGAATGTACTAATTACACTCGTACAGAATTTCATGATCTTCACCAATCTGAAGCAAGTTTAAACTTACACGCATTATCCACTGCATGGGAGAACAGTGATGTGGAATCAAATTGAGTTCTGCGAATAATTTAAGGCCATTCTAATTAGTCGGGTTGAGCACATCTTGTTTCAAAGCACAAGTCCAATATAAGAATTTAGAAGCTCCAAGAAAAGCAGCTCATCCGAGTACCACGGATGAGAGAGAAAAAAAAAAAAAAACTCCATCTACTCGTGTATCTAATCAGCTACTTAATTTCTCTAGTCCAATGTTCTTTATATTGCTTTCGTTGTATTTTTTCTATCTTATTTACTTTGTTCTTGCAAAGTAATAAAGTAAGATGGGAAACAAGCCTGATTTCAGTAATGATTACAGTCTGCTCCAGAAATCCATTCCTTTCATTTAGATGCAATATAGTTTTTAAATTCGAAGTATAAATGCTGATGAAACAGCGGTTGAAGTTTTATTTTATTTCAGTGTTACTTCTCTTGTTACTGAAATACTTTATTTCTTATTCAAAAAATAAAAGCGTTTTCGATTGTATTCCATTGCATTTTTAATAAAAGTTTCTTCTGGCATTTAAATTGAATAGATGAAAGTGTGGAGACTAATATATGTGGCTGCTTTTAGCAATTTCGTTCTGCACATAAAGCCGATCTAACAGAAAAGTCACCGTATTTCGTTACGGTCGATGTTCATATGCAAGCACGTTTTTAATGTTTATCAATACTTCTCCTCCGATGCACGTTTCGCCGCCAGCATAATTTAAACCACTAAATTAATACAATAGTTAACGCTCACAGCAAAATAAATATTATCACTAGCGGCCGCTTGCTCTCTGAAGAGGATTAAATGGCCAATTAACCTTTTGGCGAGACCATTTGTTTGAAAGTTGCGCAATATCGCGAAAATTCGTTGTTGAAGGCAATGTTTGTTTTGCTGTGAGCATTAATACTGCTGAACACAAAAAGATATGAAAGGATTGATAGCGTACCCAACTTTCTGTACAGTGTGTTTTAAAAATTATATTACTTATAAAAGTCACCGAATTTCTACTACGACTGTGTGTCCGGAACAGAAGATATTCATCGACAGATGTCAAAACAGTACAGGAGGAAGATAAGGAAGTAAAGGCAAGTATTGTACGTAGACACCTTTTCTCATCAGGATTATCAGAACGCGGACCAAGAAAAAAAGCCACATTATGACGCAAAAAACGAAAGCCAATCGTCTAAAGTAGTCAAAAGAGCATTATAATTTGAGAAATATCGCGAAAATTCGCGATATTGCTCAAATTATAAAGTGGAAATGTATTATTTTCTCTAATGAATCAAAATTCAATTTGCATGCCTCTGGCGGCCAACAGACTGTTAGAGAAAGAAGAGGAGAAGAATTTCATCCTGATTGTGTCGTCTCCACAGTGAAACATTTTGCATCTCAAGTGATACGGGACTGTATTTCACTCAGAGGAGTTGGTCATCTTGAATTTGTCAATGGTAGAGTGAATGCTGAGGCGTACAAGGACATCCTCGAGACAAAATTACTTCCCACAATTGGTAATCACTATGAGATTTTGGCAATTGAATTTCTTAGGATGACCCTGCTTCATGCCATACAGCCAAAACCGTAAGAATTACTTCATAAAATTAGCAAAAGTTTTAAATTTATGAAACTTCGCGCTCTTGCTTAAACAAAATGTAATTTATTTCACTGTATTTATTCTCAACAATGGTAAAAATAGTTGAAGGCTAAATCAGTTTGCGCAATAAAATGGCCTGGGAGCAATGAAGACATCAATCCATTTGAAAATTGTTGGAACAAAATGGGTGTTTCAGTAATGCAAAAGAAACCAAAACACTTAAAGAGATGCGGTAGATATTAAGCTATGTTTGGTGCCATGAGATTTTCGAGGAATACATTCAGAACCCTATTCAGATGATGCCACGACGATGTGCAGCAGTCATCCAAAGCAATGGGTTGGCTAACTAAATATTAGTGTGCATTTTGTTGTGTTTTTTTGATTTTATAGCTGTCTATCATCACTGTATGGGAAAAGCAAGGGGAAAAATCACTGCTTTCACAGAATGTTTGTTGTTGTATGAACCATAAGTAACATACTGTTATTTTAAAGAAAAGTATTTATTTCATTGTGATTCATTTCAAGTACCCGTAATGAATAAAAGTAAATTTTATGTCTTATGAATAAAATGTGTATTGTTATAACTTATGTTCTTCCAGCTGTTTCTAAAAGATTTAAAGACAAACAACCTAAAAAATGAGTGATGAAATTTTTTGGGCACCATTGTAGTTTCTTTGGGACCATCACAAAAAGGAAAGGAAAATTGGATAATTTTCTTAAATTTTTATTAAAATTAAAGAAATTTTAAATGCGATATAATTCGATAATCCAACTTAAAACGACAACCACAGAGATAGGACGCAGAATGCACAATCCATCCGGCTTTGGCGTATGCAGCTTTTGGACTTCTCTTTAAGATACCCTGAAGTAGCTGAGTAGTCAGTCCGCGAATACAATAACACATGAATTTGGTTTGACCGTAGTTTGAACTCGCTTAACTGCCAAATACGGAAACCATGCACATTTATTCTTTACATTTAAACGAATCAAATTGTAGAAGAGCAAGTTCCTCAACAATGTGATGGAGGAGAGGTATTCATATCGTCAAATTCCCAACGCTTTTCTTAAATTAACTGCGCATATTTAATTCCATACATCTAGTCTCTCACGTACCTTCATTTACATGAGAAATGGAACCAAAGCGAGAGTGATTAAGTATTCACCTCCTTGATGTTTGAAGCCTTTTTCTGAACTGCTGATGCATGCACATTCCCTGTGCTCGCAGCTCTAAATTGTTACTATCAGTTTTCTTCCCGCAACTTGTGGACCTTATTTTAAATCCTTTTTAAACGGGAGGAATGTTTATGGTATTTTTTCACATCATGGTAGAGATTCGAGAGAGGATCGCATGTGTTTTATTTTCTTATTATCCCTCAAAATAGGCACATCTGCTGGAATACTTGTCGTTTACAGACACTGTATAATTATCTTCTCATGGCTCTAGTTGGCTGTATCTGCTTCACTGAAAAACCCAGTGATGTCAAAACGAAAACTTCTATTGACAGTACAGTAGTAACTCTACCATATTAAGGAAAAGGGAAGGCCTGATAGTGAACTCTGTTGCAGTTACATTTGGATATTGATGCCGCTTCTTTTTTGCTATTAAAAGTGAGAGGAACGCTTGTAGTACTTTATCTAAATTGAATACTACGAAACCACCCCGACAATACATTAGATGGTTAAGGTTTCATCGGTATAATTAATGAAAGGCGGTTAGAACAACGGGTTTCAGACTGTCTTTTGCAAATAAGTAAAAAGCAAATGACAAAAAACATGTAAAATGATTATACAGAAAGCTACTCTTTTTTCCAAGAAACACGCACATCGCATTCTCTTCGAGCCAGCCTCTTCCCATTATTCTGAACAATGGGCAATACTATATGACAGTATTGTAGAAATTCAACTTAAGTAATGAATTGATTCAGTCATTTATGAGAACGTAATATTGCGCTATTGGGTTTTTAAAATGTAGGTAACTACTGAATGGAAAATAGTATCTAAATGACTTATTTGATTGCAGTTCGCGATCACTCAATGATTTTAAAATATTGTTTAAAGTAGAATAATACATAACGACGTAATTTAATGGCAGGCATTAGTATGAAAAGAGAAATCCACTTCCAGTCATTAGAAATCACTGCAAAACAGCAGCCAACTGTAGAAACTGCATCTCTAATCGACTGTTACGCTATTAAGAAAACCAACCTAAAACATATTAGAATAACAGTCTGCCTTCCCCACCTCTTTTCCACTCTGCAATGACAGAAAGCCTGTACCAGACATCAAAGCCAAAGACATTTCCATTATTTTCGATATAGGCATTGCTAAAAAGAAAATTTGCTGTCGGAATGTGAAGTCATATGAAGAGCATGAAAGTTGCGAGCTAATATTATGGCGTGGTAATAAAGAGTTGGAATGCATGGCAATTATATGAAATCGGAAAACAGTTATCATCTACATTTTGATGGTTTTAAACCCCCATCAGACCTCTCAGGAGCACATTCTGAGAGGGAAATTATATTACTGCAGAAAACGTCAGCGATGTTTTAAATGTGTGAAAGTATTCGCACTGTTAGATAACTACTTTCAACGCTTCACAAAACCATTCTAAACACACAATGAGAACTTTGGCACATATCCAAATTACCTGCTTTAGAAGAGACTATTAAAGGGTTTCCAGATCACTATCTTTACTTCGAATTTTTTTCCTTCACTTTTTCTTCAAGATAAACCTTCGTTTTCATTTTTTGGCTCGTCATTGGTTATCAGAAGAAACTTCCCTCGATACTCTTGGCTAAAGATGAGTTCGTGTTGAAATACGCCACCCAGGTCAAAGTATAATCACATTTCCAATAAACGCCACGACAACGATGATTGCGAGCAATCATCTCTGGCATTTATCCGATCGAATTTGGAGTAATCTCTCTGACAGCTACTGACGCACTTTCTTTAATGTTTATATATATTATATATAACATCATCTCCCAGTGTTAGGCCTGTTTTTGGGCAAAATACTGTGCATTTTGTCCAAATGCGCCTTGGTCAGAAAGTGGATTCCTCTGATGGCACCCCACTCTACTCAGTCATATTTTTGAGTCTCTGAATCACTTCTGAAGGAGTTACATCCCGGTTTCTCTTATTCTGTTTAATGATGGATGAAGACAATGTATCATCTATGCCGAAAATATAGAGAAAACCTTGTAAGGTGTGATTAAATTTGTCCGTTCATATTTCAAAAGGCCATAGGAGGCAAAGGATTTTATAATTGTGGTGGATTACTGTTAGCAGATCCTAGCACTCGTGGTTGATGATGAGCAACTGATTTTGTGAGGATGTGTAAGTTCGAAGCCCTGTTATAAACGGAACTCTGTACATAAAGCCGCTCTGTTTCCGTCGATTGTGTTTGGCCAACTATCTTGTATACAAACTACCTAACTACCGTCAATTAAGCTCAAACAAAAAATAAAAAAAATAAAACAGGGGGATCAAAATACATGGGACTCAAGGGTTGCTCTGTTTTAATTTATTTCTCATTTTCATTAATCCCTCAATTAATTTTATTTCATCTGTATAAATCACTTGAGAGCGAAGAAAAAATTAATTGATCTGTCATTTTAGATCTGACCAATGTAAGATATATTGCAGGTGGTGGTATTATTAACAGTAGAACCGTCAAGGCTGACAGGCTCTTCGTCCATTTGGAGATCATGCTAATTAACATTCAGTACAAAGTTGTATCTGCCCATGCCAACTGGAAGTATCAGAAAATTATGCCCAGATTTACAGTTCTATAACATGATATGCATTGTTATTTGTATAAATTAAAAACTAAGGTTGTCTCAAAACAAAAATGCAATTTTATGGCTAACGTTGTTTGACGCTAAACCCTCGAATTACTAAGGCAGTACAAAGAGCCACTACCTAATTCAGTCACTAAGGCAGCACAATGAGCCCCTATCTAGGATCAGTTACCAAGTTAACGAGATTCATTTTTATTTTTTTATTAAAAAGCGGATCCTAGCCAGAAATTGGCAACTCTGCTATACATATTACATTAATTACAAGCCGAGAGAATTGAAGTAGTCATTCTCAATCAACATATCACATGTCCAGATAAAAATCACATGACTCATCAGAAATATAATCTGTGGCGCAAGGAACCACTAGACAAAGCATATGGTACAATGAGCCATAAACATATGATGAGGCACATAAGAAGAAACCTTACACAAGGAGTCACTGATCTTATGAAGTCAAGATGAGATGAAGGCAAATGCAAGGGTTCAATGATCTTCACTGGTCCTGAAAGTGCAGAAAATTTACGACTTACCATCCAAATTGGTTGATACGATGAGCTAATGTTGTTTTAATAAAAGTATCATAACTAATCGTAATATATACCGCACTCGTTAAGTCAGCAATATGAGCCATCATCTGGATTAAACTACCCGGGATCGATCACTAAGTTAAGACAATGGACCTCCACCTAGAATGTGTCACAAGATATTACAATGAGCCACCATTCAGGATCAGTCACAAAGGTCACTTGGGCAGCGTAACGAATCACTACCTGAACTACTATTTAGATCAGTCACTAATGTAACCTAATCAGCCACCATCTAGGAAATGACAAACAATATCATCTGATTATTAGTTCAGACCAATTGTTTACTTTTGTAAGCTGTGTGTAAAGTGTATTGATGTCTAACGGCACCAGGGGTTTCCCCCATCTCCGCGTTGCTTTCATTGTCGGTGTATGAGTTCGCTGGAAAGGCCAGAGATTTATAAAGTGTGTGAAGTCTGTATGTGTAGTGTTGTGTATCGTTGTTCATCTGGCCATATAGCTGCTGGGTCCCTGCTGAGGCCCAACGTTGCCCACACTTGGCCCCGTGCAGGCAGACCCAGTAGTATGAAGTTTTACTCTGCCAGGCCCTGCCACATAGTTTCCTCAGATTTCAGTGGCTAGGGCCTATGTAAAAAAAAAAAAAAAAAAAAAAAAAGATACTGCAACACGCGGTGATTTTCGGGGTAAGACGCTAAAGAGATTATTATCGGCCAAAAGGGCATGCGTGACTTGATTCGTAAAATTAAAATTTTGGTAGTGTGGGGCGTACGATTTGATATTTAGTCAGAGTGGCGGGGGGTACTGAAGGCCGGGTGGAAAAGTCAGAAGTATGGGGTCAATAGGGAAGACGACCTCCGAGAAGGTCAGTGGGGTATACCAATGTCCCACCAGGAGGAAAAGAGGGGATGGGGAGAGGGAACAGCAGATCCGTTCTCTCCCTCCCCCGCCCAGGAAGAGGAGTAAAAGCACTGCAAGTGAGCACAGGTGTAGGATCGCCTTATGGCGTCGGCAGCATAACTGCGTGTAGTCACAGTTAAAGTGTCCAAGCCGTGAAGGTTTGTCATTCCTGGGACAGTCCCGTCCAGTTATTAGCATATCCACTTGTGTGCAGGCGATACACGAGCGGGTATCTGCACACGTGTCCATCATATTTCCGCGTCTCTATCAGGTAGATCATCGTTCTAAAAGTCCGTGAGGTCCCTCCTTATTGACGTTTCTTACATATAGCAGTTGTTTTGCGCTGGAGGGGGAAAGTAACTCCCGCGCGAATTTCTCCTTATTATTGTGGTTCCCTGTGAACGGCAATTTGTGTTCTGCGCCGGGTAAACAACTCCTGCGTGAATTTGGTACTCTTCGCATTAATCTAGTAGGTGCCACTCGAGAGATGTCTTGGGAAGTACGTGGTTGCTGTAATAATTCTGCATGGTACGGATTCATAGTTGGTATATTCATACATTGTGTGTCCAGGTTTCTGACTCCCCACATGAGCAACGTGGGTCCTCTAGGATTCTGAAAGATGCTAATTCGGCGTTGAACGCTCCGTGGCCTGTCAGCAAATAGGTTGTGAAGAGGCCGGATTGAAACCAGGGTGGGGACTTGGCATGTACCATGTCTATGGTGGGCAGAAATTCTTTGTAATTTCGCATTTGGTTGTGGCAGTCCGTCGGTCCTGCCATACCTGCTCTAACTGAGTTTGTAGTCTGATTTTTTTTCTTCTTTCTGATTCGCAGCTGTGTTTACTGTAAAGCCAGGGAAGGCGCAGGGTTGTCCTTTTGCAGTGCTGTGAGTGATGCAGCAGCGAATAGCCTGTAAGTCCAGGAGGAGGTCCCCGTTAATACCGGTAGGGCGGGAGTGCTGGTGGTACAGCAGGCACGGGTGATGGTTAGCAGTACTGTCCGTTGAGTGGCGCCCAGTGTCCGTCGATTTACGGCGGTTACGACTTTTTTAACTAGGCTGGAGAAGCGTAGGTTATTGTTGGTAAGAAGGTTGTTTTATAATACAGTGACAGGGTGTTTTCTGAGGCCCCAATCTCGTATTGTGATTCTGGCAGACTTGTGCAGAGTATTTCTTAATATTTGCTCTGACGTATGTCAGGTGGTTCTTAAATGATAGTTTAGTCAAGTGTAAGGCCGAGTTATTTTAGTTGGTCCACTAGTTTGATAGTCTTATTTTCCACTTTGATTTGTGGTGGCCTGCGTAGGTCCTTTCAGCAAAATTGTGGACGTTTTGGTCGGTGATATCTTCAGTAGATGAGTCTGCGTCCACTCCTGAAGTATCCTCTGGGCCTGGTTCGCCTTGTCCTCCAGCTGGACCCTGCTACCTGCAGCGACCGTCAAGATGAAGTCGTCCGCGAAGACCTGGGAGTGGACTTCGCCCAGGTGCATGGCCAGGAACTCAAGGACCATGTTCCACAGGCGCGAGCCAAGGACAGAGCCCTGGGGGCAGCCCATGTGGGGACCGGTCGATCGCTTTCCATAAGGTGCGATGACGCTTATTGTACTCTGTGAAATATATGATTTAATCGTCTGATAGAGGTTTTCTGGCGTGCGGGCACGCCGTAGTCTCGCCAGGACGCTCGGCCACCAAATGGTGTTGAACGCTCCAGCAAAATCAATTGATATGACAAGAAAGTATTTGCTGCCGCATGAGGTTGCGAAGTTTAGTAGATTTCTTAGGGCTTCCACAATAGATGATTGTGGTTGAAAGCCAAATTGGGTTGCCATGTCAAGTCCAACTGTTTGGTGGTGTTGGCTAATTCTTGTGTATAGCAGTCTCTTCTGAAACAATTTACTTATTACTGGTAGCAGCGCGATCGGTCGATACGATTACGGCGAGTCAGGTGGCTTACTAGGATTTTTCAAGACGAGTTTTACATTCGCTTGCTTTCATTGTCTTGGGAAGGTGCCAGAGTCAAAGCAGTGGTTATACAGATTGAGTGCGATTTCCGTTACCTTTTTAATAATTTCCCGCTTCAGTAAGTCTGGGCCAGGACATTTATTGTTTCGTATGAGGGTTAAAGCTTGTCGGAGTTCGTCCAGGGTAAATGGCGGTTCACATCGGTTTGTAGTATATTCATTGTTCTCAGTAGAGATTTTCAGTTGTCCCGGTAGGGTCGGGATGGCTGGTTCCGGGAAGATAGTGTCCAGTATATGTTTATTAATTCGTGCCATGTGGTAGTCGGGGTGCCCTGCGGCGTCCTTGTTGTCATGATGACTTCCATCTGGGAAGTTTTTTTGTTGATATCTTGTACACAAATTGAAATCTCTGACGTGCAAACTCTCCTCAACTTGTCACTCCCCAGGGTTGAACCTTTCCGGGTGTGCCTAAAAATGTCTCCCAGGCCTTGCGCTTGCTTTTTGTTATTAGGTTTATTATTATTATTATTATCATTTTATTTCCACTTCAGTGGGTACCCCTGGAACAGCTTGTTATTTGTTATTTGGTTTTTAGGAGCATTAGCAACTAAGGCCATATTGCTGCGGGATATGCGGTGGTCATTCCCTAACCTTTCCGCATCCTCCGTATTTGGTGGTGACGGGCTCGAACCCCGGTCTAATCAAGAAGCGTGTGCTACGCACTGCTGCTCCTTCCCACCTGGCTACGGAGTCACCCCTGGAACAGCCTGGTTCGTCTAGAAGGGTATATATTATACAAATTCCAGTTCATTACATTGATTGGACTTGCAAGATTTTGTGTACCTGTTTCTTGCGTCTTTATAGCTTTCTCTCAGAAGTGCGATCTGTGCGGCCGGCCTTGAGCGTCTCGATCTCTGAAACTGTTTTCTTTTTCTAATCACTTCGCGCCTTAGGTTTTCGATATCTGGGATTCACCAAGGAACCACACCCGGTGTCGATTTTTTTTCGTTTCATTGCAGCTTGGCTACTGCTGGTTAAGATCTTGGTGACTTTCGTTTGGCTGTCGTTCGGATCAGATTTCGAGTTCATACTGGCGAGGTGATGGGCCGCAGTTGGTGAAAACAGTTCCCCGAAGAGATCCCAGTTGGCTTTTCGAACCGCAAAGCGGTTTAGCATCTGCTTTGGTACCGATGTCCTGTCTAGTGATCGTCGTATGATAGTTGGAGACTTGATTTTAGTTAGCCTAGGATAGTTCACATAGCATCTGCCATCATGCAGTAGAAAAGGATCAGAGTTCGCCGCAGTACCCTAACTGCTGTGAAAGGTAACCAATCCCTTAATTCACAAATTGAAATCTCTGACGTGCAAACTCTGCTCAACTTGTCGCTTCTTTTCACTTCACCACAGATCCAGGCAACTGTCTCCACTTTTACAAACTTGTTCTCGCGAACTCTTGAAAGTCCATTTCCTCAATAGTTTACTTGGAAAGATTGTTAGGTAATGGGTGTGAGATCCATTTGTGAACCTGGTGTTGTGGCTTAGAATTTGAAGTTACACCACTTAGATTCATCCCAAAATCAGGCACGTACCATTTACAGACGCGATATACTGACGCCTGATAGCCTAAGTTGCCCCAACAGTAATTCTGAAAATAACAAATTGTTTTAAACAAAGGAGTCCCCAGGCATATATAAATAACATTTAATGATTGTTGCAAATCTTTAAGTATCTGTTTATGCCTTCAAAGTGAATCATAATTACCACAGGATTGTAATATTGCGAAAAAACCTTTGCTTAATCCTTAAACTAAACTGGAATACGCTTAAATTGCCACATTATCCGTTGCCACTTCCAGTGTCTGATCGTTAGAATTTTGCAAGACTTAGTTTTCCCTCCAGTTATTCAGCTTAATTAATGGGATATTGGAAAGCGTAAAGCCAAGGAAAAACTCAGCCCCTTTTAAATGTCAAAGTACCACGTTACATCTGAACCCGAAACCGGTTTGCAGAAGTGTATTTGAAAATTTGCTGAATTCTCTTCTTACTTCAAACTTTAATCTAATTTTCAAAGAAGGAAAACTCCAATCTGCGTTTCTGGGAAAGTTGTATATTATGCGTGTGCTTCTTCCGTCGCGTCTGTGTCCGCACGCTCCATTTGTCTCTTTCAGCACAAGACACTAAATGAGCCTATCGATCCCGTGTTTTGTACTCTTTATAGAACTTGGAGAGAAGAAAGTTTTCGAGGTAAGAAGCAATGTCGTTTCTTTCGACAAACGATAAGCTTTTCTGTTGTTGCAAAAGTTTAAGGCAATATCAAGTTTTTGCCTTCTTGACTGTTTGTTGTTGCTACTCCCTTTCAGGCTACACAACTGCGCAGTCATTAAAAAGGAATTATCTTTCAGATCCTCACCCCATCCATTCAGATTCATTTTTTTCTTTATTATACTAAGCAACGTTTTATGAAAAAGATAAAAATTCACGCCGAAATATCGGATCATTTTAATTCCATAAGTGGAATGTCCAAACAGGCTTTTACATGTCACTTCGAAAATAGGGTTATTATTTAGTACACGCCTTTGGAACTGGCTCCTTAGATCCTCGATATTCTAAAAATAAGTGCTGATCAATGTGTCGTCTGAAAAGTTATTCATTAAAAAATGAAAAAAAAATTCATAATTTAATGGAAGACGAAGACTTCAGCAATATTTAGAAATACCCAAACTGGGCCTAAAATCGAGCAACCATTCAGGGAAGACGCAAAACGTTTGGTAATGGATGGCTCCCATTAGGAAATAGGAAATTATAAGAAAATTATTAATGCGATTATTATTAAATTTTTAGGCTAAAATACCTTTTTTTACACCAAAGATAATATCAAAATACGTAACTTTTATAAAATGAAACCTTCTACTTTAATGTTGTTGTTGTAGTAGGATTTTAGCAGCATCAGGTACCGGGGCCTTATCCCTGTATATTGTCAGTAAACTGCGTATCTTCTGTAGACGATTTTCTATTTACTGGACGAAACACCACAGTTTCTGGGAGAAAAAATCATGCTACCCGCGCCTGAGACTGACTAACTCAGCCACGTTGTGAAAAAGCTCCATAAAAATTATTATGGTGATTTCTTAGGTCTTTTTCACCCAATAGGGGAAGGTCGGCGATTCTACCGACTGTGCTACCCACGAGGAAATTATACTTTAACAAATTATTGATACTATTAAATATATCTTATTTAGCATTTATTTTTCTTTTTTCGTACTCTTATTTGTAAACTTTATTTTTTTGATAAAAATTCAGGACGAAAGCCTCAGACTGGGAGAAAATTTACAGACACCGATGAGCCAAAACATTATTCCAGCGAGTCGTTATGCAAATCGAAGCAACTGCAGGTGAACTACGGTTCGTGCGCTGCCCGGGATACGGTATGAAAAACACCTGATACTGAGTTCCGTTAATCAGTGTTACTCTTGTTCTTCAGATGGTAAAGGCAGCGGATTTAAACGAGTTTGACAAAGGCCAAATTGTAATGGGCAGACGACTAGGTCAGCATATCCGAAAAGGCACAGCTGGTGGGATCCTCACGTCAGCCGTGATTGGTAACTACCGAAAGTGGTCCAAGGAGGTAATGCCGGCGAGGTGTTGGATGACCACGGCTCGGCTCATCGATGCTTGAGGTGCGCGAAGGCTCACCTCCCAGATGGTACGTGGCAACAGAAGGGCGACTGTGGCTCAACTCGCCGGTAATTGGAATGCTGGCGACGGGATTAATGTGTCACAACACGCATTACCTCGAACCCTGCTGAAAATGGGGCGGCGTAGCCGCAGGCCCCTCCGAGTGCCCTTGCTAACCACGGTTTACCGGCGACAGCGCCTAAGAAGGTCGTCTGGTCTGATGAATCACGGTTCCTGTTGCACCATGTGGACGGCCGGGTACGTGTGCGTCGTTTACCTGAGGAAGTGATGGCGCCTGGATGCACCGTGCACCGAAAACAAGCCGGTGTCATGCTTTGGGCGATGTTCTGCTGGGATATCCTCGGTCCAGTCATCCATGCGCTGGGCACTCTGACGTCTACCACCTATAAGAGAAAAACTCCATGGATTCGGATTAAGTGATACCCCCATGCCTCTGCCATCTACGCGAGACATGTGGGCACTTGATGTACGACTGCCCACTGTATGAGGATCTCCGCTGCCGATTTATAACCACCCCCCAAATAATGCTACGAGACCAGGAATATCTGATACTAACTGAAAGAGATACTTATAGTGCCTTCACTCAATATGCACAAGACCTGTTCACAAGGACTCTCCCGCATCCGCCACCACCACAGTAACAACCATGAAATGAATAACCTATGACAGCAAACAATACAAACCAATAACTAACTGCCTCAGAGAGAGCAAAAAAACCCCAACATGATAAGAGGATCACACGAACCGGACCTGACCCACGAAAGGTGCACACTCGATATGTAGACCTCCCCCGGACGGGACGCAGCCTCATGAGTGACTTTTTACTCAGCTGAATTCCAACCAGCCCAATGAGACCGCAGAGACCTTTCTGCATATGCCAGCCATAATGACAATCGGTGCCAGCACTCTTGCTGGACTCATCTTTCTTTCCCCCTCCCTCGTCGGTAGGGGAGGAGGCAGGAGGCAGCAAAACTTGACCAGCATTACTATCATTGTTGTGATCTACCTTACATGCTCCAAAGATGTCACCCACCAAAGATAACTACCTAGTGAAGAATAACTTTTCCAGGAAACACCACCGGAATGTTCCAAAACCTCTGAATACAGACATCCTACGAAAGACAAAAGATTCGTATACTACGGGACTTGACTCTCACGGATGTGACCAATATGACAATCTCCTAGATGAAGACTGACAACGTCACCGGCGTGCCACTAGATGTCAACTGCTTTCCTTGGCCACCTGGCATTCTGAACCGGGTGCCCTAACTCAGTTCACTTTACACCCCCCCTCCCCTGGTAGGGAGAGGAAGGGGACGGATTTCTGTATCCTTCCTCTTCCTGCCACCTCCTTTTTCTCCTGGTGGGCTCAGTCCCCACTGACCTTTCTGGGGTTGCCTTCCCTATCATTCCCATACTTGTCTGACCCCTTCTTCACGGCCAACGGCTAAAAGGTCAGAGGAAGAACACAACATAAACATACCTTACACTCTTTAAAATCTCTGGCCGTCACAGTGTTCTGTGTTTCCCAAACGGAGTACACAACACGGAGATGAGGGAAACCTCTGGGGCCGTTAGACAATGAACACTTTACCTAAACATCATTGCTGACCAGGTATACCCTTTCATGGCAACGGTCTTCCCCTCTGGCGGTGCCGTCTTTCACCAGGATCATGCAACACCACCCGAATTGTTCGAGACTGATTCGCGGAACATGAGGAAAACTTCCAGGTATTGCCCTGGCCTTCACATTCCCCAGACATCAATCCCATCGGGTATCTGTGGTTTGCATTGGAACAGCAACTACGATCTGCGGCGTCTCAACCACGGACCTTACAGGAATTAAAGGACCTGCTGGTTACGTGTTGGAAACAGATACCCCAAGACACATTTAGAAATCTTGTACTGTCCATGCCTTGCCGGGTACGAGCTGTTTTCGCCGCACGTTGAGGACCAACATTATATTAGGTAGGTGGTCATAATGTTTTGAGTCATCGGTGTATAAGTTAGTGCAAGTACATTATGTCCATATGCTGTAAATTAACATTAATAGTGACAGCGTTTCATTATATTTTGCATTGTGAATGCCTTCATAACAAACTAGGCGCCTCCGTAGCCAGGTGGGAAGGAGCAGCAGTGTGTAGCACACGCTTCTTGATTAGACCGGGGTTCGAGCCCGTCACCACCAAATACGGAGGATGCGGAAAGGTCAGGGAATGACCACCGCATATCCCCGGAGCAATATGGCCTTAGTTGCTAATGCTCCTAAAAACCAAATAACAAATAACAAATAGCCTTCATAACAAGTTGCCTATTCGGTTGTTGTTGTTGTTGGTTTAGATATTTATTAGGCGCATCGGCAACTATGGCCATAGTGCGACAGCCTATTCGATTAAACTTTAAGAGCGTAACTTATTCGAAGTATAACCGAATATGCAAATCGTTGTGAAGGCATTCACAGTATGAGATGTAATCAACTGATTCCACTAATAATGCACGGTTAATTTACTTACTGCGTATAGACATACGCAATTAGACTTACTTTATATTTGACTTAGTGGTTGGAAGTTTAGTTCCATTGACTGTTTTTGATAATAAGCTACAGTGCTCCGAATTCTTATGGTGCTATATGCCATCTTCCCTGTGTATTTCTGTAAGTGGATGTTCACTGACTCACCTGCATTTTTATGCTGCTCAGAATACCTCCCGGGAGAAACCGCAACCCTTCTGAGTTCGGTGACCTACAGCCCCGATTGTGGCGGAAAGGCCTACTCTCCAAAGAATAATAATTGACTTATCCTTCATGTGCTTATGGAGGATTTAAGTCCTTGAATCTTCCTCTACATTAATATAGCCTAATATTAGCTTCACATCTCATATTCTTAGATTTCTGAAAAGCTTTTTATATTGTCCATAGAAAAGACTATTGTATGTACAAATTAGTGTAGTGTACCGTTAGGGCAGGTTTATGCTATGGATAGTGGGGTACGAATGGCTGGGTGTGAGAAGATAGAGTGGTTATCAATTGACACTGCTTGACTTGGACTAATATTATTTGTGAAATTCCTAGGATTTTGGTTTAGGGCCCATTGTTGTTTTCAGTATTTATCAGTGATATTGATGAAAGCAGTCTTAATGTACAAGTTTGCTTTTCTGACATCTTTTGATGATACAAAAGTTGGCAGGATGGTTAATGACAGTAATCAGCGTATGGTACTGCAACAAGATCTAGATAAGTTAGGCAGGTGTGCTGAGACGTGATAATGGAAAGTTAACATTCGCAAATGCAATGTTAAATTGTCAATAACAGTAATCCCAGAATAATATACAGTATAATAAAGCCGAGTGGGTAAAGTGGCCTGCCTGGTCGCGGATTCGAATCCCGCCTCGGGCTTGGATCAAGGTACTGCAAAAACCTTGGGAGGTGCATTATGTCCACACAGAAGCCGATGCGCCAACAACTACCAAAAAAAAAAATACAGTATAATTGTGTGGAACCACACTGAGGATAGTGGAGTACGAAAATGACCTTGGTAATAATGCAGTTAGGCGTGAAGTTCTCTGAACAGCGCAGACAGGTTGCTTAGGGCATCTCACTAGCTTTTATCATTTTTATACAGGAGTTTTATCTAACAGAGTTAAGGAGGTGAATGTTTTGTTGTATAAGGAAACGGTTAGGTCTACATCTTGAGTACAGGTTAGAAAGGTTCCTTTTTAGGAAGAATATGTATTTTTGAAACGGGTGCATAGAAGAGCAACGAGATTAGTGAGGGGAATAAAAGGGTACCCTTACTAAACACGGTTACACTTCTGCAAATTTTAAGCGTATGGAAAGAGGAAGAGGATCTGATTCAGGTGTTTAAGGCTTTGAATGGATCCACTAAACTCAATGCTGATGGAACCCCTCCTCATGCTGAAGCTATAGAGATGATGGGCATAATTTAAGATGAGGATGGATTGCTCCAAGACAGAAGTGCGTAAATATACCTTCAGCTAGCAGGTAGTTGATCTTTGGAGCAAACTTCTATCTGATGCTTATTGATGTTGTACAAAGTTGCTATCTTGTATAATATCCGCTATTAATACTAACTGTTTTGCGAAGTTGGTATTTGCTTTTCACTTCCAGGTGTTTGACTAGATGACAATAGCATTGGAACTCCTCTCGTGATGCTGTCCTGATTTAAGAATAAATTGTAGTAATAACTTTCAGAATTGAAGAGGTATATATAGTACACTACAAAGACAAGTCTTCTGAAATATCAGAAATCTGCGATTATTAGAGAAAGCGTGATACTCTGAATTTCACTATCTTTATCAATGTCTTTGTCTAGTATAAGTGTTCATGTCCGGATGTTATTAATGTAAATAAGTAAATAAAATTAAATTTACCGTAGCATAGAAGTAACTGCCTACATATATAAAATCAGTGGAAGGTAAAATTATTAAGAGTTTCATAATGAGATGATTTTTCCATTTAAATTATTCAAAGAGTGCATGTAATGCTAAAAGCTTCATAAGTCAGAAAAAGTATTAGAAGGCATATTGAAATGCACACCTTTAAAAATACAAAATATTTTCATATTTAGATTAAAAAAATTGGGCAGTCTTTTCAAGTAGTTTGATATGGATTCATTTGAGAAGACAACGTAATCAAAGTTCACATTGTTACAAAAACTTTCGAGTTGATTTCTCACCTGACCCTAATACAGTAGATATTCATATTTGTTTCAGACTTGAGTGCCTTCACATAACGTTTCCTTCAGATTCGAGAAAATTTTCTGATTTATTCATAATAAAAATTCTCCGCCTAACTAAGACACTTCGGTATTTTCTTTCTTCTCAATTGACAATCACGAATTTCTCTTAAATCAATGCGAATGAATAACAGACGAGTAAACAGACATTCATTACTGGCACTACAGCACCATGCTTAAAGTGTCTGCTGTGAATGGGCTTAAACTAATTGGTGTCAGACGAAAGTTCAATAAAATGGTGCATACGTATCGATTGTCTTCCATCCAAACGCCCCGGTTAACCTTATTTTTACTTTCTGGGGTTTTGCTTGGACTGCTGCACGTCAACAGAGCATCGGCAATAACTTTACTGGTGGCAGTTTCCCAAGGAAGAAAAATGTCTTCGGAAGACTAAAACATTTCTACTCACTGCTCACCTATTATTATTATTATTATTATTATTATTATTATTATTATTACTACTTCGTTTTTGAGTAAATACTGCATTGTTTTTTTGCATTGTCCAAGGATATTTAGTAACGTACCATTGTAGGAATAAGGTTATATGGTCATATACTAATACAGCATCAGACTGTTTGGTGTTACTAAGAAATAAATGAAAATGAATTTGACTATTTGAAATATGTGATATTTATATTTGTTTATTACATGATTAACTCAAAACCTCATATCTGCTTAAGAAAGCTATTAGTCGTAGTAAGTTATTTCACCTTTCTCAAAATCGGGTGACTAATCCTAATACTGGCTTTGACTACAATTATATGTTTTGTGAGCCGGAAACCACGGAATCACTCAGTGGGAAAACCCTTGTATCTCTCTCGCTCTCGAGCAGGAGGCCGCGATTTATTGTGCCGAGTAAACTTTCATGGTTCGCACATACAAATCGATTCAGGCCAACTTTACTTGCTGATAGCTATACTTGAAGATGAGCCTATTGCTAGAGTTGCATAAATTATCCAAAAAATTAATTAGACTCATACCGTCTTTCATCGCTCTTTGAAATGGATGAAAAAACTCACAACTTGTCTATTGGATTCTCGACACATTCTGTTGCCAGACTGCATAAGAGATCGAGTGAACTTCTTGCTGTACGAGTATTTGAATCGATTCTTTAATTGGGATGAAAAATTAGCGTTTTATGACAATGTTAAATGTGGTCAATCTACTATCGATCATTAGTAATTCTCTAAATCATCATCACCCATAGGCGCTTTTACTGTGCATTTGTTGTGATATTCGGTTTATTTTGAAGTGAAGTAACCCAATAAAAGTAAATGTAGCCGACGGTTGCTGTTGACAACTCCAAATTGTGTGTTGCATTGCAAAATAATATTCTTCTTTAACTAATTTAAAAATGGTCATTAATCAAGAAAATTGCGCGTTTTTACGCTGTTCATATCACCTTTAACAAAGTAAAGGAACTTACGTGCGAAAAAATTTCCAAGTCCAGGGTTTTCGCTAAATTATCCATCGCTGCTAACATACTGGTTACGACTGCTTTCCATCCAGCATATGAAAAAGGCCTGAATTCGAATTCACTGGTGAAGGGAAGACTTCTCATGGGCATTTTTCACACCGTGGACGAGTTGGTCAGTCTCCGGTTCCGGTTCAATCCCCTCCCGAAAGTCTCTTTTTCTTCGGTGAAAATAGGCAGTCCAACTATAGAATAGAAGCACTTTAGCATCATTATATGCCGTTCATATTAGGGCAGTCCGAGAGTTAACTTATCTGTCCACGTGCAATAAGTCCATAAATTGCGTGTGTTCCCTGGTTGATTTATCTGTTTTTCTGGTTGAAAAACCTTAATTTCCAAGGAGAGAGCCTTGCTGCCCAAACCTGAGACCGAATAATTCAGCCATGGAATGAAAGATGTCTATAAAAGCCTCTCGTATCATTGACTGAATTCGAATCCCGGCTTAACCACCTGGTATGGGACACAGTCAGTGAAGGCTTTTGCATCTCCAGAATTAATGTTAAACAACCAACCATCAGCTAATCCTCCTGATTAAATTATTAATTTATTACAGCATATTTACTTAAAACTAAATTTATTTATTTATAGTTTATCTTTGAAAAATAATCTTTTAAATTGGGCAATGATAACGGCCTATTTCATGGTATTACCTGAAATTTTAAATTATTTGCATACAAATCTTTAAATAAAGAAATTAAGAGTGACATTCGGGACTAATCGACAGAAAGAATGCGATAATAGTAAACAGCAACAGTTATTTATGTTAGATACATAGAGGAGTCTTGAATTTAAGAGGGCATTTAACAGAGTTAGGATAGCAAGGACTACAAAGCGATTGGGGACGAATACATAAATTAAATAATAAAAGATGCAACTTACAATTGATTATTTTAGTTTAAATAACGAAGGAAAACGGTTTTCTCATATAAAGAAAAAACTACATATAAATCATGCAGATTAATTTAGCTTAATAAAATTCTAATTGAAAGTTAAGGTTACATCATTATAATTCATGTACAGAAAGAACAAATTAGATCTTAGCGTGCAAATAGCATTTCCGTATAATAATCACCTCTTTATGATAATGAGAAACATTTAATTTTTTCAGTTTTCATTGTCTCTACCTTCTTTCGTTACTGATTTGCAATAATAATTACGATATTCATTTTTGCCAGAGAAAAAAGATATTAGGAGGATAAGTAAAGATAATTAATATAAATCCTTGGATTGACAACTTCGTAAGAATTGTCAGAAGAATTTTCTACTAAATTAATTTCTTCCTCTTTAGAAAAATTGTCGTCAGCGAAATGACTTCGTGCAGCAGTCCATTGATTCTCTCATTTCATTAATTCTGTTTAACTCCTTCAGTGAGCTTGTCATTGCATTTTTATAAAATACTGGCAGTCGGAGGTGATTGAATTCTCCGAATGTTTACTCAAATTTCAGGACGACACCTATAACAAGTTTAAGTGATTTAATGGCTTAAAGAAAGCGTTATTGCTGTCTCTTAACTTGAAACTCATGGCCGATGCTTAAACTCAAACGTGCGTCTTAAATCATGTGTTATCTTGCTTTGTTTGAATATTAGAGCACTAGCTCTTCAAAAGGGAATTTGCTGCTATTTGAGGAGTCGCTTATCATTCTCGCATGACGTGTCTTTGTTAACACTGTACTGGCTAGAACAAACAGTTTCCAGAAAAATCATCAAAGATTCTGTGTAATATAAACTCCTTGTCAAAGGTTTTGCGTTGTTGTTTTCGAACGGCAAATAAGAAAAAACTATGCGTCTTAGAGAGGAGTGGAAGTCATTAATGATAACAGTAGATATTGCCCAGCATAAGAAATAAACTAGTTAATAATATTGCAAGGAAAATGTGAAAGTGCTCTGAGCTATCACCAAAGAGAAATCCCCTAAAAAACGAATTGATGTAATTAATAAAACTATTGCTAATTATTAGTAAAACATGCATCGAATGGTACGTTATCAAGGGCTGAGACCATTAAATACATCCAGATACATCAGCAAAAGCTATTTGCCAGTAACCATAGGACTTAAAGCTAGGCCAAGGAGCATTAGTGAGAAAAACGTCATAATTTATTAACAGCTTAGTATTTTCCTACCAGAATAACCATTAGCCAAATAGATAACAGAGCAATTATATATGCAAAGTATATACATATGATGGGGAGATTGATAGAGGTTGAGTAATGAGACGAGGCTAAAATAGGCGAAATGAGGGAAGAACTAGGAGAGCAACAGTACCCCAATCAATGTCGAATACTCTAATAATGCATGGAGTTTAAAAATTAGAATAGGAAAGATTTAAAGAGAAGAGAAAAGCATAAGCCAAAAGTGAAAATTAGAATAGAAAAGATTAAAAGATTTAAAGAGAAGGGAAAAGCATAAGCCAAAGGTACTTGGACTTACCGGGAGCGTAATTGGTCGTTCGTTGAGGTGGGGTCCTGGTATTACAGCAAGACTCTTGTCAATCATAGAATATTTAATGAATCAAATAAAAGAAACGAATAATAATTTTGAGAATATTAAGACCAGCCCTTAAGTTAAAAGAGAAATGAAAGAACCAAGTAAGGGCAAGCATAAACAACTGTCTGTAATTTTTTTTTACCAAAATCAAGAATTGCCCAATAATAAAATTGTTTAATCGAAACGTTTTGAAAACTAAAGGAACTCATAGCTAACAATACAAACAACAAATTATTTTCAAAAAGGTATTTAACAAAATTATGAAACCAACAAAGCCAAGCTTTGTTGGCTGATTCAAAAGGATTTTGTATCTGAAGGGAGAAAGTCAATGTTGCGTTCTGCATACAAGGAATGATCAGTTGTACGCTCCTCTGATCTGTGTGATTGTGTCCGATTAAAAACAGAACTTTTTTGTATATTTCTGAAATATAAAATACTTTCTTTACACTGAATTCTTTCTAAGATCGGTATGCGATAACGCCAAAGCGAATAGGGAGTGTGTTAATATCAGTACAATCCTGATTCCTAATTTCAGAATTTAGGAAGCATACTGAAATGCTTTTTTCATTGATACCAAAAGTCCAATTGCCTTTTAAAAGCATCGCTCTTGCTATGCAGATAAAATTATACACAGGTCTAATCAACTGATAGCTTGAAAATGAACTAGACCTATTATTTGTTATAAATTCATTAATTTATTTTGTAACCTTTATAATCGTGTTAAATTACCCCCCACCCCTAGTGAAGGCCACCTGACCTTTGTACGTAGAAGAGTGTTAAAGGAGGAGCTGGTTTTTCTAAATAAAAAAAAAATAGTACAGTATTCAGAACACAACTTGAATTCGGTAAACAACTATATTGATTTTAACCTACCACCATTCAGCGGGACTCAGTTTTTTATAGCCAGAATTTTCCTCTGAATAACATAGCAGCTTGTTTAACAATCTCCATCCGTCAATGCTTTCATAATGCAAGATCTGGACGACTATTGCCATAGTAACGGCTCCATCTGTGCCTATACCCATGCAGTTTTTCAAGAGCGCGCTCGTTAGCAACACAAAATATTCAGAATAAAACATCCGTGGAATCACTCACAAAATATTTACACACCACGGGTTGGAAAATACTGCTTTGAATTAACTTTATTTATAAAACCTTATTGCTGTATCGCGAGTGTTCTCGATTTTGGTCTGCTCCATTTAAGTAATTCTAATTATCTGGAATTCATTGGCCGGTTGAAAATACTCCTTTTTGTTTATTACTGTAGTATTGGAAAATGAAGATAGATAATATTTTTCTTCTTTCTTCCTTTTCGACTTGATGGAAGAGCACAATTCGATGTGACAAACGCAGTTTAGTCTTAGCGGAAGAAATAGAACGCTATCATTTTATCAGATTTAAAGAGACTTTAATAGAACCGTTTATCTCCAATTCAAGCCACATTTCAGTTGCTGGTAACATAACGAACAGGAAAAACAATTGTCCTAACTTGCGATAACAATCTGTCTGTGCAAAGAAAGTTTGACAAACTACCAATACTTCATTCAACTTTCAGTTGTCGCTGAGACCAAAGGCATTTTGAACAAAATGTCAGCGTGGTAAAATATTGATTCTGCGCATCAGTCGGGGTGTCCAACGAACCATTTGTTATTTGTCTCGTAATGCATTCGACCGGATCAGCATCAATACTGGGCAACGTGTAAATGAACGTGATGACACGAGACGGTCTCCTGAGAAAATCAAAATCTCTATTTTAAAACCTGATACATTTTATGACGGCCGATAAAAGGTGTAAGAAAATCGAACTGTTCGCAGTAAAGACGTTTATGTCAAGGACGTTAAACTCACTAAACTGGGGTAACGGCTACAGAATGCACTTTAGAAAGCAGTAATTGAAAGAGAGGAAAATTCAATTTATGGGAACTGTTAATCAACGTGTGCAGCCTCGTGCATTTAATACACAGTTTAAATATGCATGAGTAAAGATGCGGCGCCTCCGTAGCCAGGTGGGAAGAAGCAGCAGTGCGTAGCACACGCTTATTGATTAGACCGGGGTTCGAGCCCGTCACCACCAAATACGAAGGATGCGGAGAGGTCAGGGAATGACCACCGCATATCCCGGAGCAATATGGCCTTAGTTGCTAATGCTCCTAAAAAAAACCAAATAACAAAAATAACAAGTAAAGATGCTTTCAGTGTATCACGCAAAGCGAATAACTTATTACTTTTCGCAACCCGGAAACGATTTAAAGTTGTTAAACAAATTGGTTTCATTGATGATAAACTAAAAAGAACGATGGAACTGAACTTTCTGAAATATATCCTTCGTTATCACTGTTTCACAGAATTGTTTCTTATTTCTGCCGAACTTAAAAAACAGATTTTCCCCCCTTTCTTTCCTCCTTTCTCTCCTGCTCACTCTTCAAATTCTTTAAAACAGACTAATGACTTTCTGGCTCTCCATTAGGACACATAGGCAAATTGTAACTAAAGTTACTTTTTAACTTTATTTTAATAAGTTAACTGAATAAATTTTATGCTCATGTTTTGCAGAAGCCACAGAAGTTTCGAGTTTCTCTTTAGTTATTCTTCAGTGGAAGAAATCATAATTTATGCGACCAGTGGTGGATAAAATAGTAACTCTAGGTGTAATCCCCCGTGTGCAAGTCCTGAATACGGTACCTTGTATACTGGAGGTAAACACCTAGGTGGTAATCGACGTTATGCATCGAGGTGTGGCATCCACACCACACATAGGAATGCCTCCCCTCTGTATTACCAGGTAATGAGAGAGAGAGAGAGAGAGAGAGAGATAATCTTTAATGCCCTTCACGGCCAAAAAGCCAGGGGTTAATGCTAGGGGATGTTAATGCTAGGGGATAGATGAAACGCCACCGATGCAATACCACCACTTCACTTATTAGAGGCTCGAACTATTAAAACCCGCATATAGCCTCCAGAGCAAAGCTCTGGCAACCTCCCATCTCTTCCATCATTCAGTATGATTGATGTCGTTTGAGCTTACGATGAGCACCATGGTGAGATCCAGTATTCCTTACATTTCCAGGGTGGAGTGCTAAAATGGGGTTCGCAAGCAGATCACTAGATAGAGTACCGGATTGAACCTATTGGTAACTCTCTAGAAGATAACCGGATCAACTAGTGTGTCACCTCGCTGCCTCTATTCTGCCAGATAGTGAATGGAGGGAGTCCGAGTAGTGTGTATGCAGGGGCCATTGTTCAAGCCGCGTTTTGTCAATGAACTGGCTCATAGACGTTCTTTTTCTGCTGCCTTTTCTATAGATACATCAATTGGCACTAGTGTTCTTGATTGGCTTCCATAATCCCTCCCATCTTCTGTAATTCCACTCAGACCATAACAGCCGAAGATTGGTTTTTCTGCGCTTACAGACAACGCTGAACGGCAAAAAAAAATCTTTGTTGTTTAGCGTTACTTGGAAGCGCAGAACAAGTATGGTCCAATACAGAGAAAGTAGAGTAACTTTAAATTTCCTGTGGCAACCGCTAACCGTTACTGAACTCAAGATTAGCATTAGCATTAGCATTAGTAGAGGCATTTGATGCAAGAAAGCAAGCTTATGCAGCATCAGCCAAAAAAAAAAAAAAAAAAAAAAAGTAACATAAATAAATAAAAATAACCACTTCCACTTCACCCCTCTGTTCGTTCGAAATACCTGTCCAGCTGAGCCTTAAACTTATTTAGGCTATCAACTTCCACGACAAGGGATGGAAGTCTGTTCCACCCACCAACCACCCGCTGGCTAAAGGCAAATTTCCGCACATCTATCCTACATCTGTCTTTCCTCAATTTGAATTTATGCCCTCTCAGGTGATTTTTCTGAGCTAGAGGAAGAATCCCATCAGCATTGAGCATGCTCAAACCATTCAAGGCTTTGTACACCTCTATCAGATCACCCCGCTGGTGCCTAGTTTCCAGACACTGTAATTTGCAAAACTTAAGCCTTTCTTCGTAAGAGAACCCCTTTGTCCCATTCACCAATCTAGTTGCCCTTCTCTGTACTCGTTCCAGCAGCTCTACATCCTTCCTGAAATGAGGCCTCCAGGCCTGTATACAGTACTCTAGGTGTGGCCTGACCATTGCCTTATACAAGGGAATAATCACCTCCTTATCCCTGCTAGAAAAATTCCTATATATCATTGACAATACACCATGAGCTACTCTTGCAGCTCGTCTGCACTGCTCAGAGAACTTCATATCTGCCTGCACCACCACCCCCAGGTCCCTTTCATTCTCTACCACTGTCAGTGTAGTACCACAGAGTTGATACGTTGCTCTGGGGTTGCTGTTTCCCATATGTAGTACTTTACATTTGTCAATGTTAAACTTCATTTGCCACCTCGAAGCCCATCTGCTCAACCTTTCCAAATCCTGTTGCAGCAGCATAGTGTCAGTAGTGTCCTTGACAACCCTGCCAACCTTCGTATCGTCTGCAAACTTGGACATTAAGCCTGATATACCATCATCAATATCATTTATAAATACAGAAAACAATAAAGGCCCCAATACTGAACCCTGAGGGACTCCACTAATAACATTAGTCCACGATGAGCAGTGTCCATTGATTACCACTCTCTGTCTTCTCCCCCTCAACCACCCCTTTATCCATAGCAGCAACTTGCCTCCAATGCCACACTGCTCCAATTTGTGCAGCAGTCTTCCATGTGCAACAGTATCAAAAGCCTTTCTAAGATCCAAGTATATAATATCAAAGTTATTCCCTGCATCCAGTTCTTTTGTGACTGCATCATAGTATCCAATCAAATTGGTCAGGCAAGACTTCCCCTTAACAAAACCATGCTGTGTCCTAGCTGTAACTGAAGTCTTGTCTAGATGATCCTGCAGTGCTTCTTTCACCAGTGCCTCCATTAATTTTCCGGGAACAGAAGTTAAACTCACAGGTCTATAATTACTTGTGTCAGCCTTTGATCCCCCTTTGTGAATTGGGGTCACATTTGCACATCTCCAGTCAATGGGTACCTCCCCTGAGTCCAAGGAAGCTCTCATAATTATGGCTAAGGGTTTGCTTACCTCCTTTGCTGCCTCCTTTAATATAACTGGATAGATCCCATCCACCCCAGGTGCCTTTCTTGTGTTTATCTTCAACAATTTCTCCTCCACTTTGCTCTCAGTTATTACAAGATTCTCTAGCTTACTGCTAGAGTTGAATACACCTCTGGCATTCCCCTCGCTGAATAACTCCTCATGTGTGAATGTCGATGCAAAATATTCATTTAGTTTGTTAGCTACCCGAGCAGGGTCATCAACAGTTGACCCATCGATCTCAAGTGGACCAATCTGATTCATCCCCTTCATTCTAGAGTTTACATAAGTAAAGAACTCTTTGCTGTTTTTCTTCGCATCCCTTGCCAAGGATCTCTCGTAATCTGCCTTCGCCTGCCTAACCTCCTTTGTAACTTGGTTACAGATCAACTTGTATCTATCATAGGCATCCGTGTCACGTGTTAATTTGTATGTATCCCATGCATTTTTCTTCTCTGCCATATGCCTCATTAGTTCATCTGACAACCATTTAGGCCTAAACCTTGAACAATATTTCTTAGTTGGTATGTAAAGCCTAGTAGCTTCCACGATAAGTTCTTTGAATGCTTCCCATTTTGAATTTGCTGTTGGCAATATCATCAGTTGATCCCACTGTATAGAATTTAAATACTGTCTCAGTCCATTGTAGTCGCCTTTACGAAAGCAATACCCCTTCCCTTTACCCCTAATGGTAGTTACCTCTTTGAGTAACTCCCACTTCAGCACACTGTGATCACTGCCACCACGTGGTTCATTTATCTGCAGATTCTTAATGCATGAAGAATCACTACTGATAATCAAATCAAGAGTATTACTCCCTCTAGTTGCCTCCCGAACATGCTGATGTAGAAAACAATCATCCAATAAATCCACAAAAGCCTTGCTACTGTGTGAGTGACCAGCCCCCAAATTCCAGTCAATATCTGGGAAATTAAAATCCCCCATTATAAGACTCTCTGATTTACTGGCCCACTATTTCTCTGTACAGTTTCTTATTATACTCATCAGAGTCATTAGGCCTATAGCACACTCTTACTCTCAATTTTGATCTCCCAATGCTTATGTCACACCAAACTGACTCGACACTGCACTGTCCAGTGATGTCGACTGGCTTCACTTCCTTGGATTTTATGTGTTTCTTAATTAATAGCATAACCCCTCCTCCCTTCCTATCCTGTCTATCCTTTCTGTACACATTGTACTCCCCAAATTCTAGTTCTGCATTTCTTATATCTGTGTGACACCACGTCTCTGAAATCCCCACAATATCTGCCTTTGATGTTTTGAGCAATACCTCAAATTCATCAAATTTATTTACTAAACTCCTAGCATTGGTGTACACACAAGTATACATGCACCTGTTCTTTTTCTTAGCTACCCTAACACAACCCATGTGTTTACTTGTACCCCAATGATTCCCAGCAGTCTCTGAAATATCCTGCATCTTATTTTCCAGGCTGCGGCTCATTCCAATAGAAGCAGTGCAAGAATCACTTTCACCTCTGCCAGTGGCTACTGTTAATCTATTAGTCCTTGTATCCCCCCAATCTAGCAGTTTTCCGACCCACCTAACATTGCCTCGATAGCATCAGCAAACATTCTTGCACCCTTTCTATTTAAGTGTATCCCATCCCTGTAGAAGATGTTGGTTTTATGCACGTTTTTCTGTGAGAGACCGCCCTTGCGTGTAGCATAGTAGGTAGAATCGCCGTCCTCCCCACACCAGATGAAAAAAACCAGTTTTGAATCCCGTAAATGAAGTGAGTAATTTTTATGGGCCTTTTTCACAACGTGGCTGAGTTAGACGGTTTCAGGCGTGGGTAGCATGGTTTTATCTCTCCGAAACTCGGGTTTTTCGTCCAGCAAACAGAAAATCGACCTCACAACACAATTTACAGACAGTGAATTGTGTGTGTTGTGAGTAATATGGTCTTAGTCGCTGATGCCCCTAAAATCCTACTACTACTACTACTGTGGAAGACCATTTGCATTAATTAATGACAGCAGGTTTCACCGACTGCAAGTTTCTGCCCGTTGGACTTAATATACTTAGATTTTTGTACAGCCGCAGACAGTTTTCATTCCATCCTAAATATCTTATAAATATTATCTAAGGATATGTGTTATCCAAAAGTGCTATTTATTTTTGTCTAAATTTTTTACTCGTTAGTTTAGTTTTCTTAAATCGAGATAAAGAGAAACCTCATAACAGTGTCTGCTATTACATGAATGCTGTTGCTATTTAAGAAAATTTACTAAAACCAAAGCAAGCGAATTCTTTCGGAAAAGTATATTTATATGTAAGCATGGGCCTGACCCACTGATCTTCCCAGTAGTCACCTTCTCTATTGACCTGCTACTCTGATTTTCACCCCCCCCAGTCCAGTCTTCAGTCATCCCCCCTCTGTCTAAGTCAACCGCGAATGTCCCACTCAACCAGAATTTATGCATCCAAATTAATGCGCAAACTCTCTCGGCCTCTCAACCCTAACAGCGTCTTATCCCTTTTTTTTTTTTTTTTTTTTTTTATAAATAAGTCATAGCCACTGAAATCTCAGGAAACTAGGTGGCAGGACCTGCCAGAGTACTTATCTTAAAAATAACTGGTGTACCTGGTTTGTCTCCACGGGGCTTAGTGTGGGCAACGTTGGGCCTCAGCAGGGGTCCAGCGGCTAAATGGCCAGATGAACAACGGTACACGACATTACACCCCACAATATCCGTACACTTTTAAATCTCTGGCGTTTACAGCGTACTGTAACACACGACAGTGTATACTACGCGAAGATGGGGGTTAACCCCTGGTTCTCTTAGACCTAAAATAGACTTTACACTTTTATTATTAGTAGTGGTAAAATGATGCAAGGAAGCAAGCAAGTCATACATCAATGCCGAAAAAATCTGCCCACTGTACTTGCCGTCCCTCTTAATAATATGTCCAATGCTTCCTTAAATTTACGCTAACTGTCCACTTTATAAACACCAGATGGAAAAAACCCTGAACACTTTAATCAGGTGACTGCTTTCCAGATGTTGCAATTTACGGATCTTGAGTATTTTTTGGTACGATTACCCTTCTGTGCCCCTGACTAACCTTGTTCTTGCCCGCCTCTGCACTCTTTCCAACAGATCTACTACTTTACTAAAATAAGACTTCCAAATCTGTATGCAGTACTCAAAATATGAGAATTGACAGAATGTATTGCACTTTTTAGCAGCCTGTGTACTTCATGTCGGACAACACATTTGTCCGACATGAAGTCGACAATTACACTCCAGTCATTTTCATTTCCCACCACCTTGAGAATGATACCACGCGGTTGTTATATTATTCTACATTACCGCTACACAATTGCTCTACATTGTCATGCATTATCATTGAGAAACCTGAAATGCTACTTTTGAGTACATCTACTTAATTTATTCAATAACTACTCAGCCCACCCTTTGTATCTTCAGAAAACTTGATTAAAATTTATCTCTTCATCAGCAGCGTTAATAAATATTGAAAATAGTAAGGCGCCCAAGATGGACTCCAATAATAAATTAGTCTATGAAGAGCAGTGGCCATTAAAAACCACGCTCTGTCTCCTGCAATCAACCATTTCTTTATTCATAGCAGTAATTTTCCCATATTGCCACACTGTTCCAATATGTACAGTCATCTCGCATGCGGAAGAGTATCAAACGTTTTACTGAAATCTGGGGAACATGATAGCAAATTTATTTCTTATGGTTCTTTCTGTATATAAATATTTTTTTGTGTCTATAAATTATTCATCTGATTACTAAGCTAGATTAAAGGTTTAATGTAATAGATATTGTAAAACGGTTTGCTGCACTTAATGAAGCTACCAAGAGAAATTTTTATCACGCAACGCGCTTCAGAAAACCTCGACATGGCCAACTTCGAGATTAAATAGTGTAGAACTTCAAGACGGTCCCCAATTCGTTTCAGTTATTATTAAGCAGCTCTTGAGAAAAGGAAGTCACTGCCTGTTCAATCCAGTCTTTTTAACTGTACAAGGTATTCGTGTAATGATTGCGGCCTCCAGGGTTCCCCCTATATACCGCTGTATCTTCTGTAGTTTATTTATAGCCGGCAAGTGTGTGTAAATGTATGTGAGTATGTTTTAGTGTAGGTTCTGATGGGTGTTGTTTGCCGGCCCTGGAGACTTTGCAGCCTGGAGGCAGGGGGGAAAGCCACCTGCGTCCAGACTCCCGTACCTTGCCACGAGGAGGCGCTCCAGGGGTTAGTAACCGCAAAGAGGGTTTCCAACCAGTGGTAAACCCGTGAAAGTTATGGGAAGGAGAAGTAGGACAAAGAAAGAAGAGAGATATTCTCTTAAGAAAGGAGCAGAAAACGGTAGGATGAATTAACAACTAAGAACAGAGAGGAAAGTTAGGTTTTCTCCGACTGGAAGAGGAGCCCAACCTCAGCCAGCCAGAGAAAGGAAAACTCAAGAAACAAATTTAATTGTGTCTGAGACACCAAGAAAATAACTTAACTTAACTTAGCATCTAATTACAAAATTTTCCAAAAATTTACAGTGAGAAGACGAGACTTCTGAGAAGCCCAGAAGAACTTGTCTGAACAATAGTTGGTAAGAGTTTTAAACAGTTACACTAAATAACAAGCAATCTAATAACCTTCAGTGATTTTGTTAGAACTGCAATTCTAGTATCTTAACACACAATGAGGAAAACTTGAGATTTAACAAGGCTATTAACTCCGAGAGTCATAATAAAATTAAGATCACAATTACATAAAGAGGAAGTTGTAATCCTAAACAATAATTTTTTTTTTTTTAATCCAAAATTTTGAGTTAAACAGGATGAGCTGTGTTTAGCATCTTTCGTCTTCTAAACACGGAGTTAGCATAGTTACAAAAAGCTGAGAAGGATTCTGATGTTTCCAAAAATTTTGGGAAATCATCTAGGGTGTAAACATTAGTGTCTAACATGAGCTGGTAACGTAAATCTAAATATATGTTGCAATTTAGGACTAAATGTTCCACCGTCTCCTCAGCTCCACAATGACAAAGAGGAGAGGGCACCAGTCCAAACCTAAAAAGGCGAGAGTTAAGGCCATGACCCGTAAGAAGAAAAGAGGAAAAAAAGTCCAGGTTGAAGCCAGGAAAGATTCTTAGATTTTAAAAAGACTTTAGGAAGGAAGGAGAAAGTAATTCTGCCAAGGGGAGAGTCATCCCAAGAGAGCTGCCACTCATCAAGGGCTAAACTGAGCAGTCGAGAAACTTCAAGGTCGGTAGAGTTATTATAATTATTTTCAAAAACACCAATGGAAGCAGGGGTAAGACGCCTCCTGTGAAATTTAAGAAATGCAAGGATAATTTCTAAATGAATGGGAAGGCGCCCATTCAGAACTAGCAGGGCATCAGTAGAAACAGTTCTACATGCCTTGCTCGTGGCCAAAAGGAAGGATCTTTGCGTCTGTAGAAGAATTTTAAGGATGAGAGAGTTTTGAACACGGGAACCCCACGCACCCGCGCCATATGTAACAATTGGGAGGAATATAGATTTGTAGTATAAACCCAAAGTTCTAGATTTGTGGTTCCAAAGAGATCTGGCAATGTGAATTAACCAGCCAGTAGTTGATTTAATTTTTACCTTTAGGAATTTGCAGTGTGGAATGAAAGAAAGACGATCATCAATCACCACCCCAAGGTATTTAAATTCACGTACAAGCTTGATTGTCTGGTTGAGGAGCCTCACCACAGGAGGACGATTACGATTTAACAGACCTTTTAAGAGAAGCTGCTTCGTCTTAGATTCAGAAATCGAAAGTTTATGAAGTGAGCACCATATGTGTAGATCATCCAAGATGTGGTTAGCCTTTGTTTCAAGCTCAAGGCGAGAATTCCCAGGGATCAGCAGGGCAAGATCATCAGCATAGGCAATATTAACAATATCGCCATGAGGGGCATTTAGCCATCCATCAAGGACCACGTTCCAGCAGACAGGGCCAAGAACGGATCCCTGAGGACAACCCCTAGAAACCGGTCTCGAAACCGAGCAGAAGCCACAAGGTTCCTATCTTGAAAGTAGCTGGAAATAAGGCTATAGATAGGACAGGAAACCTCGGCCCTTCGGAACCTCTCCAGGTGTGATATCTTTTTCGTTATCTTTTTCGCATGCACCTTGTTCTTTACGCAGCCTCATACAAAGAGAAATACATAGGTATAATATCCGCGGAATAAAGTTGCCATGGAATGCAACCATCCCAGATGATTAGTGGTTACGAAAATTTTTATTCAGAAAATCGTGCACCTGAAAGCTCCAGTGTGGTGGTGCCCTATTTTGCTGATAAAACAACATGGTTGCTTATGTTCCAGCTGGGGTACAATTTGAGCACATTTAAGTAATTTGTGGAGTTCACTGTGTTTTCGTGGAAGAAAAATAGCCCGATCACGTGGCTGAAGGACAGTTCGCACTACATGTTTACCTTGGGATTGTCATGCTCCTGTTGACGAATTGATTAATCTCTTTATATTGTGTCTGGTAACTTTACCAGACAGGTAGAATGTACGCTTCATCACTGTAAACGACATTTTCCAGTGTCCATCTTCGCCTGTGAGGTTGACAATGTGACCAGCAAATTCTTCTCGTTGTGATTTATCGTGATATTTAATATCCTGGAGGATTTGTACTTTGTAAGCATAAAGTTTAAATGTCTTGAAAATCACCCTCTGCAGTGTTTGTCTCAGTATTCACAGCTGCAGGTTCGCCCGGCGAATAGATTGTAGTACTATGAGCAAACATATCCTGAATTTCCAAAACTATCTGCAGATACATTAGGCCTACCTGTTCCTTTCTTGTGCAGCACACTGCTGGTTTCTTGAAACTGTTTCAGCCATCGTCGCCTCATTGATTGTTCCTTAGGTGGATCTTTCTGGAATACCCGTTGAAAATGTCTCTGTTACAGTCACTGGAGTCTTGATGTCCCACAGCCATAACTTCTGGGGTAAAGGCTCCAGTCGCATGAGAAAAACTCATTGAGATGCTTTGATAACTGCAGAAAACCATTTTAAGATACCTATTACAATGGAATATCTAATCGAGCTTAATAATCAGGTGAATAATTTATAGATATCCTATATTATAATATAGTATAATGAGAGATTTGTTCTAAAAGTTTAGAACAAGTCTCTAATTGCAGAAACAAAATGTACTGGATGTAAATCTAGATTACAGTAACTGGAAAACTGATGCAGCAAAAAGGAACAATTTCTGAAACCCAAGATTTACATTGAAGTGCGATCCTGGTGAATTCGTAAAACATGGGACCTTTCAGCTCCGTCTACAGCAAATTGCCTTTTCGAAAGTTTCACACGCGAGAAATCTACCACCAAGGGTAATACTGCCGTGTTTCCTTTTCACTATCAAAAAGTAAATTATAACTGAACATAAGCCGAGGTCCTATAACTTAGAACTCTGAGTTGTACTAATTGAAACAAGTTAAGTTTATTTTTTATGCGCACCTTGTCCGTTATGGAAATTAATGGAAACTAAACAAAGTTTAGAAGAAGCATCATGGTAGCTGAGGCAATGAGGCCTCATTATATCGTTTACATAAATTGCATGTATTACCTGGTCGATTTGACCGTTTCCCTGATAAAAATCCACCCCAACCTCGCCCGAAGGCCGATTAAGTCCGCTACAGTTTGCAAAAATCCCAAAACTTTCTTACATCGAGATGCGATTTCAACCCATGACTTTTCCTACACATTGCGGAAGAACAGCGATAGTAGTCACTGTGCTTGCCGATACATTTAATTTTGATTAATCATGCTGGTTCACTTCCCGCATGGGTAGTAGAGTCCATATACGTACTGGCCTCCCAACCTTGACAGGAAAGCCCCTGGTTCGAATCCCATCAAAGAGCCAGGATTTTTTATGGACTCGTTCACAACGTGGCTGAATTAGTCAGTCTTAGGTAAGTCGGTTGCATGGATTTTCTCCCAGGGATTTTCGTCCAGAAAACAGGGGAATTGACTACAGAACACGTGCAATTTACAGACGATATATGCGCAATATGGCCAAAGTTGCTGATGCGCCCAAAACAGTATAACAACAACTGGTTCACTCTTATATCCACTTACTGCCTTCATAAAGTTTCCAAAAAATTGTGTGTGGTCGTTCAAAGATTCACCTCAGAGTATCGTATTCCTCACTCCATTGCTAATGATCCATAAAACAATAAGCGTATACAAGTCGTTCAGTTCCTTTCGAATTCGTGAAATATCCATTTACTCCACGAAAATCAGATTATTTCTAAAGGGACTTCGCAAAAATATGTTATGCTGTTTATTTAAAAACAATTTTAAATGTTTAAAATTTAACAATTTTTCATGGTTTATCTGTATCTACTTTTATTTATTTATATAATTCGTATTTCTTATCATATTTTAGTTGGACAATTCTAATATACAGTAATTATAAGTGAAAAGAATCGTTATTTCTTAATGTGATTCTAAGACACTGTAGCTTTTCCCGTATCACCGAAGTTCGGAGGGTAAGAATGCATAATAATATTATTATTCTCTGAAGATTGTTTTAAAGCGAAAGATTGATTGCGCGTGGCATACACACACATGCAGAGATGAGGACACCAGCTACTGTAACTTCTAATAACATTAAATTAATCAGTTTTCAAGAGAGGGTCTAATATAACGTCGAACTTTCCTACCGGATATATATACAAGGTCCTTGCAATGTTGAATAGCGTCATTCATTTTCTAAATCAAAGCGGTTTTTTTATCTTCGCTTTAAATCCAGCCGAAAGGTCTTATCATTTTCGACACGACTGAGTTTTGCTTTATATTCGTCACAAAGTAGCTGATGCCTAACGCGCATTGTGCGCTGCTCTTTTGTTGTCTGAAGTTTTTCTTATTCAGAAAAATAAAACGGGGGTGGGGGAAGCCAGGAACGACACGACATTTTCTGAAAACATTGTACTTGGGCTGGAATGATGTCGTGAATATTAAATCGGGTAAAACTATTTTCACCGACAGATTATAGCTGCATAATAGAGATATTTCTGACACAGCGCGTTTTTTCTTTTTATAACACTTAGCATCAAGTTCGAGGATTCCAGTTATAGTTGTTTATGACTGAATTCCGCCCACCATATGAAGCTGGTCTCGCCAAGAAATGTAGCAGATGTAACCAGAGTAAGATGTTGCTAATTATAATTAATGCGCAGAAATTTTAGTATTCTATGAGCGAAAATCTGAGATATGTACATTTTAAATCTTTATTATTGAAATTCGCTTAGGCCAGTTTCAAAGTTCCGTTAAATCAACAGTTGATTTAATCTTAAGCAGGACAAGTAACTTCTTGGGGCTTCCGGAATTCTTCAGTTTTACGTAAGCGGTGTGACAGGATAACTCAGAATTCCTTCTGGACATATCTTTATTTTTTGAAAATAAAAATGTGTTGTCGACCTCCCCTTAATTGCTCTCCATAGGTGTAAACCGGAAGTGTTGAGAGGAAGGGTGAAAGCGGCTATGCGATCTTAGTGGTCAAAATCACTCAGAAATTATTGTTTCTCCGCAGTGTGCTCGGACGTTTTCTTAGCTCTGTATAACTCACAATCAACATTGACATGCGCCATTTTTATGGATAGTGAATATACGAGCTTTTCAAATCAGCTAGAAATCAGCAGCGGTGAAAATCATGTTTCAAGGTGAAAAATTTTGGAAAAGTTTCCTTCCGCGTATCAAGTCGTTTAAGTTGCTCAAAGAGTTCAGGAGACTTTTGAACAAACATATAACCATGGGGACTAATTAAAACAGTGACAAATATTTGGACGTTTTAATTCAGCTTATATATAAAGTATCAATACCAAAATCCTGAGACCCGTCTTAAGAAGTCCTGTCTTATTGTCTTAAGAAGCCCTGTCTTATTATTATATAGAGACTTGGCGATTCCATTTAAGTATGTTAATGTTTGCCTACATCCGGAATATGAGTAAGTTTCTGATAGAATTAAAGATTTATTAACACTACAGACAAATGTCTGCCAAAGTAAATGACTGATCTTTTTTGGAGGTTTATTTATTAAAACATTTAACTTCAACTTATAATGGATTAAATGTTATATATTTTACTGGAATGAGCAACTGTCCACTCGTTATATCCTGAGAATAAAATATTTATTCATTACTAGACAATTGTGAGTCGGAGATCACAATCGCTCGAAAGTACTCGACTGCTTTGCCTGGAGTGTGGAAACCGAAAGTTCCGCAAAGTTGCTGTGCAAAGCATGTGCAAATCTTGTTCTAGATTGGCTGAACTTTCCGCAAACTGGCCCTGAAGCAAAGCGGCGAGTTCTTAACAGAATTGTACGAGTAATTGCATTATCCTATGCTTATATCGATGTGATTTGGGTCTGCAATGTCTCTCTCAGCGGAATAAGCAGATATTGTACCTTTGCTGCGCTAAATGTCTTTCAAGTCTTTCTTGAGGGGTTTAATGAACTTAGCCACTAAAATAGAGTTCGTGACCGTCTTTCGTGAACCTTTTAAAGTTAAATATCAGTACATTTTAGTAATATTGTAGAAGAAAATGCCAAAATGTAGGAGACTTCAATTCGCCGACATCTAAATCAGCAGTTCTTTACATGACATTCTCCCCATTTTTAAACTCAAAAGTGCATCATCAAATTAATAATTAAAAATTAACTGCGCATTTTATGAACCCTAAATGAAATCAAGCCAAATTCGAATTCTAGTATCGGTGTGTTATCCCTTTTCAAATGGAAAAATTGTCAGTAGAGGGCAGCATCATGTAGCTATGCATTTCACTGAAGGGAGTCAGTCTAATCAATTTCGGCCTGGAAGTAGCTGTGGTAAGTGAACAATTAGGAAATTGTTTGGAAGCACTGGTATGACAAGCTCCATGAATTAAAACATACATAAATACACCAATTTGGCTTCAACTGGTTATATTTGTGTGTGGAAGAGTAGCGAGTTAAACATCAGTTGCTTTGTTGGGCGTTATCGTGAAGACAGAGAAGCAGATGAAACTCACAAGACCATGAAATTATCCCATTAGCTTTCCTAAACTTCGGCTTACTTTCTGTTCCCAGGGAACTTAGTGTATTATGAAATCTCGACACCGTAGAAAGTAGAGCCAGATACTTGCGTACAATATACTTCTTTACTAACTCTTCGCTGTTGGAAAATGCTGCATGCCATAGTCTTTTGTAACGTCTGGGCATGTTCATGGAAAACACTTTCCTGATCGATCTTTCTTGTTACCAGAGTCAATATCCATCGATTTCCGAGTCCCTAGACTTGTTTTATTTTTCCTTTGTATTTCATAATGTTTCACCTCATGAGGGACAGGATAGAGCGAACCGTAAGTGCGCAAGACTTTCGTATTCAATCAATAACGTTCACAAATTCCACAGAAAACTCTGAGCTAATTTAGAAAGTGGACAATAGGTAAGCGTACCTGAAAAATGCGAGTGCGCTTTAACATAATTCATCGAAATACAGCTACATAAAAAAGCGTTATTTCTAGAGTTTTATAAGGATATTATATGTCCTAAGTTTTCATATTATATGCTGTTCGGTTCCTTTTCACTATTTTTAATTTTTCTTGCTGTTTCTGAATTACCGCTGAAATTGTTTTTCAGTTTTTTTTTTTTTTTTTTTTTAATTTCTGCTGAATTGGCATTTTTATCTTTATCAAAATTAGAAGGTTCTACAGATATATTTGAGGCTGATTTTTCCAGGTATTACAACTTGATAATCTGGCTGCTGGTTTCCCTTGGAATACAAGGGAAACCAGCAGCCATGGTTCTTATGGAGTATAAAAGAACCACTTAACATTAATCACAGAAGCCTTGAATGCTTGTATACCATTAATCACATTAATCACTTTCTTGACTAAGAGAATCTACAAGTGAAATCAGATAATTGTATGTCTATTATATAGTATGAATCAGAGCTGTAATACTCAATACGTTCTACGTTGATATTAATATTTGTAATATAATAAGAGGAGTTTGCCTCAATATAGTACGTAGAACACTTCCGCATGGTACTCTCCAGAAATTAAAACGAATAAATTGAAAAACTTACATTAGAGTAACAAATAATTAAAAACTAATTTAACATAATTAACAATCAATTTAACGCAATTAAAAAGAATCTAACGAAAAAATTGCAAAACGATTTTTCTTCCTGGAGCTGACAACGCTTTACGACCGTTTGTCGTGATCACAAGAACGAAAATTACCGAATCCGGTTGAACCTGAAACTTAAATAGTGATTATTTGTCTTCGCGCATGCGCGTAAAGGTCCACGCATCGGAGATCAAATATGGCCGCCGAACATTAACAGAATTCTCGCGTAATTTTATTTCTACGGTTTCTGCAATTAATAGTCGCGTATAATTACGTTGAACATTAAGTATTTTGGCCTCGTTAAATAAAAAATAGTTTTTCGTTAATGGCATAAAGGGCTAATTCTGGCGCTGCTGAACGAGAAGCACGAACTTGAGGCTTCATTTTGATTTACACCAATATTCAGAGAAATTGAATACACATGACAGTTCAGCTTTACGAGAACTTCGGGGAAATAAGGACATTATTATACAGAGGGCAGATAAAGGAGATACAGTGGTAATACTAGATAAACATGATTATATTAATAAGTTAGATTCAGTTGTGTCTGATACCTCCACTTATCGTGAAGTAGACCCAGCACTGTTTACCAATTTGGTCAATCAATACAATAAAAAGTTAACCACGTATCGACAAAACGACTACATTACTATGGCCCAGTTAAAGGAATTGAAGGCCAGAACATACAATATTCCTGCACTTCTCTGTCAGGTAAAATTACACAAGACTGGATTTACTATTGGACCTATTGTTTCCTACAGGAGCTCGATATTTTTATCCTTAGCCACACATGTATAGAGCATTATAAAATCCTTTAGACAGGTAATAAAATTTGGAATTAAGAACTACGATACATTATTTAATAATGTTAAAGACTGTAGACTTGACGACAATGATAATTTATTCTCACTAGATGTTACCTCGTTATATACGAATGTAAACGTTGAATACACATTAGATATTATTTGGGATATGTTAAATAATAATTCGATACCGATTAATTATACCAAGCTACGTGTTAAAGAAATTTTTCATTTAATTAAACTGTTAGTTGAGGCCACCTACATCACCTTTCGAGACAAGGTGTACAAACAAATTTTTGGATTACCAATGGGTTTGAGCCTGAGTGGCTTAATGTCAGAGATCTATCTCTCAACGATTGAGCAGATACATTTGACACCTTTTTGGACCCCGTATCACATACTATGGGAGGTATTTAGACAATGTTCTAGTTATTACTGATAGTAGTACTATCAAGAAACTATTATTAAACATTCGTTTAATAATATTGATTTTAGATTCAAATTTACATTGGAAAGGGAGGATACGGATATAAAGTCATTAAACTTTCTAAATTTCACGCTTACTCGGGACTCGAATAAAATCCAATTTAGCATCTATCGAAAACCTACAAACACCGGTATGCTTCTACATTATTATAGTTATCACCCGTTCACCTACAAAAGATCGATTATCTTTAATCAATTTCTTAATGCCTATAAATATTCAACGACGGATTCTGCTTTGGGCTCAGAAATACAAGTATTAACTAGCAGGTTCTTAAACAGGGGTTATCCCCTTTCCGGGGATAACCCCTGTCGAGTTCGACAAGGAGACACAATATCTCCGAAGCTGTTTACTGCTGCCCTTGAGGAAGCTTTCAGAAGATTAGACTGGTCGCAGAAAGGAGTCAATGTGAATGGAGAGTACCTAAACCATTTACGATTTGCAGATGACATTGTGGTCATAAGCCATGATCCCAAAGAATTAGAGGAAAATCTTAATCAGTTATGCACAGCTAGTAAGGATTTTGGACTAAAGATGAATATGGCTAAAACAAAAGTAATGATGAACAAGTATGCCACAGAAAGGGAAATAATGATTGAAGGAGCAGTAATTGAAAAGGTGGAGTCATATACTTATCTGGGACAAGTTATTAGCTGTGATAATGATAAATGGCTGGAAGTCAAGAGAAGAATAAATTTTGGATGGATAGCACTCAGGAAATATAGTCACATACTGAAGAGCAATATCCCAGTTTGTCTGAAACGTAAAATAATGGACCAATGTATACTCCCCATCATGACTTATGGAAGTGAAACTTGGGCACTCACCAAAAGAATGGAAGAGAAGCTGAGAACTACACAGCGAAGAATGGAACGAATCATATTGGGAATAAGACTGTTAGATAAGAAGAGAAACACATGGATTAGGCAACAAACTCAAGTAAAGGACATTCTTATCAAAACTAAAGAACTAAAATGGTCTTGGGCAGGACACATAGCTCGAAGACATGATGACAGATGGACTAAGAAAATAACAGAATGGTATCCAAGAGGAGCTAGAAGAAAACCTGGAAGACAAAGGCGGAGATGGATAGATGAAATTCATGAGTTTGTGGGTAGTAAATGGATGTCCAGTGCTCAAAACAGAAGGAACTGGAAAGTTGCTGGAGAGGCCTTCATCCTGCAGTGGATTGAAAATGGCTGATGATGATGATGATGATATCCCCTTTCCACAATAAACCGAATTAGGGTACAAACTCAGGATAGAATACAAAGTACTACACCAACCAACAATAGTAATATCAAAAAATACTTTATTTCTGTCCCATATGTTGAACAGTGGCACAAACAGCTTAACAGATTCTTTAAAGATACCGAATTTAAAATTGTAGCTAGGCCAATACGGAAGTTACACACTATACTAAACAATCGCTCGGTTCTTTCAGCGTTCGCAACACAAATTAATGATCTGGTATACAACATTTCTTGCGGTGATTGCGACTCGTCTTACCAAGGTTCGACGCGATTTTCTGTGAATATTCGTGTAAATCAAAATGAAGCCTCAGTTCGTGCTTCTCGTTCAGCAGCGTCAGAATTACTTTCATGTCATTAACGAAAAACACTTTTTTATTTAACGAGGCCAAAATACTTAGTGTTCAACGTAATTATACGCGACTATTAATTGCAGAAACCGTAGAAATTAAATTACGCGAAAATTCTGTTAATGTTCGGCGGCCTTATTTGATCTCCGATACTTGGACCTTAACACGCATGCGCGAAGACAAATAATCCCTATTTAAGTTTGAGGTTCAACCCTATTCGGTAATTTTCATTCCTGTGATCACGACATACGGTTGAAAAGCGTTGTCAACTTCAGGAAGGAAAATCGTTTTGAATATTTTCGTTTGATTCTTTTTAATTTTGTTAAATTGATTTTTAATTGCGTGAAATTGATTTGAATGGTGTTAAATTGGTTTTTAATTATTTATTTTTTACTGTAATGTAAGTTTTCGATTTTTCCTTTTAATTTCTGGAGAGTATCATACGGAAGTGTTCTACGTACTATATTGAGGTAAACTCCTCTTATTATTTTACAAATAAGTCTATTATATATAGCATATTAATTTTAAAAATCTAAATCATGCATATGTACAAAACTAGACCTATCTCAATCCATCAGAATTCGCTCTCCCTTCTTTGTACGTTTTATCTCTAATATCTTTTATCGGAATTAACTCACAGTCACAATGACTGTGAGTTAATTTACTGATTAAATTTAAGAAAAGACTGCAAATTAATATTTAGATAAATCCATTTTATCATCTCTAGCATCATTAATTATTATTTCTCTAAAGTAACTCATCAAGATAAGCAAGATAAATGTTATCCATAAATCTTACAGCATCCGTTATCCATTTTATTGAAATTTCCTTGTAGTAATTATTTTTTTTTATTACAATCACAATAAAACATATGATTTTACCGAAAAACAGCTAACAACTGGTTTTGAGACAGTGCATTATAAAATGAATTCGATAAACACTGTACTCAACTGGAAAACGCCCTTTCAGAGTCTTCCTCATACAGTGTCCTTCAACTAATCATAATTATCTCTTACTATTCCATTCGATTTCTCACTATTCGATTCCAACGCACCCCTTGGACCTGGACTACTGGTACCACCTCCACCAGTTGTTCTCGAACATATGCCATCATATCCAGAATCTGACATCTGTGATGCCATCAGATCCAGAATCTGAAATCTGTGATCTTAAGTATAATATAAACTATTGTGACGTAGAATACATAACTCTGGATAACGGCTGGTCATATAAAGTGAATTTGACGACCTCGCGAGGGATTTAAATCAACGCAAAGGGTCTGCTTTTAAGATCAGGAGCGAAATCCAAGAATCTGCTGGCCCCAGGAACAGCCTTTTCACACTATGGACATTGGCTACCCAGACTTCCGAAGACAATGTATTTTCAACAAAATTACTGTAATTAGAACTTTTTTTTAATTGAATACCACGCAACCGAGATGTGGTTGTTTATTTCCTCATCGAGGCAAAGCCTCAAATGATGTCTCCTTCATAACTGAAACCACTGTGCATTCATTCCTGTAGCCCATTCAGCACACTTAAAAGAAAACCGAAAAATTAAACTTCCTTTGAAAACGAAAATCCTGTTCAGTGATTATTGTCGGCTAATTTGTGTGGGGAGAGTTTAAAGTTATTGGTCTGTGACTTGGCGAACAAATCGATTAGAAAAAAAGTTTTGTTTTCTTATGCTAGTGGGATAGCCGATCAAGAAGTGAAGAATTCGGAATGAAAATTGTGGCCACCAAGACAGTTTCTGATACCTGCTTCAAAGAACATTAAAGATGAGCCATTGTTCGAAACAAAGTACCGTTTCCCCTTCTGAATATAAATGTAGGTTTAATGAACAGTTCGTCCAAGCCCTAAATAAAGAAGGAAATAGTTTCTTATGTTTACATAAGAAACAATTTCCGTCGCTTACATACCAAAAAATAAATAAATATATATATATATGTATATATATATATATCGAGGAATTTTGTTGGAACTCACATCAGTAAGCTGCTGCTAGACTGAACTTGAAGGGTCCATGAAAGCCAGAAAAAGAACGCTTTTTTTTGTAAAATAGTAAAACCCAAGATTATGAATAACATGGTGTTTGAAGGTACAATTCGTGCACTTTATCTCAACTATTTTCAATAAAATTTAGGAGTGAGGGAAAAAATTCCATAAGGATATAAAATAAATGGAAGAAAAGTACAAGAGATGGAATGTCAGTATAATGGCCTTACGAAGTCAAAGGGGCACAAGTTTATTCCAGTCCAGTGGATAAGGAATCGAATTTGCGACCATCTTTGCTTGGCAGGAGGACGTAAACTTTGATATTTATTTACATATTTTTATATAAAATTTATCTATTTGTAAAATCTCTAAGAAAAGGTCCAGCAGAAGCCTCCCCCGATATTTTTTATTCGAAAAATCATTCTGACGTCTTATACCAAATTTAGAGTAACTTTCTAAATTTCCATTAAAAATATAGTTCAGATTTCTTTTGAGCAGTAAAACATTAGACAACCCTTTTTAAAATGCAAACCGGTGTTAGCTAAACTGTTCTAATATATTAAACGCATTTTCATAACTTTCAACCTTCTACTCATTATTCCTGGTACTTGACAGAACTATTGTGGTATATTCCTTTAAAAATGCTGTTTTACAACATTTGTATCTAATCTGGGAATTAATTTTGCAGTGTTATCTTTCTTAAACACCCATTTTAATCCTCGACACTTAACCCCTAACCTTTAAAGTTCAATCACATCTGGATATTCGTGTGCTTTATTTATAATTTTAATTCTCTATAAATAACGTTAATCTTCCTTTTATTAAAATTTCTATACTAAAGCTTCTACTCCTCTAGGTTATTCCTTCATGGGTTTTAAAAGAATTTTAACTAAATCTTCTATCCTGGAGAGTTGTATACTTCACCGCGTTTTGTTGTTCATGGCGATTATCTTTTAGCTGGACCTAAGCTCCTGTGGCTTTGTGTGGAAATTTGTTTTGCTTCACTGTGCATTACATTGGAGTACTTTTTAAATAATTTTGAAAAGGAAAACAGGGCTCATCTCGAAAAATCCACTGTTTCTCACCAAAGAAAAGAGAGATCCCATAAGATGGTGCAGGGAATTTGCACGTTTCTTTACGATTTTAGTTTCCATAAACTAGTCTACTTAACAAAAATTAAATGATCCCACTCAATTGTTGATCACCTTTTGAGAGAGTGTTTGGTATCTGTAAGTAATTAGGCTTATTATTTATGTTGTTAGTTTGTCCTTTCTGACCCATCAAGAATGCAGCAATTGAACAAGATCGGTTCCTGTTAGCAGGAACCGGCCATGAAGCTATTGAAAGAACCTTAAGTTATTGAGGTTTTTTTTTAGTTATTAAGATTACAGTTGACTATCTCAGTCGTTGTAAAGTTGATATTTTACAACACATGTTCCCAAAGAATAATATGAGAAGGTTGTCCTTAAAATGGATAGCTATTTGTCCTTTATTGTACCTCTTTGTCTCTGGGGGTCTTCTGCTCTACTTCCAGCAGTTTAACATGGCCTAAAATTGCTCTAAGAGTTAGTTGGTTTACATGAAGGTTGATTTGTCTCTTGCAAGAAAATAGGACTGTCACTAACAAAAAAATAATGTATCGATTTTCTTCTGAGAAGCATTATTTATTTTATTTTATCCGAATTTATTATTGTTATTATGTTTTTCAAGTTAAAACAATAAACAGTAATGGTTAACAAAATTATATGTACACTGTAGAAACATTTTTACACACTTTCTATCACAATCCATGTCGGAGCAATATGGCCTTAGTTGCTAATGCTCCTAAAAACCAAATAACAAACAAACCATCCATGCATTTGTTCCATTATAGAAGTAAAGCCGTTATGCTGGTACAAAATAGCCAGATTTTGTACCAGCGTGTTCATGTAGCTTACCCCGAACAGTTAGCTTCGCGTCATCACCAGAATCAAACGATTGCCCTAATAGCAACCTTCAGAGGTTTGAACAAATAAAAGTTTAAATCTATGGACTGCATGCGGGATCTTCACGATGGCTTCCGCAGTTTGCTGATCGATGACATTGTATTATTGCAGTAGCAAGTTAGTTGTATTCTATGCATTTTCCCCCCCAAAAGTGTTTATTTGCCATTCTCGGTTGATTGTCAACCATTTAGACAGGAACTCTCCAATGATTACTCCAGACCCTTGCCTGTGAGGCGAACATTTTGGGACTCGTCCTTTAATCTCAGCTTCATAATCATAATACAGGATTTATGGAAATAACAGTTGTTTCCCCTGTTGTACTGATAAAATGTTTAGAGAAGATTTGTTTTCTCTCTGCTTTACTCCAAATTGGTAAGCATTGGCCACCATTGCCGTGTAGGTCCTGATCTTTCTTTGTATATAGTCCAGGTGTGGGAGGAAGGATAGGTTCTTATCTATTATTGTTCCTAGCTGCTTTAGTTCATTGAAAAGGTTGACTGTAATACCACGGATCTTGATCTGTGGTGGTCTTGTTGGCGCCAGGGAGCTTTTTAGCAAGATGGATTGAGATTTTTGTGGGTGATATTGTGAGGTGGTGGAGTCGTACCCAATCCATAAGAGTGCGGTGAGGGCGCGATTTGCATAGGTTTCAAGTTGAGCCCCTGAGTCAGCGGCCAATATTAGTGACAGATCACCTGCATAGGCCTGAGTGCGGACCTCCCCAAGGTCCATACCCAGGAACTCATTCAGGACATAGGTCCAGAGCAGCTGGCCAAGAACCGAGCCCTGGGGACAACCTCGGTAGATTTTCCTCTTCACTTGCCAATAAGGTGCCTGGACCCTTCTGTTAGTTAGGTAGTTTTTTATGCAGTTATAGAGGTTGTTAGGGAGTTGCGCTTGTTGCAGTCGGCCGAGGACGCTCGGCCACCAAAGGGTGTCGACCGCCCAAGCGAAATCGACTGAGATAACTAGGAGGTACTTCTTGTCACAGTTGTTGGCTGCGTTGATGAGATTTTCCAATGCATCGACAGTTGATCTTCCTGGCTTGAAGCCATATTGATTCGGAGCAGGCATCTGTGCAACACTGTAGTGGTTGTCTATTTATTGACGGAGTAAATGTTCAAACGCCTTGCTTAGCACCGAGAGTAGGGCGATGAGCCTATACGAGTCAGGAAGTTCTGGAGGTTTAAAAGGATTCTTCCGAATTAGGCGAATACCTGCCGTCCACCAGTCTGATGGGAACCACCCCCGTTGTAGGCAGTGGTTATAGAGGTTTAGAAGGAGGTGTGGGGTGTATTATGCTACTTTTTTTTTCACGATTTCCGGTTCTATCGGGTTAAGTCCTCGGGTTTTTCCGTTTCTTCTCTTGTTGACTGCGAGATGGAGGTCAGTTATGGTGAGAGGGTTCTCTGTCCGGGTAGAGTTGTAGTTTTCATTTTACAGGCAAATCTGCTGTTGTTTAAGAGAATTTTGTTCGTCTAGTTGTTCGAATAAGGTGTTGAGGATGTTACTGAGTCACTCCAGGTGGTAGCCATTAGCCCTTTTGTGGTTCTCGTTGGCTGTGGGGAGCAACAAACAAGCTCCTCACCTCTGGGGAGTTTGTTTGTTGTCATTTTATAAACAATTCCCCAGGGGTTAGTGTTTTCTATTGTTGAGACCAGGTGCTCCCAGGACTGCTTTTTGCGTTGCTTGATCATCTGTGTAATCATTCCTGGTCTCACGGTATTGTTGCCGCAGGTATTCAACTTCTGCAGGTGGCCAGGTCCTTCTTGCCCTCTGGAAGGCACGTCGTTTCCGATTTACCTCTTGCCTCCATGCCTGAAGTTCTCTGGACCACCAGGGGTCATCTCCTGGAAGGGAATTTATTTTCCTGATGGTTTCATTAGCTGCACTCACGATTGCATCCGTTACTGCCTGTTAGTGCCAGTCTGGGTCTTGGGGGTTCTTAGCCAGTAATTGTTGCTCTTTTTCGGTTAGCATCTCCTTAAATAGGTTCCAATTTGCCTTGTCCGTGGCGTAGCGTTGGAGTCTCTGTCCTGTGATCAGGGTACGGGATATTGTTCTGTTCATGTTGAAAGTAATGACACGATGGTCGGAAATATTCCACTTCTGCACAGTCCAATTGGTGATGTAGCCTGCAAAGAGTCTGGTTTTATACGGTTACATCTATGGTGGCTTCCCAGAGGGTGCTGGAAAAGGTTGGCAGATTGTTAGGACGATTATGGACGACCAAGTTTCTGTTTATGATGAAGTCTTCTAGACGCTGGCCGTTTCTTACCCCCCGCCCCTGCATTCCTCGGTTTCGCTGTGCCAGAGCGGAGAGCGGCAGTTTACGTCCGCACAGATTAGGATTTTTGCTCCTTCTAGCTCAGTGAGAAGGTGTTGAAGGTACTGGATAGCATAGTGAGTGACCAGTACCAACGATTTCGCCTAACTGCCTTGCTTGATCCGTCCATTGTATTATTTAAAAACGCATTAATCGTTTTTAAATAATACATTAATTAGCTAAAAAATCCTCTGCGCGTTGCAGTAGATCACTGCTTTTGATGGTCGATGAAAATCCACTTAACCGATTGTTATACATGAACGTGGCACCACTTCTGAACATGTTAATTCACCATCTGACTGCCTCCATATAGTATCCTCCCTGACCACCTCTCCTTCCGCTGTTAAACTTGCTATCAAAACATCTGTTCGTATTCCTACTGTTGTGTATCCCGCAGTTTCAATTGCAATGAAAATAACTCTTAGGTGGTAGAAGCCAAAAATTTGTCCCAGAGATGACGTTAAATATGGTTCCTTTTCTAATGCATATGTAATAGTTATAATAAAATTAAATTACAATAAAATTAAAAAGAATATGCCGCATATATTCGCAGATTGTCTTCTGGTGAATAACGACAGTCGAGATTATTATGAACGTATTTTTTTCAAGTTTAATAAAATAAACCACCTGCCCTGCATACGTCACTGGTCATATGTAGACTTTTATACATTGTTGCGTATTAGAATGAATAAATTATATTTATCCCGTTATTTAAAAATGTTACACGACGTTTTTTTTATGATGGTGGTTTTAAGGAAAAGGTTAGATGAATCCGTAATAAATACAAAAGAAAATATCCATTCTTCAGCATTCTTTATAAAGCCAGTGTGTTCGCTTGACGCGAGGGTGAAAAACATCTTTTGTTTAATACGGATGTAAAAAAAGAATTTGACGTCTGAAGGAAGTTCTTAGGTCACTACAGAAAGCGAAAATTGCGTGCATGCCGCAGGAGAGAAAATTTATGGTAGCTGGACGACATTATCGAAGCACGGGAAGTACATGTCATTCACTGTCAGCTATTCGAGCACTTTACATTCTGGGATGTCGCGAAGGTGTGTCCGGGCAAAGAGCTACTGTATGTTTGTTTTAAATATCAGGAAAGATACTACACAGTATTTTTAGAATATGGTAGATGACAAAATAATTAATGTTGTGATGTGAAAGCCAATTTTTGCTAAATCCAGAAACAAGAAGATTGTAAGATATAAGATCTTACAAGTTAATTTAAGTGAGGATAGCGGGGTTGACTTTCGCAAACTGAGAGATTAATTAGAAAAAAACGTTAGATATAGTGATATTGATAGATGAAAAATGTTACAAATTTAATAAAATAAAGGTAGTGGGTTTTTCGCAAGGTGAGATTAAATCAGGAAAAAAATTAATGAAGGGATGGGGTAAGCGTGAGAATAACTAGTAGTAGGCGGATAAACCTCTAGCTCCCAATATACACGAAAACAAACAGGGACAGCAGGAATAGGTAGCGGGGGTCATTTGTGATCGGGGATCATAGGCGTGCAAAGGGTAGCTCGGGAGCAAACAATAGGATGGGAGACCGGATTAGTCGTAGCGGTTCCTGTGTCGGTGACATCGTTAGTAGGGGCACTTCAAATGTTCGGTTTCAAATTAAGGCTGGCGTTTGGCTGTCTATAATGGAAAGGTTCGTATTATTTAGAAGGCATAGTGCGAAATGGAAATGACTGTTTATGAAGGTGGCCGGTCGACATCAAAGGGGAATACGGCCTGGGAAGAAATTAAAGATATTAAAAAGGAGGTTGGATCGCGCGCTAAAGGGACAGCATGGGAAAATGATTTTAGCGAATGAAACGGAACGTAAATTTAAATAGAAAGGGGAAGATTGGTTGAAGTCCCGAACGGAGGCTGGCCAGTAAAAAGGTGCGGTATGGAATCCAGGGGAACAAAAAGAGAGAGCGCTGGAGAAAAAGAGTCCTATAGCGAAAAACAAAAAAGAAGTGGCAAGAGTAAGAGGGAGTGTGACCAAAGGGGGTAGTCATGGAGATGCAGAGTGAAAGGAGTAAGTCGGGCAATGCAGAAATGTAGGGAGTGCAAAAAGGGCCCTAGATAGAAAGGGGAAAATAGTTAAGAGCAGAAGTAACGGGAAGGCCAAGGATGATAAGAAAACGAGGTTATGAAAGACAGTTAAGTGTGCCAGGAAAGGTAACGATCTCTTGGAGCAAGATGCATCAGAATGATCTTTAGTAAGGGAAGAGTTGCAGATTCAAACAGGAGACAGGACGTCAGACCCATGCAGCCAAGAGTTCCGGAAATTTATGTGTAGCTGATTCAAGTGAAAGCAGATGAAGGAGAGCCATAGAAGATAGCATAAGATGGTAGCCTGAAACCTCCCTGGAAAGGAAAGAAAAGGATAGAAGTAGGTGAGCGATATATATTAAGTACTCTAAGTTAACAAGAAGGACTCTTCGTGAAATAGTATAATAATTAACGAAAAGGGGGTAGTGCTAGAAAGTAAAGAAAGGGAAACTTTATCTCTGAAATAGAAATACTAACAGTTTATTATGTTAAAAGCGGTTAGTGTATAATGGAAGGGAAACTAAAGAATTAATAGTAGATGAGATTGATATAACAGATAAGTGTTAGGAAGGGTAATAAACTTACAAAGATAGATTCTGAATATGTTTTAAAGTTACAGACAAGTAAGTTGTATGAGAAACTTCGAAATGTTTTATTGATGTAAATTGTTGGTTTATCTGAATGAACAGTGACAAGTAGAGACTTTAGGAAAGTTAAGACTTGTCTACAATTATATTGTAACAGAGTGGTGAGACCGCAGAGTATGTTGATGAAAGTAGTATATTTGATTGTTAATATATAAGAAACGGAATTGTATCCAGGAGTATTGAAATGAGTATAGTGAATGTATAAGTGTTGGGAGTTAATTAGAGCAAGAAGAATGAATCAGGTGTTTTCATATAATGGTAAACTCAGATTATCTAGTGAATGTAAACTGTAATTAGAATGATTATGCAAGGTATCTCTGAGTCGACTTTGTATATTAGCAATGTATGTTTTCTTTTATTCAATTGTATATTATGTTGTAAGGTGTATGTAGTAAATTTCATGTTTTGTTTTCACTTGAGTCCTTTTAGTCTAATCAACACACGCCTTGCTTCCCTAGTTAAGAGCTTGCTCTCCTGCAATTAGGCGAGAGAGTCCTGGTCTCTGATTAAGGAAAATCAATGGAAATTACTCTCAAGAGCTTGAGAATCTTCTGTGATATTTGCAGAGCATAGCAGTCAGGTGGCAAAGAGGTGGGGTCTTGTAGGTGTGAGGGCACCTAAGAAAATCTGAGTAAAATGTATAATAAGATAATAAAGATAATAAAAATAAAAGGATAAAAAAGAAAGCATTAAAATAATCCCCCCACAAGATCTTACTTGACAGATCTCTTCTCACCAAACAGATCTATGCAAATAAACTCCCCCATATTTATTATGCACTCTCACGGCGATCAAAGAATAGAAACCTTCCATACAGTAACTGTTCAATCATTATGGTGACTGTTAGAATCATATTTCCATATTAAAGTAGACACAATGGGTGTTCACTTTGCTCTCTTGGGAAAGAGAAAGTTGTAGCTGAATGGACAATGCATACTTGATAAGAGAGTAGTCACAGCTGGAGTTCTTCAAAGTGGCATCCTCTTGGGATTGTTATTCACTCTATTAAAGCACTTTATTAACTGCTATTATGATAAATAACCTCTGTGATGATAAAGTCACTGTTCAAATCCACTCTTAATGGTATTTGCTTGAACAGAATGCAATTAATTGGCTTCCATTGTTTTTTGCTTTAGTGTACATCCACTGTTAAAAACACTTGGTTAAATTATCTAATAAATTTATATGCATAGGCTTTATAAGAAATGGATTGGGTAGTAGTGATTTGGTTCTCTTCGACTTATTGCATTTGTTTATCCTTTGGCAATTTTCGTGTATAAGAAGACCATGTTTATCGTGAACATGAATTTTAACCGGTGTCAAGTTTAACAGATATTTTTACTGCATGGTAATACTCAGCAAGGAACTGATTAGCTGTGGTTTAATTTGCTGTTTTATCTAATGCACAGGTTGCTTGTTTATTGGCTTCATTAAAATGATAATAAAAAATAAAAGTTAATGCCTTTCTTTCATGCTTTTTTTCTCATTATACTGTACTATTTTATTTTAAGAAAATAGCAGAATTTTCCGTTAACTCAACTCTAAATTTTGATTTTTTGTAACAAAAATGAGGTCCTTGTTTGCCTCTTTGCTCATCATTTGTAGCTAGTACAGTGATTACAACCATTTAATTCCCAAGGAAGGAAACATCTCATCGGGCTGAAATCGCTGATAACCAGTTGCACTCCCACCAAACACAGACCTGAGCCAGCATATCCAATGGTTTTCCTACCGAACGAACGCGGTGGAAAAAAACCACAGGAATGTCGACACCCTCCAGAATAAGGCCAATGGCACAATCAATTGCAGCACGAGAAACTGTCTTTCGGTTTTAGCCTCAGGCTTAAACCTCATCAAGTAATCACAGTCCTGCTAGACCTAAATATCCATGCTGCAGCCTATTTGCGAGCCAGAAGAAAGACCCATGCTTTCAAACTTGTGTATGAACAAGCAGCCTACCATCTATAAGTAAATCCCTTTTCGTGCGTTTAGGTGTCATAATTTGTCCTTACTACGAGAATCGAAACCATACTTTCCTACATGGCATCTCACCAACGATCAAGCCTAAAATTAGCTCCAGCTGAATCCATACTGCTTTCTAGCTCAGAACTGATGAACACACTGCAGTCAATCTTGCCACGAGTACATACTGCTGATACGTTCAGTATTGCGGCTTGTTATCGTATTGCCATACAACAGGGAGATTTAGGAAAGCCAGTGTCGTACTCGGTTAAAACTATAATCACCATCAGTGTATCTTGGCCCAACCTAGTAAATTTGCTATCTGCAGCCAGAATGAAGGTTCTTCACAGAACAGAAGTGATATTATTTTCTTTATTTTCTTAGAAAATCAAACTGATACTATCCATCACCAAAACCTGGTTAGAAACCAATTAGGAGTGCATCGTTGTTTACTCCGTCAGAATAAATAAATAAATAAATAACGTTTGTTACTAGTAAATGTCTGTAATACCGGTTACAATACATTACTGGTACATGCTCATCGCGGCAGCAGGGCCAGGAGCTTTACACTTAGATGGTGAAATGATTAATGTCAACTTGGGAATGTTATCAAGTTGAGTTTATCTCCAGAGCATGAGCTTGGAGATGGAGCCGAAATATTATTTTCAGTCAGGAGATGTTTAAATTAGTGAATGAGAAAACAATTGAATTCACTAAATGTAGAGTACTGATTATCACCTGTTTGCAATACTCTCTCACTCTGTCTGTATCTCCTGGGTCCCATCAGTGTCTATCCGTGACGTCATCATAGAAGTTACTAATTGGATCTGTATTACCTATACCTACCAGCTGGCCATCTATTGATTGGTGATTTAAACCTTCCAATTAAAAGTGATTATTTAGGAGAGCACATGATTGATTTCATGAAATCTGCCCAAATTCTTGTGACGAATGACATCATAGAGGAAGTAATAAACTCAACTTTTTTATTGAGATCTACACCATGCACATTATCTGATATTCCTGAAATATGTTTTAACTTTGATCATGATCCATTTGTTGCCTAGATATCGCTGGTCTCGAGAAGAGAAATTGTTCTCAAGGCATCCTAAACAGCTAGAATTATAAGTCCAAATTTTCTCAGTAGTAAAAATTAATATAGCATTAGTAGAGGCGTATGATGCAAGAAAGCAAGCTTATACACCATCAGCAAAAAAAAAAAAACACCTTTCCATTTCGCCCATCCATTCTCTCCAAATGTTTGTCCAGTTCTTTGAATTTATTTAAGCAAAAACTTCCATAACGACAGATGGAAGTTTCTTCCAGAAATCAACTACCCGCTGGGTAAAGGCAAATTTCCGCGCATATATTCTATAACTGTCTTTCCTCAGTTTAAGTTTATGACCTCACAGGATTGAAATCTGAGCAAGAGGAAAAATTCCACCAGAATTGAGTTTGCTCAAACCATCCAAGGCTTTATACACTATAATCAGATTACTTCGCAGGTGCCTAGTCTCCAGACACTGCAATTTGTAGAACTTGAGCCTTTCTTGTTAAGAGCACTCCTTTGTTCCCCTTACCAATCTTGTTGCAATTCTCTATACTCATTCTAGCAACTAAACATCCTTCCTAAAATGAGGCCTCTAGACCTGTGCGCAGAACTCAAGGTGTGGCCTGGCTACTGCCTTGTATAAAGGGATAATCACCACCTTATCCCTACAGCCATCCTCATATTTTGGTGTATCCCTGAACAGTGCAAGAAATAACGTTAGCCACAGCCATTCTGACGAGTTTGATTAATACTGTTGCATGCGCACCTTTAATCTAATATAGTAATAATCACATCCTACTCAAAGGCTGGGTGGAACAAAAATCATAACGGACCTTTTCAACTGAAAAAACTTCATAATATTTGGAACGAGACAAGTAATGTTACTGATCGTATATCATATTCTAAGCAGAGGCCAGGCCCAATTTAATAGAAATATTCAACAGCAATAACAAAATTCTTAAAAACTCAGTTACAAAAAATGGTACAATTCCTTACAATCATAAATGCCTCAGTAATCCAATTCAGGTTGCCCTCGACTAATAGGTTGACCACGTAACTAGATATGTTCGTCAGAGTATTTCCTCTTAACCTAGACCTTCCAGATGTAATGTCCCACCTGGATATCCTTCATGACTTACGTTTACCGCATCTCAACTTATAGAAGCTATCAATTTGTCGTCTACCTTCACAGTTGCAGGAGCTGACAGTATTCCCCATTCATTATACAATCACTCCTCACTATCTTCAGTGGAATACTGACGGCACCATCGTTCCCATTGAATAGATTAGCTTTCATATCAGGCCACCCTCAAAGATTCGCAACCCATCGCTTAGTAAGCATTACTGCCCAATTTCAAAGGCCTCAACCCCCACTGAAGTTATTTTAAAAACTGCAGAACTAAAAAAATGCCATCTCCTCACCAAACAGATCTGTGCAAATAAGCTCACCCATATTTATTATGCACTCTCACAGCGATCAAAGACTAGAAACATTCCATGCAGTGACTGTTCCATCATTGTGATGACTGTTAGTCATATTTCCATATTAAAGTAGACACAATGGGTGTTCACTTTGCTCTCTTGGGAAAGAGAATGTTGCGGCTCAATAGACAATGCATACGCGATAAGACAGTAGTCACAGCTGGAGTTCTCCAAAGTGGCATGCTCCAGGCTAAAGTGAATAAAGTTATTCACTTTATTATAGCACCACTAATCCTTAATAACCTCTGTGATGATATTTGTGTGTTCAAATCCACTCTGAATCGTAGAAATTTTTATCGATTTTGTTTTCATTCACTGGCCTAGTTGGAAGTTCTTAATCGAGTGTTACCTAGTTTTCATTCAAAAATTCGCCTTATATACTTCTTTACCCTAGTGCTTATTTTAATTACCAAACAACCAAGAAAGTCGCCATGTGTGTGCAATAGGGTGGGTTCAGTTCTCGTTTATGACGGTGCCTATCGTAATCTTTTCTTTAGGAGAACAGGAGGAACTGTATACTCCCCCGGACTTCCTTTTCGCCCTTATGCCTCGTGGCTTTAGTTTCCTTCGGCTAAAACAAACAACTTGGCTGCTCAGATTATATTTTTGGCATTCTAAACTTTGAAAACAATTTTGCATAACTTTACCGATTTAAGAAAGCAGACAATAACTGTTTACGTAAATAGCTCACCAACTTATCGTGGAAGAATTATTTTTTTTACTACCCCTCGTTGCTAATACAGTGTATACAGGGCGATTCACTACCAGTGCCACAAACTTGCAGGAGGTGTAGGGGCACAAAGACGAATCGGAATCACATAGCATTGCAGGGTCCGAAATGCTTTCGTCATGCGGTAGAGGACGTTGAACGGGAGGTCGCGTGAACAGCGATCCCGCTGGAAGTCAGCATTTGCGAACCGTTTCTGTTGAAAAAACAAAGTAGCAAAAGTCCTCCGGAGTGGATAATCCGCAGGCTCCAATGATTGGACGCGTTGCAGATGGTATGAACTCATTTGGTTTGTTGACAGTATCCTCCATACAGTGGATTGGGAAATACTCAATCGTTGACCCTTCGCTCGAGTACTCGTACTCGGATTGCCTTCTGCAAGACGTGGGACATTCTCCTCATTGTCTGGCGTCCTCGTCGTTCGCTCTCGATTCATGGTACCTCTCGTGAAACAACCAGTCTCACGTAACCTTCTGTGTACACGTGCGAAAATCGTATGATGAGGAGCAAGCCTGTGCGGGATACGTTCCTGGTACAAGCGCAGAGCTGCGCGCCCATTACAGTCCGCAGCTCCATACGCGAGGTGCATGTCGGCCAGTTCAACGTTTGAATACTCGTAAATCCTACTGCCTCGGGAACCGGTTCGCCAATGCTGACTTCCAGCGGGATCGCTGTTCACGCAACCTCCCGTTCAACGTCCTCTACCGCATGACGAAGGCATTTCGGACCCTGCAATGCTATGTGATTCCGATTCGTCTTTGTGCCCCTACACCTACTGCAAGTTTGTCGCACTGGTAGTGAATCACCCTGTATAGGCACTAAGTAGAAAAGGCATAGGTTCGAATTCCATCAATGAAGCGAGGAGATTTTTCATGGGCTTGTTTTATAACTTGGCCGAGTTAGTCGGTTTCAGTCAAGGGTAGCATGATCTTGGATGTTATGCAGATAGCAGCGTCATCCTGTTCTTTTTTGATTGTCGCACATCTTTGACTGGTGACCCCATAGTTATTCGCATAACACATAACCAGCAAAATCTATTTTAGGAAGATATTTTAAGTGTTAGCTGTTAAAAACAATGTACCATACAAAATTCCGTAGATTAATTTGTATTTGCGTAGCTAGGTTATTGAATTAGTAGCTGATTCTTGACTTTTTTATAGAGTTGTTTTTATGTTACTGATACAAAGTTTCTATTAAATAGATTATTTTACATTTCTATAATATGATTTATTTTTATTCCCTCCATTTGAAACGTTTTCCTCATTATATGACTACAGTATTGTTTCCTTCTGTTTACTGCTCATTGAAAAGAAAGATCTTTTCTCTCCACTTATATTAAACTTCCAATTGTGCCTCATTAAATAAGATATCTTCTACCTATTACCAGCCATTGAGCAAGAAGATTTAGCATCATGTCTTTCTGATGTAATCACTAAAGGAGGTTAGCCCATAATTGGGAACTCAAGAACTCTCAAGGAGCACATAACCTGCTCTTCACTAGTCGAAGTTTTTTCAGCGTCAGATGTTATCGGCTACTCATTGATATTTTCTTCTTAAAAGAAACTGGTTTATCTTTGAGAATCATTAAATTGTTTAGATTTTTGAAGGGGGCGGAAGGTTTGAATTAACAAAAACAGAACTGAAGTACTGGGTAGAACTGTCTTAGTTTTTTGCAGTGTATACAGAACAGTAGGTTTTCCTTTCGAAATTTTTACCATTAATCTACATGGATTCGATGTGGAAACTGTAACATCATCCACTTTACAATCGGGAATTCTTTGACATCAGCAAATTAAATAATAATGAATAATCGTTTTATAATCTTACATATTAGGAAATTAATCCTGTACTCATATCAACGATCACAGTTGTCTTTAAGAATCCATTCATTGAAAAACAGTGGCATTTCTCTCTTTCAGTGCCAACATTTATTTACTGACGCAGCTAAACAATACCATTAATTCTATATGACCACAGTTTTTGGCCCCGTTATAACTAATTTTTATTTATACAGCTAGTCAGCTGCATGGAAAGTGAATGGCAAAAACGAAGCTTAGTAAAACTTATTACTTGCGACAGGCTGAGTTGTTATTTGAAAATAACGTTTCGTGATGATTATCCATGCATGAATTTTTGAAATGACATTACCTTTTACCACGTGGATAATGCAAAATTAGTGTATTAAATATGTGTTCTGTTCTAATTCCTAAACTTATTACAGAGGTGATATTTCAGGGTCCTTGCCGCAGCCCATCATGAGACCATACAGGACTGTTTACAGCTCCTCTTCTTCTTCTTCTTATTTGGTTTTTAGGAGCATTAGCAACTAAGGCCATATTGCTCCGGGATATACGGTGGTCATTCCATGACCTTTCCGCATTCTCCATATTTGGTGGTGACGGGCTCGAACCCCGGTCTAATCAAGAAGCGTGTGCTACGCACTGCTGCTCCTTCCCACCTGGCTACGGAGGCGCCTTACAGCTCCTCACTCTGCCTTGTCTAAGGCGCCTCCGTAGCCAGATGGGCAGGAGCAGCAGTGTGTAGCACATGCTTCTTGATTAGACCGGGGTTCGAGCCCGTCACCACCAAATACGGAGGATGCGGAAAGGTCAGGGAATGACCACCGCATATCCCGGAACAATATGGCCTTAGTTGCTAATGCTCCTAAAAACCAAAACACCACCACCAAAGCCTTGTCTAATTCAGACTTTGTTAGAGAAGCCAGGGCGAGGAGCTGTTAAAGGTCCTGTATGGTCTGATGTTGGGATCTAGCAAGGATCCTAAAACTTGATCTTTGTAATAGGAGTTAGGAAAAGTGCTTAATTACTAAACTGATTTTGCATTATCCATTTGGTAAAATAGTTAATTTTAAAAATTAATCCGTATATGCTATTCATTTTTTTTTTCTTTCATTTGCAAATTTTCGAAGATAGGTCCTCCAAAACAGTACGTTGGTTTCTCCACTTGTCACTCGTTTGGAGAAGTTTGTTGTAAATCCCTCAAGAGAACTGAGGCATTCTTAAATGCCTCTTCAATGGAAGCTATAGGTAAGATTACCTCATTTGGAGGAAGTAAGGTTTTCGCGCACAACATGCAGGTCCACCCATAAACAAACTGGAGCAATATAAAAATAAATTTTCTATTTATACTCCGGAACGACCACACGGTCAGAGGAGTTCACAATATAGAGAAAATACTGGAAACAACACCGTATTTAGCAATCACGGGCTTGAATCTGGTCAACCAAATCACGTGTACTAAAGCTCCCTCGCGCATTACCAATCGGCTACAGTGGCCGCCTGTGATGTTGATATTGATGTGGATATGACCTATGATGATGAAGCTCCGTAAAAATCAGTAATGATAACGATAATTCAAAGTTATATAGGGACCTCCGTAGTTAATGTTATGTATCCATTTCTGTTGGTTTTGTTAATAAAATAGTTTTCTTCACTGCCGGGTTAAATATATATCAATTCTTCAAGATATCAATTCTTCAAGCCTTCGAAACTAAATCTGAATTAGCTATAGTGTACGCCGATATTGAAGCTGCCTTTGACATTCTAGACGTCACAGCCCTTCTCAGTCTTCTGCAATTCTTCTTCAGGATTAATGGAGATCTACTAGCTTTCCTCACCGCCTTATTGAAGAATAGAAGTGCTCACCGCCTTATTGAAGAATAGAAGTGCCCACCTCACTTTGAAGAAGGCCCACTTTAAAAGAAAAATCAATGCAGGTGTCCCACAAGGTGGTGTCCTGTCTGGCCTTCTCTTCTCAGCTATTCTGATTCCTTTCATGAGTACCCGTGATGATGCTATAATATATGCCGACGATATAAAGTTCCTTACCTTAATCCCACCGTCTGCAAACCCTATGACAATTACGTCTTCCATCACAGAGAACTTGACCGCCCTTTCAACTTACTTGAAGATGTTTGGATTAAACCTTAACCCTTCAAAATCTGCAATAATGATTTACTCATTGAAACACCAACCAACAATAATTCAACCTTCAGTTTTAGGTACTCCCATCCCAGTAGTTACCTGCCATAAGGATCTCGGTGTCTAATTTGATCCGAAGCTGAAATTTAATGTCCACACAGAATACCTCCGGAAGCGATTTAACACCTTACGCTGGAGAGCGAAACAACACTTACTTCATTCCAACGATGCCGCAACCACTACCAGATATCTTCAAGCCACTGTTTTATCCGGGTATTTTATACGCCGCTCAGATTTGGGCATCTGCATCGCCCTCACTTCAAAAACCGGTGTTCTCGTGTGAATACTGGACCCTGAAATGGGCCACAAATAAGCATCGCCGACCCCCTCAACGGAGAACAACTGACATGGCTGAGCAGCTAAATGTACCCAGGCTTCCGAGGTTAATTGACAACAGGCGTTTAATGACCTCAGTAAAAATATACACAGGAGTGATAAACACCCCAAACATCTGGGATTTCTGTCAGTGGCACAATCCTCCACCATCCTTGAGGTCAGAGCCCACACTAATCCTCAAACACAACCGGTTGAAACTGTGTAGTCGGTTCCTACCTGCCCAGGCACTCCCCAAAATTCAGGCACTGCTCCGTCTTGGAGTCGACCTACAAAAAATGGCTACCGACTACAAATACCGTCACATGCTCCTCGAGTGGATTACATCGGTGGAACTGGGATAATTCCTCCATATGACGTTCAAGTCCGCATATTTTCATTATTATAATTTCTTTATTACATGTTTAATTTTGTGTATCTAATAATTTCTATGTAACGGTAAATTGTTTGCCAATTCATCTCATTTATAATGTAAAACTCCTGGCCATGTCGCCGTGATGAGTATTATTGTTTCTAGTGCATGTTCTGTACTTATCAGCAATAATAAAGAATTTATTTATAAATTCAAATACTTTTGAGTTGACTTAAAATGTTGAAACTTACGCCTTTCTCATTTTCACTGAATAAAAATTAAACTTTAAAGATCTGAGTTTAATTCGCACAAAAAATTGCTGCGCGTAATTTTAAGCAACAATTCTGACGCGATGTGATTTTGTACTACGTACCGGTATGGTTGCTAAAATCATCCTGCTTAGGTTATGCATCATCAAGTTATACGCAATTGTATATTCCACAAATCATCAATGAGATCATTTCTTTATCGTTAATGAGATCGTGATTCTAGCGACAGATTCGCTAAACTAGTGAGTAGTTGTGATTCCACCTGGTACTCGTTTACTGAAGTCTGAATTCAGATTCCTTCGGATATTGGAAGAATTTTTAATGCCCTCCTCCACCAACTGATGGTTACCCGTTAGGCATTTTCCATCAGCGAGTTATTTCGGATTTTTTAGGTTCTACAAATAAATACGTGAACCTACACATTCACAGAAAAATACATTATAAAAATGGCAGATAATATCATTTGAACCAAAGCAATATGACGAAAGTAGTAGATGGATGCGCCAAGAAATTTCTCCCAAACAATATATGAGGAAAATCGTCTGGTTCGCTCGCCCATGACATTCTCTGAATAAGACTTTTTTACTCTTTATCTTCCTAAAGTTCGCCCTCGTGGGTAGCGCAGTTGATAGAATCTCCGTCCCTGAATTCGAAGCCCGTCGATGACGTGAAGAATTTTTACGGATATTTTTCACAAGTCTGAGTTAGTCGGTCTCAGGCGAGGGTTGCATGGTTTTTGTCCCGGAAACTCGGATATTTCCTCCAGGAAACAGAAAATCGACCAAAGAACACACGCAATTTACAAACACATTATACAGGGTGTTTCAGTTAAACGTTTCAGAACTTCTAAGAGAGGTAGGGTACATCCTGACAACTCGAAATCATATAGCAATGTGGGGTCGGAAATGCTTTCTTGAAGCGGTGTTGTACACAGAAGCACCATAAAAAGAAAAGCGACCGTAAGTGAGAAATCGTTTTAATAATACATGAAAAGAAGCAAAAGGTACATGGATTAAAGTAAGTGTTCGAAGTTTCTTCAACCTCGTATTGCTTTCGCACAGTGGTACCTTGGAAAATGTGCTACAATTCCCCTTTTTCCTGCTGAAGTGTTATTTTCCGATGAGGCATCCTTCACAAGGGAAGGAATTTTCAACACGCATAACGACCATATCTGGGCGGTCGAGAACCCGCATGCAATACGACGTCGTGCAGCACAGATCCGATTTTCGGTCAATGTATGGGCCGGTATTATGGGAGATCACCTCATCGGACCTTACATGTTACCGTGTCGTCTAACCGGACCTATCTACTTGATCTTTCTGCAGCAAGTATTGCCACAACTTTTGAGAGATGAACAGATTTCTGCATCAACGCAACAGACAATGTGGTTCCAACACGATGGAGCCCCTGCCCATTATAGCGGAGATGTTCGTAACTACCTGGATGTCACATTTGGTCAACAGTGGATCGGACGTGGTGGTCCCGTGCGTTGGCCTGCTCGGTCACCCGACCTATCATGTCCTGATTTTTATTTCTGGGGTCATATGAAATCGCTAGTTTATGACACCCCTGTTGACAATGCTGAGGAGCTGGTTGCAAGAATCGCAGTAGCTGCCGAAGAAATTCGAAATTCGCCTGGAGTATTCCAGAATGTTCGGATGTCCATGCGTCGGAGATGTGAGGCGTGCATTGTAGCCCGTGGAAGAAACTTCGAACACTTACTTTAATCCATGTACCTTTTGCTTCTTTTCATGTATTATTAAAACGATTTCTCACTTACGGTCTCTTTTCTTTATGGTGCTTCTGTGTACAACACCGCTTCAGGAAAGCATTTCCTACCCCACATTGCTATATGATTTCGAGTTGTCAGGATGTACCCTACCCCTCTTAGAAGTTCTGAAACGTTTAACTGAAACACCGTGTATACGGCGCAGTGTGGCCTAAGTGGTTGATGCCCCTAAAACTTCTACACCAATTAAGTTCTATGTAAAGTATTTGAGGTGGTTGTTGCTGGTTTCATGGACCGTCATCATTTTATACCATATTTTGCTGATTTATGTCTATATAGGCGTGTTGTCATGTTCACTGCCCCATTTGCATGTTGTGTGAAGGGGGAACCCATGATTACTCATGTCAACCCTACTCCCTTCTCCAGAGGTTGGCTAACTACAATCCCAACTGAAGCAGGTTTTAAGGATTCCTCATCCCCAGCGCGAGTTGAATCCAGATCTCCTGAAAACAAATTTGAAATTCATTATTGACGGAGGCGCATTAGTTAGCACGACTATAAAGACATAACAGGCAATTAAGATGCCACATTGCTTGTTCTACCATCTTTAGAGTCACTGAAGGAATAGTACAGGAAGTACCACGAAATGTCTGAGAACAATCTGTATTCCTTTAAGAAATTAAAGACAGATTACAGTCTATGCAGGTTTGAAGTGCTTATTTTTTTCACTGTTATATATTTTTTTATATAAAAAGTGGAGAATAGTGAGGAGCGTCTGTGCATCATGTCGCTAAATGAACAACTTATTTCAATCCATTTTTCGCAGAATAAATTTGGTTACAGCGGCGGCAGATTTATTACACCTCCTTCACTGCCTGAAACACTGTCCGGAAAAAGCTATTCTGATGGATTCACCAAAGTTTTACTTTTCAAGCCACTCAGTAACCAAATTGAACTGAGTTACGGTGAAATTATTTATCGTGGCTCTTCAATAAATCGTCAGATTTCGTATTCTCACTAATTTGATAAAATAAATGGCAATTTGTAAGTCGATATCAATGCAGAGACATTTCAGCGAATGATTAGACTGTGACACGAATTTAATTAGGGGTTATAATGAAATTGCTTTTGTATGAATAATTACTAAGTGGTTTCTGCAAATCAGATATCAAACATTTCATTTCCATTCTTTCTTTTTTTCATATAAAGATACTTAATTGAAAATGCGTTATTTGTAATGGAAGTATCAACTGCATAATTTGAAGTACGTCGTCTCCTTTGGTGTCTTTGATAATATTAGACATTACCGTATATGGCATTTAGGTAAAATGACACATTTGTCTTGTGCAAAAAGATATTTATAATCATTTATGAATAAAATACGATTTTGTTTAGTTTAAAAAATATCGAATTATCGTGCAGAAATAAAGTTAATATTTATTTATTATAGGAGATATAAATAATAGATATTGAACAAAATAAACAATGCAGAAATTCGGAAATAAAGTCATCTAGTAAATCAGCATGTATTCAGTATGTTTCATCGCCTGTTTTCGTTATATTATCATAAAAAAATAAATAATAATGTATTGGTTAGAAGAAGAAACTTATATTTCTTATAACCCACTGGGAAAAGGGCTGCACGCTTTAGTTATAGGGATAACATGAAACGCATTAAAATATAGTTTCTACATTATTTATGATTGTGTGGTTGTTGGAAGCTAAGAGTTTGATGAATAATACCATTTTAGGATATGTAGAATCTGTAAAACGCACTTCGAAAAATTATTTACACAGACCCATAAACAAACAAAATTATAAATTTTCTTGGATAATGGCATTTAAGATTCGTTTGTTGTACGACTTATAAGGAACGAGAAGGAGATAAATAAGATAAATATTCAATGAATTTAATAACTTCAGTGACCAGAAAGGGAAGAATTTATCAATAGAAGTGGTCTTATTCTAAGTGGCATCACTTTTATCTGACGTTTCTAGGGATGATACGTCAAATAACCATGTACCAAACTGATAGAAACTTTAGGTCTTAATGACAACTTAGAAATAATGAATATCTTAGAAAACGTAAGTATAGATTTAGTATGAATTGTTTTGGTTAAAGGAAGTGAGGTTTTGAATAATTTTTGATCAAGAATAGGTCAACCCATTTTAGGATGGAATACGCGATCGAGAGTAAGTTCTTAAGAGTGGTAGCAGAAGAGCAAGGCCGTTTTCAGTAGCCATTTCCTTTACAAATCATCTTATCGTCCTCCTTGTCACGTGTGAATTAATATGCATTTTATAATTTATTTCAAATATACAAAACAACATGGCAAACCGACCGAAAGTCAGTAATTTCCACATGTTTGAGACGCACAGTCTAGCAAATATTATTAATCATTCAAAACTGGAAGTTAATATTTCACGAAGATAGGCAACAAAATCATACTGAATACAAATTGTTCATTCTTTTGTTGTAGTTAACCCCGCGAACCACCCGTTAAAATTTAAGGTACTACTTTACATGTTTTTTTTTAAAGAATACTTAACTTATAACTATAGTATTCACCTGTAATATTTATCAGCATACATTTTCAAATATATTTCTTTCAGTGAAATCAATTTTTAAATAATATTTTATTACCAAAATTAAAGACAGTAATATAAAGATCAGAAATCAGGTTCCAGATTAATGTTCAGTGCCTAGTTTATTCTATCAGTAGGGCTTGATCGTACCGCACGAATTACTTGGGCTTTCCAGCACAGCTCTCAACCGATTTTTGGGTTTCAGATAATTTAATTAAAATTTTATTGAAATCCTCTTTTTAAAGGCTATGTGATCTTCAATTCGTTGTTTCCTTTCAGAGTCTGAAAGCCCGTTGTTTATCTCTGAAGATTGTGACCTCTTCATTAAACCATATGTTGGGTGTATTCGTCATATTTACTATTTCTAATCTGCACCTGTTCATATGATGTATGATAGGATGCTCGCTAGTTTTGTTGTTGCCATTAGAGAGCCTAATAATACGGTGCAAGTCATGAAGTAAGAAAATCCAGGATGTCTGATTCTTAAATTTTTCAGAAAAAAAAATGTTCTCTACTGTATTTTTGTACTTATTACTTCGTCGTTTGATATTATAGAGAAAACTAAACTGAACGCTAATTGGTGAATGATGTGATATCACTTGACTAGCGTTGTGGTACACGAAGTATCTCTAGTTGGAGAAGCTGCAAGTTTAGTGATCAATCACGCTTGCATTTAGTTTTCTTATTACTGCTTCATACTTTGGGGTTTGTATGTTTAAGTCCCTGGTTATTATGATATTCCAGGTAAACTACCGATTCACAATAATTCATGCATAGAATATATCACTAACAGCCGGCGAGTGGCCAGGCAGGAGGAAGATATATGCAGCATACTTGAATAAGCATCTGCTCTTGGTAAATGTGGACCACGTCGCTTCAAAATTATGCGTTCCACTTCGCTATGTGCACGTGGGGGTGATGTGTTCTTTGAAAAGAATTTCAACGCCGCCTTCTCCCCTCTCAGTTCTTCCGTTCCAGTAACCGCATATCTAGTTGAGTGTAAAAATGTGCCCGGAGGCATTTATGTTTATACTTAGCGTTTATATGTTGTTTATCGACCGTTGTATATTCCTCAGTGGAAATGACGTTACGAATATGGAAGGTCGTACAAATTGAAAACAGTGCTTTAAATCGAAAATTGCCTTTATTTTATTTTTGCGTGAATTTTCGCGTAGAAAATTGCTGGGAAATGGTGATCTCTATTTTCGAATTTCCATGTATATGAAACTGTAAAATGTGTCGTTTCGAAGCAACCTACATGCAGCGTCTCCAATAGCTAAAGCATGAAATGAAATGGCTAATACAATTGCAGAATAAGGCTAAATTATTCGTTATGTGGGAGAATGAAGTGGGAGTTGTTGGGCTTGGAGTAGAATTTCAAATATTGAGTTGAGTAAGGAATTGTGGGTAAGAGTGTATTGCTGAAGTAAAGGATCTATGGGCTGGTCTGAAAAATAATGAAAATAATTTAAGACTAAATACGACCCTAAATGAAAAGGCAGATCTCATCAGCCCTTTCTTTATCGTCTCAATTCTGAAGGCCTAAGCTTGCGCCGTCCTATACATGTAACTAACATATTAAGTTTTTCTTAACAGCAGACGGTTGGTGGGTTAATAGAACCTAACGTTTAACGAATGGGATTATATCTTTTGTTTTCTTTCATAAGAGAAAAATTTTACCTAGTTCATCTCCCCATTTCTTTTAATGATCCAGTGCTCCTTTGAGTTTATTCAAACTGCTCGTATCCCCAGAAAATGAATTACAACAGTCGATTTACTCTCTAGCTGAAGGAAAATTTCTGCACATCTTTTCTGCAAGTCTCCTTTATCGATATGTATGCCCCTTTTGTGTCATCTGAGAAAGAGTAAAACTGCAATCAGCATTTAGTTTATCCCACCCGTTTGTAGCCTTAAATACCCTATTCTGGGTACCATGCAGGTTGTTGGGTTTCTTTCCAGTTGCTGAAAACTAGAACTCGTCATTCTTGGTAAAAAGTACACTTTGTGTCCCCGACTAATCTCGTGCTCTTCTCTGCATGCTTTCCAATAGATCCAAATCCTTTCTAAAATGAGGATTTCAAACCTTTATGGAATGCACAAGGTGGAGTCTGGCCCTTGCCTTATACAACTGGATAAACATCTCTTTCTCCCTGCTGGAGAAATACATGTATGCCACTTACAGAATTCCATGAGCTGTGCCTACGCTGCTCAGAGAACTTCACGTTGTAACCGCCTAATTACCTTACGGTCATTTATCTTATCTACTACTTTGATTTCGTTGCTACTTATTGTATGTTATTCACTGCTGCTGCTATCCAAATGCAATATACGCATGCTTTGTATTTATCAATTGTTATTTTTCTTTCCATCTGCCTAGTTTATCTGCATGTTTTTGAGGTAGCATATCCTGATTATTCATTAACTACCACGTGGTTAAAGCCATTGACGAATGTGATAAAAAAGGACAGCACAACTGTTTTGAATGATGTCTTTCTGTAGTGCAATACCGTTAAAACTTAAGAAACATCACAAATTAAGAGATTGATGCCTGGTGAAGAAGCGAGGTCCTCTTCCATCAAAACTAGTTGGTTGTCTTGGGATGGATTTATTTTTAAGCCTTCTTGTACTTTTACCGTAGATAAAGATTCCTACACGTTCCTAACAAATACATAATCTTCTCTTCAAAAGAAGTTTCAGAAAATTAAAAACCTTCACAAAAAAAAACAACCTTAAAACGATTCTTTTTCTTCATTCTATTCGCTCAACGTGATATGTTTATTATGTAAAGTACTTAAAGCATATTGATATTTTTTCTCACTTCAACCAAATAAAAGTTAACTTCATCCGATCATAATTTTGCTTTGAATTGCAGTCGCAGGTTTCCACTAATCGTTTAACATCGTACTGTAATGCTTCAAAATTAAAACGGGGAACCACTCTCTTTATGTTGTTAAGCCTGCGGCGAAGAGAAAAGATCAGAACAAGAAAGGGAAGTTGTATTTCAGAAGTAATAGGCTTGGACGCTTTGTACCTACCATGTTTGTGCGACGAAAATAATCAATATTTAATGCAGCAGGATACGAAAACTACGTAGCGTTCCTCACTGCGAGAGAGAAAAAAAAATCTGTAAAAACCTTTGCTAAAATAAGTTTCAATAGAAAATAGGCGGCCAGGAACAGTTACGTTTCTCTTTTTATTTAGTCTTTCTAAACTAGTACGCACGTTCAATTTCAACCGTGTCTGATCTAGCACGCGTCATTTGTCACATTCAGCAAGAAATGGAATATTGATCATAGTATTTTCTCCCACAAAAGTTTTGAAGAAACTCGTGCACCGCAAACTGACTCGTTGAGGACTAACCGAGGAAATTTCTGGCTCCAAGAACAACGAAACATCGAGCTGCGATAATGGGGCGTTACCTAAAATTTAAAACCCTTCACCATAAATTCTTTGAGTCTCCGGTACTTTTGTTTTTGCTGTCATTTTTGAGATTATTGAGATCACTGTTTCGCCTTGTATAACAAACACTCTTTTAGCGTGTTTATTATGCACGTTAATCATTGTATTTATTTTGATTACTTCTGTTAGTTTCTTCCGTTCCTATAGTGGAATTCTTTGGGGATGATAAATCTGCCAATTGCGCGTTTGTTTATATTTCATTTATGACCAATATAAATGAATACCTTAGCGATTTAGGCAATATATTTAAGTTTTCAATAATAGATGCATCTTTTTCGTATCAAGAATTCTGCAAAAGGTGTTCGCAATATATAATTATAATTTATAAGTTTTTTGTTTTGTTTTGGAGAAGAAATGAGTGGGTTAATTCATTATGCTTTAAAACCCTAGCTTTTATTCGATATTTTTAAATCCTCAAATGAACACTGTTATTTGATTAGATTTAAAAGAGATCCAGCTTCTGAAGTGAGCAATGTCTTCATCATCATAATCCTAATCATATGTACACATGAAAGATCCACGTTAGCCAGAATTCAATCCCACAGTCCTCTCTGTTCCCTTAACCCTCTCGTTTAGCCCACATCAACCTCTGCCAGAGCGTCCTTCTGTTTGAATGACTCATATCTCAGACATGCGTCTGAGACATATATAATTCAAATCTTCCAGTTCTTTTCTCTCCACTCGGTCCCTTGTTATCACCTTCCCTTGAAATCTTCCAGTTCTTTCTTTACTTGGTCTTTTGTTGTCACCTTCCCTTCAAATGAAAGGCTTACAAACTTCCCCTTTAGTACATATCCAACCCAAATTTATTTTCTTTTCCTTGCTACCTGTATCATACTTGTACTCTTTATTTTAAACTGCTCACCTCAGTAGGCTTCATTTCAAAACCTCTTTGGCCATTTCACTCTTTGAAGTGTCTCCCACACGAATATCAAAACATTCAATTTTATTTTTCAGTATCCTACTTCCTTAATCCCTATATCTCAGATGCGTAAAGCATGATGCAGAATACTTAACAGATCCTTTATTGAATATGACAATAATACGTCCATATGAGTATAGACTACGATGTGGAATAGAGTTTTGAAACAAGTTCTGTATCCAGCACCTTTGTAGTCGCTCTCACCTTCCCTCAATGCATTATCAAATGATATCACTGTCCGGGGGAGGTTCCTGATTGATGTGTGTAAGGCGGGGAAAGTTGAACGACGGCGGAATTTTCAAATTCTAATGGGCACAAAAAAGACAGGTATATACTACTCGGAGAAATTTATCCACTTACTTTTTGGCTGATGCAGCAAGTGACTTTAATAATACCCTCCAGGCACATAACCACCCAGGGTTGTCCGCTTTCTGTGGATACATAAATAATTTTTATTTTGGGTTTATCAATTTTGTTTTGACCAATTGCTTTTTTTTTTGTTTGTTTACAAATGTAGTTTGGAAAGACAGTTAGGCTTTATTTTTTTTTACAAATAAAACACAGTGCTTGCGCATTTGCTTTGTCGAAAGGTTATAACAACCTAAAGCGTTTTCATAATAGCATTAATATCTCATTTTGTGAGATTGTTGCTATAAATGCCCGTGGTGCAGTATAAGAAATAAACTAAACCTTACAGAACCAGAATTGTAATGCTATTTATTTATAAGGCTATCCATCTATCCACCAGTAAGAGAGCAACGACAAAAAGCGGTCATTTTGGGGACGAAACGCATTACCAACGAATTTAAAATATTATACTTTGGAGCTGTTGTTTATTTGTGGTGCAGTACCATGACAGTTGGCAGCGTCTGTGTAATACTATCTTACAGATCAGTGCCATTATAGAAATGCTTTTTTGTGAACTTTCATTCGTGGCAGGTGTTCTCTAAAACAAATATGCACATACTGTATTTTTATTAAAGTTATTTGGCCTGAAAATATGATTGTTATATATTATTCAAACGTAAAATCTCAATATTTTTATAAAATACTATCGTTTACATTCTACATTATAAAATATAATGTGGCAAATTACATACTTTGGAAATCGTATATTAATGCGCTTTAACCTTGTGGAAATGGTGTAATGTATTTTATCCAAAGTGAGACAATATGGGGTAATATACGAGGATAAAATTATCTTGTTCTTGCGGATAATGCTTTTCCTTTTTTTTCCCCTACACGTTTGTTTAAGTGCACACTTTCATATAAGAAAAGAAAAATTGTAAGTTTAACTGTTTTTTATTTTATAAAAGATTTGACAGGATAATGAATATTTAAAATTCTCAAAAGGGAGAGACACGGACAGTCGCAGAGGTGATGCAGAACTTCTATCGGTGATCAGATATTGCTGATAACTCTTGACACTTTAGCTACCGTGAGACCCGGCAGTTGGGTCTCAGAGCAATCCATGCTGAACTGCCCCTTTGAGGTTCAACATGGATTGAGATCCATCTACCGGTTCATGCGCAGTTTATTAGTCCCAGCTCTGAAAGATGGCCTACAGTTTCCATTATAGGCTATCGTCCGGATAGCCTATAATTCAAAGAATTCATTGCCTAACTGAATATCCGTCTTTACGAGGATTAATGTGAATATATGTTAGTGAATGATTCTCATGGGCCAGTCAGTTTGGGGAAATCTAGAAAGGTAGACGCATTCATCTGGGGAAAAAATTTGCCAGGATTTATTGGTAACATATAAAACTTGATATTTTCTGCTTTTACATATTAAAACTTCTTAACACGTGAAATCAGAAACAACCCCTTGTTGCAGATAGGATGTGCCCAGACAATGCAACCACAATCTTGCCAATACGCCATTAAAAAGCAAACCAACCAACCAACCAGCATCCGCCCTCGTCAACTGTTTCAAAACTTCCGAAAGGTGACTTCACTGCAAGATGGTTTCTTTACACCAGAACATTAGATCAGCCCGAAAGTTGATTGGGGTTCCCTCAGCACCGTAATTATTTACAAGCCCAAATTTCTCAACAGTACTGTCTTTGGGAATTTGGTAAGAAATTTTGTTAATTAATCGAAATATCAAGTCTCTGTTGCGTGGAATGTGGAAGTATATTCCCAGACGTCTCCTTTGCTTATTTTATTTTATTTTTACTCTCTGCGAACGATTTTGAATTTCTGTTACATACACAAATGCATAAATCGGGTTTCTTTGTTTTCTGTCAAATTAAATATCGTCAACTAAATTCGAAAATACCCAAATGTGCTTTTAATCGATAATTACTCTCCAATCTCAGTAAAATATTTGCAGTAACTAACTAATACAGCAGACTCTGCATATGAGATTAGATTGCTTTCTCAAGAGTAATTAAGTTAAAAAATGCTAGCGTTGAGGATTAAAACTGTCGTTAATGTATGTTTGGAGGCATCCCCAACTGCTGTTATTTGAAATGCAATCGCGATATTAATCCTTGGACTTCAACTGGAAATATTTTATTCGTGATGATAACATTAACGATGCTTAGAAGCTTAAGTGGAAACTTTAATCCTTCTATTTACTCGAACACAGATAAAAATCTTGTCGGATGAAAGGCGAGAATTCTTTTGCTTCAAAGAATACCATAAATTTTGGTTATTTGCCTTCGGGTATTTGCTTCTTTTTTGTTTCTTTTTCACACGCAGTTAAAGTTTAATACTTTGCGATTCTGCCTCCTTTGAAAGTTGCAAATACCATCAATTTCAGGTATTGCTTCACCCGGCCTTCCATCTTCTTTCAGCCTTTCCATCCATTCTTCTCGTTGTTTTGAATAAAAGAAACAAGGCTGTCGTTTTGTGCTTGTTTATTTTTCTCTAAGCCATTTTATTGCAAGTGTTTCTTTATTCAGGATGTCAGCGAGACGAAATGGAAGTCCGATCTCTAGGGATGTTTGCTTTACTGCTTTTGTTTTTCCTTCGGACTTTTTTTTAAAGAAGTGCGTTTACTCGCGAGGCATTTCTAAAGATTTTACTGCATCTTCTACAAGCTTGGTCTCAACTGAATTTTATGTGAAACAGGAATAGTTTGGTAGCCGATACATCACATATATTCTGTTTATGTTACAAATGGGCATTGTGTTACTCTGCGAACATCGCGTGCATGTGTATCAGCCAGAAGCAAGTGATGACCTTTGGAAGCGTGATTGTTCACTTAACTAGAATTGAATTCAATTCTAGTTAAGTGAACACCGATTTTCAATATTTGATTTTGTGAATGCTCAGAGTGAACAATCGGCCATTTTTTTTTCCCCATAGTGACTTTAGATTATACAAGCGCTCTGTTTATTTGGTTGAATGAACTTCATGATAATTACAGTTCTAAAATAGCAAAAACAGGTGAAAAGGGGAGCTTACATGAACCTTTTTTAACATTGTGCATAATGGAGCCTAAACAACATTCAGTTTTTTAGCGGGTGTAATGAATCAGGAATTTGCCTTTATGCTTTATATTTGTTTAGTCTTCGCAAATATAGTTTTGATTTCCCTTGCCTTTGCGCTATATTGTCTTTGTTGTTTCATCTCTATGGTTACCAGCCAAAGAACTTTTTTTGTTGCTGTTCAAAGATTAGTGAATGCGAAGCCAGCAGTAAATAAAAAGGCTATAATAAGCTGAAGAAGAGTGAAGAAAGTGTCCACGAAACGTCTATATCAGAGAGAATCGGTATCGCACATAAATTATTGATTCAGCACGCCTTGAGTCTTTTTTTTTTTTTCACTTATTTAATAACCTTTTAACTTAGACAACACGTGCAAATATTTCGGTCTATTTCAGTCTTTTTTTTTTTCTCAAGACTGGAGGTAGAAATAAAAAAAAAACTGTCAGATTACTCATGAATTCCTAATATAAATTTTATTTTTATGTGTCCTACTGTTGAGAAGAGAGAAAACCAACTTACAGATCGCCATCTTTTTTCAAAAGGAATGATCAAAATAAAAAAAGGAAAATACACTCCTGTAAGAACGATGTTTTTGTTTAGGTTAGCCATATTGAAACAAGTTTTTTTTTTCACAACATCACAAATATTAAAAAATTGGGATGGCCTCAAGTTTTTAAAGATTTATCTTTAAAAACTAAAGAGTTATCATTAACTTTTAAAGATATCATCAAGAAAATTTTCTAAAAATGATTTACTTTGACAAATTAAGAATAGTACCTGCACATTTTCAGGGATGATCTCCTAATTTCACATGAAGGGACTTTGAATTTGTCAATCGATATGATTTTGTAATTATTTTAATAGCGTATGTGCTTTTATGAATGTTGTCACGTCAATCGGAATATAACACATTTATCATTTAAGACATTCATAAGTAAAGTTAGTGTAATATTAGTGACAGTATTCATGTCTTTTTAATATCTTTATAAATTTTGAAGGCACTTAAAGATTACATCTCATGTACATTTTAAATAGTATTGAAACGTATTGATCAGCATTAGCTGTAAGATAATAACAGGCAACTTTGACGATTACCAGAAGAAATAATTCAATTACAAACTGCTAATTATAAACTTAATAGCGATAAATAATAAATAAAACACCTGAATGAAACATTAAAAAAATCATCAAAGCTGTTTCGTGCACACAGCAATACTTTACGGAATGACAAACAACTGGCAATATGCTACTTTACTCACCCTACTTCAATTTATGTGAAGATGGGTTCGATGGAAAGAACCCAGAACCGTGTCCTGGATGTGAAACATCGTTTTGTAGCCTAGAAGGTAGCCCCGCTCCGAAAAACTTTTGTTAAATGATCAAAACATAACTATAACAAGAGGTAGGGTCCCCAAAAACCAATAATTCCCGAAGCCATAGAATATTATTGAGCGGTTCTGAATGTACTTATCTTCAAGAGCGCGAATGATTACAACTTTCAATTCGATAATAGCGTTAACTGAAATTAATCAGGTATTGCAATGTGTGTATCACATACGATAAAAGAAAATAACTTGAATGAATAAACTGCTGAATATATTAAAATATATCTTCTTTTTCTCTGAATGTGAAAAGTAGACGAAAATTGCATTGAAATTGTTTCGTGGCATGAAATACTTTTAGTTATCCTTTCGGGCAGCTAACGTTAAGATTATTTTTAGAATTCATATTTCATTACAAGAATCTGAATGTTAACAGAATCAAGAACTCATAAATTTACTGCACAGAGCCTTATCACATACGTTCTTAGGAAATATTGGAAGTAATATATTTCTGCAACTGCGACGAATACACGAGACTGCTCGTTATCTTTATATTCTTCTATAAAAGATAAAAGTTGAAGTGGATGTGAAATCTAGGGATCAAGGAAGTTGCGAAGGTGATTTGGTGCATTTTCTTCCTCTCCAGGAGGAATGGTTGCGAGAGATTACATTTCTGCTTTCCGATTTTGAAATTTCTCATGCGGAATCTTTGTTTTTTTAAGGGATTTTGGTGGCATCGTTTTTTCTGCCAACTTTCTTTACGCGCAGTCTAATCTTTTCATCTGTATGAACTTTGTTTATGAAGAAAATATCGCCATTCAAAAAATGCTTTGCTACTGTTTGGCACGACTTCAAATTCCATGGCCGTTTTATCCGGAAGAGCAGGTTGGAACGTCCTAATCCTTTCTTGTGTTGATACTTTAAAAATAAGAGGATACTTGTGTTGTAGAAACAGTTGATAACAAAAGCGTTGCGTTTAGTTTCCACTCAAGAAAGCTACATCAAAAGTTACTTTGGTTGTAAGCTAAACGAAGAGATTAACTTACTCTTAGGTTTGATACTTGTGAACATACTTGTAGGCAAATTGTCTTTCTTGGTATTTAGTTGTATCCCAAGATAGCTAACATTGTCATTTTTAATTAAATTAATGCAAATCCTCTCTTCATTTATCATTCTGTTTGTTTTGAAAGCGAAAGAAAAGAATGGTTGTTTATTGTTAAGCACGCCTATAAGTTTGACAACCTGCAGCTCGAAATATTGATGAAGGCGCATTTATATACGCAGTTTGTCGAAGCTTAAAAAAAAACGGACACAATGTATTTCTTGTTACCAGCTGTGCAGGCAAACATATTACGCCCTTCACAACACGTTCTGCTGACAGACATGTAATAGGAAAATTATACGCTTACACTAGGGTGAGAAGTGATGCATCAATATCAGTTTCGTGCCCCGTCGCTACAATGGCTCTTTGATGTGTATATTACGAGATCTCCACCTAAAAGTACCTCTTTTATCTGATAGAATACGCTGAAGGACGAAAGAAAAACATGGGTTTGATGTCTGAAATTATTTCCCAATCAATTTAATGAATGCATTAATAAATTATGAATCTGTAGATAACAAAAAGAGGATTCAGTAAGACTTCGGGATCTACGCCTGTTTTTGGTTATTGACAAAGAGTTTGACCTTCTGGCTGTGAGACAATCTTTGCTCTTGTTAATTTAACACGGTTATAAATATCTGACGAGCTATTTATAACCATGTTAACATTCTATCAATCCAGTAGATTTTTATTTACTTAATTACTGAGAATTTGACACAAAAACAATTTGTTGATCGTAGGTGTGTCTGCAAGATTCTGATAGTATAGGTTAGTTATTAAGTCGTTAGTTATTAAAAAAAAATGTAAAGCATAGCCCTCTTAGAAAACATTTCTTAAATGGCCAGGCATAAAATTTAATGGGGCTTTTCTTTCAGAAACAAAATATAGTTCAAGTATTCGTTACCAGATGGCCAAGGTTCTATTGCAGCACACGTTTAAACCGTGTTTTGGAATTCTAGTAACAGTGTTAAATAAATTGCCATTATATACATCTTCTAAATGTAATACGTCAATGTTATTCTGTATATCCATCTCATTGATTCATAACTTTAAGCACACGTGGAATAACATCATTCACACTCGTGTACAGCAGACCCACAGAGATGGCTGAAACCTTCTATGCAATGGCCTTCATTAAATGGTGAACGAAAGAAGATTATCGATATAAACACTGTCTTTCAAATACCATTCCTCATATTTAGAAATCTGGAGAAGTAGAGACCAAGCATTAAGGAAATTCGTGCCAATTATTTCTTATAGCGTTTTCCTGTAACAGTTGTGTTTTTTATTCCATCAGAAGTGGGCCTTTCTCTCAAAAGCCCCTCTTTTGATGGAAGGGAAAATGCTGAAAAATGGAGAGAGGCTCCCTGAAACTCATCGGTGTTATTTGAGAGGCAGATACAATAATATAAGTGTGCTTGCTCCATTCGACTGAAAATATGCTCTGTCAGCACTTTTTTTATATTTAATCCAATACCCAGTGGGCAAAGGCCCCACGTTTCGGTTTATCTGCGAATAAAATCCGATGTAGCTTTTTGATTTTATAGAAACATTAGTGCATGTAAACAAATAGAAATTTCCTGGAAGTGTCCCAAGAAATATTAGAGTTCGAGAAGAAATAGTCTATTCATCCATAAATTCACCTACCTATGCGTAAACTTCAAACAAACCTGGAGTTCGTCAAAGTTTGAGGGGCAAAGGTTGATGACGTTGTAGAGCGGATATCATCGTTTAAGGGCACAAAAGGTGATATAGTTGGCACTAATAATATTAAGAGTAGGAGGCCGGAGGAATTATTTAACAAGTACAGGTTACTGTTGATAAAAACGCCGTGAATTAGGGTTGAATTTGAAAGTGTCTGAAATTCTGACCAGACAAGATAGGAGGGAGTATATGATGAAAGCTTTGTCGATAAATTCGGCCCTGGAAAGTTTGTGCAGAATATTTGCTGATGCTATCGAGGGAGTGTTAGGTGGGTCGGAAAACTGCTAAATTGGGGGGCGGGGATACAAGGACTAACAGATTAACAGTAGCCACTGCCAGAGGTGGAAGTGATTCTTGCACTGCTTCTATTGGAATGAGCAGAAGCCTGGAAAACAAGATGCAGGATAGTTCAGAGACTGCTGGGAATCATTGCGGTACAAGTAAACACATGGGTTGTGTTAGGGTAGCTAAGGCGCATTATAGCCTCAGTTGCTGATGCGCCAATAAAATACAAACAATTAGGGTAGCTAAGAATAGGAACAGTTGCAAGTATACTTGCGTGTACACCAATGCTAGAAGTTTGGTAAATAAATTTGATGAATTTGAGGTATTGCTCAAAACATCAAAGGCAGGTATTGTTGGGATATCAGAGACGTGGTGTCACACAGATATAAGGAATGCAGAACTGGAATTTGGGGAGAACAATGTGTACAGGAAGCATAGACAGGATAGGAAGGGAGGGGGTTATGCTATTAGTTAAGAAACACAAGATCCAAGGAAGTGAAGCCAGTCGACAACGCTGGACAGTGCAGTGTCGAGTCAGTTTGGTGTGACATAAGCATTGGGATATCAAAATTGAGAGTAGGAGTGTGCTATAGGCCTAATGACTCTGATGAGTATAATAAGAAACTGTACAGGGAAATAGAGTGGGCCAGTAAATCAGAGTGTCTTATAATGGGGGATTTTAATTTCCCAGATATTGATTGGAATTTGTGGATTGGTCACTCACACACTAGCAAGGCTTTTGTGGATTTATTGGATTATTGTTTTCCACATCAGCATATTCGGGAGGCAACTAGAGGGAATAATTCTCTTGATCTGATTATCAGTAGTGATTCTTCATGCATTAAGAATCTGCAGATAAATGAACCACTAGGTGGCAGTGATCACAGTGTGCTGACGTGGGATGTACTCAAAGAGGTAACTACCATCAGGGGTTAAGGGAAGGGTTTTTGCTTTCGTAAAGGCGACTACTATGGTCTGAGAGAGTATTTAAATTCTATTCAGTGGAACCAACTGATGATGTTACCAACAGCAAATTCAAAATGGGAAGCATTCAAAGAACTTATCTTGGAAACTACTAGGCTTTACAAAGCAACTAAGAAATATTGTTCAAGGTTTAGGCCAAAATGGATGTCAGATAAACTAATGAGACATATGGCAGAGAAGAAAAATGCATGGGATACATATAAATTAATGGGTGACATGGAAGCCTATGAGAGATGTAAGCGGGTCTGTAACCAAGTCACAAAGGAGATTAGGCAGGCAAAGGCAGATTATGAGAAATCCTTGGCAATGTATGAAAAGAGTTCTTTACCTATGTAAACTCTAGAAGGAAAGGGATGAATCTGATTGGTCAACTGGATATTGATGGTTCAACAGTTGAGGATCCGGCTCAGGTGGCTAACAAACTAAACAAGTATTTTGCATCTACATTCACACATGAGGAGTTATTCAGGAAGGGGAATACCAGAGGTGAAGTAAACTCTGACAGGGAGCTAGATGATTTTGTAATAACTGAGAGGAAAGTGGAGGAGAAATTGTTGAGGATAAACATAAAAAAGGCACCCAGGGTGGATGGGATCTATCCAGTTATATTAAAAGAGGCAGCAAAGGAAGTAAGCAAACCCTTAGCCATAATTATGAGAGCTTCTTTGGACTCAGGGAAGGTAGGTACCCATAGACTGGAGATGTACAAATGTGACCCCAATTCACAAAGGAGGATCAAAAGCTGACACAAGTAATTATAGACCTGTGAGCTTAACTTCTGTTTCAGGAAAATTAATGGAGACACTGGTTAAAGAAGCACCGCAGCATCATCTAGACAAGACTTCAGTTATAGCTCGGACACAGCATGGTTTTGTTAATGGAAAGTCATACCTGACCAATTTGATTGGATACTAGAATGCAGTCACAAAAGAACTGGATGCAGGGAATAACTTTGATATTATATATTTGGATCTTAGAAGGGCTTTTGATACTGTTGCACATGAAAGACTGCTGCACAAATTGGAGCAGTATGGCATTAGAGGCAAATTGCTGCTATGGATAAAGGGATGGTTGAGGGGGAGAAGACAAAGAGTGGTAATCAATGGACACTGCTCATCGTGGACTAATCTTATTAGTGGAGTCCCTCAGGGTTCAGTGTTGGGTCCATTGCTGTTTTCTGTATTTATAAATGATATTGATGATGGTATATCGGGCTTAATGTCCAGGTTTGCAGACAATACAAAGGTTGGCAGGATTGTTAAGGACACTACTGACGCTATGCTGCTGCAACAGGATCTGGAAAGGTTGAGCAGATGGGCTGAGAGATGGCAAATGAAGTTTAACATTGACATATGTAAAATACTACATATGGGAAACAGTAACCCCAGAGCAACGTATCAACTCTGTGGTACTACACTGACAGTGGTAGAGAATGAAAAGGACCTGGGGGGTAATTGTGCAGGCAGATATGAAGTTCTCTGAGCAGTGCAGACGGGCTGCAAGAGTAGCTCATGGTGTCTTGTCAATGATATACAGGAATTTTTCTAGCAGGGATAAGGAGGTAATTATTACCTTGTATAAGGAAATGGTCAGGCCACACCTAGAGTACTGTATACAGGTTTGGAGGCCTCATTTCAAGAAGTATGTAGAGCTGCTGGAACGAGTACAGAGAAGGGAAACAAGATTAGTGAATGGAACAAAGGGTTGCTCTTATGAAGAAAGGCTTAAGTTTTGCAAATTAGTGTCTGGAGACTAGGCACCGGCGACGTGATCTGATAGAGGTGTATAAAGCCTTGGTTTGAGCATGCTAAATGCTGATGGGATTCTTCCTCTTGCTCAGAATAATCACCTGAGAGGGCATAAATTCAAATTGAGAAAAGACAGGTGTAGGATAGATGTGCGGAAATTTGCCTTTAGCCAGCAGGTAGTTGGTTGGTGGAACAGACTTCCATCCCTTCTTGTGGAAGTTGATAGCCTAAATTAATTTAAGGCTCAGCTGGACAGGTATTTTGGACGAACGGAAGGGTGGAGTGGGTTTTTTTTTTTTTTTCTGGCTGATGCTGCATAATCTTGGTTTCTTGTATCATATGCCTCTACTAATGCTAATGCTAAAGTTTATAGTCTGTCGCAGTGATTTCATGGTTCTTTAAATGTTGCACTCATGTTAACCTGTGAGAATTTGAAAATCGCGAAACCCATATTAACACTAGGTTATTTTCAATAATATATATTTACGTATTAAGACTATACGTTTTAAAGTCTTAATGTGTAAATGTTGTCTCTCTGGTCCTAAACCTTGGAACTATTTTCTTTCTCAAATTAAACCATTCAGTTTTATGTCTGACCGTGTAAAAAGTGTTTTTTTTTGTAAGATGCCTCGTTTTAGAGTTTTTATTTTAAAATAAATGAATAAGAACTTTATAACCATCCTGTGTAAAAACTACTGGTTAAGAAGAGTAACAGCAGCAAAACTACGTATTGAGATGTGAGATTACATTGATTGGCTGACTTATTTTTGGTTAGAAGTTCTACACTTAGAAATCATGCACCAGAGCCATCAAATGTGCTAAGATAAACAACGTGCATCATGTTCACAGCTATATTATTTTGAATTTCAAATTCTCTGAATTAAAACGATTATCATCCTAATAAACGTGATGAATTCCAAATCTCGGAGCAAGATTTCATTCTTATTAAATTTGTGTACCGTTCATTCATTTGAACTTTCCTGTTTAAGTCATTATGCGAAGATTTTAATTCGAAATTTTAACTGTTTATGACTAAAACCAGTCTCTTCTCCCTTGAAACTCTACCTTAATGACTGAAATCCGAGATTTGCGAAGCATCTTTCTTCACACTTAGAATACATATAGCAAGTTTTGGAAGATACTGAAATCATTGATAACTTATTGCATATTACAATTCTTCACCTGAGATTATCCATTATTTCCACATTCACTTTGATTATTTTATACTCAAGGTGTACTCCTGAATTGAATTGCGCATGTGTTACATATCTTCCTTTTTGCAGTAATTCCTGAATGCTATTCCTCCGGCCCATGGAGTATTTATTCCTCTGGCTGTTCTTTCTAAACCTAGGACAGGGACTTGCTACGGAGAGACCATTCTTTCTTTCTTCATCCTGGTTTCCTGTTCCGTGAAAAGTAACGGAATTCCTATCTCATAATTCACTTTAAGGGGGAAGGCACATTATTCTGGCTTCCACCTGATTTCATGGTGTTCCATCGATAATTTATCGAACAATAATATCCTGTAGAGGTGGGACTGTGAATAAACTCTTAATCGTACTGTACACGGTAATTGTAAGCCCGCATTTGGAATATTGGGTCCAAGTACGCTCTCTGAAAAAAATAATAGTTGAAAACTAGTCTTCTTTTTCAGAGAGATTGAGTTTCTTGAAAGAGTCCAAAGACGTGATTTCCTTAATTAAATTTCTTTTAATTACTGTATTTCTTCCATAAATTGTATTTCAAGAATTTTATTCATTTAACGTGCTTTTATTCTGTTCTGCATATCAAGCAGTTCATATTTTCATATCTGTATTTTATATGAAACAGCCTTTAAAGTTTAATATGTCTAAATTTATAGCTTCTCCTTATTTGTAAAGATAGTGACAATACATTGAAAGACTTTTTTTTTCAGTCAGTACGCCTTTATCACTCTGTCAGAGAAAGTATCATGTGCGTGGGTGTATACGACACATCTCATGCAATTCAGCATGAGAATGGACCAACTGTGCGACCAAATGACCTATGGTTTCGACACAAGACATGCCTGTGCAAGTACTACGGACACTGCCACCTAGTTCGCGCACAACAGCGGGTGCGCGAACTAGGTGGCAGTGTCCGCAGTGTCCGTAGTATCCAACAACAATGGTCCAACAGCAACCATAAATCATCTAACCGACGGTAGTTCTTTAGCTGGAGTCAGTTTGTGGATGCGAGAGGCCGAATGAAGGTGAAAAAGAAAAGTGTAGAGTAACAAATGGACCACACTCCGTCTGATTTCAGTGCAGTAGAATAGTGGTATGCAATGAGGTATAATCGTGAGTCGTACCTCGTCATGGGCTCCTGGTGGGTCGCACACTTGATAGGATGGCAGTCCTCCCCATACCGGGGAAAAAAAAACTTGAATTCGAATCCGGTTGACAACGGGAGGAATTTTCATTTTCACACCGTGGCTAAGTTAGTCGGTATCTGTCCAGGATATCATGGTTTTTTTGTCCAGCAAACAGAAAATCATCTTCCGAACACATGCAGTTTACAGACAATATACACGGAGATATATGGCCGTAGTTGCTGATGCTCCTAAAAGCCTACTACAACAGCAACCTCGCCATGGATGGGGTATGGCAGTAGACCACCTCGTCAGGTTCCTGTTTCTTGTGTCCACTAAAAACAAGCACCTATGGTTACCGCAGGCATAGGAACAACGACATTGCACAATTGAGGAATGGAAATGATGTGCATCCCTTCATGCTCATTGTTTCCCCATTTGGTTAGACTCACTTACACCAAGATAATTCGCCATGGCATAACTAATTGCGCCTGGAACCATTCCCTCACAACTTTCGGGTACTGGTTGCTTAGATGGATGAACAGGGTGGTAGGCCACCCCCTAACTATCTCCAGATCGATCCTACAGGCAAATCTGGGCACCACTCCCTGGAGACATATCATCATGACAAAAAATGTCCTCGTGCTTGCACGGCTTATAACGAGGCGAATTGATGCTCCATCGGTATCCACATTAATCTCTGGCCTGAGGAGGGCAAGAGGGGAGCACCCCAACTCCTGTCTCCCTCTGCGTCTTACGCTGTCAAGCATTGATTCCCTGAGGAACATGTTTCCAGATAATTGTCTTCGGATCTTCAATAAATTTAGGATCCACCCTGATAAGTTCTGTGAAGACAAGCTCTACAGTAAGGAAATCCTCAAGAGCTGCTACCAGATAATGAATCTGTGATACTCACCTGCTCCTGGACATGACTGACTGTGTTTTTTTTTAAACGTGTCTATTTGTATATGACAAAGACTTTTTGTCTTCATGCAATCATATATTTTGTATATTATTGTATATTTAATCCTGTAAAAGTTTCTGGTCGAGCACGCATGTACTCTTGTTTATTGTACATTATGTTCCTCGCACCTTAGTCTGTAAATATTCACACCCTTCTGGCACAGAGCCGTCCCTGGGTGACCCAAGGTTTCTTGGGAAATAAACTGATTTTAATAATAATAATAATAAAAATTTAGATATGAGATTTAACTCGTGAACTGCGTCTCTGATTTTCTGATAATAATATTTAAATATAAATTCTGAAAGAATTTGGAATATCCTACCTGGAATTATTCTTAACTTTAATTAATAATCAAACTGCATAATTTAGGTGAATAAAATTTGCGTAGACTGTCTTATAAAAATCGTTAATAACAAAATTCTTCGAGTTTTAAAAAGGCTCTCTAATCAAGGAGTACAGTCAAGAGGAAAATATATTCTTATGAATTCTTATTGAAACTTCTTTTAGCAAACCTTTAGTAAATCTCCCACAAATTAATATGCTTCGGAACGTGTAGAGAAAGAGAATTTTTAAATTGTAGTTACAGCGTTAAGTAGGAACCGCCCAGGATGAAAAGACAATAGTCCTAGTGATAATCAGGTTCAAACGTCGCCTCAATTAAATATTGAGGGTTATTCATTTATCACGCAACCTCACTGATCAACGGCATGTACCCAGATAGTATGGTGACTGAGCACATGATAGCATCTGATTTGGGGTGGGATACTTTTAGACCAAAATGGTGGTTGTTGTACTGAAGTACGCATCGACTATGATGTAATATATTTTCTTTATATTTCTTGAACAGATTGAGTAGAAAGGAATTTATTTTTGTTAACCCTTAGTACATGTATCGTTTGGAGTGGAGCTATTGTGTGTATTTTATAAATATGAAAAATAGATGAAAAAGTTTCAAATGTATGCATATTGCATTGAAGTGGTGTGCAGTCTCAAAATCCACATCAGTTGCTTTATCAAACTGTTGTACAAGTTATTTTTATCATATTAAAATGTAAGAGATTACCTCAATTTATTTTTCTCAGATTCAGTCTAGTTTAATTTAGGTTACATCATCAACCAGAATAATCCAATTTGGAGCACATAGAACACCCGCGCGCATTATTAGAAAGAATAATCTCTAGAAGGATTATAGGATGGCTTTCTTTAATGAGATGATGGCAACTTAGGTGTATACAGGAACATTATTTTCTAATTCATTTATATATTCTTAAAATGGATGAACGGTATTACTGGGTTCCATCAGGACAGAGCAACTGTACATGCTGCTGATTGCTAATATAGCTTGCCAGTCTGTGCAATGCACTCGAGAATGAGACTTATGCAAACTGCCTATGTACTCTGCTAATCATTAATAACTGCACTTGAGCAGCTGTTGAACGTATTATCTTTAGTTTCATTAAACACAATGAAAATAGTGAATACACATTTCCAGGAGCATGATCAACACTATAGAACGTTCTGTAACAGTTTTAATTAAAAATTCATTTCTATCAGTTATTCAGCCAACTTCTTTGAAATCTGTTGCTCCATCTCTGTCGAAGCTCTTTGCCAGAAACGAAATGCCTAAGGCTCTTTTGTCGAATGGAGCAATTCGAGTGAGCGCTTTTTTTTCGAGGTCCCTACAGGTTTTAAAGCGTTCAAAGAAAAAGTACGAAATGATATTTGCTGAATGACCCAATCAAGCGAAAACGAAATCAAATCAGAATTACAAGTAAGGGCTTTCGGAAACTTTGACGTGCAGTTTGCTGTTGGATTTTCGTTGTCGAGCAACATTGGCTAATTTAAAAAAAAAATCTTAAGGGAAAACACAAATTATGGATTTTAGTTGAAATTAACCAGAGCTGAACTGTCATAGTTTTGCGATCTGACTGTAACAGATTGTTTGTTGATTGGTATTTGAATTCGCTGTTGGCACCATAGCCACTGATTTTGACTTGTTATTAATGGTTTGACTTCAAGGAATCTCAATTTTTTTTCAATATTTGTGATATTTAGTTACTAAACAACCTATATTTGTCAATTAAAAGAATTTATGTTATGGTAATGGGAGAACAGTCTCAGAACTTGATCAGCTGCGGGAATAATTGATACAGAAGGATGGCATCGCTGTTATTTATCATGAATTTTGCAAACGAGCGGGCTACTCTTACAACCGTAACGCATAATTTAGATATCAATGCACGTTATTTTACCTTTAGAGAGAGAAGTGAAATGCTAATATCACTATCTAGAATATGAATTATCTAACATATACATGGAAAGGCGCATGGAGTGTGTGGGAGAGAGAGAGACATAATGTGAAGATTGCCATTAACCTAGTTTATGGAATGGGTGGTCAAAAGGCTAACCTAGAACCGATACTTATGACCATTAGTTAGTTTCACGGAGCCAAGAGTAATAGAAAAGGAAAATTATCTTTAGTACAGACGTCATTTTCGATAGGAGCGTCCATCTAAATGAACTGATTAAAATCAGTTCATGATGCAGTTTCTAAAATCACCTTTTAATGAACTTCATATATTTGCGAATGCTATTAACGCTGAGCGATATCCATTTGCAGATATTCTCGAGGAGTGTTAATGTATGATTGGACACTTTCTTTTTATGGTCAGAGAAGAGGCTTGTGAAAATGTTTCTCGTTTCGGTGTTAATAATTAGGATCACGATGTTCTTGCTTCTTGGATCCCTTTAGCAGCTTATTAATAGTTGAATATGCTGTGCTTAAAGGGTTATTGAGTGATTAATGTTTTTAAATAATGGCATTATTTACAAAAGTTGCAAATTAACAAAAGTTGCAGATTCTAATCTGAGTACAGTTTATGTTATTAATCTCACTCAACAATATTAATTAATATTTCAGGAGGACTTATCGGGAATTTTTGAGTTTGAATGTTTGTTTGGAAAAGCGATAAGCTAGAAACTGTAGCTTTCTTGGCTTGAAAAGTGTGGATAGATTTGTAAATAGGCAGAAAAGATTATTGATATAAAATGAGGAAAAAAAGCCTGGTGGTATACCTGACCAAAAGTTATGCAGTGCAGGCAAAAGAGAAAATTGGTTTTTCAGGTAAAAAAAAAGAGGATGAGTTAGAAGTTGAAAGCTTACTAAGAAGTGCTTTATGCCACTCGATCAGAATCCTTTGAAATGCCGGAAGCAGCTGCTTGCGTTTCATCCAATATGTTGTTTCTTGGAAGTTGGGTAACATAATCAGCAACCTCCCCTAAAGAGAAGCAGAGAAGAAATCCATACCGGTGGTCATTGATTAAGTGGGAAGGGTTCATGAAAGTTTAGAGAGTGGCTGTTCATTGGATTCTTCAATTACTTTAAAAGGAGTTGAAGGAAGAGTAGTTTAAAAAAAAAACCTGGGTGAAAAGGATTAATGGCATTCTTTGGAAAACGATAGATATGAATGATCCATAAAGGATAGATATGGTCCATATTTCATGAAAACTTCTAGTAAAAAAGAATATTGTAAAATTCCGGTAAAGAATTGTAGTTAACGATAGAAAAAAAGCATGGAACATCATTTAAATAAATGATAATTAGTCTTAGTATGAAGACTTTTCCATGTCGAGAATACACAGGGCCTTTAATAGTATCTATCAGTATCCCGAAGTGCGGTACTCTTTCCTCCCCTCCCCTGGGGAAAACTTGGTTTTTTTTGGGTGGGTACTTGTTGTTTTCATGAAGCATTTTGTTAACGAAATTTTGACAAACCATCCCACTAATATAGGTACAAAGCGTTTTTTTATTTATTTCTATTATTCTTATTTTATTTCTTTTATATTAAATTGTAGTATATATTAATTTATACTACTTTATACTAATTATTTTACTAATTTATACTAATTTATACTAATTTATTAATTTATACTTGGATTGTAGTATATATTAATTTATAAAAGTAGCTAAGTTTTAGGTCAAATCTCTGAGTATTTGCACTTGTTATAGAACACGGAAGGGCGCGTGAAATTTGTGAGAAATGTTAAGGGGGTTCAAGATATAAAAGCCTGACAACCTCTGATGTATAGGGATAAACAGCGCTCCAATTTTAAAGTGAGACAAGCTGTTTACCGCTGCTTGACTTTTTATAACAAATTATAGATTGAAGAATAACTTAAGTAGTTTGGAGGATGTCTGCATCAAATTCTTGTCCCATTTACTTGTTGAATCGACTGTTAGTGCATATTTGTATTCTATTCATAACCTTTTTACTACTGCATAAACTGTCTCAAGAATCTTCTTCCGGTGAGGGCAGGCATGAGAGATCGGTATCGTAAGTAGGATGCCCTTTATGGTATTAGGATTAATTTATCGAACTTATTTGCACAGAAATTCGTCATGGGTGCATTTCTTTCAAGTAAGTCACCAAGTTACTGTGATATTATTGAACTTTATTGCGAATATTACGAATTTCTCTATAAAAGGAAAATAGGGAATTGAATTTTTAAATCTTATTAACTTTTAGGTCATCTGAATAATTTATCGAGTTGAATCAAGATATCCTAATTATTTTTGTCAATTACCCTGCGCATCACCGACGATCGCTGGCATCCCCTTTCTGTAGGTTCCCATATCATACCCATGGGTATCGTATGAGAACATGTAGAAGGGCCCCAGCATTTTCATTTAAGTTTCGAATTCTGACTTTTATCAGCAATTTTTATTTTCATTTTCTAAAATGCGCTGCAGCATCTCCCATTCAGTTTAATCCCCCACCATCCGAAGATAAGCTATTACTGCATCTTGCTTGAGATCACTACAAGTATGAAATTCTATTTACGGAGTGAAGCCGCAAGTCACAAAGCTATCGTCACAACCCACAGGTTTCAGAGTGCCCTGTGTTGACACACAAGTTCGCGGATATTCTTGTTATATTGATGACAACTTTCTCAATACTGCATAAAAGGTCTCAAGAATCATCGTCCGGAGCTGTCACAAGATTGCGCCGCGTTCTAACAGATAAATGGCAGAGATGATAGGTGGCAATCATCGCTGGCACAGCATTTATCGAAAATGTGATTATAGTCGTGGGGAGTGATGACGGCGGTGTATTTGTGCACAGCAAAATGTCAGTGCCCGCTGGTATTGATGGATTCTTGGAATCTTATCCCTTTAGGCAGTAGCGCCGAAAAGAAATAGAAACGGCTTATCTTTTTAAGGCGATAAAATCCACACGAAGATAATAACTGGAAGTACTTTAATAAACGCTTTATCATGAGGTAATTAGGAACTCTGGATAGGTGCCAATTTTTTTTCTTTATTAAAATTAGAATTTTTAGATTTCATTGGAAATGAAAAAAAGTCAATAAGGGCATTGAATTATTAAGCCCAATGAACTGTGTTTGGAGTTAGTTCAAAACGAAATTAAAAGAGAAAATAAGTACGAATAGCATTCCAAGTAGATAATAGTTAACTGTCCTTACGCTTATTAAAGGTACCATGTTCGCGGTGTTCTGGCTCTACGCTAACACATTGATTATAATCTTTATTCTTCCATATCATGAGAAAAGAACTGGTAATGAATCCTGCTCCGACAGGATGGATTGCTCTGGACTTTCTTCACACCCTAGTCAGAGTTTATTCCATTTATTTTAATGAATTTTGCATAATGACCTTTCCTGACTTTAATTTCATTGCCACAAATACTAAAATTAAACCGAAACTCAGATTGGTGACTAAAAGTCTGTGTATCTGAATGAATTTGTTTACCACCATTTTGGAAAGGCTCAAATCTCATATATAAGTAAATGAAATTATGGAATTTTTCTAACCGAACCCTTCTTTTCAAAGTTGGGTTGCCCAGTTGTATTTTTCCTTTTCTATATTCCATACTATCCTCTCTACCTTGCAAGTAGACATATTAATTTGTTTAAATTTTATTTAAAAATAAGGGAAAAACAATTTTATTCGACATTAAAGTAATTTTACTTTCGTTATTGCGTATTATTGTAAGTGGAAATTGATTTGCACCGTAGGTTTGATGTAGACGAGCGTTCAATGCCTATCTTACATTAGTACACACGTTTGAATGACCATGGTGATTCTGAAACCCAAGTGATTGCTAAATATCGTAGTGTTTTGTATTCTTTCCGTTGTAATCTTGGCTTACTCTGTCTGGCCTTCGTGGAGTTTGAAAACTTTTTCTTTTTTAATTTACTGATAATAGGAACACATCGTTAAAGTATTTTTCTACCTTTAACTAATCTCATGAAGCATCCACATTTAAACAACGCATCCCTTTAAACAAAGTATTAGAAATTTTATTTTTAAAATATTTCGTCTTGTATTTGTTAAACAATGAATCGTACATTTTCTAAATTCAAATTTCGAGGTATGTTTGCAAATCTACTTCGAGTTGATCCTTAAAAATCCATGCAGATGAAAACACAGATTAGAAAATTATCAGAGATTAATAGAAAACTGCTTTAAAATGAAACAGCGCTGTTCTGAGATTTATTTATGCTTAGAACAATCCCTTCTTTTTTGTCGATTATGGTTAACAGTATCTCCTATTCGATACGATGCGATTCTTTAATTACAAATTTTATTTCCAAATGTAAAATTTTTGAAAATGCTTTACAAGCGTCAACAGAGCATCTCTTCGTGCCTTCGCTAATTTCATCGTTGACGAATGAACTTCTAATCTCCTCTGTCCTGAGAGTCGATACAAAATAGCTTTTCTTTGGTAAGCTGTTAAAGTCACTCACATTCTGAAACAGCTTTTGTTTATTATCGTAATCAATAAGAAATAACGAGCTTGTTGTTGGAATCGGTACCCCACCTAATTAATGCAAGGAATATGGATTTAATTAATTAGCCACTGTTTTCTGGTATCAGATTCACGTTATCTGCACAGCGCTTCTCTTCGTCGTACTTAGTCATGTCATCTCATTACAACTCTGCAGCCTTCCCAAATTCCGTACTGAAATAAGTTCACGTAATAGAAGTTTCAGATAGCGAAAAGGTTTAAGGTTACAAGCGACGTCGCTTCTTGGAGAACGGTTATAGTTTATTAACTGATAATGAGAATAGAATTTATGAGTTACTGTGAATCGCTGCAACTTTTTTTTTGCTGTATAAAAAGAAGTTACATTCGTTTATTCTGGAGATTGCACTGACGCATTATAAAAAAATAATTTGTCTCTAAGACTTCGCTGTTTTGTACATCTATGGTAGGAATACCATTCCTTCTCCCTGGGGAAGAGTGGTAGTTTACTAAATTCTCTACAGTGCGCAGATAGAATCTCTATTTAAAGCGAATTGTAGGTTCTCTTTTATCCGTTGGCATAGTGACTCATAAGATCTCCAAAAATTACATGAAGCGGTCATGATTTTCATTAAGTTTTTAAAACTTTATTGGTGGTCGTTCTAGAAAGCCGTACTGAAACACGTTCTACGGTGTTTCAATTAAAGCGTATAAGGATCTGTCTCGGTTTTGGATGTTTGTTGTTTGTACCATCTTTTGTCGTATTTCAGAGATTTGTTTTTTTATAATTTGATTCTAAAATTTTCCCAATAAACGTCTTTTATTCAGCGCAAACATTGTTCTTCATCGTCTGTGTAGTCCGAAAATATCAAAAAAAGTAGAACCTCATTAATCCAGCATGCTGGAAACTCAGCAGTTACAGGATTTTTCACAGTTATGCAACATAACCATTTGGTTATTTTTTTTTAGATAATGCAGTAGCTGTGATTCTTATCTAATCTCCACAGAACGATGGTTGGCAGAGTTAAGCCAAAATGATAACTGGCACTTCCAGGTTGGTCCAATGAGTAAAATCTTTGCCAATATTTTTTAATTTCGGATATAAATTGTGCGATATGAATTTGAGCAATCGAATCGTCATAAAGCAACTTGCACTCTATTATTGTACTATTAATTCCTAAACTCTGAACTAGTATCGAATGTCGCAAAAGGAACGATTTTATACGTCGCAATACATAGTAACAATGACGTCCAGTTTAGGAAACATAAACGGAAAGAAATTGGTGTTGGGAAACTCGTATTAATGGAACATAATAGAGAAATTCAGCACGTGCGGTTCTTTTTTTAAAGTCTGGCTCTCCTGTCGAGCATATTAGCCTTTCTACGGCTAGCGTATCTCGCCTATTAGCTTTTCCACGGGCAACCGCCCTCAGAGAAATATTGAAAAAGTGTGGAAAATTCGTTTTTCGCCTTATCTGGTTGAGCTAAAATTATACGCTGTTTGCAAACTGTGCAGAGTGTTACAACTTCGTCATCAAAGCACTAAAATCGACATGACAAATTTTGTTTGCCAAAACTATACTAAATATATATATATGTAATATTTTCAGTTTGAAACTGGCAAATTTTCAAATTTAGAATTTTACAAAATAGTTAAAATTTAATAAAGCTAATTTTCATTACTTCATAATGTTTTTAAATCTCTTTCTGGGTAAGGGAGGTAATTAAATTAAACGCATATCTCCTGTTATCTCTAAGCTTTCGGTTATTTATTTTATTATTATTTTTTCCGACAAGATGTTGCCGAATTAGGACGGGTGGGAAGGACCATGGGGAAAACTTCGACTACCTTCGGATATTATCGACAGGTTCAGCTGCCTGATGAGGTGCTAGTAGTTCTGAAACCGGCAACAGTAGCGCCTTCCAGTTTTTAATGAAAAATATAATTTCCTTTTTGATGATGTCTTTTGATTAAAATCACACACAAATATCTTAAATCCTTCCCTAACAATAGCTATTCAAATGAAACTATGTTGCCCATTCTTCGCAGAACGAACGGTATTGATCATCTTCGGGGTTAAAATAAGTTCAGTGCCACCCTATCCTCGGTATATTGGCAGAAGTTTTCGTTTCTAAGTTGCTGCCACCACTTACCTCTGCCATTTTACCATTCAGTTTGCGAATGTTATCTTTCTACACTGTAAGAAATCTCATAACCTCTTTTGCACACTTCAGTAATCTTCACGTAGCGATGCTCATTGATCAACTTGATGAGATATTCGCAGTTTGCTGCGACTGCAGTCGTCCATCGACTTCGAATTTGCGTTTCTAATTTAAATGTTTAAGGGAAAGCCGTGTGCGCTGCTTTCATTTTGGCCACCAGTGTATATTGCTTTCTACTTTATAGCACAGCAGTATCGTAAACAGCGGTAATAATCATATACTACTGAAATCATTGGCATTTTCGGTATTCTCCCGCTAACAACTTCTCACGTACGTGTACCGTTTAATTTATCTGTGCATTAAACACGATTGTCATGCTCCGAGAGCACCGCTAATGCAATCCAGTGTGAACATCGATATTGCTTCTCGAATCTAATGTCTTCCTAGTCATCTTCGCTAACAAGATTTCTTAGAAACTCAAAATTCCTTGAAATTAAGTTTCTCGTGGTGTGCTTCCATCTGTTGGGATAGGTCGGTTTCGTCGTGTCCTGTATGTGACCTTGTACTGTGTGTCATTCCACATTCCACTTGATGCGTGCTATTCGCTAATTACCTGTGGAGCCCGTAGCATCTCGTTACTGTTAATTTGCCCCTTATTATATATCATCTGCCTTCCTTAGTCTCCTCTTTGTAAGCGTGTCCTCAGGAATAATTACAATTCTGCGTGAAGGTTTCGAAGCAGTTGTAATTTAGCTACTCTAAGTCCTAGTACTACCAGAGGAATAATCACTTGGGTAGCCTGGGAGGAACCGCTCGTGCGAATTTGCTTCATCTCTTGAACTAATAAAAAAAGATCGGCCGAAGATAATTTTCCACGCAATAGGAAATAATAATTAGCAATACCTGCAGTGTGTGTGAGAATGGAGTGCGTGTTGGTTAATGAACGATTAATTAAGCGCTTGTTATTAAAGTCTTTAGCATTGAATCATTTCCGAAGTTTCCCCTTCAGTTGATTTGCACAGCCGATTTAATTGTTCCTTTACACCCACGTAATTTTGAAGACACTCGTACTGTGAAAACTTCAGGAATTCTAACTATTTGTACACCCTGCTTAGAGTGATATTCAGAAAGTGCCTATCGATTCTTATTATCATAAGAATGTTGTGATTCCGTTCACACAGTTGTTTTAATGAAGACTTCAGCTTTTTATTCATAATCTAGAAGATTATTCTACTTCATAAAGTGAAAGGTTATCCCACTTCACTGAAATACCATATACACTGCCCTACAAGAAATATTAGGACTGCCCTCCCAATGTTTTGAAGAGAGCTAACGGAATGCAGCAAAGCGAAAACAGGTTTAAAAGTGCTCAAGCATTGGCACTGATGTCACAAACTTGAGGGTTAAATCTCTTTGAATCAACACGGTTCTTCTTCACTACTTTTTTCAGGGATCGGAAAAGTCAACTTTTCCGATCCCTGAAGAATGTAGTGAAGAAGGACACAAGTGACAGTGTACGCACTTGTTAATTTGGATAATAGAATAGTATTTTGATGTGTTTACGTACATATAATTAGAAGAAAGGAAGTTTGCATTACAGTAATTCAGTATTTAAATATTAGCACACTTTTGTTTCCTTGGATTTTCTCTAATTCAGTGATATGTAAAGTAGATCTTAGGAAAATAGGATGTAAAAATATACTGACATATCAGAACATCTTCACTTAACTTCGACCAACAATCAAGATAACTTATTCATTCTACATAATCCTATTAAACTATTTACTCTACAAACTAAATTCAAATCATGGTTGCTTATAATTTCCATTGTTGTTTTAAAGAAGAATTTCATAAATATTTGGTTAAGAACACCAGACATTGTTTACTGTGGTGTTTTAGCCCACCTTTCTCGAACTACAGAACAATGGAAACAGGTCCTATGCAGTGATGAGACGCGCTACACAGTCTTTTGACCAAACGATTGTGTAGATGTGAAAATGCATTGGGTCATCAACCATTAATTTACTTGCGCCCACAGTGAAGTTCAGAGGAGGAGGAATCATGTTGTGCAGCTGCTTCTCTAGGTTAGGTATTGTACTGTTAGTCGTAGTGCCAAAAAATATCATTTCGAGTCGAAACCTGATATCTTACACAAATCTGCGATGCTCGTACAATGGCAGTACCGTGTAAATGGGCCCACCATGTTCCACTGTAAAGGGCGGCACATGGAACGTCTCTTCAACTCGCTATAAAAGGGCCAAAAATGTGATTGGTGTAGGTTTGTGTGAGTAGTGTGCGTGTTCTATTGCTGAGTTCTAGCCACTTGGCTACCCAGAAGCATCAGTCACCAGAAGAAATGATTCTGGGTACTCGTCCACACCACGGGAAGGTGGGTTAGTCCTAGTGCACATCGTACTGTCTCAAAAGAGTCTGCCGTATCTGATGTTGCTAGGAGGGTTTAGAATTTTTCTCTGGGGTGGGGGGGTCCATTCCAGAGAAAAAAAATAAAATTAAAACGTGGTGCTGGTTATGAAAAAAAAAAAAAAAACAGTGGTTGCTGGTAAAAAAAAAAAAAAAAAAAAAAGGAAAGAGAGAAGAATAGAAAATATGGAATTAAAAATATGCCTACCATAACATCAATGTTTATAATTAAATTCTTATATTCACGAACCATCGAAGTAGTAAAGTTAGTTTTAATACAACCATGCTTTAACAAAGTTCATAATTTATGGCTTTCCGAAAACTTCCAGTGACGTCTTTGGCTTGGCTCACGCCAAGCCAAAGACGTCACTGGATGTTTTCGGTAAGTACTTGATTTACCATCAAAGGATATCTGAGAGATCATATTGATGTCTTTTAAGATCAGTCCAATGATAATTTTTGCCTATACAAACCAAAGAAGTAAATATAGCTAATTTTAATATTGTTCTTCTTGCAAAAAATCATGAATAACATAACACTGCATAGAAATTCCTGAGTGTCCTCTCACAGTGCATGTTTTGCCAACCAAAGTAACTCAGAGGCAAACTAACGTCCCACTCGAACAGATGCATATATTGGACTATTTTGGTTCGCCACGTCGGTGTTGATTCTCATTCTGCGAGTACAGACCTCGGAGGCTAATTTCTAAAGAGCTGGAAGATGTTTATTTTTACTCTGTGAGAGCAACTCCTCGTGCACAGGTGAGAGAGATCTGTAACATCAGTTAAGAGCTTCACCCTATGATCGCCCATTGCACAGTTAAACAACAAGTAACTCCAATCTTCTGTACTCCCACAGCGGCAGAGATCAGTGTGATGCAAGCCAAGCTGATGGAGTTTTTAACTGAGGTAGCCATATCCAGTTACCAGAAAGAAAGTTTACATTGCGGACTTATCAGGATTGTACATATTAAAAACACCTCTCTGTTTCTTTTTGGGTATTATCAGTACGCAAATAGCAGATCCCTGGTCCGGTTCCACGTGTTAGGGATTTTAACCAGCTAGTGGTAGTATATATTATATTTATATGTATTATATAAATTATATGTACGATTTTTATATAGGTGGTGGGGTTCCCAGGAAAACTGGCTGGGATAGCCAAGTTTAATAAATAAAAAAACGTTAATGAGCACCAGGTTTTAACTGATTTAGAAAGCAAGGAGGTCGCATCAGGCAAGAATTTTCTTGTGGCAGATCCAAATGGGGTGGTGTCACATTTCATCTGCAAATACTAATTAGCTCGTTAAAGCATCAGGATTTCTCTTTTTAAAGATCTTTATTTAAATTTAATTGGATACCAAGTAAGCTGAATGTATTTATTTTTTTTTTTTTTTTGTCGAAAGCAGAGGCTACGATAGATGACAAACAGATCGAAAGGGAGGGACCTCGAAATAACTTGCTATTCTACAGACGCTGAGAGCAGAAAAGCTCGGCTGGATGGAAATCAATTTTAATCTCATTTTGAAATTGGTGGCCCCGGAAAAACCAAGCTCCTGCCTCATAGGTGACCATGGGCAGGAAAAAAGCATTGCAATAGAGAAAGAGTTACTTCGTAGAGTGACTCCCCCCGCGGTAATTCTAATAATAGACCCTGTGACGTTTTTGACATTAGTACTCATATGGATCAGATGAGACTAGAAGGAAAGCTTAGTCATTAATGACTGCAAGGAGTTTAGCCTGAGTGACTAGAAAGCCTACTCTGAACGCGACCAATAAGGCTTCGTTAAAAAGGATGAAATGGTTAATGCATTAAAAGAAGGAATGGACTTAATTTCTTGTTTCCTACTACGTGTACGGATCGAAAGTGTTCTACGACCAATCGATGGTGCTCTCATATGTGCCTAGACTTCATTAATTTATTCATTAAAATGTTTTCCAAACGTGATTGTGCCCAGATATTCTTGATAGGATACAGTATATTAGTGTGGTGCGCAATATGAGTCTTTCCTGAAAGGAACCTGCTTTTGTGCAACAGAATTCGTATTGCAGTGCCCGGAGACATTGAGCAGTGAATGTCCAAACAGACCTGTTTCAAATACACGTTTAAATCGTAGTAATCGCGGATTAGCCAGTATTTTATTCCACCGCTGCAGTCAAATAAAAGCAAAACTGGAGGAACAGACGCTTGTTCTGTCTGATGTTATTCCTGTTCCTCTTTCTCAGCCAAAGCGACGTCCTACTCGACTCCCTTATGTCTGTTCGCTCAGTGCTGTCTTTTCGATAATCCATGTCTCATTGCTAACGGCACACGCTTCGAGATTATGTAGAAACAGTGTGCATTTGAAGATATTTGTAATCACACAAACAGTGTTCATCTGAGCCTGTCCTGTTCTTAAATACAGGTGTTTACATGCACCTAAGTACATTGTACATTAATAGACTAGAGAAACAGTGAGCTGCTCTCAATATTACAAGAAAAGTTTGTTTGTGAACTGTTTGCGAAGAACGATTACCGTAATGTTCCCGTCATAACTATATCATGGACAACAGCTCTAATTTCCTCCGGATACAAATGTAAGCATTAAGGCCTAAGTTCGTTAATTAATCACGGAAACAACTATTATGTTGTACACAAGAAGACATGCGTGCTTTTCGCTGGAAGGGAACCGTTATTAGAGAAGCAATAACACGGTGGCATACTGTATTAGTTGCTGGTAAGGATATCTCGTTGTTTATAGAAATCAGCAGACATTCTGGATTCAAAAGCGCAGTGCGAATATAACTGTTAACACTCATCTCATGGAAATTTTAATAAACCTCACCACTGAATGTGTCACTTCGTGAACTGTGGAAACCTTGGAAATGACGGTAATTGGAAATGTAGCTGTTTTAAAAAAATAGCAGAAGAAAAAAAGACAAGAAAATGTAAAAAAAAAAAAAAAAAGTGTAAGCTCTACCGTAGAAAAATAACAGTTCCATCGTTATAAAACGAACTTTAAGTTTCTGTTTATTGTTCAGACATAGCCATTGGCAAAAGGAATATTACCAACTTCGATCAGACAGTAAAACACACGCTTTCGATTCTAACAGTATTTTTTTACCTTTTACTCTTTTTTGCGCTTGACGAAACCTTTATATGAGGGCTGTTTTTACTTCAGTATCAGAATTTAAACTGATCTCTTAAATCATTTTAAAGCTTTTCTTCAGAGAAACAGAAATAAAAATCACAATTACAGCTAGATTACAAAAGTCTAAGTGTCTTCCAGTACTTCTTCGGAAAGACTGCAATTGGATTGTAAAGTGGGCGTTGGATATCATAAAATGAGTGATTTCTTTGGTGATCTGATCCTGTCGGTTCGTGTGACGTTGAAGCAAAGCGATTCTATTGTCCACTGTTGAATCCTAAGTATCAGATTCCTTAAATATAATGGTAAGACTTGCCATAATTTCTCCTTGAGAACTATGGGATCGATATTTTATCGCTCTTGGAGATGGCGGATGTTTCCACCGAATACTGAAAAATTTAGACTCCGCTTTTGATAAGTCGTGGTTTAAATTCTATCGCAGATTGGAGGAATTCTTGAAGGCTTCTTCAATCGGGGCTGTAGATGGAGGGAGTAAGTTTTCCCTCTTAAATTATTTTTGGTGTCAACATTTATACAGGCATAATACACAAAAGAACGCATGCATGAAACAAATCACTATAGGAAATGTCTTGCTATGACTTTAGTAGCCATTCCAAAATTTTCTACAACACGAATAAAATTTTGTGAAGAAACCTTCACCTTTCTCACATAGCATTCTATTATGAGTCACTTGTTCAGCCGTCACGCATCACCGTATATGGATCCGATTTGTACCCACCGTCTATTGGAAATATACAGTATACAAAACTTTATAGGTAACTAACGACGAGGAAACGAAACGAAGAAGGCCTTGTGAATTATCATAATGTTGGTTTAAGCGGACCTCCATTTCCCACCCCCTGCTGAAAACTAACGAATCAAATCCGTTTTAACGACTATCGAACGTTTAGTTTTTGTTTTCAAGTTTTCTTTAGAAACGAAAAATGATTTGAATTAAGTAACCACATCGGACATTTGCTTGAATACCAATCACAAAATTTAATTATTATTTCTGTTGAAACGTGTTTATTCTGAGGAGGATGACAACATCACTATTAACGAATTACCTCAGATAGAATAAATACTGTACTTGTTTAAAACTACTTGATCTGTTTCAGGAGTGTTTCCATTTGACAATGAGGTATTCGCCTATAACTTAAAGATTTTATTTCTTTCAATCCAATAAAAGTTTCAAGTAAAACATCGGAAGTCATAATTATAGTTTAGTATATCGCCTTGTTCCTTTTTTTTGATGAAAAACTTCTATTCCTGATTCAAATAGTCAGGCATCTTTGAATCATGCTTAATAAGCATTCGTTAAAGTAAAGGAATGGTTTATTATTTTCACCTAAATGTACCCAAGTTGCAGATCCCGATGGGTAGATTTTTATATTTTAATTAAGCATCAATTACAAGGCAGAATGAAGAAATCTTTGAAACCCCAGCAGCAAAGGTTGACCGATTACATCTATAATGTGATTGGCTGAAAACATGAAGTTCAAGAATTACTCAAACTATTCCTAGTATCTCTTGATAAAAATAGGAAGGAAATCTGACTTCAGAATTCGGTTTCCAACCACCATAACGGACTCCTCCGAAGTCTGGCATTGAAATATCGCAATAAAGGATATTAATGTGACCGTAAGCAGGTGGACTGTGTAGCAGTAATTCTTTTTCTCAACTATTTTTCATTACACGCACGTGCAAACAAGCATCAGTCTTTCAATAATTTCTCATATGATGCAATTCACCATTTGTTTTTACATCTCTAAATTATATATGAATGAAAGCCTTCCATTTGTCTCTTCCATCGTTTATCTCGGTTGGGCGGGGCATTTCTCAAATTTACCGATAATTAGCTGTCCTTCAGACCGACTCCTTTCATTTTTTCTATTTTTGAACAAAGATTCCACCATCAGCTCGTGATTCTACCAACCAACCGTTTGCTTCACAATAATTTGTTTTTCTTGGCTGCATAATTTTTCACAGAAATTTACAGCAAAAGCCTCACTGATGGATTGGAGATTCTTTTTCTTCATCCGCTTTTATTCTCTGTGTAACCATATTAAGATTTGCGAATTCAAATTGTTACAGCTATCTGAATAAGTTAAAATTCTCAGGTTTCCTTTCCACATTTCTGAGTTGCGGAAAGCGACAGCTCTGGATGCTGTGTTTAAAAGTCACTTCCGGAAACTACGTTACTTATCTCATGGCAGTAACTTCACTTCTTTCTGGAGCGGCAGACTAACAGCTGCGAATTTTGTTTACTGATTTTAAATGTATACAGAATCTAATTTTATGAGTTCAACTTAGAGGTTTCGCTTGCCATCGGTAACTAAAATTACGTATGCTTTCTTATCCGTGTTTCTCTCGCGCGTTCTCTCATGCTGTCAGACTGCTTTCCGCACAAGTGATTACATAAATCTTTAACTGACAGAATGTCAGGAAACTGCTAAATTAATTTCATCAAATGGACGAACAAACAGAAACGTGTCACTAGACATATAATTTTCATGTTTCCTTGATAATTTAGAAGAGAAATTGGTTACGTATTTTGATAGAAGATACACCCTAATGAAAGTAATCACCCCAAAAGACGTATTTCACAAAGGAAGTGTTACAAAAAGAAAAAATCGATTTAACAAGTTCCGTTCTTCAGAGTATCCAGTTTATCTTGTCATTTTGTATTTATATTTGCCTGTTCTCTGTCTTTTATAATCGCAAGAGCTTAAATACACGCGGTTGGATTATCGATTAGAAACTGTAAACAAACTATTCAAATAACATGGCAGGTAATTTCAGATTTGTCGCTAGGCTACTCAGACAGTTATAATTGAAGCTATTGAATAGTCCCCTGTAATCATGGAACGTAATCTTTTCTTTAAAGGAAAATAATTTAGCCATCTTGGCTAGCACGGTGGCTACAGCTGCCTGTTTTCAGTATTGTTTGTAAAATGTGTGGATACTAATTCCATTATGACGTCAGAAACTTTTAATGAATTTTTTCGCATCGCGGCTGAGGAAGTCTGCTTTGTTGGATATTCGAGTTTCCAGACACTTAGAATACCAAAAAATTGCAGACAAGGACTACTTTTACTTCAGCTTTAGCGGCTAGGCACATATGTAAATAACTCAGAGGAACAGTGAATTTCTATAAGAAGTGGACTTAATTATAAAAAGTTGAGCCATCCTGGCATTCTACTGGTTATGTACTACTTTGCATATGGGTGTTTTTTACATTACTAAAGCCATAATTATAGTACTAAGTCCATATTTACCAGTACACATTCTCAAATATCTTTCTTAAACTCCAAATTAACAAATTAAAAATATGAGTATTATTGTTGATTAATAAAAGAAAACAAATATTTAAGAAAAAGAATTAGCAATACTTTTATGTGCACTGATTTAATTTTAGTTCAGTTTGGCTATATACCTATTCATTCCTTTATAGTACTTTAATAAACAATATTTTGGTGTACATTCCTTGATGGAAGTCTGAGACTGCCCTCTCTGTGATATTTGATTCAAATGTATCGAAGAATGATGTGGAGGTTGGTTATAAAAAAGTTAAAAATAAGGTTCTCATTTAGATTTCTGTATTTGGGTTATTTAATCAGTAAATGACCTTTTTTGGGTAACATGTGATTTTATTTTAATCTCTCATTTAATATATTAGTATCTGTAAGGCCGAACAATGTAAGGAAGCGGACTTTTTTTTCACTAGTCTAAAATAAAATAAAATAATAATAAAAAACAGAATATTTATACTATTCGCAATCCACGATGTAACCATTCAATTCTGCTTTGAATTTAGCAAGTGTACTTTTAAGAATCATTGCCTCTACCACATTGAGGGGCAGTTTATTCCACTGAACTTCATGAGATTCAACCTTCTGTTAGACCCTGAGATTTTTTATTTTTTGTCCACTGGATGTTATCTCACTTATGAAGAAGGACAGCCTTTCCTTTTTCAACTCAATCATTTTCTTTTTTCACTCAATCTTTCCCTTATAAGTCTTATAGTTTTAAAACTTTGCAGCCTTTATATCAGCGTCGATTTAAGTTAATCACTAATCTAGTTGCCATTCCTTGATCCAGAAGTGCTATGCGCAGTCTCCAAATCCTGAATGCAGTCTAACTATTGTATTGTATAGAGGGATAATTACGTCCTTTGCCCTACTTCCACTCGCAATTTTGACTGCCTGTTTACACTTTAAATGTAAGTAGCCTTACATTTAAAAGCATTAAACTTTAGTTGCCATTTTTCGGACCTTGTATGCAATCAGTGGGGTATTCAGTGTAGGAGCTCCAGGACGCATGCCCCCTGTTGTTTTTCAGAGAATATACACCGATCGTTTAAATAAACTCCCTTAAGCTACATTTTTCTTTCATTGTTAACATAGGGTTTTATCTATTTTTGCATTGTGGCTCAGCTATTTTCAACTGGATACAGTTGGTGATGCTGATGTGATCGCCATTCTAGTTCGAGGCGTCACGCAGTTTGGTCGTGCGTAATGTTTACTTCAAAGTAATTCAGACTTTACCTGTGTCCACCAGTGACATTATGTTTGAGTGTCATGTTTGTTTTGTTCTGTACACAAACAAAGCATAAAATGGTGCCCCCTGTCACAAATAGTGCGCCTCATGTAATTTTTTTTCTGGATCCGCCACTGCATACAATAATCTTATTCATTTTAGAATCATCGTGTCTTGGATTGAATTTTTAATTTCTCTTCCCACTTTAAGATCATCAGAAAACTTTGGCAGCTTCCCCTGGATACCCTCGTCAATATCATTTATGAAAACTACAAATAGGAGGAGACCCAACATCGAGTCCTGAGGGACCTGTTACACTCGTCCATTCTGAAGACAGACCATTTATAACAACTGTCTCCTATCTTTTAGCCAGTTTGTGATCCAGCATGGTATCTTACCAGTAACTTTTAATATTTTTTACAGTTAGTACAGCACTTTTCATGAAGGACGGTATCAAATGCTTAATGACTGCATTATAATAATTTATCATATTGGTCAGCATGGCCTCCCTATCACGAACCTCTGTCGGGATCTATTCAAGACCATTATTTTCGATCCTAAACCGTATTCTTTAACCACAGACTACGTGGTCTTCCTCCTTAGAGACAAACCCACTGGCCTATAGTTACCCAATTTTAGCTCCGCATTTGTGTGATGTGGAGCCATTAATATTTCTCCAGTCGAAGGACATCTTTCCTGAAGTTTAAAGATCCTCTCATTAACATTTAACACACTCACATGCAGCTGTTTTGAGTATAACCGAATATATATATATATATATATATATATATATATATATATACATACACACAATCCTTCCCTGATGGTGCTTTTCCCTCCTTTAAGCTCAGTACCTTTTCCGATAAACGCCTTTCTGAGATTATCTTTACTTTACAGTAGTCTGTAAAGTAAATCAGATTTACTTTACAGTAGTCTGATTCCGTGACATTCTCTAGAGATTCGAGCTTGCTTTCGGTTGTAAATATCGTTAAAAAATATCTACTGAACTAATGAGAAATTTCGTCTGGGCTTTCTATTAACCTTCCACTGCAACCAGTTTAGGAGCCTACTTGATTTTCCCTTTTTTTTGTATTCTCTTATGAGAAGAATTCCTTATTCCGCTCTTAGCTTTCTTTTCTAGTACTTTCTTATCTTAGCCAATCACTGGCTTTCCTGCATATTTTCTTATAGTGCAGATGAAACTTGGAATCATTTGGCTTTCTGTAACTGTCCTGCTTGTTTAATTTGCTCAGTTAACCTTCCTAGTCATCCATTTTGCATCATTCGTTTATGGAGCTTGATCACTGGTATGAATATATAAATGGCTTCGAGGATAAATCCCTTGAATATTTCCCATATCATCTTTGTATCTGACACCATACAGTAATCTGCAGTTAATTGAACCCAAGAAATATTTCAGCGTATTATAATTAGACCATTCTCTCGAAATTGAAGCCATTGCCATCATCTTTGTTCACATAAAATTTCTGCAGGCACTACCAATTATATGGTATTGTAGTCACTGCCTGCTATTGATTCCCTCACTTTTAAGTTTTTATACATTTAGACTCCTCCTTAGTGCGGACCAGATCTAGGATATTAAAAAAAAAACCTCTTGTAGTATTTCATTCATGCTGGAATAAAGAGTACTCAAAAATATGTCGGTATCATATCACCATAGTGCTTCCAGGCACTCGGTTTCTGAACATTACATAGAAAAATTGGAAATAACGTAGTCATTATACTAGTAAATGACGAGGCAGCCCTCGTTACACGACAACACCAACGTCTATTGGTAAGCAGTCGACGTTTGACCGGCAAGAAAAATATCATTTGGAAATTGCTCGGCAATTGTTAATGATCTAAATTTGCCATTCCTACTTAAAATGCCCCTTCATATAAAGCTCATTTCATTCTCTACAGAGGATACAATTCATGAATTTAAATGTATTGTAAGGGTATAAAATCTCTTTTAATTTATTGGAATCATATTTGCTGCTCTTGATCAAAATGTGAATAAGGAGTGTTTACTCCAATTAAACTGTACTGGTCTGCACAGGACATGGGGTTACTGTTGGCCCACCAGCAGGCTTGGACGTTGCAGTAATTTCATGACTGCGCACAATTAGACATGAAATTTATCACATTAAAGTTATACTCAAATTAATTTTATGTTGATTCGGCTCGTTTTGCTTCCTTTATTGTTTTATTAAGTATCAATGCAAACGATACATAAAGAGATATATGGTGATTAGAAATCAAATCATTCCATATGATAACAGCATTCAGTTACTTTTGGTGGTAGTGGACACTATTTCAAGAAATTGAAAACAAAAGATTAAAAACGGTTGGACATATAGTAAACTGGCTGGTAGAATTCAATATCGGATTTCCAGCTACCATTTTAAAAAATATATATACAACTTTTGATATTCTGCGAGAATATTTTTATTTAAATACGTATGTTCCCTTTTTTTAAAGAATCAATACATTTGATATAATAAAGTGCATGTAACCTAAACTCCGATTATTTTATTTATTTATTATTATTATTTTTATTTCTTATGTGTTTAAGTTTCCAGCTGGCCTTACAAGGTTGGAGATTTGCTGTTTTGACTCCTAAATGCAGCTTACCTGCATTCAACTCCGTTATACAGAGAAGCCAACCAAAAGCCAAATCTCATGTATTTACAGTAACTTTATTTTTAGCCCTACCACGCTAGTTGAATGTTTCCTAAATAAGACGATGAAGTGTTAAGAATCCATTCTTTCCATGTGAGAGTTTTCCCACATCTGCTTGGCTAATATGTTGATATTTATTGCCACAATCTGAATCGGTGTTATCCACATTTTTCTCTTGCTGCAGAAATATTAAATCCGTTAATTGAACACGCACGCTCTACGGAAACTTTGTTTCTGTGGCGACAGTTCATTTGGATGTTGCATCGGTAATCAATACATAATCGGAATCTATTCCTGCTGCACTAGGGAGGTCACCGCATTAATTTACAGTTTTCTTGAGGAAAGGTTTCGAATTATAAATATGAGAATCACCGGGTGGCATCTGAAAATATGGATAACATTTCCGAACACTCTTATTTATTTCTTCGCCTTTATCAGTTTTCAATGATGATGCAATTCAAAACGAAGGATACGGATGTTGAATAATGTAGCCGTTGCAGAAAAATCAATTATTTTGCAAGATAATGAGGAAATTCGGATTAAAATACTCCAAAGAAAACAAAATGTTCCTGAATTCTAAAGAAAGAAACGTATCAGCATTTTGTTTCGCAATTTGTAAACTATAAATTGCAAACTGTAATTTCAGATGCCATAAAATCAATTTTAATTACAAAATATGTCATTTAAAACATTTTGCAGTATCATTAACAGACGCTAGACGAAGTCTAAATTTATGAACCAATTTGTAGCTTTTTCAAGTGCATTAGAAATAATCTGAATGCATCGTTAAAGTAAACGAATGGATTTATAGATATTCTTAATCTAAATTTGTGGATATTTAAAACGTCTATTAAATTTAATCATGAAATGCCTTCTATACATTAAAAAATTGTTGCTTTCTTTCTGAGTCCAGAATCTAAACACGTATGTTGAATTCTGGTGAATTGGTAGAGTTTCAGTGGTAAGAATAAGAATGCGTTCACAGTGAATCTTTATGAATGACTACATACCGTTTTTTTAAGTTTCTACTTCGGAGCAGATCCCATCTCTAAAACCAACTTCATTGGAAGACAGTAATGTTTGCTGACATTCTTTTTTTAGTGTTCAAATTAGCAGTGAAGAAATTTTCTATGTTATTAAAATCCCTCCCAAGGATGTGAAAGGATGGATAAAGTGCAGAATGAATGCAGGCCCAAACAGACAGCTGGTGTAATTAAAGAATTACCAATATGAACAAATAAGGAAGACTTCTGTGAACATGATCGAAGATTTGTGCCTCAAAAAAAAAGGTATTTAGCTAGTAGAAATATACATTCTCGCTCTCTTCTGTAACTCAGAAACGCTTTTCTTCCGGACCATTGGAAAAAAAACCATTAAATTCCTGGTTTGAGCTGGCAACAAAGTTGTTGGCTCAGCGGATGAATCCGAAAGATAGTCATAAAATTCACTTTATGGGTTTCAGATGCTGCACGATTTCTAATCGAAATGCACTGAGATGAAGGCACTTTCAAATTATATCACGAATTCAGACTTTTTCTCTGTAGCTGTGGTTTACAGGGTTGTCATTTAAAGATTTTTAAGATGTTAAAATGATTTATAAAAAAATGTAATGTAGCTCGTATTTTGACTAAAATAGTTGATTCTTTAACTGGATGTTTTTAAGCAGTAAACAGAGATGTAAGCTTTAAATTTTGTTTACTTAATTATCATATACTTAGATGCTTTTAAATAAGCAGATAATGTAACAGAACTTTGGATTGTTGATAATGAAACACAAGGACAATGAATGAGGGTCCATTCATTACTTTCAATTGCATGAACAGAGCACGGTTTTATTGCTACAAGGTGTGGATATGAAAGAAATAATATTTGCTGGATAAAATAAAAGAAGAAAAAGGAAACTGGATTTAAGATCGGCAGCGTCAGCACATCCTTTTAACAAATCGTCGGTGTAGTAAAAAAAACAAAAAAAACTTTCCTACAGTTTCTCTAAGAATACGCCTCAATAAAAGGAGCAGAAATATAAAGAAGAGAAGAAGAAATAAAACTTGCACGAGAAGGGAAAGTGATCATGAGAGGCTTTTTATCTGGTTAGCATTATTTTTTCTCCTACGTACGTTTCAGCAGTTTACGACGGTTTTTTTTTTTCGTATAAAGCTTTGTTTACGTAACTTGTCTGCTCAGTATGTCTGCCCCTTTCACCACATCAATATACTGGAATACGAGAGAGAATCTTATTAAAAATAAGTATGCGTCTAGTTTAAGAGCAGGTGACTTAATGTACTAACCGAATGTTACTGACAATGCCTCCTTATATGTGAAACTTACATTATAACGAAAAGTAAGAGAACTGTGTTTTTTATCTTCCGATTAATTTTAATCTGGGACGGGACCCATTTTAACATTAATTCCAGTCGTACGTCACCACAGTGATTTCAGAGTCATTTTAGAGCACTGAGATTTGGACCATATTTTTATTTTCAGGAGATATCAGTGAAGGGAGTTTCCCCAGAAAACGGAAGCTGAAGGGACAAATGAAAAATAAGTAAAGTTTGTTCTATGATTTTGAAGTTAGACAGCAAATGGATGGATGTCGACTAGTTGTAGCACGCGTTCGCACTGTTTGGAAAAGAGGGGGCGGACTCTAGAACATCTGATATAGAACAATGCTAAACATCTATAGAAAAGGCATGCAGTAGACACAGAACAACAGTGAGACAGAGAATGGAGAGTCTTTGTAAGAAATTATTGGTCATCAGTTGACTGAACTGCCATCTGCTGAATTGAATCCAGAAGCCCAAGAAAGGCCATGAGGGGACAGTGTTTTGTGGAAAACGCCACCGGTGGTTCCATCATCTCCGCCATGCAAAGAAGTACAGAACTTCTGTAGAAGCCAGGAAAGGTGTAATTTCTGGTTTGTGTGAGAGTAGTGTTATGTTCTGCCGATCATTCTCTGGCTTGCCTCCTCCAGGGTTACGTGAGCTTCCTGAAGGAAGCCAAGTAAAAAAAAGGTTTGAAAGCAGTGAACAGGTAAATTGCAAAGAAAGGTGGGTCAGAATGTAGTTAAATATGTAGGGTCAGTAGCTGTACTTCAGAAGGGGTTTAGGTCATTCTACCCCTGAAGGAGGTTAGTAAATCCCGCACTCCAGCGGAGTGCCAGCGAAAATTTTAAACCACCTTTGGTTTGCAGTAGGTGATCCCCGGAGGGGTTAAAAATATCACACTAGGGTCACCCGGAATAATATTAATTATGTTTGTGAATTGCGTGTGTTTTCTGATCGATTTACCTGTTTAGCTGGACGAAACATCCGAGTTTCTGGGAGAAGGAGACTGGGGGAACTTTGCTATCTACGCCTGAAACCGACTAACCCAACCGCCGAGTGAAAAAAGCCTGTAAAAATTACTCGGGTCATTGATGGGATTCCAATCCGAGCCTTTTTCATCCGGTGTGGCGAGAACGGTGGCGATGCCACCCACAGAAACCCCCGGAAATGTTAGTAAGGTGAAGAATCTCACACTCAGGAGTGCCATCATGTGAATCTTAGCCCGGCTATGGGTGCAATCCCCCACTGCCGAGCGGCGCCAGCAATGATCCTACCCCAGGAGGGGTTTTCATGGGGAGGATGAATCCCGCACAAGTGTTGTGCCAGCATAGAGGTCTTAACTCAAATGAGGTTTTCATTCCATGGGCGGTGTTTCTCAATGAAATGGCAGTGGTTGTAATCACTAAAGTCGAGATTAGTAGTCAAGTCTGATAGTTGTCAAGGGCTGTTGCTTCTTATGTAGAGTTCCTTTTTGAAATTCTAGGGTCTTTAAACACCCAGAAGTTGGTGACAGCGGTCCTCTCAACTCCCCTGACTCCTCTAACAACTCTGTGAACTCCTCTGACCATGTCAGAGGAGTTCACAAAATGGAGAGAATACAAGAAACAGCACCGAATTTAGCAGTCAAGGGCTTGAATCCCGGTCACACAAAGCAAGTTTACTTATGCACTCGCGCGCTGATCACTCAGCTACAGCGGCCTAAGAGGTTTGTGCAGGGGAAGGTGGAACGCAATGTTCTATCATCAGCACATTGCGTTCTATGGAAGAAGTGGTGTTTTCGTACCTGATAAAGATCAAATGCTCTTTGATAACAAATTGAGTGGACAGGGATGGCGTGCCCTCTTTTTTATGTTTACCGGCTTCATACCAGAAAAAAGCGTCAGGATCTTAATCTACCTTACTGTTCTGTATGCATCTGAAATTTGGGATCTGTTGGTCAAATGTTAAGGGAGATTTCTTGATAGAGCATTGGCTCCTAAAATGGATAAAGCACGACCATCATGTTCCCACAAATGACGATTAATAATATGAGGATCACGATAGCAACTAAATTTATTACAGGCGTAACTGCTTCCCTTAATATATGGGACACACGTAACAGCTCCCACTACGAACCAAGATCGATCCCGCACTGCATCCGAAGATACACGGGCCTAAAATCCGTAATTGTTTCTTTCCAACACAGATACGCTTAGTCTGTGAAATGTTGGGAGGCTTTTGAATTCTGAGGGTAAATGCTCAACGCAACGTCAAGTGTGAATGGCATGGTTGTGTCGAATTTTTCTGCATCAAATTGATTCTCTTGTAGTGGGTGCACATACAGGATTCTTTTAATTTTCAGTGATTTTTCTTAATTAGGCTATATAAATGAACACAACGCCAAAAACTGCCTTAGGGAGATTTTCCATCGAAAGTTGAGAAAGTTCTTGAACAAGGGTGTAATGATCTTTGACGGTAATAAGCAGTTTAAATTCTGCTCGTACAAGTGAGGATGAAATGTAATGTCTTTATCTTGGTCGCTTGTGTATGGGTCAAATTTAATGAGGTAGCTCTGTGTACTGGCAAAGGCGATGTAGGAGATAGAGAGAGAAAGAGAATTTTCATGAATTTTGCATTCCACTAATTAATAATCTTGAAGTTGTGCTCTCGAACACAGTCAAAGTGGACTGCGTTGCTACTTTTTTTCTGGACATGTGGAGAAAAGCTTCGATTCAATGTTTGTTATGTTTGGTTTTTAGGAGCATTAGCAACTAAGGCCATATTGTTCCGGGGATATGCGGGGGTCATTCCTTGACCTTTCTGCATCCTCCGTATTTGGTGGGCACGGGCTCGAACCCCAGTTTAATCAAGAAGCGTGTGCTACACACTGCTGCTTCTACCCACGGAGGCGCCCCCTCGATTCGATTGGAATTTAAGAAATACTTCTCGTTAGGACGGGAGGACATTTTATGGCTTTCTTTTCACACTGTGACCGAATTGGTGAGTAGGGATGCCTACATTCTTTTTTCTTTATTGGAAAAACCGATTCTAGAATACTGGCACAATTTCACAAATGAACTCCCTCTAATAGGTTAGATATTCCTTTCAAGTTCGCAAGCCATGTGCAGTTGTAGTTCTCTGCACAAGCCTTAGTGTGGTATCTATGAGTTCAGTTACTTGCAGTCTCTTTCATGAGGAGAAACTGAAACTAGACATTTCGAAATTATGCAGTAGCCAATGCCGTTTTTCCGCTTTTTTTCTGGAAAAACGGAAACATAGGCGCCACTTCCGATTCTTAGAACCTGTCAGTAACTGGATTTATTTAAGATTTGAAAACAAATGCAGCTACATTGTGGACGGATAAGGTTATATATGTGTCATTCTGCTATCGAAAGTGGAACTCTCTTTAGAATAATTTGTTTTAATATGGATGCCATATTAAAACATTAATTTAGAGAGATTTTTATCTAAATGATAAAAAGAAAAGCAATTCAAATAATTTTAAAAATCCAAATGATAACTCATACAATGAAAAGAATGTAGTGTTCGCATAGCCACATTAATCTCAATAGGAATTAACAGGAATGAATTTTTAATATCTTGGCGAGATTCGAAAGGAAAATCGATATTTATGCATTTCCTGTATCCGTACACATGTTCCTGAAAAGAAAGTCACTTCTCATCAATCATTCGAAATTGTATTCCGAATTGACAAACGGACGAGTTAAACCATGGAAAAAATTCTCATTGGCATTCCACAAGGTTTTCATTAAAACAGGTAAATTTAATGAATATAATACCTGACAGCCTTAAAAATAACGCTAAGTGATAAACATCTTATAGAACTGTTAATTACTATCGATTCATTAAAATTAATCGAATTTTAAGCCATGTGGAGTATTTATTTTTTATGACTTTAGATTTTTCTTTATTCTGTATTGTAATCTGCCATTGTAAGGCGAGTTTTACTCGTGAAATACGGAATGAAGCCTGAGCAGTCCGTTATGCATTATCAAAACCATTCTTGTAATATTTGTCCACTACCTTCCCCATTTTAAATCTATATACGCATATCATTTCAAAGGTCTTAATGAAAACTTGAGTTTATGTTATTAACCAGAATTAAATAGATTATTTTTTAATTGTTTGTGTGGTCAAGTAATTTGTTTCCTATCACTATATGGCGCTGCAGACGTTCAGCAACAATTATCGTAACGTGTGTCATGGCGAGTGATTTTCATGTAGTGCAGTTATTTCTCGTTATACGTGAGAAATTAAACTGCGAATAGAGCGGTTTTTACCCTTATTTTGTTATTCTTTTGACAATAAGTGAACGTGATAAAAATCAGAAAGATTATCACTGGGAATAGACTACACGATAACGTATAACATTTAGTTTTGATATAATAAAGGAATCGCGTAAAATTACGACTAAAATGCTAGATTACAGTCTGTTTTTTTTGTTTGAAATGTTTGTTTGTTGTGTCGTAATCAACCTCCTCGAAGAATGCCAGAAATTCTCTGATTTACTGCTATCCCACTACTGTATCACACAAGTCGATTAATGAAGCAGCGTACCATCAAGTAAGAGCAAAATTACTGACCTTGCTTATGTATTATATTAAAAGAATACTAAACATATTATTATAGTACTAAAGCCTAAGACATTTGCCGCCATATATTATAAAATATGCCTTTTGAACGTAGTCGACCCGTGTGTAAGCTGGGAAGGAGAGATGTAAATTCGTCAATCAGCTATGCACAAGCTACTTAGCGCAAGGGGAGGAAGCTAGTCTAGTCAGGAATAATATTACAATGCCTTACGGGTAGAAAGGGAGAAGCTATATCAGAGCTTAATATGACTTGAATTGAAGTGCTTAGTTACATGATGTGGTGGGGCAATTGCTATTCTTGCGGGATTATTGGAAAATGTAGCAGTATATAATTTTTAAATAGTCCGTAGACATAGTATTGCGAAATTTCTTCAGTCTCTTGAAAAATGTTAAGTGTGCATGCGTTATTAGTGCACAACAGTTCATGTTTTATACTAAATCTGTTGAAGTAATGTCGCATTCTTAGGGCATATATTCTACAGATAGATTTCTTAGCTTTTTTTTTAGCTAAACAAAGGATAGGGGCAACTAATCCTATTTTTTTTCTTTGCTTCACAAATAAATAAATTTGTTCGCTTCATAAGTTAAGGGGAGTTCATAAGATAGAGGGAACATAAGAACTTTCTACCGTATTTATTAGTCACACTCATTCGAGTGACTGTGGTTCACATCATGTGATTATTAAATAATTACATGGTGTGTGAGGCGCATTATAGCCAAAGTTGCTTATGCGCCATGAAACCCCCACAACAACAACAACATGGTGTGTGAACCACGGTCACTCGAATGAGTGATGAAGGATCCTTCAGCAGGGTCAATTCTAGAAAACTTGTTTTGCTTGCCGAATTTAATTTGTTATTATTTATTATCATTAGTATCTAGGATATCTTTGCATACAATGATAAGTTTCAGTTTAATTTTCTTATTATCAATGCGTTTCACTAGAATGCATTGAATGGACACCGAAGCATCCTTCAGGGTCGGTCTGTGACAAAATTCATGTCCATGCCATTTCTACCCTAAGTGAAAAGAATAGCAACGATATTCATTCTACTTCTGCAAAGGCACTATACTCATTCGTTTTATGTGAAAATTATCAAATCATAGTGATTCTGGATATATTTGTCCAGTCCAATATTTGCTTGTGGTGATATTCATGTTGCATGACCTAGAGTAATTTCATGACATGGTTATGATTGATGATAACACCAAGGTGGACTCGGAAAAAAAATTTACGCCAAAAATAAAAAAAATGTTGTCACTAAGAAAATATAATGTATTATTAATATTATTCTGTTCTATTTATAGCCATAAATAACTTGTGGTTTACTTAAATGCTTTGAGTATTTGAGTTATTTAAAGATAAACTGGAATGTTAAAGTTAAACTGAATATCATGTAAAAAAATTCGGAGTAAAGTGTCGCCACAATAGACTATCCCACTATTCTGTTTTCGTAAAGAGAAGCAAAATAAATTGATAAAATTCACGTCTTGTCCGTATTTGTCGAATATCATAAATCAAGCCACAATAACTGCTGTCTGCCAAATATTTCAGTCAAGCACGGTTATTTTATTTATATATATATATTTTTTGGTAATATGTAATTGGACAACTATTTTATATCACACTTATCTCCAAGTATAAGTGTGATATAAAATATCACACACAAAGACAAGATTGTGAAAATAGAAGTATGGATTGCAGAGATATTGGTTGTTCGTAGATTTTGTGCCTGTAAATTATAGATTCTATGATATATTTTCCTGTTTTGTGTGATGAAATACCAAAGTTTCCGGATGAGAAGTCACAGAATCCTCGCCCATTACCAACTAACTCGATCATAGTGTCAAAGACTCAAAGTTCTTACCGTCCTTTTGGTAATCGGATCCATTTTTGTTTTCCTTCACGATGTAAAAGGTCAGCGATCATACTAATCTTGCTAGTTTTTGAGACATCGGAGATATTCTAGTATTGACCAAGAATACATTGTCCACTTTTAACTTCCACTGACTCTCGGTATTATTTTCAAGGACCCAGCTATACCAATCCAACAAGAACAGCACCAATTGTGCCAAGAAAACCAGAATTATGACACATCACAGCAGGAGCCCCCTTTCTCACGGGAGGAGCTCCTAGTAGCTGTCGCAGAGATCGAACCCAAGAAATGTCCAGGCTTAGATCTGATTGAGCCGGAAATTGTTAAAAAGGTAGCTAAATATGCACCGAAGCTTCTGCTGGATCTGTTTAACTGCTGTATGGAAGCAGGAAAATGCCCAACTGAATGAAAGACAGCAAATATTAAGTTAATTTTGAAGAACCCAACCAAACAGCCAGAGAATCCAGACTCGTATAGCCCATTGCACTTCTATCAGTGGTGAGTAAACTATACAAAAGATTGCTGTATAAAAGAATTTCCCAGCACTATGAAGCAGCAGAACTACCAGCGGTGAACCAATATGGGTTCAAACCAGGTTCCTCCACGATAGATGCATTGAAAAACCTGCTCACTGCAGCGAGGGAATGCAGCAGGAAATACTTCCTCCTGATCTCCACCGACTTCGCCGGGGCAGGGCATTTGACTCACTCTGATGGCCGAGTGTCCTCTGTACGCTGAGGGACACTCGTCATTCTCGCCCTGATGAAGGACGAGAATACTCAAGAAATGAAGTCTGTGAAGAAAAGAAAAGAATAAACATCGAGATTGTTGGTCTTTGGCAAGCAAGTTGGGTAAACAGTGAAAAAGGTAGGCAAACATATATGTTTTTGCCTGATGTAAGAATGGTTGATAATAGGTTAAAACCCTGGCTACAGTTTGAGCTAAGAGCGAGCTTTTTATTAACTGGACATGGTTTGAAATATAAGTTGTCACAGCTTGGATTACATCACTCTGGATTATGTGTCTGTGGAGAAGATGAAACTTCAAAACATTTGATGCTTGAATGTAATGTATACTTGGACATACGCAGGAGGTTAGAGATATTTGTAGGAGAGCTACACGAGGATAGTCTGGGGGTCCTGTTCGCAGATTGTAACAATTTTGCTCTGTTTAACAACTTTGTTAATGATATGTTTCATAAAGAGCCCTGATAGATAGTAGCGACCCACCTCCCCGTGGTAGGGACGGGAACTATGCTGATCAGGATACATAGAACCGGTCCAAATGTATTGCTCCTCAGAATAGGCTAAGTGGTCACAAGTTCTTTGTGTTAAAAATTGAGTTAAAATTTTAATTTTATTAACTAATTTGTTACCTAAGATTCAGATGCCAGGAAAATAAGATCCTAGCCATGGATGTGTTTCGGCACCGGTAATGGTAGGATCCGGTATTTCTAATGTAATGTAGGCTGAGGGAGGCCAGGGTGCCAATAAATCTATTCAACGCCATTAAAGATTACCTATCACAGAGAAAGGTCGAGAACAATACCCCGTACAAGAATATAGTAAAACAGATCTACAGAGTCTGTCCGCAGGGGTCTGTGCTGGGCTCATTGCTCTGGAACATTGTCTTCGATGAGTTCTTGAGAATGTACCTGGGAGAAGTCAAATCCCACGCTTTTAGTATTAGTATTAGTATTAGTAACGGCCACATGGTGCAAGAAAGCCTATGGCTTATGCTGCACCAGCCAAAAAAAAAAAAAAAAATCCGAACAAAACAATGATAAAAATAAATAAATAAATAATAATAATTAATAAATAAAAAAAAAATAAAAATAAATTAAACCTATCATCCTATGCTTTTCCCTTACCCGAAAGTACTATCCAGATGACCTTTGAATTTCCCCAAACTGTCGGCCTCTACCACCCATGAAGGCAACTTATTCCAGTAATTTATAACTCGATGGCTAAAATAAAACTTCCTGCAGTCCAATCTAAACATTTCCCCCCGTAACTTGAATTTATGTCCCCTAGTTCTAGCATCATTTATAATCTTAAAAATTTTGTCCTCATTCATTTTACTGATGCCTCTCAGAGCCTTAAACACCTCAATCATATCTCCTCTAAGGTGTCTAGTTTCCAGACTCTGCAACCCACATATTCGAAGTCTTTCTTCATAAGGACGCCCTTTTGCCGATCTCACCAGGCGAGTTACCCTTCTTTGCACCCTTTCAAGAAGCTCGATGTCTTTCTTTAGGTGCGGTCTCCATACTTGAACACAGTATTCCAAGTGTGGTCTAACATAAGCCTTATATAATGGGATGATCACGTCCCTATCTCAACTTGCAAAAGTTGATAGATCATCGATAGGACACCATGGGCCTTCCTTGCAACTTGTTTACAATGCTCAGAGAATTTCATGTCTGACCGTATCGTAACACCCAAGTCCCTTTCCTCCAGTACTGGGTTTAGTTGAACTCCACCAAGTGAATAAGTTTTTTTTGGGATTACTGTTTCCCAGGTGTAATACCTTACACTTCGTTGGACTAAAGCACAGCTGCCATTTTTCTGACCATTCCTGAAGTCATCTAGGTCTCTCTGAAGAAGCTCAGCTTGACAGTGATCATTAACTACTCTACCAATTTTAACATCATCTGCAAATTTAGACATCACGCCCTCTATTCCTTCATCAATGTCGTTTATGAAAATTAAAAACGACAGTTGTCCTAATACTGATCCTTGGGGAATCCCACTTCTTACATCAACCCAATCTGAGGAATAGCCATTTATCACAACCCTCTGCCTCCTGCCCTGAAGCCATCCTTCTATCCATCTAAGAATTTTCCCAGTGATTCCAACCTGTTCCGGCTTATAAAGCAACCGCTCATGTGTGACTGAGTCAAAAGCTTTGCTGAAATCTAAATAAACAATGTCGAAATTATTCCCTAAATCCAGCTCGTGAGTGACCCTTTCGAAATAGCGAACCAGATTTGTTAAACATGATTTTCCCTTTACAAAACCATGCTGAGTATCCTTGAGAATTTCAGTTCGATCCAAATGATCCTGAATTCCATCCTTGATCATTGCCTCCATGATTTTCCCTACTACTGAAGACAGACTGACAGGTCGATAATTTCCAACTTCACTTTTAGAGCCACCCTTATGTATGGTAGATACATTTGCACTTTTCCAATCCAAGGGAATCTCCCCAGAGTCTAGTGATGCTCGCATAATTAGCCTCAATGGTTCAGTGCACTCGCTTGCCGCCTCTCTTAAGATTATAGGGTATATTGCATCAACTCCAGGAACCTTACTGGTCTGAAGGCTCGAAAGTTTTTTCATTAAATAATCTTGCGAAATTTCAATATCATTTTGCAGACGACCTCATCCTTACAGTGGAAGCAAACTCAAGAGCTCAGCTTGAGACTCTGGCCAATCATGCCCTTCGACTGCTTCAAACTTGGTCAGCAAAGAACTTTCTCACAATATCACCTGCGAAAACCTCATCCATTCTCCTTAAAGGCTATCTCGACCTGCGTAGACCACCCCAAATTAAAATTGATGAGAGCACGATAAAATTGGCACCACAGCTCAAATATTTAGGTGTTATCCTAGACAGCAAACTATCCTTTCAGCCACACCTTAAATACATCAGAACGAAGATCAGGAACTACTCGGCCCTGGTGGCCAGGGTCTCACGTAGAGACTGGGGCCTCAACAAGAGAACGCTGGCACTCTATTATAAGACAGGTTTCATCCCAGCAATCTCATATGCTTCGGCCATATGGTACGATAAGACCACGCTAGTAGTGAACAGAAGAACGCTAGATTCTACCCAGCAATCCATCCTCCGTGCCATAACCCGCGCCTGCAGTACAGTGAGTACACCTGCCTTACAAGTAATAGCAGGAACCTCCCATTAGACCTAGAAATCGTTAGAACTGGAATGCTCTATTACCTTTCCAAAGGAGTCCCAGTTACCTATAAGGTATGTTCGTGTCAGACGGCGCCTGGGATTTCTCCCATCTCCGCGTATGTTCGCTGTATCGAGGACAGTACACTGTCAAGCCAGAGACTTGTAAGTGTATGGGCCATGTCTGTGCAGTGTGATCTGTTGTGCCCATTGTTTGTCCGGCTTATTGGCCACCAGGCCCCTAGTGGGGCCCGACGTTGCCCATACCCTGCCACGTGGAGGCTAGCCGGGTGTATCCAGTATCACAACAATTTGCTCTGGCAGGTCCTGCCACCTAGTTTCCTGGGATTTCAGTGGCTAGGGCCTATTAAAAAAAAAAAAAATAAATAAATAAATAAAAAAATAATAATAACAGTAAAAAAATAAAATAAAATAGTAGTTAAAAAAAATAATAAATAAATAAAAAAAATAAATAAATTAAAAAAAAAAAAAATATATATATATATATATATATATATACACGCATTTGACCTTAATTCTTAAGGAGATTGCTGTTAGGAAATCGCTGGTTGGGGTTGAACGCTAGAAAGATGTGTTGAAAGGCCTAATAGGTCGGGCAGAATTTTGTTGTTATTAAATTTAGACGTGTGGGCTATACGCTAGATGAAAGATAAAAGTGGGAGGGAGGGGAGGCTGAAGACTGGGGGGTAGAAGTAGAAGTAAGGGGTCGATAGAGGAGATGACCCCTGCTAGACAGTATGGCATGCCCATGCCACACCAGAGGGGAGTTTGGATGGCGGGTGGGGGAGACGAAGAAGAATTAACTCCCCCTGCCATGGATAAGGTATACAGTTAGAGTGGGGGAAGAGACTGAAGACTGGGGGGAAAGGCAGAAGCATGGGGACGATAGAGAAGGCGACCTCAGGTGGTCAGTGAGGCAGGCCCATGCCTCACCAGGTGAAGAGATGGGTTGGCAGGGGATATAGTGTGTGCATAGTGTTAGGGTCGGGCGCCACCTGTGGTTTCCCACATCTGCGCCATATGTACACTGTGAAGAAATACAGAACACTGTAAATGCCAGAAAAAGTGTAGTGTGTTGAATGTGTTGTTTTGTGTTGGGTTCTGTTGTGTGTCCTGGCATTTGGCTGCAGGGCCCCTGGTGGAACCCCACGTTGCTCGCACACACCACTAGGAGGTAGCCAGGCTGCCCATAGTTCTCTGGCTAGTCTCCGTCAGGGTCGCCTCAGCTTCCTGAGCGGAGACCAAGTAAAAAAAAAAAATAAATAAAAAAAAAAATAAATAAATAAAAAAAAATAATAATAATAAAATAAAATAAAAAAAAATAAAAAAATAAATAAAAAAAATAATAATAATAAAATAAAATAAAAAAAAAATAAAATAAAAAAAATAATAAAAAAAAATAATAAATAAATAAATAAAAAAAATAAATAAAAATAAAAAAAATAAAAATAAATAAAAATAATAAAATAAAAAGAAATAATAATAAAATAAATAAAAAAAAATAATAATAATAAAATTAATTAATTAAAAAAAAAAAACAGCGATTAGATAGAGTGAGGTAGTACAGGGTGTACAGAAGAGGGGGAATGAAAGTAAGAGTAAGGGGATATAGGCGAAGGCATCCCCAACCAGTCAATGTACACTCAGTCAATCAGGTGAAGGCAAAGAAAGGGGAGGGAGTGGGGTCGAAAGTGACTGTACAATTGAGCACAGATAGGATCGCCATTTGGCGCCTCTGTTATCGACATCGGCTGGTGTCCAATCCAGCGGTTTAATTCAATCCAATGGTAGCTTTCAAACTCCAATCGACGGATAGTTGTCCATTTGATGGTGTGACGGTCAAGTTCATGACTGTCTAGTCTGGATGAAAGTCCATCATGGTCTCAGACTGTCTGTTGTCTTCCTTGGGACCGTTGTGGCGCAGGTACAGGAACTGTAGATAAGGATTTCCTTCGGCTGAAGAGCTCTTGTGCGAAACGCGTGAAAGCTGTATATTCCTCCCTACTATCAAGCAGGTGTGTTTCTTGGTCTTTGGGTATGTAGGTCACGGAAGTGATAAAGGTGCAGCGAAGATCCTCATATAGGGGGCAGTCATACATAAGGTGCGACCAATTCTCAGTCCCACCACAGGTGCAAGTGGGATCATCGATGATTCCCAGGGCCGTCAGTTTGCCTTTTAATGATCCATGGCCAGTTAACAGGTATGTAGCATAAAGACCAGGTGAAAACCAGGGGGGAAGCCTGGGGAACACCCTGTTAATGTAAGGGAAGAACTTTCTAGTGATTTCGCCTTTGTTGGAAGTAGTCCATCTCGCTTGCCACACCTGCTGCAGATGCGTGAGGAGACGCTTCTTTTCTGCTGTTCTGTCGTTTGCGGGGTCTGTTGTGAATTCGAGGATGTTCTTGGAATTTGCTTTGGAGAGGTGGAAGAGTAGTCCACAGCGGACCACCTCCAGGTCCAGTGGCATGGCGCCTGCCAGGATTTGCAGAGCATGGGTACTGACAGTGCAGCAGGCACGGGTAGTAGCAAGCAGGATGTTCCTTTGCAGAGAGTCGAGGATTCTTCTACCACTAGCAGTGATTGCTTTCGGGTACCAGATGCCTGCTGCGTACGTTATAATCGGGGTAAATATCACTTTATAGAATGACAGAGTGTGCCTATTGAGTCCCCAGTCCCGTCTGGAGACCCTGGCGACAAGGGCGGAGTAATTACGTATCTTTCTTCTTAGGTATTTAAGATGTGGCTGGAAATTCAGTTTGCTGTCAAGTATAACTCCTAGATACTTGAGTTGAGTGGAGAATTTTATGGTCCTGTTGTCGATTTTTATCTGTGGCGGTCTGGCTTCATTGAGACTTCCTTTGAGAAGAATAGAATCTGTTTTGGCGGCAGAGATGGTGAGGTTATGGTGTTTAGCCCAGTCCTGTAGCTTCTGTAGTGCATTATTCGCCAAAGTCTCCAGTCGGGCCCTAGAATCGCCGGTAACGGTGATAATAAGATCATCTGCATAGGCTTGAGAGGTGACCTCTCCCAGGTCCATGCCAAGGAATTCATCAAGCACAAGATTCCACAAGAATGGGCCCAAAACCGAGCCCTGTGGGCATCCCCTGTAGACCTGTCTGGTGATTTTCATATATGGAGCATTGACAGTGATTGATCTGTTGGAAAGGTAGCTTTTGATGGAGTTATATAGGTTTACTGGAAGCTTGGATTGACGCAGTCTGCCTAGGACGCTCGGCCACCAAAGTGAGTCGAACGCCCCAGCAAAGTCGACAGCGATGACCAGAAAGTATTTCTTTTGGGTAATTCCTACTGCTTCAAGGAGATTGTGGAGTGCATCTACAGTGGAGTGCCCCGTTTTGAATCCAAATTGTCTGTGAGAAGCCATGTTTGCATTGTTGTAGTGTTTGAGAAGTCTGTAGTAGAGTAGCCTTTCATAGAGTTTACTAAGTACCGACAGGAGAGCGATGGGACGGTAGGAGTTTGGGAGTTCAGGTGGTTTCGTCGGGTTCTTCAGTATCAGTTTTACGTTGGCCGACTTCCAATCTGTTAGGTAGTGACCATCACGTAGACAGGTATTGAATAGATGAAGTATTAATTCGGGGACACACTCCACTGTTTTCTTTATAATCTCAGGCTCCAGCAGGTCCGATCCTGGACATTTCCTATCTTTGATCAGGACCGCAGCAGTTTGTAGTTCTCCTAAGTCAAAGGGAGATTCCTGCTCTTCAGTGTAGTAAGTCTCATTCTCTGCACAGAGGGATTTTTGTTCCTGAGTGATTGGATTTGTTGCTGGTTGTAGGATGGTGTCCAAAATGTTTGTTATGGATTGCTGCCAGGTGGTTGCTTCCGTACCTTGTAATGACTTGGTTGAAGTGGTGACCTCTCCCCTGGGTAGTTTGTTTGTGGTGATCTTGTACACCACTCCCCAGGGGTCGGTATTGCCAGTGGTAGTGACCAGGTGTTGCCAGGATTCTTGTTTTCGTTTGCGGATCAGGGCCGTGTACTGGTTTCGCACTTCCCTGTAGTTCTGTCTGAGCGCCTCCACATCACGTGCCGGCCAGGTCCTCCGGGCACGCTGGAAAGTCTTTCTTCTTATAATTACTTCTCGGCGCAATCTATGCAGCTCTGGGCTCCACCAGGGCTTTGCGCCTGGGACAGGGTTTTTCTTTTGATTGCCAAGTTGCTGGCCGTTGTGATCAGATCAGTGACTTGTCTTTGGAGGGCATCTGCGTTGTCGGGAAGTAGGTGGGGTTGGGTCTCATTAGTTAGGGTTGTCCTGAAGACGTCCCAGTTCGCCTTTTCAATTGCATATCTATTTAACATGACTCGTATGGCTGGGGATCTAGCTAGAGATCGATTTAGCTGGAAGGAAATAGCCCTGTGATCCGAAGTAGTCCACGCCTCGTTAACCTTCCAGTTGGAAATGTTGCCGACAATGTTCCTTGAGGCCATTGTGATATCAATAGTGGCCTCCCATAGGGTGTTTGAGAAGGTGGTAGGATTGTTTGGTTGGTTAATGTCTGTCATAGTCGAGTTTGCCAGGAAGTCTTCCAGGCGTTGGCCATTTGCAGTGCTCCGCCTGTCTGGTGTCAAACTATGCCAGACCGGTGATCGGCAATTGACATCGGCTCCGATGATGATTTTTGCGTTTGGCAGAGTTCTCAGGACATCTTCCAGGTATCTGATAGCATAGGTAATCTCTTCGCCTGGTCTACAGTATAGGGATATCACGTAAAAGGATCCCATGGAGCTGATCAGGTGGGCACAGGCAGCCCAGGCTGTACACAGTGCTGAGATTTTAGTTGCTGTGATTTCTGGATTTCGAATAACTATTGCAGCCCAGGGGGTATCCTGATCTGTTTGAATTATTTTGTAGGTCAGGGGGTAACCTCTCACCTGCCTCGTGTGAGTGTACGGTTCCTGTATAATGAGAATATCTGCATTTTCTTCGTCTGCCTTGATTCTTATCTGATCGGCCACCGCCCTGGCCCGCTGTGCGTTGATTTGAAAAAATTTATTAACTCCGTAGTTATATCTTTTAGGCTGTGAGCCCATAATCGGTTTTCATCTGGTATAAACTCTTGGCGCTTATATAGGACGGACACGTATTATCCCGAATAGAGTGGTGGTGGTCTAGTTTATTACTTTTACAATTTGCACAGACAGGCTCAGATTCTTTGTTAGGGCATGTGTTGTATTCATGTCCTTTCTCAGCGCAGTGGCCACAGGTCCTGACAGCCTGGGCACAGGTGTGTGAAGTGTGCCCGAACTTGCAGCATTTATAGCATCTTGGTACAGCCACGTGCTCCCTGAAGCGGTGACTGCCCCAATTGATGTAGATTCTCGTTTGATCTTTTAAGATAGGCCAGACAATCGGCGCAAGTTCCACTATCCGGTTTACTCCATTTCCGACTCTTGGCTTGGTTGAGTATCTGGGCATAATAAGGTCACTCTTGTCCAGGTCCGAGAGATGTCCATGTACATTACGTCGGTATATTTCATCGGTGATCTCGGAGGGGGTGATGTCTTTATCTAGGTCGAAGATGACAATTGACGGCCCTTTTCTTTTGGGGGCTACAGCAGTGAGGCCTAGAGTTTGGATCTTTGGGTTTTCCATAATTTCTTGGGCTTCCTCCCTGGTTTCAGTCTCTATGACCACTCCCACGTTTATGGTTTTCCTTATACTTTTGATTTTAGTATTTTTCAGTTCTTCATTTAGATTTTTCATAACGTGGTTTTTGATTTCTTCGCTTGTTTGCGCAGTATCCTGCGTTGTTGGTCTTAAAAACGACCAGGTTTGGCTGTTTGATCAGTGTCTTCTTCCCGAAGGGGGGGGGGGGTCCACTTGCTTTTGGTAGTTGTGCCCCATTGGGTGCAGTCCTCAGCGCGTCTGCATACGAGGGGGCGCGCTGTGGCATTTGGTTGCCCCGCTCATCTAGGTATGCCTCCAACTTGGCCTTAGCCCTTTCCTGTTCTACGTGCTGGTTTACTGTTATAGTCTCCAGTTTTGTCCAAATTGTCATGATTTCAAAACGGAGACCGGTGGTGATTCTACTGTTTGATTTGGACATTAAATTCTCTAGTTGAGTGCGCAGGGCAAACATCTGTTCGAGAGCTGTTCCTTCCGGAAGTGAAGTGCCCAGGGGTTGGATAGAGTCTTGCTTTGTTCCCTTCTCAGCGTTTTCCGTTTGTGAGCACTGGTTGTCTTGTACTTCTCTTAACCCACAAGCACTCCTACTCTCTCGGTCAGTCTTCGAGGCAGGGCCTGTCTTTGCATCTTCATTATTATCTGCATCATCGTCGGGGGTTATATTTACCTGAACTGAGTACTCTTCTTGCTTAGTGCCAGCTTCAGCTTGGCTTTGTTTACCAAGTTAGCTGTTACATAAGTGACTGTCACTGACGTGTCGCCTTCTAATCCCGTTATTTAAAATTTGCTGTCTTGAAGCAACTAAATTAATGGATGCTACTTCATTAATTTCGGCAATGTCATTTGCAGGCGATTTTACCTGCGTGATATAATTGTTATCCTGATTTGGTTTGGAGGAGAAAGGTGTTTTATGCTCGCTGGCTATTTTCACGATCTCGTAATCGCTCCTTGATTTTTCTGCCGTCTGGTCCTTTAGTGTAGTTCTGTCCGCAATATTGTTGTTGTTGTGGTTGTTTGGCACCCCACACAGTATTTCATTGCCATTACTTTCCCCTAAGTTCCCTTGAGGCAGATCCTTGGTTCGGAGTGTCATGGACTTAGAGGCCTGGCGGGTGTTAGTTTCTGGCAATTCAAGAGATGATACCGAATTTTTCGGGGGTTTGCAGCATTCCCCTAAAAAGGAACTCCGGGATTTTGCTGGCAGTTTATTTATGTGCGCGATGTTGCTGCAGGAACGGCAAATAAGGGTATTGCACCCTGTGCATTTGATATGTGAGTTTGAATCTACGTTTCTTTCCGTTCTACATAGGTGACAGATACCAGTCTTGTTATTGCCACGTATACGTTTGTTTACACTTGACATTGTTCAGCTATGTATTTGAGCGCGGCTAAAGGCAGTGACAATGAGTCAAACGAGAGAGGGGCTGCAGAAGTTCCCTAGGGAAGAGCACAAATTAACACGCAGCTACGTATCTCCACTGTTTAGGTCACTGGGGGGGGGGATAAATGGATGTGAAAAGATGCTCCTATAAAAACAGAAGTACTGAAACGGTACAGTTTGGTTCAGTTGTGGTGACGCCGATCACAAAAATTATAGTTATTTCAGTGCGGGAGCACGGAAGAAAAGTTGTAGCTCGCCCATGCAATGACTATTGGTAGGGAGGAAGGGAGGTAGGGTGATAACTTGAAGACGCATTTACTTCACTATGTTGTTTACAAGGTCAGAGTGAAGGAGCACATTCCTACGCTATAGTAGCACACAGGGGGGGCACGAAGGGAGGAAACAGAGCATGTCTCCTCTCCCTCCTGCCGGGGATAGGGAATTTAAGATGAATAGGATAAGGGTACCCCATTCAGCTCGCCATATAGCATTTGGCAGCGGAGCTGCTGGTGATTCTAGTCCGTTTCCAGGAGCGATCGGACCGAAGCATGATCGTTCATGGGGTAGTTCCCGTCCGTTCTGCAGTCTTTACCGTCAAAAGGTCCGGGTTTGCTTGTTGGCGTTTGTGGAGTCTTTCTTGTGACATTTCTCATCCATGTGGTGTTTGCGTCAATGTTGTTTTTAGAGTCATTTCTCATTTATTCAACTTTAGGTCCACTTCAGGGTTTAGTGCCCTGATGATCGGAGGCCATTGGGTTCAGGCGTCTTCCGCGGGATGATTTCCTTCGAGGTTTGTACTTTTCTTATTGTGTCAGTGGTTGATTGCGGTTCGCTGCGATAAGAGCTCTCCGTCTTGTGAACAGGGCCAGTGCATAGCTGGAGAAAGCCTGATATTCTTCCCTGGTGTCCAAGATGTGGTGCTCCTGTCCGTATGGTAGATACTGTATTTTGGTGATGAATGCACTGCGGAGGTCGTCATACAGCTGGCAATCATGCATGAGGTGCTGCCAGCTCTCCAGCCCCCCGCAGGTGCAGGTGGGATCTTCTTGTATTCCGAGTAGGGATAGCTTTGCATTCAGAGCTCCATGTCCTGTCAGTAGGTATGTGACTTGTAGGCCCGGGGAAAACCAGGGTGGGAAGTTCGGAAAAACCCGGCCAATGTTGGGCAGAAACTTTCTGGTGATTTCGCCTTTTTGAGAGGTGGCTCATCTATCCTGCCACACCTGCAGCAGGTGAGCATGCAGCTTTTTCTTTTCCATAGTCTTGCTATTGATGATGTCGGTGGTGAATCCTAAACATGTCTGTGGGATACCCTTGTCCAGGTGGTGCGTGAGGCCCCGTCGAATGATCTCTAAGTCCAGTGGAAGGACACCAGCAAGGACTTGCAGGGCATGCGTGCTCACTGTGCTGCAAGCTCGAGTAATGGTCAGAAGGATTGATCGGTGAATCGAGTCAATGATTCGTTTATTGACAGCAGTTGTGGCTTTTTGATACCATGCGCCAGATGCATACGTGACAATTGGGGTGAAGATGGTTTTATAGAAAAGACTTAGCACCCGTCTGTCTAGGCCCCAGTCTCTGCGAGTGACTCTGGCAACCAATGCAGTGTATCGTCTGACTTTTGTACGCAAATATTTCAGGTGGTCCTGAAATGATAGATTCGGATCTAGAATCATGCCTAAGTACTTTAGCTGCTTTGAGAATTTAATTGTTTTCTGGTCGATCTTGATTTGTGGAGGCCGCCTGAGGTTGAGGCACCCCTTGAGCAGTATGGAGTTTGTCTTTGCAGGGGATATTCTAAGTTGATTTTTCTTTGCCCATTCCTGAAGGGTGGACAGAGCCCGGTTTGCCAGTGTCTCCAGTTGTGTCCTTGAGTCCGCTGTCACTGTCAGTAAGAGGTCATCAGCAAAGGCCTGCGATTTTACCTCCTCAAGGTCTATAGCTAGGAAGGAGTCCATTACTATGTTCCACAGTAGTGGTCCAAGGACCGAACCCTGTGGACAGCCGCGAAATGTATTCTTGGAGAGGGTCCCATAGGGAGCAACAATCCTGATGGATCTGTTTGTGAGGTAGCTCTTGATAACCCTGTAGAGGTTGCCTGGGATCCCAGCAACCCGAAGCCTTGCCAAGATGCTTGCCCACCAAAGTGCATCGAAGGCCCCAGCAAAGTCCACGGCAATCACGAGGAAATACTTCTTGGTGCATCTTGTTACTTGTTCTTGTAGGTGTATTAAGGCACCCACGGCTGAGCGACCCCGCCTGAAGCCAAACTGGTTGGGTGAGGCCAGGCCAGCCCTGTCATAATATTGCTCTATTCGTCTATAGAGAAGGCGTTCAAGTAGTTTACTTGCGACTGTGAGAAGTGCGATCGGTCTGTACGATTCTGGGAGGTGTGGTGGTTTGGTCGGATTTTTCAGGATTAGTTTGACGTTTGCTTTCTTCCACGAAGTCGGGAAGGTGCCACAATGAAGACAGAGGTTGAAGAGGTTGAGCAACAGGTTTGGGGAACACTCTACTGTCTTTTTGATGATTTCGGGCTCCAAGAGGTCTGGTCCAGGGCATTTATTTCCCCTAATGAGGGTGGCAGCACTCTTGAGCTCCTCCACGGTGAAGTGAGGTTCTGTCGTTGCTGTTTGATAGCTCTCATTTTCTAAGCAGAGTTGGATCTGCTCTGTTGTCTCCGGTTGTATAGCCGGGTGGAAGACTGTGTCCAGGATATTGGAAATGGTCTGCTCCCAGGTTGTGGACATGCCTCCTTGGGTCAATGTGGTGGCGGCAATAACTTCTCCTCGGGGAAGTTTATTCATGGTCAGTTTGTAGACTGTTCCCCAGGGGTTCTCGTTTCCCATAGTGGAGACCATGCGCTCCCAAGATTGCTGTTTACAGCTTCTGATTTGTGCTGTGTAAGTGTTCCTTGCTTCTTTGTAGCGTTGTCGGAGTATTTCAACCTCTGCCGTCGGCCAGGAGCGCCTGGCCCGCTGAAAGGCCTTTCTTCTTGTTTGTGTTTCTTTCCGGAGTCGTTGCAGTTCTAGGTTCCACCAGGGCACAGCCCCAGGGGTTGGATTTTTCTTTTTAATAGCAATGTCGCTTGTGTGCGTTATGATCTCTGTTACCTTGCTTTGGAGGTGATCTGGGTCTTCGAGTCTCTCAAGCTCACTCTGTCTCTGTTGTATGCTGGTTTTTAAGGTACTTTGGAAGAGTTCCCAGTTTGCTTTGGATATGGAGTATCTGTGAGTGGTTTGTCTAGCTGCCGGTACCCTAGTCAGTGATCTGTTGAGTTGGAATGTAATGGCTCGATGATCAGATGTTGTCCAGGCCTCTTGGACGGACCAGTCAGTAGTATTATTAGCAATGTTCCTGGAAGCCAAGGAGACATCTATGGTGGCCTCCCACAGTGTATTACTAAATGTGGGCAGATTGTTTGGTTGGTTTAACACTGTCAACGTTGAATTTGCAAGGAACTCTTCCAATATAGTTCCGTTTCTGCTGCCATGTCTGTCTGGCGTGCGACTATGCCACATTGGTGACCGGCAGTTCACGTCTGCACCTATTATAATTTTTGCGTTGGGAAGGGTATCAGCAGCCAGTTGGAGGTATCTTGTGGCGAAAGTTATGTCTTCGCCCGGTCGACAGTAGAGGGCAATAACATAAAAAGCCCCCAGAGCTGTGGTGAGGTGGGCACATGCAGCCCAGGCTGTGCAAAGCTGTGTGATTTTGGTCACCGTAATATCCGGATTTCTGACCGCGACTGCGGCCCAGGGGGTGTCGTCCTCGAATTGTACTATTTTGTAGGTCAAGGGGTATCCCCTGACTATCTTCATGTGTGAGTATGGCTCTTGTATTATCATGACGTCTACATTCTCCTCTTCAGCCTTGATACGGATCTGATCCGCTACTGCTCTGGCCCTCTGTGCGTTGATCTGCAGAAATTTTACCTCTGTAGTATTGTATCCTCTAAGGCGCGTCCCCATAATCCAGCCTGGATTGGAACAAGCTCTTAATCTTCATGTAGGTGGGGCACTTGTTATCCCTGATTGAGTGGGTGCAGTCCAGCTTCAGACTCTTGCAGTTGGTGCAGATTGGGTCAGTACTCTTGTTTGGGCAATCCTTGTAAGTGTGGCCTTTTGCCGAGCAGTGGCCGCATGTGGGGTCAGTCTGAGTGCAGGTGTGCGTTGTATGCCCATATTTACAGCACCTGAAGCATTTGGGTACAGCCACATGTTCACGGAAGCGGTGGCTGCCCCAATTTACATATACTCTGTTCTGAGTGTTTAATACTTTCCATGCTGCAGGCACAAGTTCAATTATCCAGTTTCGTTGAGTGCCATTCTTGGACTTGATTGAATATTTTGGTGTCAGCAGTTCGTCTCTTCTGTGTTCTGGGAAAGCGGACATCAGGTTTTTTTGATAAATTTCCTCTGTTAGTTGGTCCGGGGTCAGGTCTTCATCCAGGTCATAAATAACTATTGAGGGCCCTTTTCTTTTAGGGGTAGTCGCTGTGAGCCCCAGCTCAGTGATTTTGGTATTACTGATAATTTTTTGTGCTTCTTCCCTTGTTTCTGTCTCTATCAGTACTCCGACATTTCTAGTTTTCCTGACCGACTTTATTCTGGTTGTCTTGAATTCTTCTTTTAGGCTGGTCATGATTTGCATCTTTAATTGTTCGCTTGTTTGATTTTCCTCAATGGTTGTTGGTCGGAGTACCACCAGGTGTGGTTGTTTTGGCAAGGTCTTTTTTCTTGTAGCAGGTACACTGCTTTTTATTGCTGATTCACCAGCTGATGTCCTCAGCGCTTGTGCATAAGATGGGGCACGCTGTTGCATTTTGTTTGCCCCACCATCTAGGTATGCCTCCAGTTTCACAGCAGTTGTTTCATATTTTAGGTTTGTCTGGTAGAGAATTGTCTCCAACATTGTCCAGAGGGAAACAATCTGTCCCCTAACTCCAGTGGTTATCCGGTTGTTAGAGTCTTTCATCAGAGCCTCAAGGGCGGTACGCAGGATTTGAGTTTTTTCCAACAATGTGCCCTCTGGCCAGGAGGGGTCCAAGGGTGCAGAGGCCTCTGGTTGTTTTTTCTCCACAGTCAAATCAATTTGTGGGAGGGAATTCTTCTGGGTTTCCTTTAGCTGAGCACTCTGGCTTCGCGTTTCTCTGTCAGGTTTGGGGCGTCCAGCTTCTTCCACTTCTTTTTCCTGGCTGGTACAGTCCTCATCTCATCGGTCGCTTCTTGCATGCTGGTGTTCTTGAATTCCATCGTGCTTCATGGAACGGAAACTAATCCACCACTTTAAAACTATGCAGTGCCCCCAGAATTGGATAATGGTGCCAAGATAATTTTTTGCAGCAGGATGAAATGTGAGGGATGAAAATCCGCGGGATGAAGGGCTTGCTGAGTTGCTTTGCTGCTGGGATGCAGTGTATAGTTCAGAGTCTCGGAGTTTTACGAGTGGGGGGGGGGAAGTCTTAACCCCTAGAAAGAAGAATACTGGATGATGAGCTTGGTTTATTGTTCGTCCTGGGGAGCCATCGGGAGCACGGCACTAGACCATTCAGTATCACTTGGCATCGGTAGTATCATTTCATTTGAATGAATGTTTTACAGGTTGACAAAAGAATAAACGACTAGTGACAATTTATTAATCTGTTCTTGAACAAGAAGAACATTAGGACTAGGATTCTAGAACTTTAGGTAAAAAAAAAAAACAGTCCTGGTCTTTCTCACCAGCAACTTCCACTTCTCCCACGTCTTAGTGAGTTAACTTTTCAATCCTTTCTCTGATTCTCACGCTATTTATAGGATGTTGCAGTGATCAGATCGCTGAGAGAGAGAGCTCCCAGTTACCTAGTGACCTAATTCGTTAGGTCACTGAAAGATTTTACAACTGATCCCACTAATAATAGGAAGGCAGAAAAAGTACGCTTACAGAACCACCTGCTACAGGAGTGGAAAATCAGGTGGACTGGTACCACCAAAGGAGAGATCACCCGCAAGTTTTTTCCACACACAAATAGAGTATACCCGAAATCACCATCATGGTTCTTTCCAGGACTTCATACAACGTACTTAATAACAGGGCATGGACCCTTCAATGCAAAGCTCGCTGGCTTCAGACTCACAGACAACCCACATTGCACTTGTGGAGAAATAGAAGACTGGAACCATCTTATGTTTGACTGTCCCATATATGAAGACCTAAGATGTATTCTAATTGCAAAAGTGAGATATCTTCCAAGAGGACAAGAATTTCTCCTCCTTGAAACCGAAGAGGATTATAAAGCATTGTCACGATTCGCCCAGAACCTCTTCGCGAGAAGAAGGGTGCAAATTGCCATACACTGAGGAAAAGAGGAAATGCCACTCAACCATGACAACGCAAAGACAAAACTTATCACCAACCAGCATTTCTCCTCTTTAAATGAAAGAAGATTAAAACCAAAAAACTTGATGATAGACTGCAAGTACAACCTCAACTGCAAATACAGGACTTGTCCCAGGAATGACCTACAGCCCTAGAAGTTGACATCTCTTAAGAAGTAGAACTCAAATAGAAGACCTACCGTGGATTTGACCTCATTGCAGTTCTGCTGCTAACGCCACAGGCTATACCTGTGCTCTCTTTCACGGTACTTTCTTTCCACTTCCCTGGGGAGGGAAGGAGATGGTTTCACTGTCTCTTCCCCTCCTCGCCCTCCTTTTCCTTTTGGTGGGACATGGGCCTGCCCCACTGACCACAGGGGTCACCTCCTCTATCGACCCCTTACTTCCTATTTACTCCCCCTAGTCTCTTCCCTACTCTGTCCAATTTCAAAGCGTAACTCCACATAGTCTAAATTTAAATCTTTGACCTGGGGTCACCTTCCCTATTGGCTCCATATTTCTGACTTTCCCCGCTATCTTCAGTCTCCCCCCCTACTCTGCCTAAACACTAGCGAATGCCCCATACGATGTCAAAATTTAAAAAAAAAATTGTCAAAATTCCAAATATATACGAAAACCCCTTTCGGCCTACCTTTCAGCCTACCTTTCAGCGACTACTTCCCAATACTATTAAATTATTTTATTTATTTATTTTTTTATTTTATTTTATTTATTTATTATTATTTTTAAATTTATTTATTATTATTTTTAAATTTATTTATTATTATTTTTTTATTTATTTATTATTATTATTATTATTATTTTTTAGGTCCTTGCCACTGAAATCTCAGGAAATTAGGTGGCAAGACCTGCCAGAGTGAAAACTTAAAATTACTGGGTACCTGGTCTGCCTCCACGAGGCATAGTGTGAACAATGTTGGGCCCCAGCAGGGGTTTAGCGGCTAAATGGCCAGAAGAACAACACAACACTACACTACACTTACAAAATCCATACACTTTTAAATCTCTGGCCTTCCCAGTGAACTGGTACACCTACAATGAAAGCAACGCGGAGATGGGGGAAACTCCTGGTGCCGTTAGACACGAAAACACTATATACACTATACACTGACGTTCATCCTGATCCCACTTGGATCAGGATGAACCCCAGTGAAAGTTTAAAGACTTTTTTATGTTATATAACGATAACGTTATTTTATATTAAAACCACGCTCGTCACTTTGTAAACTTTATTTTTCAGTTGGATTGATTGCAAGACTGAAATATCCATGAAGCTTATATTATCAGACTTTATTAGTAGCCTTCATATTTAATTAACTTAAAACAACACAGGAAAAACTTAAAATGGGTAAATTTTCCTTTTCATATAACATCTCGTCTTGGTGACGAAAATCCATGCATATCTTATACCAAGCACGTGCCTCTTAATCAGTGATCTCGAAGCCCTAAAAGAGAGTCCTCGCAGAAGAAATATTTAATTTAGGCTGTCTCATACTGACCGATAAGAGTATTGTGAAACTCGGAAGAGGAGTGATTGATGGAGACGTTCTGATGAATAATTCTACTTTTGGATACAGTGATCTATTAGCATTTATCTGTCAACACTAAGAACTTAAGTAACTAGAAGTCATCCGTAAAGAAATAGCCAACGGGCTGAATGTTATTCACGAGTAAAAGTAGTAGTAGTGCTACCAGATTCTTTCTACCTTTCATTTTAGTTTGAATATATCGCTTCCAAACCTTGATCAGAAAGCGGGAGGTCAAAAAGAGTCTTGTTGTTGCTATTTTGTTTTTAGGAGCATTAGCAACTAAGGCCATATTGCTCCTGGAATATGCGGTGGCCATTCCTTGATCTTTTCGCATCCTCCGTATTTGGTGGTGGCGGGCTCGAACCGCGGTCTAATCAAGAAGCGTGTGCTACGCACTGCTGCCCCTTCCCACCTGGCTACGGAGGCGCCCAAAAAAAAGTCTTATTAAATGGTGGTTGTAATACGCAACGCAATAAAAGAATATATATGTATTCAGACTCTTCTAATGGTCAGTGCATTCGTTGACACTGTTATATTTCCAGCGCTTTCTTCATTAAATATTTCCTTAATTGTAGGACGTGCCCTTAACGTCCCTTGTGAGTGCTCTTGTTTTCCATGCAACAGCAAGAGATAACTGCATACTTCCTGTACGAAATACGCAGTGCACTATGTTTAAAACTTAAAGGTGAAGACGCATGCAAAATTGAAATTGTGTAACGAACTTCTTTTTCTGTGTGAAAATCATCCGACTTATGTTTATAGTCTGTTCGTGAGTGATGAAACAAGCTCCAATTTAAGGGGATTTGGCAATAAACAGAATTCTCTGTTCTGGGTATTTGGTAATAAAACTACAGAGAATTCATAAGAACTGTCGTCACTTTTTACTTCCGTGATGTGCTTGTTATCTGATGGTTGTTATTGATCGCGGCAATTTTTTGTGTGTGGAACTGGGTGGAGCTATGGCTATGTGCGAAAAGTCGTTATTCCATTACTCGGAATTTCAGAGCCAGGGTATTCTTAGTTACTTTTCACCTTTTCAACAAGTATCGATCAGTCGCATTCATAAAGAATCACAAACCTCTTCAAATCGCTGTCCTTCCATATCATGTGAAAGGCTTTAAATTCCATTTAGTTGTTATCGTCAGGGATAAATTGATGATCAGTGATGTCATCTTTGTTATGAAAGGATGGAGGGCCAAAACATTAAGATTTTTTTTAATACAAAAACATTTATTTTAATAATTCAAATGTTTTCCGAATACTTTTGAGATAATAAGTATATACTGTATTTGTGCCACGGTGTATTGAAATCGGGTTTTTGAAGTGTAGGAATAGATTACTAGAAAGAATTGAAATGAAGTTGTTTCATATGTTATTTTACTATTGGTTAATACCTTTTTTTTAGGAAAGAAAGACCAAATATTATTTAATCTTTTAAAAACCTTACTTATAATAGCTTTGCACGCTGCAATTTTTGAAGTAGTATTGCTATTTTTATTAAGTATTTACCGAACACTTATCAGTTCTTTCGGCTAATCTAGTTTCAACTGGACAATGTTTGAAGTCAGCTGTAGTCCGCAGTTGTACCGAGATGTTAATTAGGCCAGTGTGACCTATCAGTCCTACCGTAGAATCCTGACTACCATTCGATTTTCCAGCCTTATAAACTATTTGTCATTTCTGGCCCAGCATCCTGCTCTTATAGCTCGCTTTGCTGGACAGGAGCCATTCCTCATACACCCACAGTCTTTTTCCGAGAAAACATGGCCTGTATTGCAGTAATACTTACATTCGCTTTCTGAGTCACTTATTGTTTCCGCGTTAAAAACTTGATGTCATGTATGTCAATAGTCATATGAGTGCAAATATACCGTCAAATGTCTCTTGAAGAGTTCAGATTTCCTCGCAGATACGAAAACTTCTCTCGGCTTAACCTTTCAGCGACTACTTCCCAATAATATTAAATTATTATTTTTTAATGTTTTTATTTATTTTTTTGATTTATTTTATTTTATTTATTATTTTTTTTTAGATCCTTGCCACTGAAATCTCAGGAGATTAAGTGGCAGGACCTGCCAGAGTTAAAACTTAAAATTACTTCGTACCTGATCTTCGTACCTGGACAACGTTGGGCTCCAGCAGGAATCTAGCGGCTAAATGGTGAGAGGAACAACGATACATAACATTTCACATATACATGATCCATACACTTTTAAATCTCTGGCCTTTCCAGCGAACTGGTACACCTACAATGAAAGCAACGTGGAGATGGGAGAAACCCCTGATGCCATTAGACACGAACACACTATGTACTATTCCCAAAGAGTTGTATGCATGTAGAATATACTCTTGGTAGTAAGTTTCCTTTATTTGAATAAAAAAATATATAACAGTTTTAGCTATTTTATTTGTTTAAAGTTTACATAAAATTAAAAAAAAAACGACAAAGAATTAAATCACTACAAACTAGGATAATCATGTGTTATAACAGTCTGGGACTCAACGACTAATTCTAGAAAATAGTTTAATTTTTTTTTACTTCTTTGTAGAAATCTCAGAACTAAGAGTCTTGTTGCGGTATGCCTTCTTCTGTAATTCGACGCAGATGATGTGGTGGTTATTTTGTTCAATTGTCCAGATGATACGAAGAACTCGGTACCCTGTGATATGGTCGAACGAAGAATGTTTTAGAAAGAGTGAAAATTTGAATATCCTTTGTTATGAATGATGGTGATATTTCTGAACCTATAAGTTCTTCTCCCTACGCTGTTTATACTGTCTGAATCAGAATCATCGTGTATGTAACAACAGTTCCTAAAATCTGAAAAGAAAATGAAATTAGGTTTGCTGCTTTATTTAAAAAAGTCATGATTGTGAGTAATGAAACAATTACTCTTGTAAGCGACTCCTAAGAAGTGGACTTATCAGTTTCAAATGTGCCAGTTATCAAAAAGAAATCCTATCGCATCACACGAAGTTCCTGCCTGATTGTAGGTAAGCAGGGATAAAAACCGCGTGTATGTTTTTTTTTTTTTTTTTTTTTTTAATGTTTCCCCTGTTTAGAGAGGATCTGGGTTTAGAGAGGATCAATTATCGCCAACAGTAGCTCTCGAGGAGAGCACAGTGGGTATAATCTCTGTCCTAACACCGTATGGAAGAGGCCTGTCGGAGTCCAGCATTGATTGGAATAACTTCCATGGTAGGTTTTTATAACATGGTCGATTTTTTGGTCTGCAGCTAGCCTTAGCTGCCTTGATGAATATCCAGAAGAAAACAATGCAGCCTTGCATTGTTTTCTTCTGGATATTCATCTTTTCATCCAAAGGCAAACCGTCCACCTAATACGCGCAATTTACAAAAACGAATATAGTTGTCTCGCGCTCTTAGTTACAGTGCCACAACTGAGACCAAACCATAGCTGTCAGTAGTAAAGATTCATATTCAAAAGAAAAAAAAAAAATACCACTGGCAAGCGACTATCCGATATTTTCAATGACCCAGAATTTTTGGTACACATGAAAACTAACTTTTGCCAAGCACACTTAACTATGTGATAAATTATACCGAATAGCAGTCATATATGTTCACAGTTGTACTCAATGTATAACTAGCCTATCATCCATTGTAAGTTATTTTTGTGTGTGTGTGTCCGCGCGCGCCTGGTATTCAAAACTTTGGCTCAATTTTACATGACTAATAATCGCCTCTGAATTGGCAGAGCCATTTCCCATAGTGCTATAGTATATTGTAAGTAACTCCTCCCCAAAAAAAATACCACACACACACACACACACACACACACACACACACACACACACACACACACAGGAGGATATTCATGTGTTGTTGAGGCGGATCCCAGGGTTCCCCCATCAGCCGTCGTCGTACATCTTGTGTAGAAGCTTACGCCCAAACCGGCCATTTTTATGTAGTGTTTTGGATGTGTAAGCGTAGTGATATAGTGTGTTATGTTTTCGGCCGGTAACTGGCTCTTAGCAGATGGGAAGTGGCAACACGTCCTATCCCCGCCACGTGGAGGCGGCCAGGATCTACTATCACCTGCTGGACTAACTCAGGGCAAAAGACCCGAGAGAGCCCAAATTAGGATGAAATGAAAAGGCTATAGAAGGAGGAGTTTGGGAGCTGGAGAGGTAGGAAAGAATAAAAGAGAGGAGGATCAAACAGAGGAACCCTCCAATAGTTAGAAGGTAGAAGAAATAAAGGATATAGAGGTGGGAAAGTGGACTGACTTCTCATATTATGGGAAATAATCCCATGGAGGATCCCATCCTAGAAGCTAGTATCAGCAAAATTTTTTGAAATATAATTATGTCTAATCTCTTGTAAACATTGCTCCAAGCACTTATAATTTTTTTTTTACCCCAATCATGCTATAAACAGGTTCCACGTCTTCAGAAGAACACCGAGAATTTACACACACTAGATACAGGAACACGTTCAATGTCCAGCAGGGTATATTTGATTACAATGAGTGTCCAATCATCATCAACTTCTGATAAAATTATCCCAAATTAGCTAGTCTAAGCTCCTGTCTTCTTTTAAAAGCACGTGACGCAAAGGTGTTCAGTGCTATAAATGCCGCTTGAGTTCGGATAAGCGCAGGTTTATTTCCCATTGTGAAGGTATCTGAAACAAGCTGTAATTCACGCCTGTAGTCTTGATAATATTGACAATCGAAAATAATGTGGTCAACATTCTCTTCTTGTCCACAGAGACAAAGCGGGGTAGTAGACAATCCTAATTGGAATAATTTGCTATCAATACTCCCATGGCCCGAGAGTAAAAATGTACCATGCAAGCCAAGTGCAAACCACAAAGATTCTCTCTTCCTGAACTCCTTCACCGATGGTAAAAACTCTCTGGTCACTGTGCCAAGTTTCGAAGCTGACCAGTCTCTTTGCCATTTATCTACATAAATGGAACGAAGCCTTATTTTTCTCAGATGTTAAAGAAGCATCTAGGTTGAGTTGCACATCATCCAAAGTGACAAGTATTGATTTCTTCAGGTCGTATGTCTGTATTGTATTTCATAGTGTAGGGGTAATTTTCCCAATAACACCTGCAAAGCCATAGTAGAAGTGGTTCTATACGCCCGTGACATCATCAGGAGGGCAGCACGCTGTACCTGCAGAAGCTGTTTCATAATTTCAGATTTGTTGGCCCTATGTCCCCACGCTCCAGCCGCATAAGCAATGATAGGTAAAAAAAAAAACACAATTATAGTATAACCTGAGTGAATGACCTCTCAGGCCCCATTCTTGCCCTGTTACCTGTCTCAATCGGGATAAGAAAGACTTGCACTTCTCTTTCACATATCTTGCATGGGGTAGAAAACTTAAGGCATCATCAAGTTGAATACCTAAATATTTTGTAATGGTAGTATATTTAATTGTCTGTCCTCTATACTTTACAAGTGGCGGTTGTTCTCTATCTAATTTTCCTTTTAAAAGCATCTGCGAGGTTTTAATTGTTGAAACTTGCAGTTTGTGAATTGCAGACCAAGTTGAAAGTTCTTGTAAGACGGAGTTAGCTATGTCTTCCAGGTTCTTCCTTGAATTTCCGCGGACAAGAATGGTAAGATCGTTTGCATAGGCAATCATCTTTGTTCCTTCAAATTTCTTGGTGAGCCATGAATCAAACACAACATTCCAACACAAGGGGCCAAGAATTGATCCCTGTGGGCAACCCCTTGTAACATGTGTAGAGACCTGTTTAGTACCACTCTTAACTATGATAGAGCGCTGGTAAAAATAGCTAGTAAGTAATTTGAAGATTAGTCTAGAAACCTCAGCCTCCCGGAACCTCTCCAGAGCACTCTTCCACCAAAGGGTATCAAAGGCCCCTTTGAAGTCTACAAAGAGGCCAAGAAGGTATTTTGTATTAGTTTCCTTTTGCAAAGTAAGGAGTCTGGCAATTGCATCCTCAATCCCCTTGCCACGAGTAAAACCAAATTGATCAGGAGATGATAATGCTTTATTGGTGTGAATAGCTAATAGCCGATTAGTGATCACTTTTTTCCAGTGCCTTGCCCATAACTGGTAGCAAGGAAATCGGCCTGTAGGGTCGTCTTCAGGTTTCTTAGGATGTTTAAGGAGTATCTAAAGATTTGCAATTTTCCAGGTTTTAGGAAACCACGCACACACAACTGTTACCAAATTCATAATGAAATTAAAAAAGTGATTTGGCATTCTCAGAAACACGACTTTATAAGCTGGGAAAGGGTATGGCCGCCTACTTTTCCTTCACTAGCTGTATTGAGCCAGCAAACTTACCTTTGGATTTAGTCTCGTATGTTTTGTCATTAACTTACCATTGATATTTTCTATCTGCGATCTGAACAGTAATAATAATTTAAAATGGAGAAAGTGAAAGTAGTTTAGTTTTGTTAATAACAAACAAGATTTATAATATCGAAAAAACTGCAGTTTTATTTAAGAAGATCTGTTCTGCACTGTAGAATGTGATGATAGGTATTTATATATATATTCGAACTGTACCTTCGGATGAGTTGATTATTGATAAAAGAAATATTTTCAGTGATGCACAAGAAACCGGAACGAAAACATCCTCCGCAGATCGAATGAAGTAGGAGCAGATACTCGTATTTGATAGATGGAAAACCTGAACCAGAGGTGTCCCATAGGCATACTTGTGATGTCATTGGATTGTGAAATAGTGCAGTTGCTGACAGCGTTATCACAAGACGAAGAGCGCACTACCCGAAATGGACATATTTCTTTGGACAGCGTCCCTGCCCAATACAAGTAAGTGGTTTATCTGACAACACCACTTTTCACTAAAGTGTAAAGTTATTGTTGGTTGCTTGAGACAGGAAAAATCGCTCTGTCAGCGTGGACGTTATAATACCATTCATTGCACTGGTATAAGAGCCATCAAAATGCAAAGTTTGAAGACAGAAGAGTTTTTCCGCTGAAACAAGATACATGAAAACAGAACGTGTCGTGTAATATATTTTCTTTTTTGCCCAGTAATCTGATGCTGGATTACCATATATAACACGCTTGCTGAACTATATAAGTCTAAACTAATGGACCACAAATGATTGGAAGTCTAATAGGAAGGGTAATCTAATGACTAAATTTAGGAAGCAGTTATATAAAAATTCCGTTGAGGTTTGTTAGAGTTGGTTTGGCTATGATACATCCAATTCTTTAAGAATTTAAGTCGAATGTAATGTGGACTCTTTCCGCGCTCTTCCTCACCATCCTTCCAATATATTTTATAATTTAACAACCGTTGTTCGGCATTATTAATTGTGCTAAAATTGTTAATTATACTAAGGTGTTTAATTAAGGTGTTAATTATACTAAGGTGTTTGATACCTTAGTATTATTAACTTTTTCAGAAAGACGCATGCAACTTAGGCTTGTCTGGTCGTGCTTAGACAGCGTTTATTCGCTTTAGTTATTATTACTGTGAATAGTTTTGTCATAAAAATAATATCTTTGATTGGTTTTGAGAAAATTAACATTTCCTGGCAACCGCTGATAAATAGAAGTGGCTGCGAAGTGTGGAAAAATCCGTAGAACGACTCAAATTTTAGTCTCAGTAGATGTGGGGAACGAAGATTGTAGTTATTTACTCTTCGTGAAAGTAAAATATTCGTAATAGTTTAGAATTTATATCTGGTTGCACATTTGATGACTTTTTGATGCAGCATTATTAACAATTATTAATTTCAGTAGTGCAGATTTATTTCAACTTGAGATAGCAAACATTCACACTTACTGTTGTCATCAAAGTTAAGTTTACTGTAAAGAAACCAGATCCACTAACTTCTGCTGTTTGGTGTTTACATGTCTCCATGAAGGCTAGAATCTGTCGAAATAGATAAAATATACACACGTTTAGCATTGGAACAAATATTCTTTGAAGAGGTCAACTAATAATAATACTATTTGATATGAAACTGCTTTATTTTTTTTTTTGTTGTTATGAAACTGCAGAATTATTATACTGCTAGTCAGGTAAGTTTTGTTCATTAATCTATTTTGAGTAACCTAGAAATAGATAATTGCAGTATTTTAAAATAATTACGCAGTCTTAGTGAGTATCAAGCCACTATATTTTGGATAGTTACTATTTTCTATCTGCATAGGGCGTGCCAGAAATGTATCGCAGCTTTTAACCAATATTAAATAATTCAGAGATGGACGTGGTTTGTTGTGGCATAGTTCATTCGTACATGCTAATAATAGGCAGTTTAGCATTTTAATGTCAACATTTAGCGTGTTGTTCTGCAAACAGCAGAACATAAAATTCTGGCATAGCTTTTTTTTTGACTAAACCTAGCAGTACACTTTATTTTCATGCATACGATTTTGGGGCGTAGTTGGTCGTTGCTGTATGTCATCCTCAGTTTGTGCCACAAGTAAAAGCCAGACGGTGTGAAATCCCTGATATTCCACATTTCATCTTTTCTTTTCCTTCCTGAAGAAGTTAACATCGAAGTTGAATTGCTGGATAAGGTGGTTGTCGTGTTCCATCTTGCTTGTAGTACACTTAAAAATTCCCTAGTGGATATACTGTACATCACTGTCGGCTTAGCAGATTCATTGCCTTTTCTAGATTTCTTTTCTAGTGATTAGATTTTCAGTAGTTTACAATATCCACTACTTGGCCATTATGCGCCAGTTCCTATGGTTTCACTTTCGTAAATTAGTGCAGGATCCCACTCTCTTCACCTAAAATCTTAAACTGGGCGGTAGTTAAACTGTTCAGATTTAAGAGGCCTTTCTTTATAAGGCAATTCATTCTGATAAGTGCACACCACCGTAATCATCTTTTTTATAATTATTTGATATAATATTTTATTTATCAAAAAATGTATACATTGTAAGCACCCTGCATATATCAAGTTTTGTGACGATTCGATTTGTGATTATTCGATGTAAATATTTAAATTGAATTTTTGTGATTATTCAATGTAAATATTTAAATTGAATTTTTTAATAATTTATCTCCATTTAATTAATTCCGTGAATTACTTATCGATTAAACATGTAATCGATTCCGCGCAACCATAAACGCTTTTTGGTGAAAATGAGTTGGTACTTACCAATATAGAAGTGAAAACAAACAAAAAAAATAAATAAAAAAGCGCGTGAAGTGGGGGAAAAATACTGCTTAATTAATTTATCGTACTATAGTGCCTAACTTTAGGGAATGGCGAATAATATTTGGCTGAAAAAGTTTCAATTTTAAACCTTTTCATTGATTTTTCAGCAGTAATTGGACGATTAATTTACCTTCTCCAGGGTGGGGGGAAGAGCCACGTACATGCTTTTATGTATATATCTTTCGAACAACATGTCACTGAAACATGTGGTGTAGTTCTATTTTGTGGCATTCGTTGTAAACCACCATGTAACTTTGAATCGATATGATCAGTAAATTTTGTTTTAAGGTGTGAGTAAAAATTCCATAATATATATATATATCACTTATGTATAAATATGGGATAGTGATAGAGGTTACAGATATGTATAGCATAAGATATTCAAAAAGGATTACAGACCGGGGATACTACTATATGTAGTAGAAAGAACCCCGACAACCATACAGGAATGCAGATAAGTTAATAAGGAAGGTGGTAAAGGGAAAGTAGGTAGCCTTCGATTTATTCAACAGCTTCAAATCGAAGTTGAAGCTGTTGATAAATCGAAGGTGCCTGTAAAATAAAAATAATATTTAAAAAAGTACTTGATGCTGCAAATTCGATGAATTAACGTCTTCTTCAAGGTCAGCCGTCAAAACCAAGGTAAATGCAGCAAAAAGTAAGGCCTTTTTTTCTAACACGAAATAAACGTAGCACGTGGTAGATACAAAGAAACCAAGTTATAGCGTAAGTGGAACTCAGGTTAAGTGCGGCGGTAAATATTGGAATGCTGACGTATATTTCATGGCTGACCCGACAGAGGCAGAGATAGGAAAAAATAATAAATGCAAGAAGTAAAATATAATAAAATAACATAAGGAGCCGAAGCAGAGCGTCAAAGATACTACTTGCTATCTTACCATGCCGAAGTCGGAGTGTGGACTGTATGGCGTAGATCATCATGTTGCGCAGGCAAAGAAAGAAATATTGGCTTATTGTCAGAATAAATATATAGTATGTTGTATCGACTTCAGGCGTTGGAATGCAGTAAGTTTAACAAGATTACTTGCTAGGTGTTATGGGAAAATCGGCATTAAACGCAATGAAGCAGTACGTCTCAGGATAGCGCAGAAAAGATGAACTGTCAATTTAAAGTAATGTAGACGCCTTAACTTTGTATAAGGCGAAAAAAACAAATTATAGCAGAAAAATAGCATCTTGATATTGCATTCGTAAAACTAAAGGCTCACAAGAAATGATATGTTGGGTCCTAGGACACTGGAAAATAATATGAGGAGAAGGACTATAGGTGTGCTAGGTCAGTCTGGGGTAGTGAAATCCGTTCCTATAGTAGGACCCTTAACATAGTTCTGGGAGTATACTTCATGTGTTTAAGTCAGTTATGTTAATAATTTTAAAGGAATACCATTTAAAATTATTACCATTTAAGGTTATAATAATCATAATAAAAACAAAACTAATAAACAAAATACTAACACACCTTAGTAGCCAATCGATGGGTACAAGTTTTCTAAACCATGAGACACCAAAGAGGCTAGGAGGTATATTCGGTACATTATATACACAGCCTGAAAGCAGAGGACATCAGTTTTCTTTTAAACTGTTAATATCTCAGAGGTGGTTAAGCAATTTTTTTTTTATATTTTAATATGTGGAGAGCTTTATTAAAATGATAATTAAGGTAGATTGCAGGAAACATATTATCCAGTAGTTTATGATAGAGAATTTTGATATTATGTATAATCAGATTGTTGTTACTATACAGGGTGTTTCAGTTAAACGTTTCAGAACTTCTAAGAGGGGTAGGGTACATCCTGACAACTCGAAATCATATAGCAATGTGGGGTAGGAAATGCTTTCCTGAAGCGGTGTTGTACACAGAAGCACCATAAAGAAAAGAGACCGTAAGTGAGAAATCGTTTTAATAATACATGAAAAGAAGCAAAAGGTACATGGATTAAAGTAAGTGTTCGAAGTTTCTTCCACGGGCTACAATGCACGCCTCACATCTCCGACGCATGGACATCCGAACATTCTGGAATACTCCAGGTGAATTTCGAATTTCTTCGGCAGCTACTGCGATTCTTGCAACCAGCTCCTCAGCATTGTCAACAGGGGTGTCATAAACTAGCGATTTCATATGACCCCAGAAATAAAAATCAAGACATGATAGGTCGGGTGACCGAGCAGGCCAACGCACGGGACCACCACGTCCGATCCACTGTTGACCAAATGTGACATCCAGGTAGTTACGAACATCTCCGCTATAATGGGCAGGGGCTCCATCGTGTTGGAACCACATTGTCTGTTGCGTCGATGCAGAAATCTGTTCATCTCTCAAAAGTTGTGGCAATACTTGCTGCAGAAAGATCAAGTAGATAGGTCCGGTTAGACGACACGGTAACAGGTAAGGTCCGATGAGGTGATCTCCCATAATACCGGCCCATACATTGACCGAAAATCGAATCTGTGCTGCACGACGAGTTCTGTGTACAATACCGCTTCAGGAAAGCATTTCCGACCCCACATTGCTATATGATTTCGAGTTGTCAGGATGTACCCTATCCCTCTTAGAAGTTCTGAAACATTTAACTGAAACACCCTGTATATCGTGGCTATTCTAATGCACTGGGTATTCTTTGAGAAAGTGCATGCAAATATTGTCGATGTTAAAAGTAGTGGATTTTATGTGGTGTTAAAAGTAGTGGATTTCAATTCATTAGTTCCCGTCCAAGTTAAAATCCATTGCATTCACGTTGCAAGAAGGAAACACCTGTTTGGTGACTAACGTATAATTTGCGATTGACACGAAGATTGTGCTGGCTATGCAGGAGGAAATATATTTTCTTCGAAACATCTGCTGCATGTTGTAGCTTCATATCTCATGTGCTTTTGTGTACTAGTATGTGCGCTTGAAGTGTCAATATGTCACTGTGAATATAAAGGAAGAGCATTCTCCTGGGAACAGCGTTTAATTCTCGCGATACTATTTGTCCCTTGGTCATCAACGTTGACGTATTGCCCGCAAAATTAAGAGCGATTTAGGAGTAGATTTTTCTTACTTTTCACGTCACCTTCAATTTAGATTGTAAAGTTCAAGTAACATTTCTGAGTCGAAGCCTTCAAGGATGTCATGCTACGTTGGTGATCGTTAATAATTATCTAGTTCCTAAATTTAACGGTAGGTTACAGTAAAACGCTTTAACCATCGTAAAGTACATTTCATCATCCGAGATGCTCACTTTAATTTTCATTGCATTTAATTGAAAGTAGCAGTCGGTATTACTGAATAACCAGTGTGCTGATTATGACGAACTTGTTCATTTTCTTGACGCCATATTGAGTTTCTTTTATTTCAAACAATGTATGAAGGGTCCTCATGGTCTTTCTATCTTTCACACTTTTCAATGATTGTCTAACTTTCTGAAGATTATTTTTTATCAGTTAACTAGTTTTAACTACTTTATGGCCATGATATTAAGTTTTGCTTAGCAGCTAAAAGAATATTAGATACAACAAAACTTTAATTTCAAATTTTTAATTATTTCTAATTTACAGTGGGTTTACAATTGATTTTTGAAGTTGAAATGGAAGCTTAGTGTGAATAAATTCCGTGAGAGACATAAGCTTTCTCTTACCCTTTAATTACATTTCAATGAACTAATTGGTAGAGAATCGTGGAAAGACATCTTTGTGGAATTGACACCATCTCACTATTTGATCTTCTTATTGATAATCAGATTAAAACTAAAATCGAAATAATTGCATTTCATTCAGAGACAAATATTTGTAAATGATGCAGTAGCTTTGAAAGCTCCATAAGTTGCTTTAACAGCAGAAAAAATAATATCGGTTGTAAAATTCTTTTATCTGAGCAACAGCCTTCCATCACTGATATCACAAACATGGATTGTGTTAAGCGGGTTAGTGGTATACTAATATTCTGTTAATGAATGCTTCTGTTATAAAATTGGTTCGGTTTTCTGAACTACATTTTCGTATTCACATATTTTACCAATTGCAGCTCCAAATAAAAAAAAAAAATCATTTGATAGAGTAATTACACTCCTTAAGAAAAACAAGATCAAGCCCGTCTTACCTGTGTCTGTTCTCGAAATGGTAGTCGAGAAAACGGAAATTCTGATATTACGGAATGCGTTTCTGCTGCCTGAAAAAATAAATAAAAACATTCATCAAAAATTACTTTAATATGCCAATAATCCTATTAATATTATGTTAACCCAAAAAATTACTCCCCCCGCTACAAAATAATAATTGACACCTGCACAAGTTATTTACGAATTAACTGCTTTTTTTGTTTTTTTATTTATTTTTTGTTCGCTCCATGATACCCTTATTTAGTGTATACCAAAAATGCAGTATAAGCAATTTGAAGTCTATACAGTATCAGCCAAAAATAAAATAAGCAAATAAATAGTATCCACATTAATTGCCTATCTCCTTTAATAAATTGCGTAATCGTTCCATAAATTTATTCAAACAACCCACTTCCACTATACCAGATGGAAGTTTCTTCCAAGAAACCCTTACTCTGCTGGAAGAAAATTTACGCACATCCTCCTTGCAACCATTTTTTCTAAGTTCAGATGTACGTCTCATTATATGAATCATCTGAGACAGAATAAGGATTCGAGCAGCGTTAACACTTTGAGCAGGTCTCCTCGCAGGTGCCTAGTTTCCAAATCCTGTAGTTTACCGAATTCGAGATTCCCTTGGTAGGAAGCAAAGCACCCCTCGTGTGTTCCTCATTAATCTTGTTGTTGTTCTTTGCGCTCGTTACAACAGATCTACGTTCTTCCTAAAATGAGCCTTCTAGACTTGCATCCAGTGCTTAAGATGCGATCTAACCGTTCCCCTATACAACGGGAAAACACATCCTTGCTCCTAGCAGGCTGTCTGCACCTCGGAGAACTTAATATGGGACTCTATAACTACCAGTGGGATGTTTTGGTTCTCAAACACCTTGAGATGTACCACCTGATTTGTGTGTTATTCTGGAATTACTGCTCTTGAATGAAATACCTTACATTTATTATTTCCAAACCTCAATTGCCACTTCTCAGCCCATCTGCCTAATTTCTCGAAGTCTTTTTGCACTAGCATACCCTAATTTCTGTCATTAACCACTCTGACAACCTTTTCTACATTAGTAAACATAGACATTAAACTTGATAAGCCTTCTTCAATAGTGAGTAAATACTGAAAACAGCAAGGTTCTCAGCACTGAATCCTTAGGGTCTCCACTGATAACATTAGTCCAGTAGGGTAGTGGCCAATATATATATTTTTTGCATCAACTTCCTTTATGATTACTTCATAGTAGCTGATACATCGCATAAGATCTCTCCTTCACAAATCCTTACTGCGCGATTGCAGTATAACTGCATTTCTGTCAAGAGGATCTTGCATTGCTTCTTTAACCACTGACTGCTTTTCTTCCTGTAACAGAAGTCAAACTTGCAGGTCTGCAGTTACTTCTCCCTTTAATCCCTCTGCGAATAGGACAGATATTTGCATATCATCAATCTCTATAATTTTCCGCTAAATCCGATCATGCTTCTGTAATTATGCCTGGACGTTTGCTTACCTCCCTTTCAATATACTGTACTGTAATTGGATAGATGCCATCAATCCCATGGGCCTTATATTCTCTTAGTTTCAGCTTTCCTTTTACTTATCAAAAAATCATTTAGCTTCCGGTGAGAATTAGGTATACCCCTGGTATCTCCATCCCTAAAAACTTCTTCCTGTGTGAATATAGATGCAAAATATTTATTCAAGGTATTCTTTGACCTGCATGGTGCGTAGGTAAACTGTGTTGTTTGAAGATAATCAAACACTCAAACACACGTTGATATTATTGGAGTCAAACGTTTCGTAGTATTTTCTTTTCACTTCTTCAATGACTGCAAACACAGTAACTAAGGATTATTATTATGGAATTTTTAAAATTTCTTCAACAGAATTAAAAGTTTTAGTAAATCAAGCTTAGATCTAATTCGAATAATTTGTTTTAATATTAATTTTGTACAATAAATAACTGCAATATTAACGCCATAAAGTATTACTACAATCACAAGATCTTGTGACTGAAGCAATCTTTTGTGGCGGTGATATTGTTTGAAGATAATAAAACTCTGTAACATGAGTTTAAGTGTTTTATTATCTTCCTTTTTTTTAAGTTTGTCAACCACCCGACAAACATTCAGTTTGTCAACCACCCGAACAGAATAAAAACAAGATTTCTGATAAATGGGGCTCTGATAACATGGGGTCGCTGCAGGTAGATCATGTGAGGATGTTCTTGCTGATTTTCTCTCTCATATACAGAGTTCTACTACCAAGTATGAATTAGCAATATATGTTGCTAATAAATATGTTGAATAAAAACAAGATTTCTGATAAATGGGGCTCTGATAATATGGGGTCGCTGCAAGTAGATCATGTGAGGATGTTCTTGCTGATTTTCTCTCTCATATACAGAGTTCTACTACCAAGTATGAATTAGCAATATATGTGGATTTTGAGACTATATATCTTTGACTGCCTAAAGAAACTGGATTGCCCTCATCAATTGTATTTTTTATACAGAAATTATTTGTCGGACAGATACATAAAAGTGAAGTCACAACATCATAATCTAAAAAGACAGGTTATACGCGGTTGCCCTCAGGGATCAGTATTGCCCCCATTACTATGGAACATAATACTAAATGAATGGCTTGAAAGAGATTTTTACTGTTGTTGAACTATAACTTTCGCAGATGACCTCACTCTCATCACTCACGGTAGATCAAGGACAGACATAGAGTAAACCGCTAACTACATCCTTAATGATCTCTCCTAGTAGTCTATCAATAATAAATCCTAGTAAAACAAATATGATCATTTTTAAAACTCAAATAGATCACAGAAGACCACCACAAATTAAAATTAATTAAATGCAGCTACCAATAGTAAAAGAAAATAAATATCTTGTAATTCTGATGGACAATAAGTTAAGCTTTCATCCTTATTTGATATATCTTGCGGAGAAAATTAAAAATTTCTCAAGAATGATTATTAGAATTTCAAGAATTTCCTGGGGTCTTTCTAGAAAAACGCTATTTTTATATTACAAAGCAGTGTTCTAACCCATTTCCACATATGTAGCAGGTTTAATAGAGCAAGAATAATAAGATTTCCAAACAAGTTACAAACGATACGAAGATCAATATTGGTTGTTGTCAGTCGTGCTTGTAGAACAGTATCAACTGCAGTAATTTAAGTATTAGTTGGAACTATTTTCCGATGATTATGGTACAGAATTAAAAGGGAAATATCAACTATATATCTAAATATACAGCTCAATTTACAAAGGTAGAGAAGTAAAAAATGTTGAAATGAACTGATTAATCTATGGAAGATCAGATAGGACAGTTCGTGAACGAGAGCTGGCTGTAACAAGTCTTATACCACAAGTTAAATATCTACTAAATAAGTCGACAAGAACGTGGTTTTATATGGGAATGTATCATATATAATAAGAGGACATGGGTCCCTCAATGAAAAATTATTCCAACTGGGACTACATGATACAGATTTTTGAGCGTGTGGAGCTGTAGAAAACTGGAAACATGTACTTTATGACTATCCGTATTATGTTGATTTACGATTACAACTGCAGGACTGTGTTTCTAATTTCCATCCTGGGGAGAAGAGACTTCTCTCCACCCTAGCAACTTATCAGAAATTGCAAGAATTTTCTAAGGAAATAATTAAAAGACGATGACAGATGGTTTGCTGAGATTCTGAGAGTAACAATTAGTACTGATGTGGGAGTCGACAGCAGATTTTTTTATTTATTTTTAATTTAATTTTTATGTTTTTTAATTTAAAATTTATTTTGTTTTCATTTAATATTCTTTTTAATTTAATTTTTATAATTTTTTTATTTAAATTTTAACTTTTAATTTTTAAATTTTTTATATTTATTTATATTCTTTAAGTTTTTTTTTACTCTGTCTCTTTTTTTAATACCATGGGAACTCATTCTTTTTTCCTTTCTTTCCTTATTTATTTATTTTTTTCTTTCTTTATTTTCCTCCTCTGGAGTGGGCATCCAGCGGAATCCTCCCCACCTTTTGGCAACATCAGGTGGATCAGAATCTCGAATTGAGACAATATGAGCACTACTGGGACTGACCCACCTTCCTGTGGTGTGGACGAGTACCCAGAATCATCTCTCCAGGTGATTGATGCTTCTGAGTAGCCAAACTGCCAGACACAACAACAGAACACACACAGACATAATACACGCAAACCTATATTACTCACATATCTGGGCCATTTGTTCTTCACAGAGATACGAGGCGGAGTTGAACTGACGTTCGAAGAGCCACCCTTTACAAAAATGCACGTCCACATACCCAAACCACCCTAACAGGAACGACAACATTTGTGCCATCTGTATATCTAGTGCTCTAATGTGGTTCATCCAACTTCTGGTGTTAACATAAGCAAATAATATTTGGCTACTTTTCTTCGCATTATTAGCCAAAGGCTTCTCGTAATCTCCCTTAGTCAGCCTAATCCTCTTATTGACTTGGTTGAAGACCAGTTTTTACTTACAGTGGGTTTCTACATTTCTTGATAATTTATAATCCTCTCGTGCATTTTTATTTTCTGACATTCATCAAGTGTTAGACTTTAAGCAATGCCTCTTAGTTTCTAAGAAAAAATTTCTAGCTTTAACGATTACTTCTCTGAACACTTCGTATTTAAAATTTGCAGTTAGTAACATATCAGTTCATCTCACCGAAAATAATTTAAAAAAAACTGTCTACGACCATGGTAGGCGTCTTTGCGAAATCAAACTTCGTTCCATTTACACTTGAAAGTAGTTATATATTTAAATAAATCTCATATCAATACACTGTAGTCAATATATCAACTAGCGGTTTCTTTATCTGAAGTTTCCCTCGTGGGTAGCATAGTTAGTATAGTGACCGGCCTCCTAACACCGGGTGGAAAAGCCTCAGTTCAAATCCCCCGAGAATCTTATATTTTTCGTGCAGCAAACAGCAAATTGATCACAGAACACACACAATTCCATAATATATACGGAAATCTATGGGCTAAGTTGCTGATGCGCCTAAAACCCTCCAACAACCAACTATCAGAAGATTCTTAATTCATGAAGCGTCACTAATAACCAGATCTAGAGTATTGTTTTTCCTTGTTGCCTCTCTAACACGCTAACGTAGAAAATAGTCACTCAGTAAATATTGGCATGTTTTGCTACAGTGTGAGTGACCAAACTAAGTTCCAGTCAGTGTCTGGAAAGTTAAAATCTCCCATTATAAGACATTGTCGTTTGTTGACTCATTTTGTTTTTCTGTATTGCTGTAAATTATACTCATCACAATCATTTTGCCAATAATATACGCTTATTCTCATTTTTGTTTTCTCACTGCTTATTCCACACCAAATTCTCAACATTACACTGATAAACGACGTAAAATGGATGCACTGCCCCAGGTGAGTTTCATAACGAAGTGCATACCTCTTGCCCTTCCTCCTGTCCTTTCTGTACATCCTGTTCTCACCATATGCAATTTCTGCAACCTCACTGAGTGGCACCATCCTTCAAATATCTTTATTTATCGTGGCAAATGATGACTTAATCAGCACTTCGAATTCATTAAACTGATTGAAAAACACTTCCCAAATGCTACCTGTTCATCTCCTCCAATAGTTTGTCTATTTCTTCCTTGAATTTATACAAACGACACTGGAAGTTTTTTCCAACTCAACGACCTGATAGTTGCAGGCGAATTTCCTCACATCAGTGCTGCAACCATCCTTCCTCAGTTTGAATTTATGCCCACTTATGTGTGTGTGGGTACAGGAAAAATGCCATCAGCATTGAGCTTACTCTATCCATTCAAAGCGTTAAATATCTCAATCAGATCTCCTCGCAGGTGCTTAGTCTCCAGACGCAGCAGATTGCAGAACTTGAAGCCTTTCTTGGCGAAAGCAACATTTTTACATTCATTATTTTCGTTGATCTGCTCCGCACCCGTTTCAGGAGGAGACTCACATCCTTCCTAAAATGAAGCCTCCAGGACCTATTTGCAGTTCTCAAGGTGTGGCCTAACCATTGCCTTGTAAAATGAAATAATCACCTCCTTAACCATGCTGGAAAAATTCCAGTGTATTATTGACAAAATCCCATGAACTACTCGAGCAGCCTATCTGCATTGTTCAGACAACTTCATATCTGATTGTACAATCTCCCCCCAAGGTCTTTTTCATTTCCCATTACCCCGAGTGTGACACACTTGGTACCTTAATGTGGGAGCACTGGTGCCCACGTGCAGTACCTTGCATTTGTCAATGTTAAATTGCAATTGCCACTTTCCTGCCCATCTGACCAATTTTTGTTGTTGCAGTAGCATCTTACAGTAGATCTTGTTGCAGTTGCATCTTACAGTAGATCTTGTTGCAGCAGCTTACCATGATTACTGTGAAGCAGTCCTTTGTTGGACAGTAGTCCAAAATCAATTACAGAGCTCTTAGCTTGACTTCTGTTCCATTATTTTCTCTGGACAACAAGCGCAGACCATGGTTAAAAATTATACCGTGAACTTTGCACCATCTCTCTCTCCAGGGCAGAATTGATTGAAAACGCACTAATATACTCCCCTACATCGTGGTTGTCAAAATTGTAGACACTTTCAAATTTAATCCTGCATCGGAATTTTTTCTCAACGTTGCTGTATACCTGTTAAGTAAATCCTCGTATCTCCTATTCTTAATTATCATTAGTGCCAACGTGTATAAAAATATCCCGGTGCCCTTAAAAGAGGATAACTTTTCTTATTCAACATCCTTAACTTTTAAACCTTTGTCCCTAGCGATATAAACTTAGCTCTATTCCCCCTATTATTTTGCAACATTTTTGCCATTTCACTGACAATAGGATGTTATGAGACCAGCGCCCTCAGCCACTGCCGATTCCTCTCTGTTGTTTGGTTAATAACACATGAAAACAGTAATACTTTTATTTTTAAGTATGCAAATGTTCATGCTAAAAATTAATTTATGAATTTTTGATTTTATTTACTGATAATATTCTACGTTAACCAATATGCGATCAATAACGTAATAATTTGGATGAAATCGGCTTCTATGCCCGGTCGGTTTTCTTCTACGATATTCTAAAATTCCAAGAGAAATGTTAATATTTGCAGTTAGGTTTAGCGTACGTGACCATTCATGATGGCAACTCTTCACGAACCAGATGATACACGGAAAGATTCCACGAATGAAAATGAATAAATATACTTCTGATTTGAGTAGTTTTATGTATAACTAATTGCACTTAGCAAAGCTATATTCAATAGAGCTTGAATCCCAATTAGATTTACTTCCAGAGTGAGAGGAGATTTTATTTCATTCCGACAGCAATGGACGAATAAATGGATTCGGTCGCGTTCTGACGATCACAGCTGCGATGATATCAATGCCAAAGGTTTAAGTTCATAATATTTAAATAATTTCAATACTGTAAACACCAATTCTCAAATGCACACAAAAAAAAGGTTTGAAAGACTTAAGAATGGCGAAAATAATAACGAAAACTAAAAATTACTTACGTTCAGCACTCATTTTTAATCTTTAATTATATTAAAAATGCAACGGAACGAGGACTGCAGAATTTTTTGGGCAACATCCGTAGTTCAAAATACAAGTAGAATATGTCAATATTTGCAAATATTGGCGTGTTGACTCTATCCCAATACTGTATTTTGGATGATCAGCTCGCTTAGCGTGATTCAAAATAATCCACAACGACCTATTCGTTTTGTCTTCTTTATATTTTGAAAAGATTTTTATTATTTTTTTTTATGCCGGTACATCAGTAGGTCTTTTTTTAGGCATGCAGCTCTCTAGAAACCACTCGAAAGAAAAAACAAAGCAAAAACGTTTATCTTGGTGTACAAATCTCACTTGAAGCACCCTTCTTTGGTATCCTTAAACTCGTTTCCAACAAGTATGCCATAGCACGCTGGTTGAGAATTGCTTAAATGAAAGTCGGCTTAAATTGGGGTGGGTGATGTCACTAATACATACATCCCTGGGTTTTGATTTATGTTGTCTGTGGACAATTTAATTAAGGTTTTAGTTTAGAGTTGTTCACTTCAAATGGAATGAGAAATTTACGGATATTTTAAATGAAATGTTTAAAGATTTTTGCAACAGTCTTACGAGTAACCAGTTCTCCCAAACAAGAAGTCTAATTGTTCCATTCCGTGAGTTTTGTTCATTATTCTTAAGATACAGCTTATTTCATCCGTTCTTTGCCATTCTGTATGGTGTCGGTTGTTTAAATTTAAGGTTGAAATACATTTCCAAGAGATTCACTGTGGTCCACTGTGTTGGAAGCAAAAGTTATTACGATCGTAATTAGAGCACTTCCTGATTATGACTTCCAGCAATAATGTCTAATACAAAGTCGAGCATTCTGGTTTCTTGGCATAGCTATTGGCCATACCTTTTGTCCATCTCTATTCTTACCATCTGTCAAAATCAGAATGCTTTATTGCCACTTCAGCCAAAGATTGAAGGTGACATACTGTCATACTCTTTTACTTCTAACTCGTGTATTGATGATCTTGCAGTCCACCTCCTTCCACTTCCAGTACACTCCGTTCGATGCCGTCGGTGGTCTTCCGTCAAAGGGATGTCAGAATGAAAGAATTTTGATCGATCTTGAAGCTAAGAAACTCCAGTTCCTGATGACATTTCTCCACTCGTTCTCAAAGCCTTCTGAGCTTAGTTCTGTTTCAGAGATGTTTATCCTTCTGCTTGAATATTTGCGCATATCCAGCCAGTTCCTAAAAAGGGCGACAAATCCCTCCCATCCAATGATCGTCCCATTGCATTTACTTCTATTCTTTCTGAAGTAATGGAGAAATTAATTAGCTACCAACTCTTAAACTATTTAGAAACCTTCCATCTGATCAATGATCCCAGTATGGGTTCCGTCAGTGTCGATCCACTGGTAATATTCAGGATTTTGTTGCCCATCTACGGACAAATTCAGTTAAAAAGTGGTGAAATTCAAGCAGTTGCTCTTGACATTTCAAATGCTTTTGATCGTGTTTGGCATAAAGGTCTTCTAAATGTTTCCATCTTATGGTTTCCCGCTGTTTTCAGTAATTTGGGTATCCAGTTTTATTTCTGAACGCTTACTGCGGGTGATTGTAGATGGCTCTCTGTCTTCTACATTGGTGCTGGTATTCCCCCAGTTTCGGTTCTTTCTCTCACTCATTTCCTCTTGTATATTAATGTACTTGTTCCAGAAATCCTATATCAATAGTTTTGTTGATCATAGTACGTTGCACCAAACAGCTTCAACTTCTTGCATATCCACTACTAATTCCTTAAATTCTTTAGAGGGACAATGATAAATTAGTTGATTTCTATCCTTCTGTAATTCAGCCTGTGTCCATATCTCCAAAAATAATTCTTCTGCTCCTATACTTATCTTTAATGACACTCTGATTTAGGCAAGGTCATATGTACCTATTGGGGATTATCTTGACTACTAATCTTTCTTGGCATAAGAACATTACAAATATTGTTTCCTCTGCATCTAAAAAACTGGGTTTCTCTTTCTTTCTCGGAGTTACTTTCCCTCCAAACAGCTGTTCCCTTTGTACAAATATAAAATCCGCCCAACCACGGTATATTATTCCCACATCTGAGGCAGTGCCCCTAAAACCTCTCTCTCTCTCTCTCTCTCTCTCTCTCTCTCTCTCTCTCTCTCTCTCAGGCTTCTAAATCCCATTCAGTTAGGTTAATTAATGACCCATCTCTAACAGTGTCTCTCTACTCTCTATCTGATAGACGTTCTGTTTCTTCTGCATGTGTTTTGCGTAGATACTTACATGGGCAATGTTCTTCTGAATTGGCTTCTATATTTCTGTTGTCTGTCTTCCAAACCAGTCCGAACACCTGCCGCAACCAGTCAAAATCTTTTCACCCTCCAGCTACAAACTCAAAAAATCATTTTTTTCTTCCTCATTTGTTCATTAAGCTTTCGTTTTCTGGAACAGTTTTCTGGCTTCCGTTTCCTCTCATACGTATTTCCTGAAAATTACAATCTGCTGAAATTCAATTCTAATGTCACAAAGTAATTGTATTTTCTTTCATCTTCTCAACCTTCAACCCAAGCTCTCGTTCTTGGCGTCCTCATAAAAAAAAATCTGTGTGTGTATATAATATAAATTTTCTACGTATACACTATTACCAAAATTTATCTGGTGGTTAATTAATCATAGTGAAACTGGTACTTCCTCATGGTACAATTTTTAAGGCCACTTCTAAAGTTTCATGCAATGTGCTGATGAAGTCGTATGCATAAACAGAATTTGGATTGTTATTTTGATATCACTGCACCTTTTTTGTTTTTATAAAGTTATCCCTTTTCAAAACTTACTACACATACTCTCCAGGTCTTAAAATTTTGAGATACACAATTAGCTTTCTCAACTGTTGCACCAATTTTGGTTAATATAATCTTTAACTTGATTGCTGGAAACTCACTTGCCTATAGTGAATAAACTTGGTATCGGACTTATGATTCTGCAAATAAGGTAAACAAAAATTTATGAATATAAAATAAGTCCATTTTTTCCTACATATATTTTAATACAAACATCAATAATCAATAAAATAAACTAAACTAACAAAATATAATGAATTGAGAATAAAAAAACACTTAAACTAACCAACACTAACTGATGTGAAAATATTTACCAGTCCGGAAGATTTATTTTGAAAGAAAATCATCTCCAAGTGGTACTTCGTGGAAAGCTACGTTTTAAATGAATTTCAATTGTTTCTGTTTTTCATATATAAACAAATCAAATGCTGGTATCAGTGAAGAACAGTATAGAGCCAAATAAGCGCTTACCTCTTTTTGTATTTTGCTGGCCATTGCCGCAGGGTACAACATTATTATATATGACCACACGATACTTATGAAACTTGTAGTTTTTATAATGATTGGTCGGGTTCCTTCGATTGTATGATAGGCGGTGAAGCAGCAAAGTAATGTCTGAATTGCATAAGTAAAAAATATACCAGGGGAAAAAGTAGAATTCATCTGATTTACTAAACGATTGGTTTTTATGTATAATAGTCGTAATTCTTCCAACTCTTCTGCAAAATTACCCACACCATCGTCTATTCCGATGAGGTTCCTTAGTCTGGAGTTCAAACATCGAAAAACTTGGTATAAAAACATACAATAGTAAGAAATCCAGCACAACAACGTCGTATTTCCTATATATATGTAAGTGTTTGAGATACAATTTAGAGTCAAAAACACCGCAGTATTAGTTGACGATGAGAAATTTCGATTTATTGAGAAAATCTGAAATGTGTGAACGAACAAGAACGCAAAATATACTGAATAAACAAAACAAATGAAAGTGATAATTATTATGGCCCCAACTGTTCTATACAGGCCCGATTGATAAGAATGATTCAGATAGACTTCTTTTTCCAACTTATAGCTATCAAAGAGGAGTTGAACCATACTGCGATTCTTCAAAAACAACAAGAATCTTCCCAAAATACACGATAACATATAAAGACTTAGGGTGATTGATATCATGACGATAAATTTCTCGTGTTTTGTTCCAGAGTTGACAGCCATTAATTTATAGAGGTTGAATGCAGTCCAAATGCCAAAACATAAAAACGAAATAAAGCTGTACAGGGTTTGAATACTACAGCGATTTGAGCTTATTTTATGGACTGTAGTTGAAGTGATGCCATTCACAAAATTAATACCAGAAACTGAATAAAGGATGGAAATTGTCCGGAACCCTTTATAAAATATACTCATCTTAGGTTTGACGTTCGGCTGGACGAAACAGAAAGCGCGACCTGCGTATTCCTTGTTGGGCAGCATCCCTAGTTCACGATACCTCCGTTCTGAGAATTCTTATGGGTTAACCGCATGACATTCACGTGATGTGACGAATGTGTTTACTCGTAAATGGGGCGTAGCAAAAGCATAGGTGTGTCCGTTACTATCGGCCTGTAATTTCACCTTTTGTTTGTTCTGTCCATTTTTCCATTACCGACTGTAATACCGCTCTCTGTGTCGATATTGTTTTGTCTCATTCACCATGACAAGGCGATGTTCTGTGTGGCAAATAGCATCTTAGTGCAAAGAGCTTTCCAATAAAATCTTATTTGAAGTGAAAGGAAAGTTCCCGGATAGTGTACACGAAGTGAAATTGGAGGATTGACATAGATTCAAGTTGTATGTACTTCAAAGGCTCATTCTTTGAACTGCGTTTGTCCTTCTTGACTAGGCTATTGCTGGTGTTGTGTATAATGATACACTTTCCTTCTAGCGGATTGTGAAAAACAAAAGCATTCCTTAAAAAGAAATTGAATATTTTTTTAGTTGTTTAATGCTGCTGTATATCCTATATTACCTATTTCTATGATTGAGGTGAGTTTCTGGGAAGTTTCATTCTTTGTAATTTGCAGTGGTTCCAGTGAGCATTCGTTTGCTGATGCCTCTTGATAATTGGTGCTACTCGTTTCTCTGAGCAGCTAGACAAACACAAAGTTTTGTATAAAAGATTGGTACATCTCATAATGTAAGAAAAGTCTTCGCATTTTTTTTTTCAGTTTAACAATGCAAATATACAGCACTTCTGTTCAAGTAGAAGTGCATTTCTGTTTGTGTGTAATGCATGCCGTTACACAGACCTTCTGGGATTATTGTCTTTTCGGGTGAGTAACTATTCGCTATAACATCAAACTCTGATATCCAAATTATCAAGTTTCCAAAGTAATATTCTTATTACAAAGAATGAATGATGAAGAAAGTTTAGTTTTTTTATGGTCTGTAGTTAAACTACAGGCGAATGCTCACTGCACGTGTTTAGGGCTGGTTAGAAGAAAGGTTTCGTAGAAATCGTAGAAAAGGCATACGGAAGAAGGTGAAGACGTGTGATAGGAGTTAGAGCGGGATGATTACATAAGATGTTTCAAGATAGTGTAGGAATTGGCAGTTGTCTTCATTACTTTGGAAAATTTAAACCATGTTTAGTAAGATGCGAAAGGAGGGTTTTGTCTTCCCTTTTAAGTATGGGCTGTATGTTGGCAATTTTCATGCAGAAGCGCAAACACCAATGGAATAAGATGGTGTACGAAGGTGACACACAGCAGGACTACGACGGTGCATTTTGGTTGTTCGGGCATTCGTGAAGTCGGATCGACAACAAATTTTCTAAGCGTGTTTTGTTGCTGAAGAGACGTGTGGCCCAATTCAAATTCCAAGCTCTCTTAGTACCCCATTGGAGAAACATTGCTAGGAATATAACAAACAGCACTTCTAATCAACTTCGCAGGTTGCGCACTGGTTATAATCAATGCCCTTCCACATCGGATGGTAAAGATTTGAGTTCGAATCCTGTAAGTGACATGAGTAATATTTATGATTTTTTTTTCACGACATGTCTGACTCAGTTACCTGAAGCGAGGGTTGCATGGCTTTTATCTACAAGAAATTAGGATTATTTTGTCCAGCACAATACAAACTGACCGACGGGTACACCCAGTTAGGGACACAATGTACCAGCGCCTCATAGTTTAGGAGCTTTGCCTAGCTGATTCGCTTTTCTTAATAATGGATAATAATAATATTCATGGAGAACTTTGCATCAAATTTGGTGTCGCTGGATTAACCATTTCCCCTCACGTAGATTCAGGTACGGTCAACTTGTGGCACGTGCAATTCATGTCGGTGGCACGCCTCCTGATATTCTGAAAATGACGTAGAAATTATACAACTGATTTTAAAAATCAGAACTGAAGATAAGTACATGCAGTTTAAATTCCACTTTTAATAAAGTTTTAACACAGTTTGACAATTGTCTTCTCTTTCTGGTCTATAAATGCTAATGGGTTTAGTTTGGGGTAAGTTGATGTGCATCGGCAGCGCTTGGCTCTTCCTTGGTGGCAGCTGGCAGACTATGTGAATTGAAGAAAAGTTTAGTTTTTTTATATAATATCATATAATTCAACAATCCTTCAATAGGGATATGTTTGCGGTTTTAAAGATTTTAATTCTTAAAGATTTTATATGACATTAATCGGATTAGTTTGAGGTGAGCGTCGGGTCAGGATTTCCTACAATAAAGGTATGATATCGATCTTATATTTAAACAAGAGTACTTAAAGTGGGGGCGCCTCCGTAGCTGGGTGGGCAGGAGCAGCAGTGCATAGCACACGCTTCTTGATTAGACCGGGGTTCGAGCCCGTGCCCACCAATTACGGAGGATGTGGAAAGGTCAGGGAATGACCACCGCATATTCTCGGAGCAATATGGCCTTAGATGCTAATGCTCCTAAAAACCAAATAACAACAACAACTTAAAGTAGGAAAAACTGAGCTTCATTGCTCTTACGTTTTGAAACCTTTTAATATCAGACGTTTTAATGGGTCGGGAGTTGAATGTTACAGTAAGCTATAGTTCATATTCATGGTTGTCAGCGTTTGCTTAGCTCAAATAGGTAGGAGCGCAAGTGAATTCATCATTATTTTATTTCTATAAGCGTGCGAAAATTTATTTCTTAACTTATTAAATTTATTTTATAAATATAAAATAGTATTTTTGTTGTTTCACCCACAGAACATAATTCTTTTACCTAGTTAAAAAAAAAATTAGGTGGTGTCAGATACAGAGAGTGGTAGTAGGAGGAGGATCGGTTCCCCTTAAGAGCAGAGCTTTAATACTTTTTTTTTCTTATAATGGGATTTTAAATCCTTTTACAGAAGAGTGACAACATCAAATTTTTAAACGTGGTGAGCAGTGTGTTGTTTTTCTTCCAAATTCGATTTGCCTTTTTGGCTGAATCCACTCGTAGGTGGCACACAACGTGTGGTATGTTTCAGGAAAGTTGGGCTGATAGTTGGTTAACACATTTTCCGTTTCATATCGATAGTTTAACTATTCCGTTCCTCTTTTATGAAGGACGTCTACTCATCACAAGAAGTTTTGTTAAGCACTTCCTGAGTGCTGTGTAGAAGCAAGGGCGGAAAGCGTTAGATGTGATATACAGATAAGGCAGTTAGGCACCTTTGGGAAAACTTAATTGAGGTGTATACGGCCCAGAATTAATGAAGGAAAAATATTCTGAATTGCTAGGTATAGCAAGAAATTTACTTCATTTCTTTCTTTATTTATTTTTTGACAGATGCAAAAGAGAAGATGGAATTCCAGCCTCCATGATTAAAACATCCAGTGTGCATATACATTTTCAAGTCCGTAGTACACATAATTACCGTACTTTTTGTCTGAGGACAAGATGCACCCAAATTTCAAATGGAGAATTTTGGGAAAAATACATTATATTGCAAATATTTGAAATACAATTTCTCCAATAAAAGTATCATGTAATTTTCTTGGTTGGAAGAGGACCAAAATGCCTTTTAGTTGCTCTCTTTCTTAGGCATAAGTCAAAGTTTTCGAACAGTTGAGGTCAAGACTACACATCAGTAACAAACAATGGCGTAGCGACCATGTAGGCAGGCAAAGCAATTGCGTCCGGGCCCATGCCCTTTGGGGCCGCGGCGTTTTTGGCTGTCCCCTCTTTTTGAAATTTTCATTAATTAAGTAGGGACCCGAGCATGTTCTTTGCTTCCGGGCCCGAAAAAGGGTAGCTACGCTACTGGTAACAAATTAAATACCTTTATGTACGAAACACAGACACATGAGTTACTAAAGCGATGGGTTTCTCTATCCTCACTATTTGCTAGTTGATTTCTGGAAGGGATTGCTGATTCTAGAAAATCAAGGATGAGGTCAACCAAATAATTCTGACTGTTCACGCAGACCATTGAGATCCTTGTACCATTGAGATCTATGTAGATCTCAATTGGAAAAAGCAGGGAAAGAGGGTGGGGTGATATTCGGTGTTTCATATATATTGAAGATAAGGCAGAGTTACGTGATAATTCCCTGTATCTTTCAAGAAAATGGTTCCTAGAGGTTTTATTATTTTCGTGAAAATAAAATCGAGTTCTAGTGATGTGTAAGTCTTTACTCGGATATGCTAAGCGGTAACCAACCTTTTCTTGCACATCATGTTGAATATCATATCTCGTGTATTCATATATTGCATGCCACAAAGGAGCATATCCATGAACTACCAGAATCAATACTCCCCTGCTACTGATCAGCGCTACCAATTGTGTTTTCTAACTATGTAAAGCAATTTTTGTATAGGGTAAGTGCTTTTAATAACAACAACAACAAAAATGAAATCATTTTACGCTTATAAAATAAATTTAAGATTAACAAACACACGTTTGTCCTTCTAGAATCGAAGTCATAAAGAGCGCACTAACGCGAATTAAAATAATGCAAAAATAGCTGTAAACTTTTGTCAATAAAAATTGAATTTAAACTGCGTATTAATTCCTGATTTTTGTTTTACATTTTTTTTATATTTCATAGTAGGTATACCACTAACAAGAGCTGCGCGTGGCATGAGTGCGTCAGACGGTATATCTCTTGAAATACATCGAATAACGCATAGCTAAAGTGATTTTTAAATTTTTTAGCTCCATTAGCGACGGAAATAGAGGTGGGAGGGAGACCACGAAAATTACATTTTCCTGTCTGGCGCCGCCATTTTTAATTTTAAAAATATTTTTAAATTATATTTTAAACCTACTTGTGAGCTCTTTCCAACGTCGTATATAGCTATAGGTTGTCGAAAACATTTTTGTCCCTCCCACATTTATATCCCCCATTTCTTAGACAAATTTTTGTCAGCAACGATCAATATGGCGTTATGTTGGCCCACATATGTACAAACCTATGCAAGATTTAGTCAATAGGTTGAGTGGTTCCAGAGATACATGCTGTGACAGACAACCGAGTGACATTATAAGGGTCCTTCGTTAGACTACTGACCCTAAAAAGCATTATTGATATTATGTTACAACCATAGGAAACGTTAAAAAAGCTTACATCAGCAAATTAAAAAATACTTTTTTTTAACTTACCCATCCTCTCTAATAGTTTGTGCATCCATTTCGACTGCTTAGTCTTACAACACCCAAACGAATGCAGAACTTAATGGCATATGTCTATCATTAGTTGTGACGTCACCACTCAAGCGGTGCCTTAATCTTAACTTCAAGTGTCATCAAATTGAACCTCTGAAGCTAAGATTGAAAGAAGTTAACCTAATCCTCCTGGTTAAGCTCGTAGCTCAGCTTATCAACCCAGCAAAAGACCCACCAGAGACAATTCTCACGCAGTCGCCTACTTTTAAGAACAAACCCCACAGGAATCCACCAGATTGTTAGACTGTGCCCATGCCTATAGCACAATAATCTATAAATCACTTCAAAAATTAACTACCCTCATTACCTAAAGAGCAAAGTCTATCGACAAGAAATCCTCAGCCTGCTTATGAACAGCTCATCCGATTAAGCGTTACTGGTGATAAGCCCAATGGAATTATTTTCATAATTGATTATTTTAATTATTAAAATAATCTCTCTATTCTCTCTTTTTATTTTTATTTTTATTTTAAATACGTGGCATACAACTGAATCAATTTTCAGTTGTATGCCACGTATTTGATTATCAGAAATCCGTGATTGATTATGCAAATGCAATATTCGATTATTGGCTATAATTATTCGATTTTGACCTCTTGATTACGGTCATCACTATGCGCAACTCGTGTCATCAACGGAAAGAAATGAACGAACATACAGTAAAAACTTCAAACAGCAGATAATGTGGCCTATCAGCCATAATCAAGCTCCCGGGACTCTCAAGCAACCTTATACAACAGTTTCGCAAATAATAACTTACCCATAGACTTCAGACTCGTACGGTCTTTTTGTATCTTTACAGCAGCAAAATGATTATTTATTTATTTATTTATTTCTTATTAGTTTATGTTATTTATTATTTATTTATGTTGTTATTTTACTAAACTACTTTTGTAAAATAAGAGAAGTTTCCCACAATATAGTACGTAGAACACTTCCGTATGATACTCCAGAAATTAAAACGAAAAAATCGAAAAACTTACATTAGAGTAACAAACAATTTAAAAAATAATTAAAAATCAATTTAACGCAATCATCAATAAGAAAATTCATTAAAAGAATTTTAACGAAAAAAATTGCAAAACGATTTTCCTTCCTGAAGCTGCAACGCTTTATGACCGTATGTCGTGATCACAGGAACGAAAATCACCGAATAGGGGTGGGTGAGTATGAAACTTAAATAGGGATTATTTGTCATCGCGCATGCGCGTAAAAGCCCACGAATCGGAGATGAGATATGGCCGACGAACATTAATAGAATTTTCGTGTAATTTAATCTTTACGGTTTCTGCAATTAATAGTCGCGTATAATTACGTTGGACACTAAGTATTTTTGTCTCGTTAAATAAAAAAAAAAGTATGTTTTTCGTTAACGGCGTGAAAGGCGAATTCTAACACTGCTGAACGAGAAGCACGAACTGAGGCTGCATGTTGATTAACACGAATATTCTAAGGAAACCGCGTCGAACTGTAGGGGCGGGATTTTTATATTTTATTGTTTACTGCTTATTATTTGTATATCCTTATTACTTATTATCTTTATCATTCCCCTTTTGATTAGTTCCCCTTTAAAATGACTCCCCACTTGCGCATCTGACTATTAACTTCACAGAAAATTTTAGGTTCAAGGGGAAAAGCTCTTACATGTATTTAATTCCCTTCGGATAGGCTGGTACTCAGAACAACAAAAGAACACACAAAGATATATATAAAATTCAGTTTATTGTACATATTTACATGAATACCTCAAACCCAAAATGATCGAACTCAAACACATGACAACATGATCTAGTCTCATCTTCTTATATACATATATCTTAATCATGCATCAGTTAAAACCATTAATAACAAATATCAATCCCTTTCTATTCCTTTCTACATATATTTTATCCTGCATCATTTAAAATCAATAATAAAAAATATCAGTCTCCTTCTATTCCCTTCCAAAATATCATGTAATAATAATTTCCCCTTTGTTAATATCTATCCTTCCTGACTCTTCTCCAACCTATCTTTACAACTTGGTATTTTAAGTATTTATCTCACAGTATCTTTTAAAAGTCCTGCTAATCAAATTTCGGGGTTCCTAGAGTTCTTTGTGTGTATGAGAATACTTATGTAACTAGCCACTTACTTAGTTATCTTGAGGGGCTTTGCGGCAAGTCCTTCATCCTTCTCGCGGTGAAGCAGGCCTATTCTATCTGGAACGCATCTCACAAACCCTTGGAAGGTTCGACAGGAGTTATCTGATTTGCTTCCCGGGACTCGGGTTCCTTTGCTCCTTGAAAGTGATTCATTCCATCCTTTAGCATGTTTGTCTTCCCTTCTGTCCGGCTCCGGATTCTATCGGCTTCAGCTCCATTATCTCCTGGGCATCAGACATCTTGTTTGTTAACATGGGAGTTGATTCCTTCTCAATTATTGTGCAATATCCTACAATGACCTAACTTCACCGTATTCTGCTTTCTCAACTATTTTAGTTGTCTACTGCTCTTTACTGACAATACGTCGGGCTTCCTTTATTGTCCGACAATTATAGTTTTTCTCTACGGCACCTTTCTCCAATCCTTTCACTCCCTCATTCAAAAAAAACTCTGTCTGCTACTGGCTTACTGACGGATTGACTGACTAATACACCTAAACTTATTCTCTCCACTTGCTCGACTGCCTCTCTCACTAATTCTACTATCTTAAAACTGATCTACCCTTTCTCGACTAACTACTCCATCTTAAACTGGTCAGCACTTGCTCAACTCTGACACACTAGCTCATTTCACTAACACTAACTAAAATCTCCACTTTCTTTCCTACTAACTCATCCCAACCAACTCCGACAAAATGTCAACTTTGTCTTAGCCTAAACCATTTTCACTAACAAAATCTCAACTTTGTGCGCTCCTAACTCATATTTCCCAACACTACAAAAACCTCAACTTAGTGTGTGTCTCCAACCTTTTTCCTCTCTTTTTGTTTATCCCCTCCCACATCTAACACCAGAGTCCGCCACACCTATTCTCAGTGACTTCTTCCAATCCTATACTTATTTACGGATTTCCTCTTCTCTCATTTGTTAGAAAACCCTATTCAGCCCGCCCAGTAGCACGTGTTCAATACACCCCTTTTTACAATTTTACCGGGTCCGCTCCCATACTGTGTGCCCTTTGCTGTTTGCTGATTATCCAAAAACCAACTCTTCCCCTCTCATATAACGCCTTTGTCCCCGTAGCGTTCTAAAACCACGAAACTCACAACTCCTGACCACAGTGCCTATTTTTGGAAACTTATGTGCTGGTCAAGAAACCACTTCCTGTTTGCGCCTGACTATCCCTACTAAGTTCGACCCCAGACCCCGTGCTGCTTTGCCGTAGTTTTCTCTTTGTATTCCCCGCTTATAACGGAAGTTTATGGCTCGAACCCTGCTTTTATTTCTTACTACCTATTAAATTTAATTTCATACTGAAAAATTCTTATTATTGAAATCAGATGATATTACTATCTTATTCAACTAGCAACAAGAATTCCTATTCCTTAATTAATAAAAACCAACTTATTATTATTTTTATTCTGTAAGATTTTGCATCTTACAGAACCTTGGTAAGACCAGTCGCAATCACCGCAAAAAATGTTGTATATCAGGTCATTAATTTGTGTTGCGAACGAGGAAAGGACTGAGCGATTGTTCAGTATAGTGTGCAGTTTCCTTATTGGCCTGGCCACAATTTTAAATTCGGTATCTTTAAAGAATCTGTTAAGCTGATTCTGCCACTGTTCAACTTTTGGGACAGAAATAAAGTATTTTTTGATTTTACTATTGTTGGTTGGTGTAGTATTTTGTATCCTATCCTTAGCTTGTACCCTAATTCGGTTTATAGTAGCTAGGGGATAACCCATGTTTAAGAATCTGCTGGTTAATATTTGTATTTCTGGGCCCAAAGCAGATTCCGTCGTTGAATGTTTGTAGGCATTTATAAATCGATTAAAGATAATTTGTAGGTGAACGATCTTTTGTAGGTGAACGGGTGATAGCTATTATAATGTAGAAGCATACCGGTGTTTGTAGGTTTTCGATAGATGTTAAATTGGATTTTATTCGAGTCCCGAGTAAGCGTGAAATTTAGAAAATTTAATGACTTAGTATCCGTATCCTCTTTCCAATGTAAATTTGAGTCTAGAATGAATATTATTAAACGAATGTAAAATGTCTTGGATAGTACTACTATCAGTAATAACTAGAACATCGTCTAAATACCTTCCATAGTATGTGATACGGGGTCGAAAAGGTGTCAAATGTATGTGCTCAATCGTTGAGAGATAGATCTCTGACATTAAGCCGCTCAGGCTCAAACCCATTGGTAATCAAAAAATTTGTTTGTACACTTTGTCTCGAAAGGTGATATAGTTGGCCTCAACTAACGGTTTAATTAAGTGAAAAATTATGGGGGATTTTTTGAACAGCTTGGTGCAAAATTACGTTAAATTAACACTAAGATACTCGTCCCAAAGTTACCATATTTCGTTTCTAAAATATTGCCTTCAAAACCACGTCTTTCCGAAGTTTACTAGGGTCGATTTAAATCAAAAAATTTCGGGCATAAAACAGCTAGCACTTGCCACATCGCGTAATATCGTTAAACTTGCCTTAAAATCTCGATATACTAATAAACAAAAATACCTTTCCCAGGTTAGGAAGCTTTACGATAATTAAAAAATTATCTGCATCCTAACGATTGGTCTGTATTGAAGACCTCCATAGATTTGCGACGAGAAGCACAGACCTCAGATATAAAAAACAGACTCGTTAACAAATTACAAACATTATCGGGAGGGTCGAGACACGTTCATGCGAATTCTAACACATTGTCGCGGGCTTCCGACCAAGTGTATACAAGTTGGGTGACGACCCCCCACATACACACAATGTGCTACCACAGAAAACGTCAGCTAGTTCGCGAATACCCCCGCGCAGCATTCAACGAACCGATGTATCAACAGGTTACAAATCTTTCCTCGTGTACACTATCGCAGGACCAGATTTCACTTTTATCCAAAGGATTAAATCATAATTTACCACCGCCAAACCTACCTAAAAAACAGTGCGTAATTGATATTAAATTTGGACTTAGTAATGTTCCACAAAAGATTTATTTATTCAACAAATTAACCAAGTGGTGAATAAAATAAGAGAAGTGCGACTTCCTAAATTGAATACACATGACAGTTCAGCTTTACGAGAACTTCGGGGAAATAAGGACATTATTATACAGAGGGCAGATAAAGGAGATACAGTGGTAATAGTAGATAAACATGATTATATTAATAAGTCAGATTCAGTTGTTTCAAATACCTCCACTTGTCCTGAAGTAGACCCGGCACCGTTTACCAATTTGGTCAATCAATACAATAAAACGTTAACCACGTATCGAAAAAACGACTACATTACTATGGTTCAGTTAAAGGAATTGAAGTCCAGAACATACAATATTCCTGCACTTTTCGGTCAGGTAAAATTACACAAGACTGGGTTTCCTATTCGACCTATTGTTAAATAAAAACTCGATACCGATTAATTATACGAAGCTACCTATTAAGGAAATTTTTCACTTATTTAAACTGTTAGTTGAGGCCAACTATATCACCTGTCGAGCCAAAGTATACAAACAAATTTTTGGATTGCCAATGGGATTGAGCCTGAGTGCTTTAATATCGGAGATCTATCTCTCAACGATTGAGCATGTACATTTGACACCTTTTCGACCCCGTATCACATACTATGGGAGGTATTTAGACGACGTTCTAGTTATTACTGATAGTAGTACTATCAAGAAACTATTATTAAACATTCGTTTAATAATATTGATTCTAGATTCAAATTTACATTGGAAAGGGAGGATACGGATACAAAGTCATTAAATTTTCTAAAATTTCACGCTTACCCGGGACTCGAATAAAATACAATTTAGCATCTATCGAAAACCTACAAACACCGGTATGCTTCTGCATTATAACAGCTATCACCCGTTCACCTACAAAAGATCGATTATCTTAGAAATACAAATATTAACCAACAGATTCTTAAACACGGGTTTCCTACAGGAACTCCCCTTGGTACAATAAACCGAATTAGAGTACAAAATACTACACCAACCAACAATAGTAATATCAAAAAATACTTTATTTCTGTCCCATATGTTGAACAGTGGTACAAACAGCTTAACAGATTCTTTAAAGATACCGAATTTAAAATTTTGGCCAGGCCAATAAGGAAATTACACGCTATACTGAACAATCGCTCAGTCCTTTCCTCGTTCGCAACACAAATGAATGACCTGATATACAACATTTCTTGCGGTGATCGCGACTCGTCTTATCAGGGTTCGACGCGATTTCCTTTGAATATTCGTGTTAATCAATATGTGGCCGCAGTTCGTGCTTCTCATTCAGCAGCGTCAGAATTAGCTTTTCATGCCATTAACGAAAAACATACTTTTTTATTTAACGAGGCCAAAATACTTAATGTTCAACGTAATTATACGTGACTATTAATTGGAGAAACCGTAGAAATTAAATTACGCGAGAATTCTGTTAATGTTCGGCGGCCATATTTGATCTCCGATGCGTGGACCTTTACGCGCATGCGCGAAGACAAATAATCACTATTTAAGTTTCAGGTTCAACCCTATTCGGTAATTTTCATTCCTGTGATCACGACATACGGTCGAAAAGCGTTGTCAGCTTCAGGAAGGAAAATCGTTTTGCAATTTTTTTCTTTAAATTCTTTATCTTATTTTTAATTGTGTTAAATTGATTTTTAATTATTTTTAAATTGTTTGTTACTCTAATGTAAGTTTTTGGATATTTTCGTTTTAATTTCTGTATCATAGGGAAGTGTTATACGTACTGCATTGAGGTAAACTTCTCTTAATATTTTATAAATATTGATATCAACGTAGAACGTATTGAGCATCACAGCTCTGGTTCATACTATTTACTAAACTACACAATTATACATTTGCAGGTTAACTAACATACATGATTCTACGTTTACGTTATGTTAAAGAATAGATAGTTAGTTGGGAAAAGTTGAGCGGGTACATCGAAGTCTTGAGATTTTGGAGCTCATGCTTCTTATTTAGGGCGATTGTAAATTCCAAAAGGGAGACAAGGAAAAGTTTCTCCACTAAATTCTCCTGATCCTTAACCATATAATACGTTTAAATTGCCTTCAAATTTCAGAACCATTTGAGGTTGCATTGGAAATACGCTTCTCTTCTGGCTGTATTTCTATATATACACAACTGAACAAAAATATGCCAGTAATCGAATTTCAAATATTTTGCACAAAAATCCGGTTCATATCGCTAATCATTAGGAAGTCTTCGTTCGAATTGTTTCTATCTCCATCTGTCGTAGCTCATTGTGATTACTTTTCAAGTCCTTATATAGAGGAAGCATACTAGACCTGCATTATATAAATTTCTTTTCACTTTCTGGATATCCACAACTTTCAAGTTACTGCTTGTCTATTCGCCGAAACATGTATGTAGAATTGTACTAGACTTCTCATTCGGATCATCTCTTGCATTTTCTGATCCTACAGAAGTCGATCACTGCAAAATACAACATTATAGGCCCCATTACTGAATTGCGTCTTTCAACTTCACACTTTTAAAACATCGGAACACCTTTTACTGCAGCACTCCATTTTCCATCTCCGCTTAGTAGAAACAGACCAAACTAAAAGTAAAAATATTTGTAAACTAATTGCGAGTAAAATTATGCCATTCATAGAATTTCCTTATTTCTGACGTCACTACTCGTAACTGCACTTACCCAAGACGTGCTGTGCTTTTTTTTATGTTTTATGATATACACTGCCCTACCATTAATATCCGGACACCACTCCATGGATGGGGAAACAGGCTCTATGGATGCAACACTTCGCAGAACCTGGTATAAATATACACACTGGGCTTCGAACAGACAATTGCAAAAGTAGGCATGCAAGATGATGCATTCAACAGAATTGATCACCTCAACAAATGCTAGACGCCGATTAACATGCTGTAAGGTGCGCGAATCCTGGACTGTAGAGCAATGTAAAACAGCCCTATGGACAGACGAGTTGAGGTTCGCACTCTACCAGTCTGATGACCGTTCCTGGGTGTGGCGAATGCCATGGGAACAGTTCCTTCCTCATTGTATCCTCCTAACAATGAAGTTTGGTGGAGGCAGTGTCATGGTATTGGGCTCCTTTCATGGTTTGGCTTGGAGCCATTAGTAATTATCGACAAAACCATGAATGCTGTACAATACCAGGACAGCTTGGACAATTATGCACTTCCAACATTATGGCAATACTTCGGGTAAGGCCCGTACCTGTATCCGAAAGACAACGCGCCATGCCATATTGCTCCGGTCCTAACAAAGTGGTTTGTGGACATAGGTGTGGAAAAATTGGATTGGCCAGCCCAGAGTATGATCTGAACCCTATCGAGCATCTTTGGGATGTATTGAATCGTCGGGTACGTGTACGTCGTGATCTCCCAGACAACAAGACCTAATTACTATGTATGTATGTATGTATTTAACTGTCGAAGGGTGGCACCCGGACATACATCCATCTCCACCAATTTATCATATAACATATTCTCATAATGGCCTGTTAGTGTAAGTGTGTGTACACGTGTGTGTAATGTGTTATAAGTGAAACAGGCTACTCTGTCACCAGGTGATAGTCCATTGGGCAATTACCACCTGGTGCCCATCCCTGGCACGAGGAGCTATGCCTGGATCTATTAGCTCTGGCTGTGCATATTGCACCTAAATCCCGCACCCACCAGTAAGGGTGCAAGACTGGTGGGTGCCAGCAGTCCCGCTCCTGGGGTGCCCACACCCAAAAGCCAGCAAAAAAAAAAAAAAAAAAAAAAAAAAAAATGCACCAACTAGGAGAATACATCTTACTAGTGAGTGCAACAATCCCGCCTCATGGTCATTCCACAAGGCCAGCCAAAAAAAAAAAAAAAAAAAAAAAAATTTTTTTTTTTTTTTTTTTTTTTTTTCCCTCTCCCCGCCTCCAAGACAGAATGCCTATCCATCCAGAGGAGGGAAAAAAAAAAAAAAAAAAAAAGGTCTTTAGTCAGTATTAGTAACAACATGTATACTCCTCCTTTTATTAAATGTCAACCTGCAAAACCGTTGAAATTCTACAAAATTCCTTTCATTAGACAGCCAAATTAATTCAGAACCCCTAATAAAATTAGGTACCAAATTAAATAAGTCTAATCTAAATTCATCATACAAATTGCATTCATATAAGATATGATCCCATGTTTCCAACCTTCCACAAACACAGTAAGGATCTTCCACTAAACTAAACTGATGCAACTTACTTTTTAAGGAACCATGCCCCGTAATCAAATATGAGCATTCCATACTTGGATAAAACCAGCGATGCAATTTGTTATTAAAATTAAATTCAACACTAGGTATAAATAAATAAGTTACTCTACCAGTACTACTGGAATCCCAACGGTCCTGCCATAATTTAATTAATTTCACCAAAATTTCTTTCTTCTGTTTGCTGACTGCAGAAGAAACTTCATTAGTAATCCCCAGAAATGTAATTTGTATTCCTTTTCTTATAAAATAACAAAAAGCTCTATACACAACTGTTAAATCCAAAGGCAATACCCCCGCAATCACATGTAGAGCATTAGTCGAAACAGTCTTACAAACACGCAAAATAGTTAACAACATTATTCTTTGTATTGATAATAGTTTTTGTTTAAATTTTACATTGACAGTATGAACATACCAAATTGATGCAGCATACGACACAATCGGAATAAAAATAGCTTTATAATATAGATACAAAATGCGTTTACCTAATCCCCAATCTTTTCTGGTAACCCTAACTATAGAAGCAGTGTAATTTTTTATTTTCCTACTTAAATAATTCAAATGTTGGAAAATAATAACTTGTCATCCAAGATAACCCCTAAATATTTTACCTGGGAAACAAGAGGAATTTGTTTACTGTTTACTAATAATCGAGGTGGTCTGTTGTAGTCTAATTTTCCTTTTAATAACATCATGACAGTTTTAGAAGATGAAATTTTTAGTTTATTTAATGTAGCCCAATCAGTCAAATCCTGAACAATAACCTCCATTCTACTTTCTAATACTGCTCTAGATCTTCCTGTCACGCACAAAACCAAATCATCAGCATAAGCCACCTTATAACAATTAGGGACTGTTCTACTTAACCACTGGTTTAAGACCAGATTCCATAAAATAGGACCCAACACAGATCCTTGTGGACAACCGCGATCAATAATTCTATTAAAAGTTAAATGTTGGAATCTTATAATAATCTGTCTATCCATTAAATAACTTTTAATAATTTGGTATAACAAATTGGGACAATTTAATTCTCTTAATGAAAAAAGCACACTTTGATACCATACAGTATCAAATGCTCCTTCAAAATCTATGAATAATGCTAACACATATTTCTCACCAGAATTTACACTAAAATTAATCAAATCGCGTAGGGCATCCTCTGTTGAACTATTTCTCTTAAAACCATATTGATATTTAAAATGAAGATTTTGTTCGTTGAACAATTTCTCTAGCCTTAACAACAATAATCTTTCCAATATTTTGCCCAAATTTGCTAACAAAGAAATGGGTCTGTAACCCCTAGGATCAGTCAACAATTTGCCAGGTTTTTGTAATAATTTTAACAGAGCAATTTTCCAAAATCCTGGAAAAACTCCTTTCAATAAACACTTATTATACATATTAACCATTATTTCTGGACACAAGTCAACAAACTTTTTAACACAATTATTTTCAATCAAGTCTAAACCTGGTGTTTTATTATCCCCAACCTTAGAACATACAAATTTCACTTCATCAATATTAAACAATTCCATCTCAGATGATCCAGTGTATTGTTCATTCCCCTGTCTAATTTGTTGCTGCTGTACACTATCTTCCCCACAATTGTCATTCAAAAATAAAGTGCTAGTAATAGTAGCAATTGTAGAATACCAATCAGTAGACTCAGTATCATTTGAATACACAGTATTAATTAAATTATTAACATTCAACTTGTTTCTAGTTAACTTAAACAACAATCCCCATGGCTCACTATTTCCAGTAGTACAAACCAATTCTTTCCATGCATTAAATTTGTGTTCAGAGATTGCCTTATGGTATTCTCTCCTCTTAATTTTATACATTTCTTTATACCTTAGTGCTTCATTATTACTTCTACTCCTAACCCTCTGAAAAAGCTTCCTCATTCTAAACACTTCCCTCCTTAATTCTGATAGCTCCAAAGACCACCAAGGTACTTTATGACCTCTCTGTTTTCTTCTCTTAGCAGCCAAATTTAAAGCATTAAAAATAGAGGATTGAACAAAAAATGCATATTCAGAAGCAGTTAATGAATTTAAATTTTCCCTAGTATAAATTGAAAAACTATCCAACACAGCACCTTTAAATTTATCCCACTTAATATTTTTATAATTAAATCTCAAAGTATCATCTGTTGACATATCTGTATTGCTAATTTCAGATAAATTTATAATTATTACAATAGCTCTGTGATCACTGTTAGTCATATTTGTAACAACATCCCAAGAACTGACTCTTCTATTTAATTGATTATTTACTAAGGTGATATCAATATTGGAAACACCATGAATGTTATCAAAAGTATATGGTTTAAAAGGTTCATTCAAAACACTTAAATTATGACATAAAATGAATTCCTCTAATTGAACACCTCTATAATCAACCATATCACTATACCACAAATGTGATTTTGCATTAGCATCCATTGCTAATATAAGATTACTAGAAGCTACAAAATTCATTACATTTTCTAAGTATTGCACTGAAATATCAATATTAAATGAAGGTGGACAGTATAGAGATACTAAATAAAATGATATCACATTAGTTGAAACATGAATACAAGTAGCATGTTCAGAGCAAAGACTAGATATAACAGTGATATTAAAACTCTTATTAAAAACTACAATAGCAGTTTTAGGTTTAACTACAGTAGTGTGTATAACATGAGCAGTTATTGGAAATCCAGTGACCTTACAAGAGTTTGCAAATGTACCTACATAAGGTTCTTGAAGACACAGAATATCATAACCTCCTTCAATCACACCAACTTTAATTTCATCCATGACATTTCTTGATTTTTGCCCATTCAATTGAACAATTCTTAAATAATTTACTCTATGATCATACGTACTAGCATTATTCATCATAATTAATTCGCATACTTGCAATTTCCAATGCCCTGATATATTCAGGGCAATTAACATCTCTTATAGAATGATCATGAATCCTTCCCTTCCTTTTACAATTAACACATTTTGGAGTACCATCCTTATCTTGACAATCACTATATTTATGCCCCCCCTGGGCACAATGCCCACAAGACACAGTCCTATGTGTACAGTTACCAGCTGAATGTCCGAATCCCAAACATTTAAAGCATTTGGATATTATTACAAACTTTCTGAATTTAAAAGAAGCAAACCCAATGTATAACCTATCACAAGCTAAGATACACCTGTATAATTTTGGATTCATACTTATAACCCAATTATTATACCTGGCTTTAGATCCAGTACAAAATCTAAATAATACACCCTCTTTAACTTCCAATTCAGTAAAACCAAAATCCTTAAAGTTCTTATAAAACAAGTCCTCAAAAAATTCCTCCTTTTCCACATCCTTTGGCACATCATATACTAAAATTGAAGGGTCTGAAAGTTTAAAGTTGTCTAGTTTTAAACCTTTATTTACTAACTGTTCAGAATTGATAATTTTATTCAAATCCTCCCTTTTAACTGTTTCAATCAGCACTCCCTTATTTCTTATCATTTTTAAATTTCTAATTTTAATGTCCTTAAAGCCTTCTTTCAGGGATTGAGCCACAACATCCTTCACCTCTTGACTGGAAGTAAATTGAGTATTGTCTTCTGCTCGCAATATAAGAGTATTCCCCTGTTTTTGCTGAATGTTTTTAGGTTGATGCCAATGACTTCCATCTGACACACCTTCATGATCCTCTAAAACAACTTGAGCACCCAATTGCCCCTTTACAACACCTGATTTCAATTTATCTGCATAAGAAACTGCCTGTTGTTCTCCAATTGTTGACAGCTTGGACTGATCTCTAATAAGATCATCGAATAGATTGGCTCTTAATTGTAGCTCATCAATCCTAGCCTTCAAACGCTCATTATCAATGAGCAAGGCTGTAGTAATTATCTCCATGTCAACCCATTTATCTAGTATAAAATTTGATGCTGTCTTTATAACCTTGTTGGCTTCGCTCGTAGTGTAATCAACCACAATCTTCTTTAACTTTGTAATCAACTCATATACTGTATTTACATCCCCATATCTGCATCTTTGCTCATATATATTGTTGACTATTATGTTGCTCTCTCTGACATTGGTACCTATGCTTCGTCTGCTAATATCCCCAGAAGAATTGTCAACATCAACATTAAGAAATCCTGAATGAGCCTCTGAAGCATCTGATATCCTTGGCTCTGATGTTAACTGTAAATCCTGTATATCCTCTCTGATCTCTTCACTCTGTGTTCCCTGATCTATAACACCATTCTGAACCTCAACAGCTGTCATGGAACCTACATCTTTATCCTCATTCTTTGTACCACTAACTCCTGGATTAGAACTGAAAGTTGCACCTTGAACTGAAGATGAACCAGCTTTAACATTCTTAATTTTATGCTTTGGATCTGTTGGCTTTTTAGCCACCTCTCCGTGTAGCCTGGGAACTCGCGAAGAGAGGGGAGGGAATGTGCCAGGCTCTTCTTCTCTTCCTCCCCCACCTCTAGGATTTTTCTTCTTATCCATATTTTAAACCAGATATGATCGTTGCCACATGGCAGCCAAATTGGCTCTGCCAATGCGGTAATCCACACACACTTAATCAAATAACAATATTACAACAGTTGATTATTATTTCACCTTGAAACTATTAAAAAAAAAAAAAAAAACAGCTAAAGAAACTCTTCAATAGTTAACGTTAACGAACACAGAGCAATCACCTTCCAAACGTAGCCTCAAACGATATTAAGTGTTGGCCAACGGTTCTCTTATTTCTCCTAACCTAATTACTAAATTACTAATTACTAACCTAAAGACCTAATTACTGGCTGCGTCAAAGGCCGAGTGGAGGAACATATCACCTGACATTTATAAAAAGCTCGTTGAGAGTATGCGGCGAAGATTGAAGGCCGCCATAAAAGCAAAAGGTTTCAGAACAAATTATTAAATGACACAATACATGCCGTTTTTTTGTCTAAAGGCAGGTGTCCGGATATTAGTGGTAGGGCAGTGTATACAACCTCCCAATTTTTAGGTAATTTTTTACTCTATTAGGAGAGATTTCATCTTTCTCTTATTTCGAGAGATCCCTTTTCCTAGTTAAAAAAAAAAAAAAAAAAAACCGAGGGGCGTTATGTTAAATTAGATAATTATTGGCATTCCCCCGTTTAATTTTGCTTTCACCTTGGCATTCTGTTGGAAATATCAACAGAAATATCATAGTCAAGAAACTTAACGCTTTAGGCTGCATTTCAATAAAACTTATAGAGTGAAATGACAATTACCATACAAGTAGTGAACTGCATCATAAGCTAGTAAATAGCAATGTTACTTGGATACTTGTGTATTATCCTCCTGCCACCTTACAGTAGTTAGCATTTTCACATCATGTATATTTTCTCATATTTATATTTATGCATATGTATTTTACCCTTTGTAGTTCATGCATAAGTTTAATGCGGATTACGATTGCACCGCTGGAGTGGTGACATCGAAACTACTGCTGGGAGGATGATGAACAGTATCGTTAAGTGAAATAATGTATATGAACTGAAATTAAATTTAGTTTCAGGTTATATGTTTTCGGAACATGATAGTGAATGGAATTAACATCTTTCTGATGTAATAGGTTGAAAATTGTTCAAATTGACTCACTCTGACTATTAGAGTACAAATGCGATTTCTTTAGAAACATTTTGTCTGTTTTTGGTCAAATCGGCAAACATTTTACGTCCTGATTCTAAAACTTTTGATCCTGTTCTGAACAATGGTCTTTTTAAAATACCTTTAACCTTTTTGTGAGCTTCAGAAATAGTAATCTGGTTATTTTTTAGTGTCTCCTTTAAAGTAACGACGAAATCAGTACACATTAATGTGAAAATATTTATCACATAAGGAGATTAATTTTCAAATAAAATTAGCAAATACAGCACTGAGCTCTGTGCTAATTCTTACACTAATTTCTACTACTTCAAACGAACCTCCATTTCTTATATCTTTTATTCACATATAGACTAGAAAGACAAACAATTCAAATTTTGGAATCAGTGCAGTGCAGTGCAGAGCCAAATAAATGCTTACCTCTTTCTGCATTTTGCTGGCCATTGCTGCTGGCCAAAGCATTAAAAAATATGCCCACACAATATTTAGGAAACTTGTAGCTTTTATGATGATGGGCCGGTTTCCCTCGATGGTATGAAAGGCGGCGAAACAGCAAAGTAATGTCTGAAGAGCATAAATAAAAAATATACCAGGGGAAAAGGTAAAATTCATCTGATTTACTAAACGATTGGTTTTTATATATGATATTCGTAATCCTTCCAATTGTTCTGCAAAATTACCACCAGCAACGTCTATTGCGATGAGATTCTTTAGTCTGGAGTTCAAACATCGAAAAACTTGGTAAAAAAACATACAGTAGTAAGAGATCCAGCAAGACAGCGTCGTATTGCCTATATATACGTAAGTATATGAGATGCAATTGAGAATCACAAACACAGCTGTATTAGTTGACGGTGAGAAATTTGAATTTATTGTGAAAATGATAAATTTAGAAACAAACAAGAACGCAAAATATACTGAATAAACAAAGCAAATGAAAGTGATAATTATTATAACTCCAACCGTCTTGTATAATCCTGATCGGCAAGAATAATTCAGATAGACTTCTTTCTCCAACTTATAGCTGTCAAACAGCAATCGAACCATACTGCGATTCCTAAAAAACAAAAAGAATCTCATAAAAATGCAAGATGAAATATAAAGACTTGCGGTGATTGCCACCATGACGACAAATTTTTCGTTTATTGTTCCGGAGTTGACAGCTATTAATTTATAGAGGTTGAATGTTGTCCAAATGCCAAAACATAGAAACGAAATAAAGCTGTATACGGTTTGAATACTACAGCGATTTGAGCTTATTTTATGGACTGTAGTTGAAGTGATGCCTTTCATAAAATTAATACCAGAAATTGAATAAAGGATGGAAATTGTCCGGAACCCTTTATAAAATATACTCATCTTAGATTTGACTTTCGGCCGGACGAAACAGAAAGCGCGCCCTGCGTATTCCTTGTTAAGCAGCATCCTTGGTTCACAATACCTCCGTTCTGAGAATTCTTATGGGTTAACCACATGACATCCACGCGATGTGACGAATGTGTTTACTCGTAGATGGGGCGTAACAAACACATGGGTGTATCCTTTACTATCAGCCTGTAATTTCACCTTTTGTTTGTTCTGCCCATTTTTCCATTACTGACTGTGATACTGCTCTCTGTGTGGATGTTGGTTTGCCTCATTCAGCCTGCCAAGTCGAGATATTCAATATAGCAAATAGCATTTTAGTGCAAAGAGGTTTTCAATAAAATCTTATTTTAAGTGAAAAGAAAGTTTTCGAATAGCGTACATGAAGTAAAGATCGTGGTAGATCGAAGGTGTATATACTTCAAAGGCTCATTCTCCTGAATTGTGTTTTGGCCTTTTCGACTGCTATCGTAGGCGTTATTGATAGTGTACAGTGATGCACTTTCACTTTAGCGAATTTGTCGAAAACAATGGCACTCCCTTTAACAGAAAATTGAACCTTTTTTAGTTGTTTAATGCTGTATTCTAGTTTATCTATTTGTGTGGTTGAGGGATATTTCTGAGTAAGTATCGCCCCTTATAGATTGCTGTGATTGCAGTGAGCTGTTCTTTTCAAACTTTTTATTTTAAAAGACATTTTAAAAAGTTGTTTTGTTGCTTTAACCTTTGCGCAAAATAGAAACTTAAATTGCGGAATAAGACATATACAATTAATCTCGTCACGGTATGCTGTTGGCAGGGATTTACAAATACATACCTATATAAAAAGAAATACAACGAAAAATACATATATAATTGAATAATTACATTAAACTAATAAGTAAGCACATAACTTTGCCATTGAGATATTATCATAGTAGCAGAGCTGGACATGCAAGTCACAGGTGGAAGCCTCGTTTGGCTTCTGGAAAACACATCTGTAGTGATCACCTGTATCACTTCTAGACGACGAAAATGCAGTTGGTCGGAACTTAAGTTCCAATTTTTTAGTCTTGCGAGGATATCATCTCTATTTATTTTTGTCTACCACTTCTTGGAGGTCACCGTCGATCATTTGGAGTGAGGGCAGAATTTGCTTATGCAGGAATCTGTCAGTGATTGCCAGCGGGTTATGGTTTGCTAGTAGCTATACTGAGAACTGGTGATAAGGGGCAGTAATCCAGAAATTCACCACTGTAATTTTACCCGTGGCCATCTTGATTGTAAATAAAAGCCTTCTTTCTCCGATATAAAAGGCAGCCTGCGCAGTTGAAGGGCAACTACTAACTGCGTTGCTCTAAAACCTAGGGGAATGTGGATCTTGATGTTGGGCGATTTTGACAGCCAGAATTCCGCTGCAAATATTTCATACACGACGTGCAAATGAATACAGCAAGAAAGTGTCTTCAAGTGTGGTTTTGATTATTACATCCAATAAAGAATTTGAATAAAAAAAAATATATATATATGAAAAAATAGTTTCTTCGAAGGGGTAAATTTGAACTATGAGTGGGTATTTACTAGCTAATGCACATGCATCAGTTATTGTCGTTTAGCTAATTTGCGAGAACATTATCCATTGAAATATCCTTAGAATAGGCATTTAGCAGCATGTGGCTATCAATATGACATGGAATCGAGTGTGTTTTAACAGAGGAATCGTTAATTATCCTGACTGATCTTTTTCAGGTGGAATCTAGAACTCTAAGAGAAATTTTGGGAACACTACTGCATGTGTTCCCAAAACACTACTATGTGAAAGGTCCCTGAACTTGATGTCCTTTATACTGTATGTTAAATATCGCGGAGTAACTCTGCTTTTTTATTATTATTATAGTTATTTCTTAATAAAATTAACCCATGAAAGTAGCGACTCGTTTAAAGTCATGATTAGAAGGAGGAATATTCTGATTTGGTGAGTGTGGAATGAATTTGCCTCCGGGAGGGATCGTGTTGTGGAACGTTGGAAAAACTTGCTTAAAAAGGGTGGCAAACAGAATTTGGCAAAAATGAAGTTGGAATTGGTAGCCGAGCTTTGGCAAGGGGAATAATATGGGTTTTTATTCCCTTTTTTTTAACAGCTGGCAGAAATAAGTTCGCGTTTTTATGTCGTGCCATTTTAATACTAAATACTGAAGTGTACACGTATTTGCAATAATTAGTTGCAATTTTCCACTAATTCGTTCATCCATGTGCGCAGGCAGATTTAAGCCGTGAATACCTGAACAAAAATAAATTTATTTCGATTAACGTAATAAAAATTAAATCCAAAGTTTCCCAAACTGATTTAATTAATTTATAAATAAATCTTTATTGGCTGAAGAAATCTGGAAATCCTCATGCAACGGCAGTTCCCGATTTCCCGCAATTGGATGCCATGGGTGTCTTTGTGAATGAGGAGCACCTATACACTCACACTTACAAGTAATTGTTTTATTACCGTATTTAAAGTATTTGGTAAAAGGATTTAAACATTTTAATAACTCTTCTGTTACATTAAAGCCATACGAATCTTTATTCTTGTCCAACCTCGAATTCGCTGCTTTGGAATGGTTTTCTTGAAGAAGCGCACTAATTAATTAAGTGATTTAGAAGAAAAAAAATAAAGGCGGAGCAATAACTTGAGAATCAAAGCAGTTTTACCAGGAACTTAAGAACCATATGACAATGATGTTTTTTTCTAAATGAAGGCGATATAACGGTGATGATATATGGGATGGACTGTTATTGAAAATTAAACTTGAATATCAGAAATATTTAATCATGCAGTATGCCCTCATACAGCATGTTTACCTACCGTACTGTAACTGAATACCAGAAAACGTGCAGTATTTTCTTCAGTTTACCTAGACTTGGGAATGGGGACTACTGGATTTGTTAGATACAAATCTTACATGTACGTATATGAAGGCTAAAGAAAATTTCATAGAGGGTAAGAATTTAATAAGTATAAATGCAAATTTTAATAGAGACGGAAAGAATACATATCTTACAGGGTTTTAGTATGTGATGAGAAGTTAAGTTCAAATATTATATGGAAATAGAATCTGTAAATAAGTCTATTCTTGGAAAACAAAGAACAGTCGCGACAAAGTAGATTAACTGGAAGTGTTGCTGTAAGTGGAGGAAACGATGGATAGAAAAACTACAGTGGGGGCTAGACAGCTTACATGGAGTAATAGGGTCACGGAGCTCGAAGAGAGAGAACTTAGTAAAGATAATAAAGAAATAAATGAACGGTCATGGTTGTTAAGGAGACAGCCAGGTATAGAGTTTTAGTAGTGAGAAGGATGGTTAGAGATGCAGCTATGTAAGTGGGATTTACCTTGGGAAAAGGGAATGATCAAAAATGCAGCAAAGTGAAGCAAGGAAAAGAACCAAACAGAAAGGGAAGGAATAAACATTAAAGTGAAGCAATGAAAAGCCCGAGAAATTCTGAACAAGAGAAGCCCAACCCGTCTCACGCACCAACCACTAGGAAGATCGCTAATCATATGGGCCTGTAGGAGAGACCTTGACGAGCGAACGAAGGAAAGTATAGCAAGGACATCGAAAGTAAGTCCGTTTTTATGTTTATAGAAACGTGAAATATGGGAAAAGACTGATGAACCTTTCCGTTTCTAGAAATTGTACCGAACGAAGGAATAAGTAATAACTAATAGATTTAAATCCAGGGAGCGACTTTGTAAAAATTAGTGGTAGAAAGTGATATAATGGGATGTGTAAGCCACCTTTGAACTGAAGGCATTGGTTAGTTAAGGAGTTGTAATTCTGAATCATTATCAGAGAAGTTTAGAGACAATGAAAAAGTTACATCACCCTAGAAATAAACTATAAGAATAATGTATAGGTATGTATAGATTCTAAAGTACCAATCAATAAGTATAAGTGATTGAGAGAGATTGGTCACTTAAACCATAACCTTGTAATTGTATGTCTCTTAGGGCCATAATGCATACTAATTAATTTGATAGCATTCAGAGGTGCAGTGAATTTGATTTGAGAGGTTTGTGTTCCAGAACCGTAAGTCTGCATATTAGATCTAAAGGGCCATATGTATATGAATAAATGTACAAGTATTATAAATATTAATCACACATGTAAGGAAGCTAGATGAAGGGTGAACAATCTGTGGCGATAATTTTATTCCAGGACATAAACGTACTTGTGTAGAAGGTATAGAACGAACTGTAAGTAAATTGTATATACGTCTGTTCAGTGTTATAATATATGAATACTTTTTTGAAATGGAAATTAAATCTTTGTTTTACTTTTGATTACCATGTCCATGGAATCCTTTTACTCAAAGAGAACAACACACAGCCCGAAAACACTATACTGATACCACCTTGGCTGGGAAACAAGAAAGGAAAAACTCAAACAGGAAACTTCTGATCTAAGTACATAGTCAGGTTGCATGTGGATTGATGCTATATTTGAATTTTTAAAAAATTGGATTTAAAAAAAATCTCCACAGACTGTTTCTGCAATAGATGGAGATCTGTTTTAAAATAGTCCCCAGCAGGCAGCTGTATAACGTCTTTAGAAGTTGTACTTATTTTATAGTTATTAATGATACATAATCTTAATCCACCTTCTCACGTTGGTCTTGACACATGGCTGATTAGGCCCCGAGTGCCAAGCGAGTGACTATAGCGATTTTGAAAGCGATTTACTTAAAAGAGCGGTTGTTTGTAGAATAGTGTTATTTTTCTGAAGTTATTTAATTTTGCACTTCTGAAGTAAAGAAGTTAGCTCACTTGACAGAAAGGCAAGACACCTTTCTTTGGGTATATAGGAATAACTTATTAACCCACTAACAACTAATCTCTCTTTATTGCTTGGTCACTGGTGGCACCGCTCCTGCCTCCACGTGGCGGGGCTGGAAGTCTGGGAGAAGAAATCCACTCTCCTAGGGCTAAAAGGAGCAGTGATGGAAAGCACAAAATAGTCCAGCTGCGGATCTACTGATCCAGATCTAGATAGGCATGACCCAGATCATGACTTAAACCCATCCCATGCCAAGAGAAAAAAAAAGAAGGGACAGATTATGCTGCTCCTCTCTTTTTAATATTGCATTCCTCAACAGACCAACCACTGAGTAAGTTATCTCCATTTATGATTCAGAAATGTCTCGAAAATGTGGCTGGCCCTTCAAAAATGGTTCATCGATTAAGATCTGGAGATTTATTAGTGGAGATGAATGAACATAGACATGCAGAGAGACTCCTGAAAATTTCTACCTTTGGTGGAATTCCCACAAACGTTACCCCACATGCCACCTTGAACTCGTCTAAAGGGGTTATATCAGAATGGGATCTCCTAAATGTATTGGAAGATGAACTTGTCCATGAATTAAACAACCAAAATGTAATCCACGCCAAAAGAATTTTGATCAAAAGAGAAGAGATGGAGAGGCGCCTCCCGTAGCCAGGTGGGCAGGAGCAGCAGAGCGTAGCACACGCTTCTTGATTAGACCGGGGTTGGACCCCGTGAGCCACCAAATATGGGGGATGCGGTAATGTCAGGGAATGACCACCTCATATCCCCGGAGCAATATGGCTTTAGTTGCTAATGCTCCTGAAAAACAAATAACAACAACAAGAGATGGAGAGCTTGTCCCTACTAGGACAGTCATACTGACGTTTAAGACACCAATTCTCCCCACAACTATAAAGACTGGATACCTCAGATGTCATGTTCGACCACACATTCCCAATCCGGTACGGTGCTTCAAGTGCCAAAAATTTGGTCATTCGCAAACTGTATGCAGTGGTGTAGTCACTTGTGCTGCTTGTGGTTCTAAAGAACACACATACCGATTGTAACAAGGAAACTCAAACTGTCCTAACTGTCATGGTAATCATTCTACCTTCTGTAAGGACTGCGATCAGTGGAAACGAGAGAAGAATATTCAGAAATATAAAATAGAGCATAATGTGTCATATCAAGAGGCAAAAAAACACTTTATAATTCCTGTTAAATCATCTATGTACGCGTCAATTACTCAACTACTACGCTCAGTATCAACTCAAACTGACTGCTCAGTCCCTCCAAATATCTCTATATCTGGTTGGACTAAATCAGTACTTTCTTCATCAAAGGAACACTCTCCCTCCAGATATGTAACTCAAGAAGTAAATACATCAGTAACAGTACCGCCAGATAAGAATCCCAAACAGCAACAGAAAGAACAAATCAAGAGCTCTGAAAGAAGTGATAAATACAAACTGAGATGTGATACCATGGACATCGATGAAAAAGCAGGCGAAGACGGTACAATTCTTGAAATTCATCCAGAAGATGACATCGACACAGGCAGACCAGTTTTCTCAAAGAAGGAAAAGGGAAAAATAGACAGGCGTAAGCAGACTACTTCACGGATGTTAGCAGACACCAGTTAAAACCAAACAATGAGTACAGTTATTCAGTGGAATTGCCGTGGTATCCGTGCTAACGTAGACGGCTTTTACGATCCATTAAGTAAATATAAGCCTGTTGCAGTTTTTTTTTTTTTTCCAGTTTTTGTTTTGTTATTTAGGAGCATTAGCAACTAAGGCCATATTGCTCCGGGGATATGCGGTGGTCATTCCCTGACCTTTCCGCATCCTCCGTATTTGGTGGACACTGGCTCGAACCCCGGTCTAATCAAGAGCCTGTTGCAGTATGCATTCAAGAAACCAATCTCAAAAATACAGTATCTATGACAATTAAGCATTATACATTATACTCATCAGAGTCATTAGGCCTATAGCACACTCCTACTCTCACTTTTGATCTCCCAATGCTTATGTCACACCAAACTGACTCGACATTGCACTGTCCAGCGATGTCGACTGGCTTCACTTCCTTGGATTTTATGTGTTTCTTAACTAATAGCATAATCCCTACTCCCTTCCTATCCTGTCTATCCTTTCTGTAGACATTGTACTCCCCAAATTCCAGTTCTGCATTCCTTATATCTGTGTGACACCACTTCTCTGAAATCCCAACAATATCTGCCTTTGATGTTTTGAGCAATACCTCAAATTCATCAAATTTATTTACTAAACTCCTAGCATTGGTGTACACGCAAGTATACATGCACCTGCTCTTCCTCTTAGCCACCCTAATACAACCCATGTGTTTACTTGTACACCCATGGTTCCCAGCAGTCTCTGAAATATCCTGCATCTTATTTTCCAGGCTTCTGCTCATTCCAATAGAAGCAGTGCAAGAATCACTTTCTCCTCTGCCAGTGGCTACTGTTAATCTATTAGTCCTTGTTTCCCCCCCCCAATCTAACAGTTTTCCGACCCACCTAACACTGCCTCGATAGCATCAGCAAACATTCTTGCATCCTTTCTATTTAAGTGTATCCCATCCCTGTAGAAGCAGTATGGACCAGGGTATGTCTGCCCCTGGTAGATATACCCTGCTCCTGTTCCACCTATCCTTTTTACAAAGCATGTCTCCCGTTTCCCTGACAATAGCGTCACTAACAACTACTAGTTCCTTTGGGACCAGCGCATTCTGCCTTGGGGGTTGCCGCTGTGTTGCGCGATGACCAAGTGCAAGCTCTGGCATTGGTGTGGGCAGCTGAGAGCTTGATGGGTCCCTCACTTGTAATCCTTCGAGGGCATCAACCCTGTCCTTCAAGCTCTCATATAGGCCCATAACAACGCTGAGTTGTCGCCTGATTTCGTTACACTCCTTGCATCGCGCACATACAAAGACATCCCCCATGGCAGTATCATGTCCCATACCTGACTGTCCGCAAACATCAAGCAAATAGTGCATCTTAAAAGGCTGTGATTCAGAGAGCAACTGCCCTCCTCAGTTCTCCCCTGAGCCACAGCATTCCCATTAGCTTGAGCCTTTCGCTTTGCTGCTCTAGTTTGAGTCATGATTTCGATTTACTTTCAATAAAATTTCAATTTCAGTACAAAATTAAATCCTAAACTTGTATCCCAACACAGTTATAACGCTATATTTATGTTTCAGTAACGAGTGTTATCTACGAAATATTTATGTTTTAGTTACGAGTGTTATCTACGTTGTTGAATTGGTGCATAGCACCAATTTTCCTCCAATGCCACACTGCTCCAATTTGTGCATCAGCCTTCCATGTGCAACAGTATCAAAAGCCATTGTAAGATCCAAATATATGATATCAAGGTCCATCCAGTTCCTTTGTGACCACATCATAGTATCCAATCAAATTAGTCAGGCAAGACTTTCCCTTAATAAACTTATGCTATGCCCGAGCTATAACTGAAGTCTTGTTATGTGATCCTGCAATGCTTCTTTAACCTGTGCTTCTATTAATTTCCCTGGAACAAAAGTAAACTAACAGGTCTGTAACTACCTGTGTCTCACTTTGATCCTTCTTTGTAGGTTGGGGTCACATTTGAACATCTCCGGTGTATGGGTATCTCGCCTGAGTCCAGGGAAGCTCTCACAATTATGGCAAACGGTTTTCTTACTTCCTTTGCCGCCTCTTTTAATATAACTGGATAGATTCCATCCACCCCAGGTGCCTTTTTTATGTTTATCTTCAACAATTACTCCTCCACTTTCCTCTCAGTTATTACAAAATCATCTAGCTCACTGCCAGAGTTTAATTCACCCCTCGCATTCCCCTCCCTGGGTATCTTCTCTTGGGTGAATGTAGATGCGAAATACTCGTTTAGTTTGTTATCCACCTGAGCAGGATCATCAACAGTTGAACCATCAATATCCAGTGGACCAATCTGATTCATCCCTTTCCTTCTAGAGTTTACATAGGTAAAGAACTCTTTGCTGTTTTCCTTTGCATCCTTTGCCAAAGATTTCTCTTAATCTGCCTTTGCCTTCCTAATCTCCTTTGGGACTTGGTTACAGACCAGCTTATATCTATCCTTGGCTTCCATATCGCCAATTAATTTATACATATAGCATACATTTTTCTTCTCTGCCATATGTCTCATTAGTTCATCTGACGTCCATTTAGGCCTAAACCTTGAACAATATATCTTCGTTGGTATGTAAAGCCTAGTATCTTTCAAGATACATTCTTTGAATACCTCCTAGTTAGAATTTGCTGTTGGTAACATCATCAGGTGGTCCCACTGTATAGAATTTAAATACTGTCTCAGACCACCATAGTCGCCTTTACGAAAGCAAAAACCCTTCCATTTACCCCTGATAGTAGTTGCCTCTTTGAGTAAATCCCACTTCAGCACACTGTGATCACTGCCACCTATCGGTTGTTTTATATGCAGATTCTTAATGCATGAAGAATCAGTACTGATAATCAGATCAAGGGTATTACTCCCTCTAGTTGCCTCCCGAACATGCTGATGTGGATAACAATCATCCAATAAATCCACAAAAGCCTTGCTAGTGTGTGGGTGATCAACCCACAAATTCTAGTCAATATCCGGGAAATTAATATCCTCCATTATAAGACTCTCTGATTTACTGGCCCACTCTATTTCCCTGTAGAGTTTCTTATTATACTCATCAGAGTCATTAGCCCCTTAACTGTTGTCAATTAACTGTTGTCCTGCTGTCAATTTTGATCTCCCAATGCTTAGGTCACACCAAACTGACTCGTCACTGCACTGTCCAGCTATGTCGACTGGCTGCACTTCCTTGGGTTTTGTGTTTGTGTTTTTTTTTTTTATGTGTTTCTTAACTAAGAGTATAACCCTTCCTGTCCTTTGTATCCTTCCTGTACACATTGTATTCCCTAAATTCCAGTTCTGCATTCCTTATATCTGTGTGGCACCACGTCTCTGATATCCCAACAATATCTGCCTTTGATGTTTTGAACAACATCTCAAATTCATCAAATTTATTTACCAAACTCCTAGCATTGCTGTATATGAAGTATACATGCACCTGCTCTTCCTCTTAGCGAACTTAACACAATCCATCTGTTTACTTGTACTGCAATGTCTCGCAGCAATCTCTGAAATACCCTGCATCTTGTTTTCCAGGCTGGTGCTCATTCCAATAGAAGCAGTGCAAGATTCACTTTCACAACGGCCAGTGGCTGCTGTTAATCTATTAGTACTTGTATCCCCACAAGATAGTAGTTTTTCGACCCACCTAACACTGCCTTAGCATCAGCAAATATTCTTGCTCCCATTTCTATTTAAGTGCATCCTGTCCCTGTAGAAGCAGTCTCTCCTGTTAGCAAGTAGAGTCCAGGCTGAAAAAAATTCTACCCCTTCAGCCTTGCACAATCTTTCCAGGGCCGAATTGATCGACAAGGCCCTCATGCTATACTCCCTCCTGTCGTGTCTGGGCAGAATTGCAGACACTTTCAAATTCAACCCTAATTCACTGCTTTTTTTCAACAGTGACCTGTACTCGTTAAGTAATTCTACCGGTCTCCTACTCTTAATATCATTAGTGGAAACGTGTACAACAATATCAACTTTTGTGCCCTTAAAAGATGATATCCGTTCCACAATGTCATCACCCTTTGCCCCTGGCAGACATAACCTGGTCCTGTTCCACCTATCCTTTTTATATAACATGTTTCGAGTTTCCCTGACAATAGTCAACAACAACTACTAGTTCCTGTGGGACCAGCGCATTCTGCCTTGGGGGTTGCAGCTGTGTTGCGTGATGATCAAGTGCAAGTTCTGGCGTTGATGTGGGCAACTGAGAGCTTGATGGGGCCTCAATTTAGATCCTTCGAGTGCATCCACCCTATCCTTCAAGCTCTCATATAGGCCCATAACAATGCTGAGTTGTCGCCTGATTTCCCCACACTCCTTACATCGCGCACACACAAAGACATTCTCCTTGGCAATATCATGTCATGTACCTGATTGTTCACAAACGTCAAGCAATCAGTGCATTTTAAAAGGCTGTGATTCAGAGGGCAACTACCCTCCCCCCCCTCAGTTTTTCCCTGAGCCACATCACTCTCATTAGCTTGAGCCTTTTGCTTTGCTGCTCTGGTCTGAGTCATGATTTCCATTCAATTTCAATAAAATTTCAAATTCAGTACAAAATTATAACCATAAACATATATCCCAACGCAGTTGTAACACTATAGATCTATATTTTTCTTTGCAGTATCGAGTATTATCTCCCAGTTTCGTTATATAACTTCCCTATTAAGTTATGTCTTAATTATTGAGTTTTGGAGGCCTTTTTACACCAAACTGAGGCTCCATAACATACAATTCGGAGGAACACCGCGTTATAGATGAGAGACAAAGCGTTATGATTCAAACGCCAGTCTGCTCTGCTGACTCTTCTTATCATGGTCGTACACTTTCGGATTTTCGTGGATAAGTACTTCGGATGAGAGTGGAAGGTAAGACCGGTGTCAATGTACATTCCCACGTATTTGACTTTTGTGTAGGGACTGATGGGGATGTTGTTTAACTTCATTGTTGGAGGCCTGCGTATTTGTAGCTTTCCCTTGAGGAGAATCGATTTTTTTTTCTCACCAGAAATTGAGAGTTTGTGGAGTTCAGTCCAGTTTTGGAGCTTTTCCAGAGCTGTATTTGCTTTTGCTTCCATTGCCAGGACAAGATCATCAGAGAAGGCCAAGGGTCAGGTCCCACCCAGGTTAAACTCCAGGAATTCGTCCAGAACAACGGACGAGATGAATGGCCCAAGGACAGAGCCTTGAGGGCAACCCCGGTGAACGCATCTTGCGTTCTGGTATTTGTTTACAACTTGTAATTTTCTATTGCTGAGATAGGATTTTAGACTGTTGTATTGGTTCTTGGACGTGTTTGTCTGCCGAAGCCTCCAAAGGACACTGGGCCACCACAGTTGATCGAAGGCACCAGCAAATTCCACCATGATGGCTAGGGTATACTTTGAAGTTGTCTGTGTAGCCTAGATAATCAAGTTGTGTATAGCGTCTTTGGTGCTGGACCCTGTCTTGAATCCAAACTGACATGGTGAGGTGAGTTGCTGATCGGTATAGTAGGTGGAGAGGCGATACAGCAGAAGTCGTTCTAGAAGCTTGGACAAAACGGAGAGCAGAGCAATTGGTCGGTAGGATGCAGGAAGTTGGGGTGGTTTATCTGGATTTTTCAGGATCAGCTTGAGAGTAGCAGTTTTCCAGGGTACAAAGAAATTTCCTTCAGCAAGGCACCTGTTGAGGAGGCTCAAGAGTGTGGTGGGGTAACCTTCAGCGAATTTCTTCACTACGTCGACTTCGAGTAAATCAGCCCCTGGCGTTTTGCCATCTTTCATTTTAGCCAGAGCCATATTCATCTCTACTATAGTGAAAGGCGGTTCTGTAGCCTCTGGCTGATAAGCTTGATTACTGTCAATGATCTGCTGTTGCTCCAGCGTCATCGCTGAAATTTCAGTAGGGTAAATGGAATCAAGAATATTGTTTATTGAATCAGACCAGGTAAAGGTTGAAGAGCCATCCAGTTTGAGAGTTGTACTAAGAACCTCACCTCTAGGCAGCCTATTGGTGACGATGCGGAACATGATGCCCTATGGGTCTTCATTGCCAGTAGTGGAGACCAGGGTGTGCCATGATTTCTTACACTTACGAATTATCTTGGTGTACAAGTATCTAACCACCCGATATGCCTCTCAGGCAGCTTTAACCTCATGTGGGGGAAGATGAGCACGCGCACGCTGGTACGTTTTCCTGGCTTGTTGTGCTCTCTTTCTTAAGTCCCGAAGGTCTATATTCCACCAGTGGACAGCATTGCGGTATGGCCTCCTACGCGGAATGGACAGATCACGGGCACTTTTGATGATTGCAGTAATATTGCGTGCACAGTGATCTGGCGAGATTGGAGCCGCTAGAGGAACATCATCCGGTAACCTTCTGGACAGTTCCACAAGGAAGCGTTGCCAATGTGTTTTTTGGTATTATAACGCACAATGTCCTTTGTAATTGATGCGGCTCGTTCCACAGAGGAAACAAAGGAGAATGTGATCACTCTATGGTCTGAAATGGTCCAGGATTCCTGCACCGTCTAGTCGGAAAGTTTGTTGGCTAAGTCAGATGTATCCATTGTGATATCAATTTCGCTCTCTCAGAGTGGGCCGCTGTAGGTGGGTAGTTTAAGATTTGCAACCTGATATGAGGATAAGGTCCTCAAGTCTTGAGCCATTTCCTAGGGCATTCCTATCTGGTGCCTGACTGTGTCAGAGTGGCGAGCGACAGTTTGAGTCCATGCCTATCAGTAGCTATCCACCCGGGAAGAGATGGAGTGCCATTTCAATCAGAGAGATCGCAGCAGTGATGTCTTCACCTGGATGGCTCTAGAGGGAGAGGATGAACAGCGATCCAACAGACGTCATGATTTGGGCACAGGCACTGATGGAAATGCATAGTGGGGTGATCTTGGTTGCTGCGATGTCAGGGTTTCTGATGACAGTCGCAGCCCATTGTTGGTCATTTGTACAGTGGACAATTTTATACGATGAGTGGTAGCCCATTACCACCTCCGAGGTCTCGGCATGCAGACGCAATAATCGAGCTCCTGATACTTTGTTTAATTTAAGTGCTTAAAGTGCCCCATACTTCTGGAATTATGTTCTCGATAGACAAGTTTAGAAGAGGATTCTGTTGGTGAGACTTTTTTGGTGTTTTCTGGAATCTTTCTGCTAGATCTGAACGTTAATTATTCAACGTCTTTGTCAATGGTTAGGTCGCCATGCCGCCATTGGCAGAAAATTGAAGAGAGCAGGTTTCGGTCTTTTCGGAGCTGCCACGCTAATATCTAGCAAATTGTGACTGGGGAGGGGACCACCCGCTGTGTGTCAGCAATTGTCTGCTTACGTTGCTTAGTGATTGTCACTTAACAAGGTCAAGAATAACGTCACGTAGCGACAAGGTTAGGGATTATACCTCTTCCACCCTAATTGCACTTTTCTCCTCTTATGCCCACAGGCACAACGTCTCTGAAACTTTCCCCTGATTTAAACCAACTTTACCATGTTTTCTGTGTGCTCCCCATACTTCTACAAACTTTCTGTGGCAAATGCGAAACTTCCCCCAGGCTTATCCTGCAAGAAAATGAAGACTGTCATCGAATTTATCGTCCCCAAAAACTTCTAATAATAATAATAATAATAATAAAAAAACCTTGTTCTGTTTAGTTAGAGGTTTTTCCGCTTGAGCTTTTCCTATTTTTTCCACGTGACCAGAAGGCTACAGCCCAATGCACGGTTCCTGTTTATCATAGAGACTTGTTTCAACCATCATTTTGCTACTTTTAGGAGAATACTAAGGCGACCTGATTATCTGGAAACCCCTGTTTTCCGTTTTTCGAAAATCATGTCCACTGCAGACTATAATATCGTCCATGAATGCCAGGACTTTACTCCTGAAACTATCCAAACTCTAGGCCTACGGGGTGATACTGAGGCCTACAGGCCTACTCCAGCCTCCAAGAAGCGCAATAAAAAATCATTTCCGAAATCAGAAATGGAAACCAGATCCCAAAGTGAACGAAAGGAACTACAAGACCGATCTTCCCAGCAAGGAGAAAATGATGATGAAGAGACACCACTGGATCCCACTCTGCCTGAGGGTCCCGTTTTAGAGCAGGTTCTCTACCTGAGAACTGAACTAGAAACTTTAATGAAGACAACCAACAGCAGAGTCAGTACAGCTCTGCGTGCAGACATTGTTTCCCTATGGACGAAGTTGGAAACCATTTTACTTACAACGCACCTCGAACGCGAGAAAGCAGTGGCTAAACGCGAGGCATATCTTGACGGTAGGGATAATCAAATGCAACAGCGCGCCCCTACCTATGCAGACGCGCTGAGGATTCCCAGAAATGCTGAACAAACAACTGAATCAGGAAACTCAACCAAAAGGAAAACTCTCCTACAAAAACCACATCTGGTAATTTGTTAGATCTACTTCCACAGAAGATCATCACACAAGTGAGGAAGTAAAAAATATAGTGGTCGCAAATTTAGCAGAAGACCTGAAAATGGCAAAAATTAAATCTGTGCGTAAGACACGTAATATTGGTGTCATCATTGAAACTGAGACGAAAGAAGCTAACAAAATCATTAGTAACCCCAAAATACAAACACTTGGCCTACAGGCTGCACCCCCGAAAAGAAAGGGGCCCAGCATAATAATTTATGATACCGAAAAGGACCTAACCCCAGCAACACTCCAGGATGAACTATACAGAAGAAACCTCCAGCAGGACCACCCCGATTTGAACCAAATGATCTCATTTTCCCGAAATTCCAAAAAAATGCCAGAGTGAGAAATTCTACCAGCTGGGTAGTGGAGCTTTCCCCCGCAGCCTGGAGAACAATAAGTTAACAAAATAGTGTTCATAAATTGGGGCAGTCACCGCTTCAAGGAGCATGTGGCTGTCCCCAAATGCTACAAGTGTTGTCGTTTTGGACACACGACACACACGTGTACCCAAGCTCAACCCACATGTGGACACTGTGCTGATAGAGGCCACGACTTTAACTCGTGCACTAAAAAAGAAGACCCACCCGCTTGCGCAAACTGCAAATCAATGAAAATGCAGGCAGATCATTCCATCCGGGACAATAAATGCCCTGTCTACACAAAAGCTAAGAGCACATGCCAACTAAGGCTCGATTATGGGGAGTTACCTTAAACCATTTAATACTACCACTGTAAAATTTGCACAAATTAATGCCCAGCGAGCTAAAGCAGTTGCAGCGCAGTTGAGGAGAACCTCGATATCCTCTTTCTTCAAGAAACATATTCGCATAGTAAGGCAGTCAGAGAGTATCCGTTGACTCAAGATCGTTCAAGTGGAAGGGGAGACCCCATGGGCGGCTATTCTGTTCAGAAACTCTGATCTCACTGTTACCAAAATACCACATTACTGCCTTCCCTGGGCAGCCCGTGCCCATATCATAACCCATTTGGGGGAATTTTACGCTGTTTCTCTCTACTTCCGGCCGGGGGAGGATATTCTCCCGATTATTAGATACTTACAAAGCATCTCTCTCTCTCTGGAATTCCCAAATGCGAAAATCATCGTTGCCGCCGACGTAAACTGCAGGTCGCCAGCGTGGTTCAGTGAAACTCAAGATAGACGAGGCACAAACAAGGGACAAAGACTGGAAGAATATCTCTCAAACAGTTCTTTCTCAATTCTGAACCAACCAAATAACCTACCGACCATCTCTAGTACAATGTGGGAAGCCACAATTGATATCACCCTGGCCACAAGATCCGTTGCACGACACCTTTCATCCTGGACAGTTAGAGAAAGCTGGACCACTTCGGACCACCGTGTAATAACTTTCCAACTGCACCAATCAGTAAGCCGACAACCAATTATAAGGCAAACTCTACATAATTTTCAATTTACAAGGCAAACTCTACATAGATTTGCAATTCACAAGGCAAACTGGCAAGAATTTAAGGATTCACTGATCATGGCTGCCCACTCTCTTAGCACAGTTGGACTGAACGCAGACCAGCACCAAAAGGCAATTGTAAGCCTAGTCACTGAAAGCTCAATTAACTCTATTAAAAGGAAGAAACCTTCTCTTGGAGCCGTCTCTTGGAGGTGCCCAGAGCTCCAACAACTGCGACGGGAGGTTTACACCCGGCGGAAAAATTTTCAACGCGCAAAACGGACATGGCCAGAAGCGGAAGTAAAGTATCTGAAGCAGCAGTACCGAACGGCAAGAAATGAATACACAGCCCTGATTAAACAAAGGAAGAAGCGCTCCTGGGAGCACCTAGTCTCCACAGTTGGAAATTCTGCTCCATGGGGAGTGGTCTACAGAGTAATCAGAAACAAACTCCCCAGGGGAGAAGTCATCCCAGCCACCAAGACGCCACAAGGCACGTATACAAAGACATGGTCCGAATCTATAAATAACATCCTTGACGCCATGTTCCATCAACACATGCCACCAAGCACCCCAGAGCAAATACTACTATGTGAGGAAAACAGCACATAAACCTCGGCCGAAGTGGAAGACAGCTTCACTAAGGAAGAACTGGACACCGCTGCAGCAAAAATAAAAAACAAGAAATCTCCAGGAGAAGATATGCTGGAGCCCGAGATCGTAAAGAAGGCTGTTGAAACCATCCCAAATGAGATCCTAAACCTCTTCAACCATTGCCTTGAAGCAGGCCATTTCCCAGCAGTATGGAGACCTGCAAAATTAAGGCTTATTCTCAAGAATCCGACAAAACCACAAGACCTTCCGGAGTCATACCGGCCCATCGCTCTTCTATCCATACTAAGCAAACTCCTGGAACATCTTCTAAGCAATAGAATACAAATTCATTACTCCAAGGCTGGGCTTCACTCTGACAACCAATACGGCTTTAGAAGGGGTTGCTCCACGGTGGACGCCTTAGAGAATATCGTCAAAGCAGCTACCACTACCAGCCATAAATACTTCCTTGTCATTTCAGTGTATTTTGCCGGGGCATTTGACTCCCTCTGGTGGCCAAGCGTCCTCGGCAGACTCCGGAAAGCAAAACTACCAGCTAATTTGTACAATTGTATAAAAACCTATCTTGCAAACAGAACAGTAACCGTCAGTGCTCCGTACTGTTCAGTCACACGACCAGTCTATAGAGGATGCCCACAAGGCTCAGTACTTGGCCCACTTCTCTGGAACGTGGTGCTCAATAGCTTTCTAAACCTCGACCTTGGTAATGTGAGATCACAGGCCTATGCGGATGACCTGATCCTGATGCTGGCGGCAGACTCAAGAACTCAACTAGAGATCTCTGCAAACCGTGCTATAAATATCCTACAAGGCTGGGCCACCCAAAACCATTTAAAGATATCCTTAACAAAAACCTGCTCCATCCTACTTAAAGGTTCTCTCAATATCAGAAGGCCTCCACAGATAAAGCTTCAGGAAACAACAATTAAGCTTTCCACCGAACTTAAATATCTTGGTATTCTGCTGGATAAAAATCTGTTCTTCACACCCCATCTTACTTACCTCCGAAGCAAAATCAAAAAATACTCCGCACTAATAGCTAGAGTCACTCGTCACGACTGGGGGCTTAAGAAGAGGACCCTAGCCCTCTTCTATAAGGCAGTCTTCTTACCAGCAATAACATACGCATCAGGAGTCTGGTTCCACAAGGCGGTAACAGCAGTAAATAAAAGGAAGCTAGAGACAATTCAACGTTCAGTCCTACTGACAATCTCTAGAGCCTGCTGTACTGTAAGCACCCACGCCCTCCAGGTCCTCTTGGGCGCTGTCCCCCTGGACCTGGAGATCGTCCGCTGTGAGTTGCTTTATCAACTATCCAAAGGCAAAGCAATCACCTGCCTAGACTACACAACTGATCCGGCAAACGATTTTAAACTCGAGAAAAACGCCTTATCACCCACCTACAGTAGGCCTGGCAAACCTGCTCACGGGACATGGCGCAATAAGAGCAAAACTCTCCAGTTTCGGATTGAGTGACACCCCTCTCTGCCACTGTGGACAACCAGAGATGTAGGAGCACCTCATGCACCACTGCCAACTATACGAAGACCTCCGCTGCCTCTTAATAACTAGAATACGTTTCTCGCCAATAAACCAAGAACAATATCTCCTGGAGAGCGAGGACAACTATAAAGCCTTAACGCAGTTTGCGCAGGATCTTTTTACTAGAAGAAGAACATACCCACAACCTTAACAGGAATTTTCCCACAAACTAATCACTCGTCATCCATAATAAAGGTCCTTAGATGTGTCAACCAAACAAAAACCTAACAGCTACAATCTGAAAAACTAATCATTAACTTAACCTGGATCTGACCACTGGCTTAAACTGGAGTAATTATCTGGACTTGACCACTCCCATGGACGGGACAACATGTCCCAGGAATGGCATACGAAGACCTGACAAAGACATTGTGCAGTTTGCTGCCGAAACATCATTAGGCGATCTGAACCGGGTACCCTCACTCGGTTCACTTTCTTTCCCTTCCCTTGGCAGGTGATGGTTACTCTGTACCCTGCCCCCTGCCATCCCCTATCTTCACCTGGTGAGGCATGGGCCTGCCCTGCCGATTTTTGGGGTTATCTTCACTATTGACCCCATATTTCTGTCTTTAACCCCCCAGTCTTCAGTCTCCCTTCCCTCTCTAGCTATCTTGCGACTAGCGATTTACCCCTGCCAAAACTACACAAGCCCCACACTAAAATTAAAAAAAAAAAAAAAAAAAAAACTCTAACCCGTATAACTTATATCTCTTTCGGCCTGACCCAATTTCTAGCGTTTCTCCCCCCCCCTCCATTTTTTTTTTTTTTTTTTTTTTTTTTTTAAGGTCCTAGCCACAGAAATTAGGTGGCAGGACCTGCCAGAGTAAATATAAATTTCTAAAATACTGGTGTACCTGGTCTGCCTCCAGGAGGTATAGTGTGGGCAACGGTTTTACGATTACAGTTGCGACCTTAAAATTCCCTACGTTTTCTGGTCTTTCATTATGGTAATTAAAGTGCAAATATTTATTTTTTTTTTTATGGCCAGTCCCAATATGATGTTTCCAAAGCCTGTGGTATTCGATACAGCGGACGGACTTGAAGCCAGAAGAAGCTAATGTTTCTTTTGGCTTTGCCAGAAGGAATTTATGAATCTCCTCATGAGCAATCGCAGTAGATCTCTGAAGAAAACAACATTAGCAAAGTCGAGACTTTAAATAGGTTTGTAATTCCATTAACATTGAAATCGTAAAAGTTAATGGCTAAAATAAAAGTTTGTTGATCTAAATAAGAAATCGAATGATATCTGGATGCTGTTCAACGGATTGAAACCAACTAAAATTTACTCATCTGTAAAATACCGCGTTCGTTCTGCAGTGCTATTCATTTAGTTTTTAGCATTCTGCTCTAATTTGTTAGCTCGACAGGGGATACTTTAAAAGTTATTTCTTATTCTTCTTCTTTTAGGTTATCTGTTAACATGATTGTAGTGCTGTTAGTCGTTTTAGTTCGTGTATATATATTTTTTACTCTTTTAGTATCAGCAATCTCCCACTCACGTTTCTTAATTCTCATATTTTTGGATGCTGTTGTTATTTACAGTTTCCTTTAAATCGATTGCTAACATTAGTTAGTTCCTCAGCATTTATGTTCGAAATATCTGGGTCTTTTTTCTGTTTTTATTCATTCTAGAAGCAAATTATATTTTATTTCATATTTTTTTATTCTTTATTAGTGATCAAGTAAATTCATTCTACGTCTCAGTTTACACTGAGTTATTTCATATTTTTGCTCAGTGTTCACCCTAAAGAAAGAATACTTCAATGCCGACCGGGCTAGCCGAGTGGGTAAAGTACCTGCCCGGCAACCCAAAGGTCGCGGGATCGATTTTCGCCTCGGGCTTGGATCAAAGTACTGCAAAAACCTTGGGAGGTGCAATATGGCCACAGAAGCCGATGCGCCAACAACTACCAAATCAAAATCAAAAAATCAAAAACTACTTCAATGTTTGTGTTAAAGATTACTATAAATTATTTTCAGCGTTTTGTTTTTTCTTCTATTTTGGCGTTCCATACAAAGTCTATTCTAATTTTCAGGAATTTATTGAATAAATTCCTGAAAATTAGAATCTGAGCACTCTAATTCCCTAAAGGAATACGAATAAGTATGGGCGACTTTAATTTATCAAATACCTAAGATACCAATAAATCTAACGCTCATTTCACGATATATTTCCGGAACGTGCGGCAAAATAAATCACTGTCGCTGTCCCAAATCTGGTTTCATGAACGACCCGAGGCTATCTTCCATTGTTTTAGAATGGAATTCATCGAATTCTGATCGCGTTCATATTGTGTTATGCAAGCTCAAAGGTGTTGACGTATTGAAGTTTTATTTGCATATCCTTTTTTAAGTTGTTCGACAGATTGGAAGTCATCGAATATAGTTCTAAGATGTTAATTGAACCATGTATGTGAATTTGGAAAAGTTTACCATCATTTAGATTATGTAGATGACACGGTAATGCTTATAACAAAACAGTTAATATATTCCTTCCAATCAATTCGAAGTTTACCTCCGGTGTTTGGTTTCCGCCTTAATTGTTTTGTAAGTTGGTAGCTGAAGGTTTACACAAAACCAAATGTACTCTATGTCATAAATAAATAATTAAAGGATAAGCGAATACAGCAGCATGTTTAAAATATTTTAAACATGTCATTGATTCAAATACAAAACCATGAATTCAAAAGCAGAATCAAGTAGAACGGTGGTATTTGTACTCGAGGCCGTTACAAGGGGTGACATGGTATACGAAATCGGCTTTGTTGAATCCATATTTTTTTAATATCTTGTATATGGTACATTTATTTCTATTAATTTTTTGTTTTGGCCAATTTGTCAATCATTATCGGTATTATAAAAAGGATAGATTAAGGATATAAATTTTGCAGAAAAAATATATTAAAATAACTCATCTTCAGTACGTCTACAAAAAGTTTGAAGTGTAAAGTGTGTTTAGGGTCAAACGGCACCAGCGGTTTCCCTCATCTCCGCGTAGTATACATTATGGGTGTGAAACAGAAAACTGTCAATGCCAGAGGTTTAAAAGTGTATGGATTTTGTACATGTGTAGAGTCGTGTACCGTTGTTCATCTGGTCTTTTAGCCGTTGGACCCCTATTGGGGCCCACCGTTGCCCACACTTGGTCCCGTGGAGGCAGACCAGATACACCAGTATTTTAAATGGTACTCTGGCAGGTGCTGCCACCTAATTTCCTGAGATTTCAGTGGTTAGGGCCTAAAAAAAAGGGGGGGGGGGAGAATTACCCTAGGATTTTGCTAGGCCGAAATGGTCTTGAGCGATTTGAATTTGGATATTTCTAATTTCCACTGTGTGGGACGTACGCTTGTGTGAAGGTAGAGTGGGGGAGAGAGACTGAAGGCTGGGGGAAAAAGTCAGAAATATGAGGACAATAGAGAAGGCATCCCCAGGAGTGGCCTGTAGGACAGCCCATGCCTCACATGGAGGAGAAAGAGGGCGGCGGCGAGAGGAGGAGAAGTAGATTTTGTCTCCTCCCCCACCACCAAAGAAAAGGAGTGAAAGTGAGCCAGGCAAGGGCGCCCTGCTCAGATCGCCAAGAGGCATATACCGAGCTGCAGAAATTATCATGGAATGGTGTTCCGTCCAGGATTTTAGGATAGGAGTTCTTTGGTTGATATCCCATCCAGGGTTGATGTGATATCAACCAAATCCTTTTCATGGGATGGGATACCATCCCATGAAAAGGATTTGTGGATAGTCATTCATGGGATGATGTCTCCTCCAGGATTTATACACGTGCATGGGGTTGATTCCTGTCCATGGTGTGAGTCCGTGGGGTTGTTTCTGTTGAGGTGTGAGATCGGGGACGATTTTTAGGCAGGGAGAGGCTTGCTGTTTGCTGGTGGTTTGCAAGAGTCCAGTGGTTCAGTCAGTGATGCAGGATGCACAATTGATTGGTTATTGTTGCAGTGGGTATGTCCGTCTTCTTGTGAAGAGGTCCTGGGCGAACTGGGTAAATGCCTTGTAGATGTCCTCTTCGATTAGGACGAGATGTTCCTGGTCTTGCAGTGATAGGTGGATGTGCGTAATAAGTCTACGGCGAAGATCTTCGTACAGGCAGCAGTGGTACATTATGTGTCCTCACGTTTCACGCTGGCCACAGTAGCACAGAGGAGCGTCAGTAAGTCTGAAGCCTTGTAGTTTATCCCTTATTGCTCCATGTCCAGTAAGCAGATAGGAGGTAAGAAGACCCGGGGAGAGCCAAGGAGGATAGTTGGGGTAAACCACTTGTATGCTGGGTATAAATTTCCTGGTAATTTCTCCTTTAGTTGATGTCTGCTAATCCTGCTGGAGGTATGTAGAGAGGGTTTTTTTTTTTCAATTTTAGAGTCATTTGCGGGATCTGTCGTGAAATCGAGGCAGGTGACACTTCTGCCCTTTGAAAGTTGGTGGAGCATTCCACGGTTGAAATGTATGGCTACGTCAACGAAAAAGGTTTAATGCCACTGAACTAGACGACCAACAGTAGTAGTCAAAATAATGAGTCAGTTATACACTCGCTGAGCAAATCTGATTTGTTGGCAGGACTTTCTTCAGGGTTGAAACAAGAAAGCCATCAATGCAGTAAGCACCAAAGATTACTTAACTATAAGCCCTGATGCTCTGATTTTGCTTTTGATAAAACCTGTCTGTGGCCGTGTCTAAAGGAAAACCCTATCATCATAGACCACAAATTTATAGTTCTAGATCGCTCTTCTAGGATTTATTTTAGATAAATAATTATTTCCATTATACGGCGCCTCTGTGGGCAGGAGCAACAGCGCGTAGCACACACTTCTTGATTAGACTGGGGTTCGAGCCCGTGACCACCAAATACGGAGGATGCGGAAAGGTCAGGGAATGACCACCGCATATCCCCGGAGCAATATGGCCTTAGTTTCTAATGCTTCTAAAAACCAAATAACAACAAATTTCCATTATATTTGTAAGATTTTTAGCAAAAAAACTGGGATCCACTTCATATATTTGAACCGCCTTCTGAACCTACCACATAAGCTTGATAAACTACAATGAAACATTTTCTATTATCTCTCACAGAGAATTTTACATTGAACTTTGTGCATACTTTCAGCTTCACTCAGAAAAAAATTTGAATGAACGTTCAAGATTGACAAGCCTGTACAAAACTGTCATTAGCAACATTTGTCCCGTAGCTGATCGAAAAACTAACTTTTCATATTTCATCATTTGCGTCGAGGCTTAGTCAATAGTCTTGTAATAGGAATGTCCTATCTGACATCAACAGATTAACTCCATTAATAAATAAAAGAGTCAGGAAACTGTAATCCGTAAGGGTTAGCCTTCAGATAATTTCTGATGAATCACATACTGGGCGGTACCATTGAGACAGTTAATATTTCCGGCTATGTATTCTCAGTTTGGTACAGTTATGTCTCCTCTGTGATCAAGTAGTAATCTTCTCCTAAATCCAAAATTCAGGCCCGAAGACAGATTTCACTGTAGATATACGAAATGCAGCCAGTTTTATTTTGAGAATATTTGGTTATTATTGTATCAAATTCTTTACTGCAAGGTAAATTACATATTTCAAGCGGTAAAGTGTTTTTATTAAGTATTTCCACTTAATACCCTTCTCAATTTTAATTAATTTAAATTTTAGATACATTTCTTAGCTTAGCTTCAGTTTCCTGTCATTGTGTAACGCACTCGGATTGTCTGTACTGGAAGAGAAATTGGTAAATGCTGATCGAATTTCTGCAGACTATCTTTCTGCACGTCGTTCCACTAATCTTACATAATTATATACGTTAAAGATTGTACTGGAACTTTTCAACCTTTTAGTGCGGTGGGGAGCAAAAATAGGCCTGAAGATGTACAGTTGAAACCAAAACCAGCAGCGTCCAAAGAAGAAAGGATTACTCCATTTTCTGATAATGATAGTTCTGTTTCCTGTCTTACTGTAGCCGCCTAATAACCCCATCAGAGCTATCTCTATTATGGTACTCCCGGTCTTTATCTGCTTCCTCGAAAATAAAACAACTTAGAGTAATGTCCCCGGCGATTTTGCTATTGATAAACGAATTAAAGCGATCATTACTACGATTTTCAGTAGGATTGTTTACACAAAACTCTCTTAAATATAAAAACAGTGATGGATGCCTTTGAAGAACTTCGTAATCTTTATGGCACGAGTTTTATTTTTATGTAATTACTGCTTTACGTTTGTGAATTTCTGTTACTGTCTTTTAAAAATATAAACCACAAACTGGTTTAAAGCACTCCTATGAAATGAATGGATTAATTATATTTACAGTTTAACGTGTAATTTGAAATCAAAAGCTCGAAAATCTTTGAGGTTTCCATGACATTAATTTCAAGTAATACTTTCATGGTCCTTTGATGTGGCATCGATGGACATATCATTACGCAAATGTGTAGACAATATACAAGCACCGTTTTAAAAATATTTCTCATTGAAATTGATTCTTAGATAATTGAACCAATTTCAGCTCTGGATAGGGGAGTTCATGAGTTCCTATCTCCATTAGATTTTTTCTAGGGTTATTTAAAAATAAGTTCAGAAAATCATTTCATCTTCCTTGTATTATATCTTTACAATATTGCGGATGCACATTAGATAAAAGTAATGGATATTTTATTACCCGCAAAAGTTAAAGATAACCTGAAGAAAACCAGACTATCTTAATGTAATTAATCCATTGTTTTTCACTGAAAATATTTGACGATTTATATTCTGAATTTCAATGACTGCTTAATGTAGATAATATTAATTGTATTCGTTTTAACACTCCTATGATTAATGGACATTGCAATTTCGAGAAACTATGATTTGTAATGTAAAAGATTCGGTTGATTTTTATACATTTAAAATGAACCCGTTGCTATCTTCTTGGTATATTACAGAGCACTACTTAAGCGAATATCGCAAAGATCTGGGTGATTTCTGGAAAAACCATCAAAATGATTAGTAATTTCTTCAGATAATTTTCGTTTAATAAACTCAAGTTATGGAATAGGAAAATGTTGTTCTGTTAGCATCGTAATTCCTTTTTTGAATAACCTTCTTTGGCTAGTGCCAAGCATAATGAGTCATGCTTTGTGAGTGGTTTATTTGTTGGTTTATTGTTTATACGATGAAACCACCAACCCTTTTTTTGGTTGGTTTATCGTATCATTTTAGTGATATTTCAAATTCCTTTCGCTTCGGCTTGGTCAGGTGGTGCCGGTCTAAATTTATAATTTTTTTTGCTTATAACTTTGGCAGTATTTGCCACATACTTAATATTTTTTAGAATTTTTAGATACGTATTCCTTCCATTTTCCTTCCATATCTACTTGTGTCTTCGTTATTTATTTTGTTTCTTCGCCTATTTTCCGCGTTTTTTCATATTGCTTATATATGTATATATAATTGAATATCTTTACAAGTACGAATTGTTAAGTTCTTTTCCTATTATGGAAATTTTATTACAAATTAGTCTTACACTAATTTCGCTTGAAATGTTTGTGCAGTAAATTAAAATTAATTTATTTTACGGCCATCAGAGAATCAAGAGACTGTTTTGGTCGAGCCTTCTTATCTGAATACGATATATAACGTTTAACTACCGTTTAACGTAATAAACATGCTTTCTCAAAATCAACTTCGAAAATTAATAGTTAAAGTAAAAGCGCAACTTTCGTTTTTTTTTTTTTTCTAAACAAAATTTTGTATATTTTTGGGCTTCAGTAAAGAAAATCGTTTCCAGGAAAACAATTGAGGTCCCTCAAAGTTTTTAACAGCACGAATAGCTCAAGTTAATTAAAATAAATGTATCGTATGTTGTGGTTATTGCATATATTGGAATAGATTTAAATTTAAATCGACCTTGAATGTAATTTAAATATTATTGCTCTCACAGATTTTAGAGGATATGGTTCAATTTTTCAACCAGCTGCAGGTTTATGCATATGGAAGACTGATATTAGAATTATAAATTTTGATGAAATTGATTGGTGAGCCGTAATGAGATTTTCTGTGCTAATTGGTTGAGAAATAAAGATTAATGGTCACTCTTTAAATTTATTTTCTTAAAAATGGTACATTTATATTGATTTAGAGCAGTGAAACTTGTTCTAAAGGAGATAGGTGAGATTGTAGCACTAGAACCCCTCTGGTAAAATACGTTGGATTTTTAATCAGTTATAGAATTGTTACAAATTTCTTAAATGCGAAGTTACATACCTTATATATTATTTTTTTTTAATTGATAGCTTATCTTTGTGTTCACAACTTGCCTGACTGCAACTTATTTCCTATTTAACCTCATGTGTTGTTAACTGAAACGGCAATCAATGCAAACAAAACAATTCATTAAATAAATAAAACGCTTTCTTAAGATTTTCGTTACATTGAGATTTCTGCGGGTAATATATTTCAGATGGTTGGATCCAGTCAAGAAGAACACAGGCTTAGCATAAAACACAGTCATCTCTTAATTAGGCATTGTCAACGACGAGAAAAATCAAGCATCAAATGTCCCCATTCCTATAGACATAATTAAGATTGAAAAGCATCTTTAATATGAAAGAATGCGGATCATTTTAAATATGTTCCGAAAACAGAATTATCATCTTAACAATTCTTTACCAGGATGACTCGTACAATTTCAATTTGAATCAGCTTAGATTGTGCAACAATCAAGGAACTCAATATGCAACTAAACAGAGTTAGTCAGCTAAAACGATCAAAACTCAAAATTACATAATTAGTTCATTTAGTAAGACCAACTGGTTGGTCTTACTAATTAGTTGCTTTAGTAAGACCAACCAGTTCTTAAATGGAACAAAGTTGAGAGCTGCCTTTGGCCACGTAGTAGGGAGTGGCATCGTCCCCTCTGCGGATTACCATCCTTAACTACCGGGAGGTAAGCCTCTGTTATTAGCCGTTCTCCTGCCAAAAGGAGAATCTCTTGTCAACAAAGGGTAAGAAACAGCATGCTCATGTAACAGGATGGTCCCTTTCTCCAGACGCATTCTTATATAAGCATATAAGAGGAAATTATTTGGAAGGAGTTAAATAAATCTTTGGCAAACGAGGTAGGATACCCTTCTGATGAAGGGCAAGTTACAGGGATCTGTATTGCTGATGCCACATTATTGGTTGATACCAGCAATAAATCCTGGTTTTCTTTAAGTTTTCCTACTTAGTGTTTAACAACCGGACAGTTCTTTAAATAACGAACTTTTCGCAATTAGTCTGTGAAATGCAGATCTATGCATATGCGACTCTAAGAGGACTGGAAAACTCTTTCTCTATTACTGTAACCTCTATAATGATTTGAGGACTGTGCTATCTTCGTTTCTGTAATTTTGAACCAGATAATGAAACTTGTTTTTTTTCGAATCCTAACGGCTTCCGACCTCTGCAAGACTTCGCAACAGATATTTTCCCTCACAGAAGAACACAACTTGTGGCTAAAAATAGCAGTAGCACTCAGGCTTGATCTTCCCAGAACAAACTGTGATGAATTTGACCCCTTTAGCTCGTTCTTCCTGGATTTCAACTATGCTGTACCTACCTAAAATGGATCGTTTGCTTAGATGTGGATTGACTTCTCCACCAACTGTTTAGGTTCAGGTTTTCACTTATTTGGATTGTCACCTTATGTTAAACTTGCATTACCAACTTGGACTTTCATTATCATGATGCTGGATCTGAAGGATTTCTGGATTTTGACTCCTAAAAGGTCCTATTCTTCTGATTCTTTCACCCCTCATTTCCTTACATCCTTTTTTTCCTTATGCTAGTGGCGAAATTTGGCCGGTTCCCGGGTTTGGACTCCCTGAGTACGGGAGTTTGGCATCTGGTATTGCAGTCCACCAGAATATGCCGAAATTGCTTAGTTGTGGCCCGCCTCCTCGTGGTGTTTATTGGTACTGGGAAGCGCCTTCCTGGTAGCTAAATGTCTAGAAACAGTTAAAATACAAAACACTGCATAAAAATATCACCACACACACTTTTGGCCATTTTACATCATCACAGTGTATCACAGCAGAGTTGAACTAACGTTCTGCAGCCGCTCTATATAGGGTACTATACCGTATATGTCTACATATACATTCGCATCCATTTTTGAAAATGGGTTAAAATTTCTTAACCCGTTTTCGGCGCAGAAATGTTATGCTTCTAACGACTTCAGAAAGACAAGTTGTAGATTTCTTGATACAAGCATATTAAGATGGAATCTTTCGCGTGTTCCTTATCACATTTCCTCTCTTAAAAAAAAATCAATGTTTCTAAGTAGTGTACAGAACAACTTATAAATAGTTTATAGATATTCTATTCTATTAAGTAGAGAAATATTTAGCAGCAACAGCATGTTCACTACAGCCTTTTGAGAGAAAGAAAAAAAGAACACTTTAATTTTTATGGCATTCTGTCCTGATCTGTCGCAACTCTCGGCAACAGCCTGTGCATGAAAGTACTGGTGGGAGTAGTCGTATTCTGAAAAGAAAAGAAAACTTGATCACAGGATAAAGCAAGCTTTTATCCAAAACCCAGTTCGTACATCCATGATGCACAGTGACTGCATCTTTCCATTGGAAATATGTTCAGTTTCTTTTCTTAGAAATCTGGGGTTGAGTTGGACCGAAAAAAAGCGAAAATAAAAAGGAACCTGATCGGAGTTTGTGCTTTTCTTTAGCGAAGTCAGTTGAAGGCGGAGTTTTCCTGACTATCCACCGAATTATGAGAGAATCACGAGGTAGAATATTTCCAAAAGGACACAAAAGAGTTTAGGGAAGTAGTTTTTTTTTGAGTGATGCAAAACACTGACTAAAAAGAAAGCGCTTACATAATGCATGAAGTATATTCCTTAGGAGAAAAAAAAACTTTAGCTGGAGTAGAAAAGCGACAACGCGATGCCGTTAGGATTAGAAATTAAGGGAACTTCTAAGACATTAACAGATGCTAAGCTATTGAAGACTGACGCACTTAAAAGCCTAATATAAATATAAAAAGCAAACGCCAAATTAGCTTAGAAGCAACATTTCAATGACCACATTATAATAAGAAACTAAAGGCAACTTCGGAGATATAAAAGCATCATTCAAGATAATAATGAATGCAGGATATATGTTCAACATAACTTTCATGTGTTTATATTTTGTAGACCACCCTCATGGTACTAGATAATTCCATTGTAATCGTGGTAGAGATCAAAAATTCTAACACAATATTATTGAAGATTTGCGGCTTGTCGGGATCACTGAAATATGAACGTTAAATTGACTAATATTAGGTATTATTAAGGACTTTCTAAGCTCACTTGTATATTGGGTATAGTTTCCAATTTTTTTCAATCATTCTTAATTGTGCGGACACTTCAAATCAACTATTAGTGTTGTTACTGTAAAGATTTATGCAGCTTAACTTAATAAGGAAGTTGAATTGTTTTTAGCTCAGGACGCTTACATATTTCAGAGTGTAGATTTTTTTTGGGTAAATGTAGTCAACTAATTAATAGTTCTGAGAGGATCTGCAAGGAGAAAAAATCTCAATCTATTCCCAGGCTAATCTCAAGAGGAACAATCAAAAAACCTTGGCATACTGACTTGGATCAGTATTAGTAGTGACAAGCGATGCAAGAAAGGAAGCTCATAGAGCATCAGCCAAAAACACCTTCCCACATCATCTGTCCCAACCCTCTAATATTGGGTATAGCTCTTCCTTGAATTTATTCAAACTACAGACTTATACAACACCAGTTGGAAGTTTGATCGAGCAATCAAACTTCCAACTTCTGCAAAAACGATAAGTGTTTACCTGTTATTTACATGATTGTTATTTTATATTGTACTTAATACGTAGTCATATAGTTATAGTTACGCTGGTTATTTTTTATTTTTAATTTAGATAAAGAGTTCTTGTGGATTTTACTTACGATAGGTAAAACCGTTATTTCGTTCCATTTTTGTAGCCATTGTTTTTGGATATAGTGGTAGGGAATTCAAATTTTTTAATTGAGGTAGCTAGGTAGTTCTAACGCATAATTATATAGTAATACGCTTCACTGTTTCTATTTAATAGTTTCTATTCAAATACTACTAACATTTATTGATGACATTTAATTTATTGATTTTTTTTAATTTAAACTACCATGCCCCAAACTAGAGCAGCAAAGCAACGGGCACAAAGTGGCAGGAGTGCTGTGACTCGGGGGAGAACTGAGGGGGGCAATTCTCCAACGCATCACAGCCTAAAGAAATGTGCAACTTGTGAAATGTTTGCCGAACTCTCTGGAACGGAACATGATATTGCCATGGGGGATGTCTTTGTGTGTGCGCGATGCAAGGAGTGTATCGAAATTAGGCAACAACTCAGCGTTCTTATGGGCCTATATGAGAGCTTGAAGGACAGGGTGGATGCCCTCGAAGGAAGTAAATTGAGGGGCCCATCAAGCTCTCAGCTGCCCACATCAACGCCAGAGCTTGCACTTGGTCATCATGCAACACAGCGGCAACCCCTAAGGCAGAATGCGCTGGTCCCACAGGAACTAGTTGTTGTTGGTGACTCTATTGTCAGGGAAACGGGGAACATCCTTTGTAAAAAGGATAGGTGGAACAGGACCAGGGTATGTCTGCCAGGGGCAAAGGTTGATGACGTTGTAGAGCGGATATCATCTTTCAAGGGCACAAAAGGTGATATAGTTGTACACGTTGGCACTAATGATATTAAGAGTAGGAGACCGGCGGAATTACTCAACAAGTACAGGTCACTGTTGAAAAAAAGCCGTGAAATAGGGTTGAATTTGAAAGTGTCTGCAATTCTGCCCAGACACGATAGGAGGGAGTACATGATGAGAGCCTTGTCGATCAATTCGGCCCTGGAAGGATTGTGCAAGGCTCAAGGGGTAGAATTTTTTTCAGCCTGGACTGTACTTGTTAACAGGAGAGATTGCTTCTACAGGGATGGGATACACTTAAATAGAAAGGGTGCAAGAATATTTGCTGATGCTATCGAGGCAGTGTTAGGTGGGTCGGAAAACTGCTAGTTTGGGGGGATACAAAGACTAATAGTTTAACAGTAACCGCAGGCAGAGGTGAAGGTGATTCTTGCACAACTTCTATTAGAATAAGAAGCGACCTGGAGCGAGGGGTGTTGGGGGTTTCAGGGACGGATGGCAGTCATCATGGAATAGTTGGGTATATGGGATGTGTTAGGGTAACAAGGAATAGGCATAGGAGCATGTATGCTTGCATGTATACCAATGCTAGAAGTATAGTAAATAAATTTGATGAATTTGAAGTGTTGGTCAAGACATCAAAGGCGGATATTGTTGGGATAGCAGAGACGTGGTGTCACAAAGATATAAGGAATGCAGAACTAGAATTTGGGGAGTACAATGTGTACAGAAAGGATAGACAGGACAGAAAGGGAGGGGGTGTTATGCTGTTAATTAAGAAAAACATAAAATCAAAGGAAGTGCACCCAGTTAATATAGATGAACAGTGCTCTGTTGAGTCAGTTTGGTGCGAGATAAGCACTGCGAAAGGAAAAATAAGGGTAGGAGTGTGTTATAGGCCTAATGACTTGAATGAGTACAATGAACAATTGTACAGAGAAATAGAGTGGGCCAGTAAATCTGAATGTCTTATAATGGGGGATTTTAACTTCCCAGATATTGACTGGAACTTGTGGGTTGGTCACTCACACACCAGTCAGACTTTTGTGGATTTATTGGATGATTGTTTTCTGCAGCAGCATGTTCGAGAGGCAACCAGAGAAAGTAACACTCTTGATCTGGTTATCAGCAGTGATCATTCGTGTATTAAGAATTTGCAGATAAAGGAACCACTAGGTGGCAGTGATCACAGTGTGCTAAAGTGGGATTTACTCAAAGAGGTAACTACCGTCAGGGGTAAAGGAAAGGGTTTTTGCTTCCGTAAAGGGGAGTACAGTGGTCTCAGACAGTTTTTAAATTCTGTACAGTGGGATCAACTGACGATGTTACCAACAGTAAATTCTAAGTGGGAAGCATTCAAGGAATTAATCGTGGAAGCTACTAGACTTTATATACCGATTAAGAAATATCGTTCAAGGTTTAGGCCTAAATGGTTATCAAATGAACTAATGAGACTCGTGACAGAGAAGAAAAATGCATGGGATGCATATAAATTATCAGGTGACGCAGAAGCCTGTGGCAGATATAAGCTAGTCTGTAATCAGGTCACAAAGGAGGTTCGGCAGGCGAAGGCGGATTACGAGAAATCTTTGGCAAAGGATGCTAAGAAAAACAGCAAGGATTTCTTTACTTATGTAAACTCTAAAAGGAAGGGGATGAATATGATTGGTCCACTTGACATCGATGGTTCGACTGTTGATGATCCTGCTCAGATAGCAAACAAACTGAATGAGTATTTTGCATCTACATTCACACGTGAGGAATTATTACAGTTTGAAAATGGAAGAAGGTTATCAAATTGTAGCAGTGTGCTTAATGATTTTGTAATAACTGAGAGCAAAGTGGAGGAGCAATTGTTGAAGTTAAACATAAGAAAGGCACCTGGGGTGGATGGGATCTATCCAGTTATTTTAAAGGAGGCGGCAAAGCAACTAAGCAAACCCTTAGCCATAATTATGAGAGCATCCTTGGACTCAGGGGAGGTTCCCACGGACTGGAGATGTGCAAATGTGTCCCCAATTCACAAAGGTGGATCGAAGGGTGACACGAGTAATTACAGACCAGTTAGTTTAACTTCTGTTCCGGTTAAAATAATGGAGTCACTGGTTAAAGATGCATTGCAGGATCATCTAGACAAGACTGCAGCAATAATTCAAACACAGCATGGGTTTGTTAAGGGAAAGTCTTGTCTGACAAATTTGATTGGTTATTATGATGTGGTCACAAAGGAACTGGATGCGACAAATAATTTTGATATCATATACTTGGATTTCAGGAAAGCTTTTGACACTGTTGCGCATGGAAGACTACTGTACAAATTGGAGCAGAATGGTATTAAGGGTAAGTTGCTACAATGGATAAAAGGATGGTTAAGTGGGAGAAGACAGAGGGTGGTAATCAATGGGTGCTGCTCTTCGTGGACTAATGTTATTAGTGGAGTCCCACAGGGTTCGGTGTTGGGTCCACTGTTGTTTTGTGTATTTATCAATGATATTGATGAAGGTATATCAGGCTTAATGTCGAAGTTTTCAGATGACACAAAGGTTGGCAGGGTTGTTAATGACAGTAATGGCAGTGTGCTACTGCAACAGGATCTAGATAATTTGGGCAGATGGGCTAAGAAGTGGCAACTGAAGTTCAACCTTGACAAATGCAAAGTACTGCATATGGGTAGAAGTAACCCCAGAGAAACGTACCAACTGTGTGGTACTACACTTAAGGTGGTAGAAAATGAAAAAGACCTGGGAGTAATTGTGCAGTCAGATATGAAGTTTTCTGAGCAATGCAGACAGGCTGCTAGGGCAGGTCATGGGGTTTTGTCAATGATATATAGGAATTTTGCTAGCAGGGAAAAGGAGGTGATTGTCCCTCTGTATAAGGCAATGGTCAGGCCACGCCTTGAGTATTGCGTACAAGTCTGGAGGCCTCATTTTAGGAAGGATGTAGATTTGCATGAGCGTGTACAGAGAAGAGCAACACGATTGGTGAGGGGAATGAAGGGATTCTCTTACCAAGAGAGGCTTAAATTCTGCAAATTGCAGTGGCTGGAGACTAGGCACCTGCGCGGTGATCTGATTGAGGTCTAAGGCCTTGAATGGGTTGAGCACGCTGAATTCTGATGGGATCCTTCCACTTGTTCAGATTACCAACCTACGGGGACATAAGTTCAAATTAAGAAAGGATAGATGTAGAATAGATGTGCGGAAATTTGCCTTTAGCCAGCGGGTGGTTAATTGCTGGAACAAACTTCCATCTGTCGTTGTGGAAGTTGATAGGTTAAATAAATTTAAGGAGGAACTGGACAGGCATTTGGAGGGAATGGTGTGATGATTTTTTTTTTTTTTTTTTTTTTTTTTTTGGCTGATGCTGCATAAGCTCCTACACTTGCTTTCTTGCATCATGTGCCACTACTACTACTACTACTACTAATCAGCTACTGAGGGCAAACTTGTGAAAATCTCTCCTGCGGCCATCTTTCCTCAGTTTTCACTTATGGCCTCTGATGTGCATAGTCTGAGCAAAAGGAAGGATTCCATCGGATTGAACTTATACAACGTACTGAAAACCTTGAAGCCTTTCCTGTTAAGGGTATCTTTTTTGATCCTCTTATTAAAATCGCCCTTCTCTGTAACCGCTCCAGCAGATTCACGTCCTTTGGAGGATTAAATAGTTCTAGTATTTCTTTTAGTACTGTTCAAGCATGTACAGATATGTAAGCAGACATCGCAGTGATCGATATTGGAGAAGGATAATGCCAAACTTTATTAAATGCTTATATTCAAAAATGGGCTTACATTAATACTACATAACAATGAAAAATTACGACTCTTTAAAAGTTACGAACAGAATAAGAACAAATTTCATTGGACCTCGAAGAGCTATTCTTTTGTGAAAATTCTTTTAGCGCAAATATCCTCAATTCGATTTCCTTAGAGAGAGAGCTTCACATTTATTTTAAATCCAGTACACACAAACGGACTACTAAGTTTGATCTCGACAGACTTTTAAATGCCTTCAGGGCGGATCACCCACCCATCAAACGTAAGATGCTCCAGCAGCTTCACAGCTATAATGAATCCATGTAACAGTTAACAACATTCTGAGTCTACACTACATCGTTCCTTAGGCGATGTAAGTTTTTTTTTTTTATTCTTCACTTCTTTGTGGATTATCTCATCTTACACAGATGATAGTCGTGTGCGTCTTCTTTTCTTCTCAAGAATGTTTGCTCACGGTAAACAGCAGTTCCCCGAAACACGTGTGCTCATGAGGTCTAATGACTCGCGTAAGTCAGTAATCGAGTTCTGATGATGCCACTGGCTATATTGAGATCGAAACGACACAGACGTCAGTGTTTGCCTACCGTACGTTTCTAGAATGCACGTGTGTGTGTGAGTGTGGTGGGCACTAACCTAATTTTCTACAGAAAACTGCTGTTTACTTTGTGAGAAAGTCACCCGCAATTTTCTTGTGCTTCGTGTTTCAGCTATAGATAAGAGCAAATGTAACAAGTCTTCCTAAAGCACGTCTATCAGCTTTAATCTAGTAGATTAATCAATGAGATTAATGGAGGAAGGCATAATGCATTGAAACAACTAGAAAAGTTCAAGAAAATGATACCTACTCTTACCGAACAATTGGAATCAAATTATAACTCGTTCATGGTTTCTCTTTTCTTTCCATGCGTATTTCTTATTACACACATTGAAGATAGATATTCCAGAAGAGTATTTCTTCATTGAGTTATTTTTGGTTACAGATTTTTTTTATGCTTTTATTTCATCTATTTTTCCTCTGGGTAGCTCATTTCGTCTTATTTAGTTTGGCAGATTTTAAAAGAACGTATATTAGTATACTGAAAATTCTAAATAGTAACTGCAGGCAACCGCTTCCCATGGCTGAATGAATTTTTTTCTCACTACCTTTTTAGATAAGTCTGAGATCGAGCTGAAGCCATTAAATGGGGACTTTACTGAAATGTGTTGAGGTTGGTCTGTGACGACTGTTTCTCCGGATTTTCATTCCACTAGTCTGCTTTAGAAAAAACAATTCACCGGTGCTTGTGGCTGGAATTTCCTTGGGACTGGGCTAAATAGCTCCAGCTATCCGCGATGGCAATTCTTAAGTCACAAAACACAAATAGTGCAAAACAGTGGTTAGGCTTGTCTCTTTCTAAATAGTGTGGAAAAGACAAAGGCTAGAATCCCATCAAAACGGGTCGACCTTGAATAAAGATCACAAGGTTCCCTCATCCACAGATTCATGTTTTTCAACAATCAAGCAGAAAAACCAACACAGAATACAAGTAATTTAAGCATACATTACACTGCCACGTTACAACATTAACTGACTTAGCATAAACAAAAAAGAAAAGAAAACATCAGTAAGTAGTGTAACAGGTTTCCCATCCAGAAAGAAGAGTCAAGAAATAATTTTAACTAGATACAGTTAAAATTTGTGTAGACCCATCTAAAACTGAATTACGTGAAGTGGGTAACTGTTTTTGTATGTGAAGTAAGCTCTATATAAGCAGTAATTTTTCCTTAGTATGTTCCTTCATCTCTAAATACAAGGAAATCATCTCTTGTTTCTTCAATCTGTTGGATTACCCACAACCACTGGTGTGTGTCTGTCTAGTATGGAAGATCTAAGATCAGACTGGAAAGGAATTTTATAGGTTGTTATTAAAAGTCATTAAAAGGAAATAAAGCGTTGAGTAATCAAATAACTACGAAATAACTATGCATAACTGTGAAATTAAAAACAAATATATATAACACGTTAAACAGATAGTTGCTGCATTGTTCACATCGGCGAATCCATGTTTCTTTTGCTATTAGCAAGCTATGACAGAAATGCGACTATTTGGGAATTCCCACAGGAACGATGGCTCTTGAAAAAGTGGTCATTGTAGTTCCCCTAAACTCTCTCTAAAATTTAGGATTTTCTTCTTTAGTGGGTTCCTACATTCGCTTGTTGTGTTGAGTAGAGTGGGGTTCCTAGCTTGTTTTCAACAGCAGTTAGGCCATGCTTTAACGAGGAGACCTAGCCGGTGCTTCCTTGGTTGATTTTTATTTATTTATATTTTCTAATTTTAATAATTAGCGTTGTCAACATTATTGGTTGCAGTTTGCAGTCATCTCTTCAACTGGTAATCACAAAAAAGTCATAATTTTATAGGATTCTCAAAGCTTAATGTAAAATTTACAGTGTACATACAAACAGTGTTCTATGAGTAGACATTTATCATATTGCATTTGGAAAACACTTTGCACCAGTGAAGATACTACTGATGGACTTTTTGCAGTATTTAATTTAAAGATATTAATTACCTATAATAATAACTATACTACATATATAACAATTTTAATTACGTGGATCAAAGTCCTTATTATTTTTCTTTTTCATTACTTTGTAATTAACCCTAATCCGCAGTAAATAAAATCAACAGAGATTGTATTTCTAAGTTATTAAAATCAGTGCAGAATTTCAATGCATATTTTTTTTTTTATTGGAGCTGTAAGGTTAATAATATTTTGAAACCTTTAACGATAGCCCGTATTCGTGGTGCAAGAAGGCAGAGGTGTGGATTGATTTATTTTATTAGCATTTCGTGCATATTTCCGAGCATTTTCTTTTACATAATGCATAACTGACGTAGAAAATAAGATGTTCCTAACACTTTATGACACGTGATAAATTACATTAGTGACAATGAAAAGAGAAAAAAGATGCAGCATTGAAGCCACTGCATTGGTGGTACAAATTAAACTCGAAGCCCACACAAGAGACCTTAAGGGCTCCACTTCAGACTCAGAGCGACAAACGTAATTGAAATCCTCATACAGAAGAAGGCAGCAGTGATAATATCAATTAGATGCCTTTGGGTTTCTCTTGTTCAAAACACGATTTGTCACGTAATCACGTTCGCCTTTCATGGAGTGACTGAAGAGCGAGAACCTTCGTGGTATGCCTTAAGAAATTTATTTGATCAGTAGGAGTCAGTAAGAAGACGAGTTTCCAGTTAAAAGAAGAAATTGCAGCCGTGAAGGGTGGGTGGGGAATCACCCTCTCTCTCTCTCTCCCTCTCTCTCTCTCTCTCTCTACACATTCAGATTCGCTGTTTTGTACGATATGTTTTTCAATGAAACTAGAATTCATTCTGGGATGAATGTTAAGGGGTTATAAAAGAAAGGACGACTGGTTGAGAAAAAAGAAACCAGCATCCAGATTTGCCAACAGCAACTACAAAATAAGATGTTTTTTCTTTGTAAAATATGGCCGTTAATTGTAGCCTGAGGGGTACTTCAGCACATGCTGCTGTTTAGCGCAGTTCAACTTAAACTCAATAATAAAATCTGCATATGCTTAAAGGTATCGCTATAATGAAGAATGCAATTACCGAGGAATGAAATTTACTTTCATTAAGCTTAAAAGAACTACGTGCTCTTAGCTACTCTTCCTGTGCAATAGAAACACTCCCTTAGTGTACTAATTATTTGGAGGATTTTTCTCTGTCAATGCTTGCTGTTTTATCCTTTCTTCAATAATCAGGAATAATTTCTCCAGCGTTATATTCCACCAGTTTGTTTATATTTAAATTATTTAAAATAAAATTTAGTTAAACTTAATTATTTTAAGTGACAATGAAGAGTATAATCTTCTCTTCATCTAAAATAATTCAATAATTTGTTAAAATGGTAAACATTGATTTGGATCACATGTTATATGAACTGGATAGAAACAACTCGGCAGCATAGCTGAATGTGCTATAATTAATGATAGATTGTAAGAAATTTATTATAGTTACACACAGAGCGTACAAATAAAGAAGAAATATATGAGCTTTCGGCTATATGGTAGCCTTCATCAGAATTAAAAATACATGAATGGCAGTTGGAATGGAGATGTGCACTGCCAGGTGCGTGAGACGCGAGGTTTAATTGTTTGTTGACGTCTGTGGCTGTGACGCATGATGACGTGGCCAGCGTTTGTCCAATGATAGAACTACTGACTCTGTGATCGGGTTGACTTGGCAACCACTGTTCCTGTTCAAGGATTTATCCGAAGATTTTATATTTAACGATTCCAACCAGGTACGCTTTAGGTAATGGTGGGATCTGTCTACCACCACGACATCGCGGTGTGGGTCGATGTCGTGGTGGGTTGTCCAGACATGTTCGGCGATAGCTGAGTGTTCTATATCCGCTAAACGGATCGCTCTTTTGTGCTCCGAGAGACGTTTCTCGAGTCGACGTCCAGTCTCTCCAAAGTAGCAGCTAGTGCAGTCACGGCAAGAGATGCGGTAGACCAAACCGCTCTGCAGAAGGGTGGGGACAGGTGTTTTCACGTTGGAAATGAAAGAACGCAGTTTCTTGCCTGGGAGTTGGATGCACTTTATTCCGTGCGTTCTCAGGATTCTACCGATCTGTTGTGACAGGTTGGGGTAGTATGGGATAAATGCCCTCGTGGATGGCTCGTCACTGTTGGTGTTGTAGCTGGTCGTCACGATGTCACGTGTCTGTAGATCACACCTGTCGAGGACGTCAATGGGGTAGCCACACCTCGTAAGGTCTACTTTGACTCTAGTGACCTCTTTGCGTCTTTCATCAGCGGAGCTGGAGTGTGTCCAGGCGCGAGTAAGCAAGGTTCGGGCAGTGGAGAGGAGGTGGCCTCGCACGTGTGCTGACCGGAAGTTGGTAAACTGGCCAGCACACATGGGCTTACGATAAACTGTAGTCCTCAGGTATGTGCCTTCCCATACTACCCCAACCTGTCACAACAGATCGGTAGAATCCTGAGAACGCACGGAATAAAGTGCATCCAACTCCCAGGCAAGAAACTGCGTTCTTTCATTTCCAACGTGAAAACACCTGTCCCCACCCTTCTGCAGAGCGGTTTGGTCTACCGCATCTCTTGCCGTGACTGCACTAGCTGCTACTTTGGAGAGACTGGACGTCGACTCGAGAAACGTCTCTCGGAGCACAAAAGAGCGATCCGTTTAGCGGATATAGAACACTCAGCTATCGCCGAACATGTCTGGACAACCCACCACGACATCGACCCACACCGCGATGTCGTGGTGGTAGACAGATCCCACCATTACCTAAAGCGTACCTGGTTGGAATCGTTAAATATAAAATCTTCGGATAAATCCTTGAACAGGAACAGTGGTTGCCAAGTCAACCCGATCACAGAGTCAGTAGTTCTATCATTGGACAAACGCTGGCCACGTCATCATGCGTCACAGCCACAGACGTCAACAAACAATTAAACCTCGCGTCTCACGCACCTGGCAGTGCACATCTTCATTCCAACTGCCATTCATGTATTTTTAATTCTGATGAAGGCTACCATATAGCCGAAAGCTCATATATTTCTTCTTTATTTGTACGCTCTGTGTGTAACTATAATAAATTTCTTAATGAATCCAGAGCGCGTAGGCCTGTTTCGTTACGTAATGATAGATTGTACTATTATATTTTATCATAATAATAATATGAAGACATTGAAAATGTATGAGGGTTGGGTTGTACAATTTAAACACGTTTAACACTTTTAAAAGTTTTATTTTTGAAAAAAAAAAATAAATAAGAGTTTACCTTTCCGCTTTTATACATGCTTCACAAATCTTTAAGTTCTTGCTTCGAAAAAAAAAAAAAAATAGCCTGTTGATGGAAACAATTCTTCGAATGCTGTTTTTGAAAAGCATCAACCATTTTATCAATTTCAGTTTACCTAGAACGTGATTATGAAATTTCAGTTTACCTAGAACGTGATTGGTACAGGTTTGTGTGAGGAGTATGCATGTTGTGTTGTGTTCTGGCGGCTTGGTTACCGAGAAGCATCAGTGACCTGGAGAGATGATGCTGGGTACTCTTCCGCACCACGGGAAGATGGATCAGTCCCAGTAGGCGGGCCAGGATCCTCTGGGGGGCCCATTCCAGAGGGTGTTGGCATTGGCATACAAGATCTTCCGCCAGGAAAAATGCCTGACGGAAAGGCCTGTAGGGAAGAAAGATTGTCCGGAGTCTGGATTAGTTGATCCACCTGGTTTGGGAAGAAGTTGGAAATTTTTCTCCGAAGTTGATCTCTAAGATCTTCATACAAGTTGCAGTCAAAAAGTAGATAGTACCTGTTTTACTTGGCTCCACAAAAGCAGGAAGGTCGGTCGAAGTCCAGAAGCTTGTCATCAGCCTATCAAGCCACAGAGCCTAACAAGACACAGCCATCAGCCTATCAGCCTAACAAGAAACAGCGACTTCTTGAAATCGCCAAACTGCTTAAATGTTTTTATTGGGGTATATTCAATTTAACTGCAACATTTTCAATAAAACAGCTTTATCACTGACTTGATAGATTAATGTCGTTTATTAAGTTCATTTTCATAATCACGTGCATTCGTTTATGTAATAATGTTTCTTTTGTAATTCTTTCTGTTCAGCAATATATTATTTTCCTTTTTCCGAAAACGTGCTTTGACGATTATGCTTATCATTTTTGTAGGAACTACCTATTTAAAATGTCACACGAAAATAAGGAAATCAGAACAAGGAGCAATAAGAATCCCAAAATGTCGGTTGTCTGGTCACTTTCGTTTAGTAATTAAACTTAATAAGTGCAGACAACATTAACCATCATAAAAATGGAAAATTCCTGAGCGATTTAATTGTTCTGGACATTGATAAAATCTACCTGTGCTTAGACTCATCAGGTATTTTCGATTCACTAACAGAATTCTAATTTTGCAGTCTTTCCACTGACAGGAATGTTCCCATATGAAATTCCATTCACCTCGGGATACGTGAAGCACAAAAACACTTAGCAAGCTCATAAGAAAACGCTTTGCTTTAATGAGGAAGTAATATGTTAAGAAATGTTCTAGAATGCATCTCGTGCTAATTTTAAAACCGGATTGTCCATTATTTGTTCTTAGGCAGCAATCTCGCGTTAAATTAGTAGCAGGAAACAATTTTCTTCACATTCGCATAAAAACAAGTCTCACGGCTTAAAGCAATATTATTATATTTACGTCTCTTCGTCAGTGGTTACCTTCGTGCGCATCTCAACCATATTAAACATTCTAGAGCCACATATTGCCTCGCTCGGATTACTTTTTGCTCTTTACCTTCTGTATAAACAATTTCTTCTTCGAAATTCTTCAATATACTGTTGTCGAGGAGAATGGTAAACTTTAAGAATCCCCACAAAGCTACACTGTAATATTCTTTTTGCAGTTCTGTACGAATAAATATTTGTGTGCTGAGGATAAAAACGATTTCAGTATATTCATGTATTTACACAATAATTCATGCGAAACGCATAATAATTGATGAACAATGGTAGCTACTGCAAGCATACAGGAACTGGTTGTTTGCAATGGTAGATTGCACAAATATAACAACCATTACTGGATATCAGTTTTAAAAAGGTACATAATGGAAAGCCTGTTTGTTCTCCGTCGTTCGTTCAGTTCTTTAAGAATTGAAAACCATGGAAACCGTAACTTTATAATATTTGGATTTACTTTTCATATGGTTTTCCACTCAGTTGCTTGTTGTAATGGAGGGTCAGCTTGATAAGGCAGTTTAGATTTTAATAACTTTTAATATAAAAGAGAGAACGTTGCCTAGTTTGAAGTTTAATTTTTAGTTTATTTTGGAAAATAATGGGGTAGGGCTTTATATGATTTGATGAAGTATTATTTATTATGTATTATATCCGACAAGGCAACCAAGATGTCGCAGTTTGTAAATTGTGTATATTCTGTAGTCCTTTTGCCAATTTCCTGGATGGAAATTTTAAGTTTCCGGAAAAAATTCAAAACAAAAAGCACAATTCTCCGTCGAGACCGAAAAACTGGGCTACTTGCGAAAACGCGAATTAAAATTTCTTTCTATCTAATTGTATTATTTTGTAATTCTTTCTCTTCTTTGTTAGGAACCAGAACAGCAAAGTTGTTCTGGTTCCTAACGAAGTTTGCAAGTAACCAATTAATTTCTTATTGTGGAGGCAAGTTGCCTCGGTATTGCACTACGTAATTTTAATAAAAAGCACTGCTCCATCTGAAGTCACGCAAAACACCGTTTTACCTTTTTTCAGCAACTAGAATCTAATTTAAGTTTGTCGGTTTCAGAAGACAACCAGCCCGTGTCTGAAAAAACTTGCAATATGAAAACACTAATAATATTCTATTCGGACGAAGACAGTTAAAAGAAATGGCAGAAGAATGTTATCATTAGTTAGGATTTTCAATCTCTACGAATGAATGGTAGAAATCATAAATAAGCAGTCGCACATACTAGGACCTCTCATGCTGGAACTTCACTGTTTCTTGAGAGATGAGGATGAAATTGCTGACATTTTTGCCACTTGCTGTATGAGAATTGTGGCCTAAAAGACGTTACTTCGTTTCATCTCAGAAACTAGCACTAATGTAGAGACCAATTGTGATATTGTTGCAGCACTGACAGATGACCTAACATTTTCCTCCCTCTGACCCGAGGTTGCCTTATTGCTTTTAAGACAACGCCTGTACAAATAACAACCCCGATAAGGAATGGGAACTCTTTTTTTTTCCCTCCACTACTGGCTTTACTTGGCATATTGCCAATTTCTTGAATCTCTGTCGCTGAATGGGAAGCTGCAGAACAATGCTTCAGCATATTTTTTTTTTTTTTTTTGATTTGGTAGTTGTTGGCGCATCGGCTTCTGTGGCCATATTGCACCTCCCAAGGTTTTTGCAGTACTTTGATCCAAGCCCGAGGCGCGAATCGAACCCGCGACCTTTGGGTTGCCGGGCAGGTACTTTACCCACTCGGCTAGCCCGGTCGGCCCTCAGCATATTTGATATAGTTAGCCTTCGGCAATGACCCTCATTTAAAAAAAAAAGAAAATTTCAGCCATTCATATAGTTTATTAATTCATGATGTCAATCGATCATGAGATTGATTGAGATTTTATTATCCATTGCTGTAGCTCAATGAATACTGTTCCGGAGCTTATTGTTTTTATATTGTCGTCAAGGTGGCAAAACTGTTCATCGTCAGACCTTCTCCGGGCCTTCTAAAATGTGGTGTTTCGTTTACAGTATAGCAACGGTGCAGAAGAATTTTTGGTCGACGGCCCCTTTTACCCAGGGAATTCATTCCGACTCCAGATTAATCTGATTTATTAAAGTATAGTAGTGAAACACATGGTTAAAAGCTGTTTGGCTTCTTTCAAGTAATCAGTGATTTTTCGCTTACCATATGAAAACTAGAGTGCAAATACAATTCTTTCTCAAGAAAAATCCTAAATTACAAAAACGAAACACTAAAACATTGAACCCGTTTATAGAACCCCGGATGAGCACTATGTGTATGTATTATAATCATTGTAAAGAAACATACATCTTATCAATTTGAGAGCAATCCACACCACATTGCAACTTCCAGTACCGATTTCCAGTGATTAAACAGATTCGATACAACGCATGTATCTCAATGGTCTGTCAAAACACTGACAGCTAAGGTAAAGAAGAATAGTTGGGCATAAAAAGTACAGACTCCAACAAGTTACACCATAATATGCGCGTAAAGGAATTCTGAAAACTAGAATTCTAATTGAATTGAGGGAATAACTGATGCTAAAAGAGATCGCATGGTTATTCAGATACTCTTAAGATTTTTCTTGACAAAGAATTGTATTTGCAGTATTTTATCCAAGTCCTTTAAAGTATTTTCAATGCAGTAAAAACCGATTGCAGTTGGTTTTAGACAATGTGTAGATCTACAGAATGATATCCTGAAAACCTCGTTGTGTACGTCTGAAAGGAACTATACCGATTTATATCAAGGAGAAAAAAGATCACAACGGCTGTATGTGATGTTCACTCTCCTGTACACGCTTTTAGCTGTAAAGGCTGTTATACAGAGTCTCATACTCTCAGCTGTGGTTTTTTTTCTCTTTCTTTTCTTCAAATAAAATCGGATTACGATTGTTTCAGAAGTACGCCGATGATACCTTTTAAACTAAACGGAGGTCGGGGAGCAACTTTTCCATTGAGAGAGAGAGAGAGAGAGAGAGAGAGAGAGAGAGAGAGAGAGAGAGAGAGAGAGAGAGAGAGAGAGTTTATTGCTCAGTCATTAAACGAAACAGTTTATAAGGCAAAACTGAAATTTATCAAGCTGGAAATCTAGGCGGCAATACTTCTTCAATTTCAACGCCATATATATTCAAAAATTGCAACACGTTGCTTAAACCTAAAGATAACCTTGATGGACCTCATTATTTTTTAATTAAAACGCCCCATATGTAATCCAGTCGTTATTTTTTAATTAAAACGCCCCATATGTAATCCAGTTCTGAAATTTTTGAATTTTGCAGTTTCCATTTGTTGAAAATAAGTTGGCCTTACCAGGCATACTACTAGATAAGATTGAAAGAACTGCCTTTTGAAGATTTAATTTGGTGATAAATGTTATTGAAAAGTCAGGTATATTGAAGGATATTTTAGAAAGTTTGGCATAAATATTGAGTTGTACTGTGGTTAAACATTTAGTATTTTTCTACAACTCATATGCAAAGCAGCCATTTTAGTTTACCCGAAGGTATGATAGACTCTGTGATCGACTTTGTCTGTGGTATTTGGGCTCCAAGTGGATCGGAGAATGCCAGGGTGGTTGCTACTTATAATGGTCAGAAAAAAGGTTCCAGTTTAACCTTCAGTGGATAGTTTATTTAATCAGTAAAGTTTCTTCTGGGTGACGTGCATTTTTAATTATATGGCTCATTAACATCGCTTTAATTTTTTTCTCAAATCAATCAAGTAGTTTGTGGGGGTGAGTTGAATCGCGTTTCGATTTCAAGGTCGGTTATTTATTTTCACTTTGTATTTAAAATTTGACTCATTAAATTCTGGTTAATATCTTAAACTCGATTACTGGTTGAAACTTTTCTAGTGATGTTTGATTTATCTTTGTGTTTTTCAAAATTCGAGGTCAATGTCCTGAAGAAACACGTTGCCCAGTCATTAATATTCAGACACCAGCATACTACGGGTTTTTTTTTTATGGTTGCTACCTATGGCACAGCCATATATCCTATTCATAGCTCTCTGTCGCTCAGAGTCCAGCCATTTTGTTTCTGGTAATGCAGCCGGCGTTCTCCGTTTTCCCAAATTTATTTTTTTATTTAATTCCTAATTTTAAAAAAAAATAGCAGTTTGGCATTAGAAAAGGCATATGATACAAGAAAGAAATTTATACTGCATCAGCCAATAAAAAAAAAAACCTCCCCATTTCACCCAGCTCTTCCTTGAATTTATTTAAGCTATCAACTTCCACAACGAACGTTGGAAGTTTGTTCCAGCAATCAACCACCCGCTGACTAAAGGTAAATTGCCTCACATCTATTCTACAACTGTCTTTCATCAGGTGCGTTATCTAAGCAAGAGGAAGAATCCCATCAGCATTGAGCTTTCTCAAACCATTCAGTGCCTTAAACACCTCAATTATAGCCTAGTCCCCCAGATGCTGCAGTTTGCAGAGCTTAAACCTTTCTTGGCAAGAGAATCCCTTGTTCCCCCGCACCATTCTTGTTGCCCTTTTCTGTACACGTTCCATCATCTCCACATCCTTCCTAAAATGAGGCCTCCAGAATGTATGCAGTACTCAAGGTTTGGCCGCACCTTGTAAAAATCCCCTTTTTACAAGGGGATTTTTACAAGGAGGTATAGGACTAATATAATTTTATATTCGATTGTATTTACTTCAGTTATGCGCAAAAATTAAAAGTAATATTTGTTAACGCAGGTATTTTTTTCTCCTCAAAGAAAATTAAGCGGAATAAACACTGTCAAAGGCTAGCTCTAGAATTTTGTGACTTCTATTTTTATCCTACAAAACCCTTTTTGAAAAATGGCGACTGTAATAAATAATGGGCCGTCAACAGTTGAAATTCAAATATCGCTTGTTGGGCTCATCCATTGTGCGCGTGGAATTAACAGTATTATAAGCAACAACAATAGTCGTCGCAGTGTTGTCTAGACAACAAACCAGATTCATTTCTTCTGTTTGGATGCATCCCATCAGACGTTGTTTTCGCATGGATGCCTCGGCTATCGTAAGTATGCCCACTCTTTATTTCTTTTTATTTTAATCAAGTAGCGCGAAAATCAATAGCCACTTTCATTATTATTTTAAATCTTAGTACGAAAACAGATACATTAAAGATAATGCATTCTCGGGGAAACTGTGAAAGCAAAGCAATTTTCAATGAGAATTGGGAAGTCATTCATCGTGAGAGTGAAAGCTTTATTCTGCAAAACGGATTTATTTCTTTTATGCGTGGCATCATTCGTGCGCATATTTTTCAGATATTGTAACTGAAAATGTAACGCCTTTTGACAAATACCTCACGGCCAAATCGATTTCAGTTTCCTTTCCGGGAATTACAAAGACATTTTCTAATTAGATAATACTAGTAATATATGGACCTGTTTAGAAACCAAACTTCGGGTTTGGAAAGACTTCAACTTTCTAACCGATCGATGAAAGTTAACTTGAAATAGATTTTTAGAAACATTCAACAAATCTACGATATCTCCGACTATTTATTCACAGAGGATGGATATAGTCCGAAGGCCAGACCACCAATTCGGAGGTCGGAATATGCTCATACTCTCTGCAACTCTCTGCTTAAGCCGTATTAATTAAATATCATGACTCCAGAGAGCTTAAATTGTCTACAGAAAAATGGCGGTTTCTTGTACTTTATTATATGCTTCTTGGACATAGTAGAGATGTCCAAGGGGCGTCATACTGAAGCTGAAGAAGGAACAGGTTGATACTGCAACTGCTCAATTTCCTGTAGTAGCCTCACTGGTTTCTTATTATCTAATGTTTGAGGTAATGTTTAATTTTATTCGATGCATTAATCAGTTCTACTAAATTTACTTAATATTCTTCATTTATATATACCTTTTATATCACGAATTTGTTCAACACCTATTTCAATTATATATACGAGTTGTGGCACTAAAGTTTTCCATACTACTTTTGCGAACATTGTTGATGAGTTTGGAAGTGCTATGTTGTAGTTTAAACTTCCTCCATCAGATAGTTTTATAAATATTGCCCAATAGGCTAACAGGCTGCAAGTAACAACTAGTTCCGTTAATAGCGTTAATCCGTGTCACGATTTTGCAGTTGAATGGTATTAAGCAGTTCAAAGACGGATGTGTGGATATTCACGATGATCCATGAAGTAGGTGTCCGTCAACCTCACAAAATGACAGAGTTGCAAAAGTTCGGGAAATTATAGCAAGAGGTTGTTGTTTGACCCTCAGAATGATCACTGATGAATTGGATATGAATGCGGAGATGATTCTTTAAATTTTGCATGAATATTGAGGGAATAGGAAGGTATTTGCAAAATTTGTGCTGCACAGCCTCACGAATGAGTCGAAGCAACGAAGAGTTTCATCATGCGTAGATTTCATCCAGCCCATGTCAACACCATCCAAATTTCCTCGATTGCATTGTCGCTGTAGATGAACGTTAGATGTTTCAGTACGAACCATAGACGAAGCGTCAGAGCATGCAACGAACTTCAAAATCATCCCCAAGGCCCACAAAGTTTCATTTACAAAAGTCCAGGATCAAGACAATACTCATGATGTTTTTGACAAACAGAGTATAATTCCCAAGGAATTTGTACCTGAAACGAAGCGAAGGTCACTGCTGCGTTCTACGTATAGGTGCTTCAATGACTATTGAAGAGCATTTTCCTCGGGTGAGGCCACAATTTTGAGAGAAAGGCAGCTAGTTCTTGTTGCACGACAGTGGCCCTGCCTATTCCTCACTTATTGTGAAGAAATTTCTGACGAAATACCGCGTTGTGCAGATAAAATATCCACCCTACTCTCCTAATGTAGCACCTGCAGACTTCTTCCTCTTTCTCAAGGTGAAAACTGCCCTCAACTCAAAGAGATTTCAGGATGTTGAAGACATAAAGAAAAAGTAACGGCCAAACTGAACGTCATCTCTTTGGATACCGTTACTGGCTCTTTTAAAAACGTTTAGAATTGCGTAATACGTGCATTCAATCAGGTGGTGATTACTTTGAATAAATATATTTTGAGTTCCTTAACTTTGTGTTCTTTTTATTCAACCATTCCGGGAACTTTATTGCCGTTCCTTGTGTGTTGTATGAGGAGTTAATTAATTTTTAATGTGTTTGGGAGGTTACAGCGAGAAATAGTGGGAAGGAAAACATAATTTTCCTTCTCTTTTTCTTTGAAACGTAATTTGCTTTTTCGCTTATTACGCCTGGCCGAATTGATTTTGAACGATGGACACTCAGAAGAAATTACTGAGTTTCAGAAGGAGACAGGAAATGATATCATGTTGGTACCATATCAGTGCTCAGAAATTAAACACACCCAAATCATTCATGAATAATATGTTGAAGAAATGGAAGTCTAGAGGTGAAAATGAGCGAAAGAAAGGGACAGTTAGGCATAAAATATTGTCGGATAGCAGTCAACGGACCTTGAGACAACTGGTTAATTCAACGTGCTATCGACCTTAGAAGTTTGAAGCTGCGAACGACCAAACGAAGACCTGTATGTGTTTCCATGACTTGTAGAGAGCTGCAAGCCACGAACTTTCACTGAACACTTGCACTCGACAAAATCAAATGGGCACCGACGATTGCAAGACGCATTGAATCTATACTGGAAATCAATATAAACCGCTCTGGAAGGGTGACGAATAACACTGTACACATTGTGTACAGTGTGATTACTCCCTGTACTAGGGAAAATATATGAAAGACTAATATATAGCAGATTAGCTCAATATTACACAGAAGAAGGTTTGCATTCCAACAATCAGTACGGTTTTAAGCAGGGCAATTCTACGGAAGATGCCATGCACCACCTACTGACAACAGTTAAAAACACAGAGGAGAAATATATGCTAGCAATCTCCATTGACTTTGCTGGGGCATTTGACTCACTCTGGTGGCCTAGTGTCCTTAGGAGACTTCGCCAGGCAAATGCGCCACAAAACCTCTATAAAGTAATAAACAGCTACCTTACAGACAGAAGTGTCTCAGTACGCACAAGGTTCCAGGAATTGACACGCCCTGTGAATAAAGGCTGCCCGCAATGTTCAATCCTTGGAACATTGTTCTGGACGTTTTCTGGCCTTGGATCTGGGCCCCCGTGGAAAGCCTGGCCTTTGCAGATGACATTATTTTCCTTGTTAAAGGTAACTCACGAGTGGTTGTAGAGCAAAGATCAAATGCCGCCCTATTGCAGCTGCAGGAGTGGGCACAAATGCACATGCTCAAAATATCGCCTAAAAAAAACCAAACAAATACTTCTAAAAGGCAATTTGGACATAAGAAGACGTCCACAAATCAAAATTAACACAACCACTATAAAAATGGTAACAGAACTAAAATATCTTGGAGTGGTCTTGGATTCAAAATTAACTTTTTACCCCCATTTGATCTACTTAGCCAAGAAAGTGAGAAATTATGCAGGTATGATTGCCAGGATCAGTCGAGCAGGCTGGGGACTCAAAGGAAAGACCCTGGCAATCATATACCGTGCAATGTTCCTACCTGTTATCACCCTGGCGCCTCCGTAGCCAGGTGGGCAGGAGCCTCAGTGCGTAGCACACGCTTCTTGATTAGACCGGGGTTCGAGCCCGTGACTACCAAATACGGAAAGGTCAGAGAATGACCACCGCATATCCACGGAGCAATATGGCCTTAGTTGCTAATGCTCCTAAAAACCCAACAAGATCACCTGTTATCACCTATGGAGCCGGTGCGTGGTTCATCCGCTCGACCATAGTATGAAAAAGGAATAAATTAGAATCGATACAAAGGACAATACTACCCACTATTACCAGAGCATGTCGCACAGTAAGCACACCTGCACTGCAGTTGCTGGCCGGAACTCTCCCACTTTACCTGGAAGTAGCCAAAAGAGGCTTATATTATAGATTTAAAAAAGGTATACCCACAGAATTTCTGGGGATAGCCCTTGATACAACCAACACCTTCAATGATGAAAGAAAAAGAATAGCTACAAAGCTCCACGAGCTATGGCAAACAAAGTGGGAGCAGGGAACCAGAGGTCTCATTACCAAACGGTTTCTGCCACGGGTGTCAATGGTTAGCCCAAAGCCACCTAAGTGGTATGCCCCTGGACTTTTTGCAACATTTATATTTACAGGTCACGGCTCCCTAAAGGCGAAAAACCCACAGTACACCTGGATACACCTGACCGATGACCCAAACTGCACCTATGGCGAAAGTGAAGACTGGACACATGTTCTATATGAATGTATAATATATGACATCCCCAGAACAGAGCTAATAGCACAGATTGGTCCACTTTCCAGGGAAGAAGAACATCTGTCCATCATAGAAGAGCAAAATTATAAAGCTTTTACATCTTTCACACAGAAAGTATTCGAAATGCGCAGAGCAATGCAAAGAATGGCAATTCAGCCCCCCCCCCCCAGCAATTAAACAATAATCAATAGTAAAATTGCTCAAGTTTGCTGTAAAATTGCAAAAATCATCGTTGCCGTCGACGTAAACTGCAGGTCGCCAGCGTGGTTCAGTGAACCTCAAGATAGACGAGGCACAAACAACGGACAAAAACTGGAAGAATATCTCTCAAACAGTTCTTTCTCACTTCTCAACCAACCAAATAACCTACCGACCTTCTCTAGTACAATGTGGGAAGCCACAATTGATATCACCCTGGCTACAAGATCCGTTTCACGACACCTTTTATCCTGGACTAATAGAGAAAGCTGGACCACTTCGGACCACTGTGTAATACCTTTCCAACTGCACCGATCAGTAAGTCGACAACCAATTATAAGGCAAACTCTACATGGATTTGCAATTGACAAGGCAAACTGGTAGGAATTTAAGGATTCACTGATCATGGCCGCCCACTCTCTCAGCACAGTTGGACTGAACGCAGACCATCACCAAAAGGCAATTGTAAGCCTAGTCACTGAAAGCTGAATTAACTCTATTAAAAGGAAGAAACCTTCTCTTGGAGCCGTACCTTGGTGGTGCCCAGAGCTCCAACAACTGCGACGGGAGGTTTACACCCGATGGAAAAATTTTCAATGCGCAAGACGGACGTGGCCGGAAGCGGAAGTAGAGTATCTGAAGCAGCAGTACCGAACGGCAAGAAATGAATACACAGCCCTGATTAAACAAAGGAAGAAGCGCTCCTGGGAGCACCTAGTCTCCACAGTTGGAAATTCTGCTCCATGGGGAGTGGTCTACAGAGTAATCACAAACAAACTCCCCAGGGGAGAAGTCATCCCAGCCACCAAGACGCCACAAGGCACGTGTACAAAGACATGGTCCGAATCTATAAATAACATCCTTGACGCCATGTTCCATCAACACATGCCACCAAGCACCCCAGAGCAAATACTACTATGTGAGGAAAAAAGCACATACACCACGGCCCAAGTGAAAGACAGCTTCACCAAGGAAGAACTGGACACCGCTGCAGCAAAAATAAAAAACAAGAAATCTCCAAGAGAAGATATGCTGGAGCCCGAGATCGTAAAGAAGGCTGTTGAAACCATCCCAAATGAGATCCTAAACCTCTTCAACCATTGCCTTGAAGCAGGCCATTTCCGAGCAGTATGGAGATCTGCAAAATTAAGGCTTATTCTCAAGAATCCGACAAAACCAGAAGACCTTTCGGAGTCATACCGTCCCATCGCTCTTCTATCCATACTAAGCAAACTTCTAGAACATCTTCTAAGCAATAGAATAGAAATTCATTACTTCAAGGCTGGGCTTCACTCTGACAACCAATACGGCTTTAGAAGACGATATTCCCTAAGGCGTCCACGGTGGACGCCTTAGAGAATATCGTCAAAGCAGCTACCACTACTAGCCATAAATACTTCCTTGTCATTTCAGTGTATTTTGCCGGGGCGTTTGACTCCCTCTGGTGGCCAAGCGTCCTCGGCAGACTCCGGAAAGCAAAACTACCAGCTAATTTGTACAATTGTATAAAAACCTATCTTGCAAACAGAACAGTAACCGTCAGTGCTCCGTACTGTTCAGTCACGCGACCAGTCTATAGAGGATGCCCACAAGGCTCAGTACTTGGCCCACTTCTCTGGAACGTGGTGCTCGACAGCTTTCTAAACCTCGAACTTGGTAATGTGAGGTCACAGGCCTATGCGGATGACCTGATCCTGATGCTGGCGGCAGACTCAAGAACTCAACTAGAGATCTCTGCAAACCGTGCTATAAATATCCTACAAGGCTGGGCCACCCAAATCCACTTAAAGATATCCCCAACAAAAACCTGCTCCATCCTACTTAAAGGTTCTCTCAATATCAGAAGGCCTCCGCAGATAAAGATTCAGGAAACAACAATTAAGCTTTCCACCGAACTTAAATATCTTGGTATTCTGCTGGATAAAAATCTGTCATTCGCACCCCATCTTACTTACCTCCGAAGCAAAATCAAAAAATACTCCTCACTAATAGATAGAGTCACTCGTCGCGACTGGGAGCTTAAGAAGAGGACCCTAGCCCTCTTCTATAAGGCAGTATTCTTATCAGCAATAACATACGCATCAGGAGTCTGGTTCCACAAGGCGGTAACAGCAGTAAACGAAAGGAAGCTAGAGACCATTCAACGTTCAGTCCTACTGACAATCTCTAGAGCCTGCTGTACTGTAAGCACCCACGCCCTCCAGGTCCTCTTGGGCGCTGTCCCCCTGGACCTGAAGATCGTCCGCTGTGGGTTGCTTTATCAACTATCCAAAGGCAAAGCAATCACCTGCCTAGACTACACAACTGATCCGGCGAACGATCGTAATCTCGAGAAAAAACGCCTTCTCACCCACCTGCAGCAGGCCTGGCAAACCCGCTGGACGACTTCGACAAAAGGGGAAGTCACCCGAAGATTCATACCGGATAATCAACTAGTGTTTCCCAAAAGCCCAAACTGGTTTTCACCGGGACTGCTGACATCTTACCTGCTCACGGGACATCGCGCAATAAGAGCAAAACTTTCCAGTTTCGGATTGAGTGACACCCCTCTCTGCCACTGTCGACAGCCAGAGACGTGGGAGCACCTCATGCACCACTGCCAACTATACGAAGACCTCCGCTGCCTCTTAATAACTAGAATACGTTTCTCGCCAATAAACCAAGAACAATATCTCCTGTAGAGCGAGGACAACTATAAAGCCTTAACGCAGTTTGCGCAGGATCTTTTTACTAGAAGAAGAACATACCCACAACCTTAGCAGGATTTTTCCCACAAACTAACCACTAGTCATCCATAATAAAGATCCTTAGATGTGTCAACAGCTACAATCTGAAAAACTAATCGTTAACTTAACCTGGATCTGACCACTGGCTTAAACTGGAGTAATTATCTGGATTTGACCACTCACACGGACGGGACAACATGTCCCAGGAATGGCATACGAAGACCTGACAAAGACATTGTGCAGTTTACTGCCGAAACATCATTAGGCGATCTGAACCGGGTTCCCTCACTCAGTTCACTTTCTTTCCCTTCCCTTGGCAGGGGATGGTTACTCTCTACCCCCCTGCCATCCCCTATCTTCACCTTGTGAGGCATGGGCCTGCCCCGCCGACTTTTGCGGTTATCTTCACTATTGACTCCATATTTCTGACTTTCACCCCCAGTCTTCAGTTTCCTTTCTCTCTCTAGCTATCTTGCAACTAGCGTTTGACCCTTGCCAAAACTACACAAGCCCCACACTAAAATTTAAAAAAAAATAAAAAAATTTATTCTAACCCGTATAACTTATCTCTTTCGGCCTGACCCAATTTCTAGCGTTCCCCCCCCCCACTTTTTTTTTTTTTTTTTTTTTTTTTTTAAGGTCCTAGCCATTGAAATCTCAGGAAATTAGGTGGCACGATCTGCCAGAGTAAATAGTAAATTTCTAAAATACAGGTGTACCTGGTCTGCCTCCACGAGGTATAGTGTGGGCAACGGTGGGTCTCATTTGAGACCCAACGGCTAAAAGACCAGATGAACAACGGTACAAAACATTACACGCCACAGTATCCACACACTTTTAAACCTCTGGCCTCTACAGTGTTCTGTATCACACCACAATGTATATTACGCGGAGATGGGGGAACCCCTGGTGCCGTTAGACCCTAAACACACTATACACTATCTTAAATAATATTTGTGACTGGTAAGGTTTCGCCGCTCCATATGTTATACCAGAAGCTTTATTTTTAATTAATCTCTCCTGTGTATAAAATATTTTACTTGTAAGATTTTATATCTTACAGTACTGTCCTCGATACAGCGAAACGCACGCGGAGATGGGAGAAATCCCAGGTGCTGTCTGACACGAACACACTTTATGTACACATTGTGTATGATGGACGTGTTAGGTATGGAGGATGCTTTGAGAACTTTCACTATCTGAGTATGTTTTGCCAAGTTTACGTTGGAAGAAGTTGTCATGGTCTCGTGTGCTTCTCGTAGTATGGACTAGGTCAGTTGATCACAGTGCATGGATCTGTGATCAACTGGCCTAGTGCACTTATCTTACATTGATTTTGTGGAGAGTTAGGTATTTTCCTGTATGTGTAAACGTCTCTTGCACCTTCCAACGTTACAACACTCCATGTCACATACCAATACCGTTAACTCGTGATTTGAACAAAATCACACCGGGACGTTGTAGTGACTAGAACAGATCGGCGATCCTCTTTTTGGTGGATTTCACAAATGCTTTAAGGTAGTGCAGTAAAATAAGGCCATCATGGCCGGGCAGTCAAGCGGTACGATATACAAAGTATACAAGTCCTGGTAGGAGTTCTACCCCTGGATCTCGAAGCTACCCGCTGTGGTCTGCTCTACCATCTTGCCAGAAACACATCGGCTACAATGTATGACCTCACCACGGACATCACTAATGACCGCAACTATGAGAAGAGAAGAATCACCGACCACCTCATCCAGATTTGGCAGAGGAGATGGAGCAACACAGAAAAAGGTGCAGTGACCAGAAGATTCCTCCCCACTGTCACCAAGCTGTACCCTAAGGCGCCAGTGTGGTTTCACCCTGGTCGAAATACCACCTTCCTCCTTACAGGACACGGCCCGTTTAAAGCTAAACTACACCAACTTGGTATCATAAATAACGCGGACTGTCCCTGTGGCAACCCGGAGTCCTGGAGACACTTAATGTTTGAGTGCGATTTGTATGACGACCTGCGACTACAGCTAATAACGTCAATCCAATATATCCCAGACAACCAAGAACCCAGACTGCTAGACACTCAAGAGGACTACAAGGCACTCAGTCAATATGCCCAGGATCTATTTTCTAGAAGGAAAACAATGATAGAAATATACCAAAGGCAACCCAACTAGAAAGAATGCAGGAGGTCAAACAGGTAAAAATAAAAAATAAAAAATAAAAAAAAAACACAAGCAAAAAACTCACCATACCACAGAAAGACAAGACTTTAGGATGATTTGAATGGCCTACTGTCGACCCAAAACTGCACTCCCTTGTGCGGTTTTTTTTTTTTTTTTTTTTTTTCCGGAGAGGGGGAGGGGAGGGGGTATTTGCTCTTCTCCTCTCCTCGCCTCCCCATATTTTCACTCTGGTGGGGCATGGGCATGCCCCACTGATAATGGGGGGTCACCTCTCTATCCGACCCCTCTTCTTCCTATTTCATCCCCCCAGTCTTCACCCTCCCCTCCCAACACTTTCTCTTGTACAGCGACTGCCCCACATGTCCAAATTTAAATCACATCAAATTTTGCCCGACCTTTTAGGCTCTCTAGAAATAGTTCTTTCAGCGTAAAATCCCACGCAGCGCTTTCTAAATGCAATTTTACTTAAACTGATAACTCCAACTTAGCGATAACTCCAACCTTTATTTTAGGTCCTCGTCACCGAAATCCCAGGAAAGTAAGTGGCAGGACCTGCCAGAGTATAATTAGTCTCTTGGTACACCCGGCCGGCGTCCCCGTCGCTAGGTATGGTAACGCCGGGTCCCACTGGGGGCCCGGCGGCCAACAGGCCGGATGAACAATGGGCACAACAAACTACATACCACATGACCCATACATTAATTTTAAACCTCTGGCATAGACAGGGTACTGTCACTCGATACAAAGAACATACGCGGAGATGGGAGAAATCCCCGGAGCCGTCAGACCCTCAACATACCTATACCTATACAAAGTACAGGGATCGCCAAAATGGCCGCCTTCTTACTCACACGTGCTGTTCATCGCTCCGTGAAAATGTGTCTGGATTATGCGTTTTAAGTTTAATATGGTATGGTAATTAAATTGTGTACTGAAGGATTTATCTACATCAGTGGATCACAGTGGTGAGATTTGTTTTCAGTTTTATTGGGTGAGATAGTGTATTTCAACTCGTTTTGATTCAACGCTGGCAACAATGTGTCAGCTCACCATGGCGGCATTGTTCTAGCATTGGAGAGAGTGGCATTCCACTTATTTCCCTGCCACCGCGGTTGAACTGCACTCTTGACTGGGGAGGGTGACCCCCTGTGTTATATATTGAATCACAATTTAACAGAAAGCTTTTGAGAACTAGAACCTGTAGTGTCTGCTAAAGAAAATATGTTTAATCTAAATTTTAAGCATTCGTATATTCCAGTTAATTAACAGTCGAAACCAACAGCAAGCTTAATGTTCATTCAACGCAGCCGAACCCAGTGATATTCTGCTTTAGGCAACACGTCACTTAAGCTCCTGGCAAGGTCAGGTGGCGACAGGGTTAGTGATTGTTTCTCCCCCACTCCCACCCACTGCTGCATACTTTCTCCTGTAGTCATCGAACGGAAGAAGTTCACTACCACTACTGAGCAATGATTTCTAAATTTCTAATGTGCTTCCCCCACCACCCACCCCACGTGGAACCTAAAATGTTAAAGACGCGATTGATAACCATGCACCATAGACAGAAATAACACCACCGTTGTACTTGTTGACCCAAAACCTACTAAAGGTAGTCCCAGCTCCCTGGTGTTATCCCCCCCCCTCCTCAGTGACCTGCGGGGGGTTAGCTGAAACTTTGACACGCCATATCTCGGCTTGGACTTGTGCTACGAACTTGTAGTCAACGCTATTTGCAATCTTGTGAATCACTTTCCACAACGATACGCATTACATTCGTTTATCTGGAATAGCTCGGTAATCCGAAGTTTGGTTCAAGATGCCACAAGAAACTGATAGCAACACCGCCCAAATAAACACTGCTCCTCAGGAAACAGCAGGCAGTACTTTATTGGAAACTGTGCAGCTTGAGTATAAAGAGGAAACGAACTCCGCACCCAAGCGGAAAAATAATAAAAAACAGGTCGTCGAACAGAGTGACAGAGAGACAAGAAGCCAGCAAGGAACAAGAGGAAGTCAGAACATCCTCTGCTCTCAAGCAGAAAATACCAACAATGTAAAGGAGGACGAAAATAGCGAGTCGCTAGATCCGACTCTCCCAGAGGGGACGGTACTGGAAAAGACCCTCGCCCTCAGAACAACGTTAAAGAACCTTCTGAAAGATACCAGCAACAGAATAACTACTGGACTTCGAGGAAAAATAGTGTCCATCTGGACAAAGCTGGAGACAGTCCTACTACAAACCAACCTAGAGTGCGAAACAGCTAAAGCGAAACTGGAGGCCTTCCAATCCGTGGGAGCAGACCAAATGCCACAGCGCGTTCCCTCGTATGCGCAAGCGCTGAGGACCCGACCGACTGCTGACCCAACTGCAACTGCGACTACAGCGATGAAACGCAGGACCCTCCTGCCAACACCACATTTGGTAATACTGCGCCCGACCTCCACAGACGAAAACAGTAGCAGCGAACAGGTCAAAAATCTAGTGGTCACAAAGTTGGCAGACGACTTCAGAGATACCAGAATAAAATCGTTAAGGAAGACCCGAAACGTAGGGATTATCATCGAGACTCAAACAAAAGAGGACGCAACAAAAATCCTACAAAATGAGAAGATTCAAACACTCGGACTTGAAGCCCTACACCCTAGACGCAAAGGACCTAGCATCAGAATATATAACCTCGACAATGATCTGACAACAACTGCTCTCCAGGAGGAACTGTATTACAGAAACCTCCAGCGCGCACATCCGGAAGAAGAACCCGCCAACTTGATTATTCCCAAGTTCAAGACGAAAGCCAGAACAGGAAATGCTTACCACTGGGTCGTCGAGTTGTCACCAGCGGCCTGGGTCACGCTTAGCCAGACCGACAAAGTGTTTATAAACTGGGGCAGTCACCGCTTTAGGAACACGTTGCTGTCCCTAAGTGTTTCAGATGTTGCCGGTTTGGGCATACCACTCATACCTGTGCCCAAACCCAACCCACTTGTGGCCACTGTGCAGAACGTGGCCACGACTTCAACACGTGTCCGAATAAAGACAAGCCGCCGACCTGTGTAAATTGCAAATTCCATAAACTACCAGCAGAGCACTCAGTTAGGGATAACGAATGTCCAGTGTACTGTAAAGCAAAGAGCACTTTCCAAATGAGACTAGATTATGGCCACACGCCCTAAATCCTATAACATCAACAGGGTTAAATTCATACAACTGAACGCACAACGGTCCAAAATAGTAGCGGCGCAGCTCACAAAGAAGGCGAACGAGGCAAATCTCGACATATTCCTCATCCAGGAGCCATATGCATATCGCAAGGAGGTCAGGGGTTACCCCCTGGCCTATAAGATAGTGCAGGATAACAGAGAAACACCCTGGGCCTGCATATTGATTCGGAATCCAAATATAACGGCAACAAAACTAACCAACTACTGCACATCCTGGGCTGCATGTGCCCATATTATCACGCCCCTGGGTGAATTTTATGCGGTATCGCTATACTGTCACCCAGGTGAAGATATACTACCAGTAACCAGATATTTGAGGAGCCTCCAGACAGACTTCCCAAACAGTAAAATTGTCGTGGGAGCGGATGTGAATTGCAGGTCCCCAGCGTGGTTCAGCGAGACCATGGATAGACGTGGAGTACAGAACGGGCAACAACTTGAAGACTACTTAGCAAATAGTCCGTACACAGTCCTCAACCGGCCAAACAATCTGGCAACGTTCTCTAGTTCGATGGGGGAGGCCACAATCGATGTCTCTCTGGCTACCAGATCCCTCGCTGGCCACCTAACATCGTGGACCGTCCAAGAAAGCTGGACCACGTCGGACCACAGGGCCATCACGTTTGAGCTCCAGCGCTCCCTTAGTCGACACCAAGCAGTGAGGCAGGCACAGCCAAGATATGCCATAGAGAAGGCGGATTGGCCACTCTTCCAAGCCACACTAACCACAGCAGCCCAATCGTTGAACATCATTGGACTCAGCCCGGATCAGCATCAGATGACGGTCGCTGGTCTCATCACTGAAGCTGCCAACACATCTATCAAAAAGAAAAACCCAACCCCGGGGGCTGTACCCTGGTGGTCTCCAGAGCTACAGAGGCTTAGGCAGGAGGTGCACAGGAGAAGGAAACTCTTCCAGCGGGCAAGGCGCTCCCAGCCGGCAGCGGAAGTGGAGGCACTGAGACAGAACTTCCGAGATGCAAGGAACCTATACACGGCAACCATTCGCCAGCGTAAGATGCGCAGTTGGGAACACCTTGTTTCTACCACTGGGAATGATAACCCCTGGGGTGTGGTATACAGAGTAACCACAAACAAACTCCCCAGGGGTGAGACCATACCAGCGACGAGGACACGGCAGGGTACTTATACCCGGACCTGGCAGGAAACAATTATTAACATCATGGATACCATGTTTCAAGACCATCTTGCCCCCTCTACCCCAGAGCAGATAACCCTCTGTGCAGACAATGAAACCTACTACACGACTGCAACAGAAGAACCTTTCACCAAACTTGAACTGGAAACAGCTGCCATGAGGATTAGAAACAAGAAGTCTCCTGGTTCTGATCTTTTGGAGCCAGAAATTGTCAAGAAAGCCGTCGAAACCATTCCAGAGGTGCTTCTTAATCTATACAACCACTGCCTCAAAGAAGGCCTGTTCCCCCAGGCCTGGAAAACTGCAAACTTGTGCCTCATTCCCAAAAGTCCCAACAAACAACTGGACCTTCCGGGGTCATACAGACCCATAGCACTGTTATCAGTCCTGAGCAAGCTCTTTGAGCACTTATTAAGAAACAGAATAGGGATCCACTACACTGCAGCCGGCTTGCAGTCACTCCGACAATATGGATTTAGGAAGGGATGCTCAACCTTGGATGTCCTGGAAAATATTACAAATGCTGCAACTACCTCAGATCAGAAATACTTTCTGGTCATAGCAATAGACTTTGCTGGGGTGTTTGACACTTTATGGTGGCCAAGCGTCCTGGCCCGACTCCGGAAAGCCAACCTACCATTAAATCTGTATCAAGTCATCAAATCCTACCTGTCGAATAGGTTCGTGACAGTCAGAGCACCGTATTGTTCAGTAACAAGAGAAGTATTCAGAGGATGCCCACAGGGCTCAATCCTGGGCCCACTCCTATGGAACTTGGTTCTAGATGGCTTTTTGAACCTGGACCTCGGCGACGTCGTTCCCCTAGCCTATGCGGATGATGTGGTTCTGATGCTGCCTGGGGGACCTAGGGCGCAACTGGAGAACACCGCCAACAGAGCAATAGAAACTCTAGAGGACTGGGCTAACAACAATAACTTGAAGATCTCATCCTCGAAGACAAGATCTATATTATTAAAAGGAGCCCTAGACACCAGACGACCCCCTCAAATCAAGATACAAGGTAACACAATCAAGCTTACCACCGAATTAAAGCACCTTGGAGTCGTACTAGACAAAAACCTGAGCTTTACACCACATATAGTGCACTTACGGAAGAAAATTAGAGGATACTCCCCACTTTTTGCTCGAATCACACGCAAGGAATGGGGTTTGAGGCGGAAAACCCTCAGCCTCTACTATAAAGCTATTTTCCTGCCAGCGATTACATATGCTTCTGGAATATGGTATCGCAAGGCTACCACTGCAGTGAACCGGAAAAAATTGGAGACTACACAGCGACACATACTCTTAACCATCTCGAGAGCATGTAACACTGTAAGTACCCATGCACTCCAGGCTCTAACGGGATCCCTCCCTCTGGACCTGGAGATTGTTAAGCATGGGCTACTCTATCAACTGACCAAAGGCAGAATGGCAACATGCCTCGACTACACCATAGATCTATCAAATGATCCCAAAGTAGAAAGGAGCCATCTCTCCGCTTACCTCCAACAAACTTGGCAGGCCCGCTGGGAGACCTCCAGCAAAGGTGCAATAACTAGAAAATTTCTACCCAACATACGGCTGGTATACCCGAATTATCCACCGTGGCTCTCACCAGGACTCTACACCACCTACCTGCTGACGGGACACGGGGCCATTAGAGACAAACTACAAGGATTTGGACTGAGTGATACACCGTTCTGCCTCTGTGGTGAACGTGAAACGTGGGAGCACCTAATGTACAGTTGCCCACTATATGAGGACCTCTATTGCAGGTTCATTACTAGAACACAGCTTAACCTCCGTAATCAAGAAGACCTCGCCATAACCGAAGTTGACACATACAAGGCATTCGCACAGCTGGCCCAAGACCTCTTCACAAGGAGAAGGACGCTCCCACAGCCTCAACCACTGCAGTAAACAACCATGCCGTGCAGGCCAGCAGAATGTCTACACAACCACGGAAACCTTCCCAGATACTACCATGCAAGGGCTCAGAGAAATGATTGCAGCACATTGCTGCCACCTAGCCATATGGCGATCTGGGCTGGCAACCTTGACCAGCCTGCTTTCACTCCTATTCCTTGGCAGGGGGGGGGGGAGATGGCTCGCTGTGTTATCCTCCTCCTGCCATCCCCCTTTCCCTCTGGTGGGGAATGGGCATGCCCCACTGACTGCAGGGGCCATCTACCCTATCGGCCCCTTACTTCTCTTTCTTTCCCCCAGCCTTCAGTCTCCCTACCCTTCTCTTTGACTATTCACCGCGAAAGCCCCACGCATCAAAATTTAAATTAGCACCAAAATTATTGCCTGCCCCATTAGGCCTCTAGAACTTGTCATTTTAGCGTACAATCCCATGGTAATTTCGGGGAACAAACCCCACATACTAACTTAATAGCGATTTTGCAATTATACCACCGCGATTATCTATCTTTTTTTTTTTTTTTTTTTTCTATAGGACCCAGCCGCTGAAATCCCAGGAAATTAGGCGGCGGGACCTGCCAGAGTATAATAAATTTCAAGGTACACCTGGCCAGCCTCCTCGTTGGCATAGTACGGACAACGTCGGGTCCCATCAGGGGCTCGACGGCCAATAGGCCAGAAGAACAATGGGCACAACATACTACACAACACATGATCCACACACTTTTAAATCTCTGGTCTTGACAGAGTACTGTCCCTCGATACAGCGAACACTCGCGGAGATGGGAGAAATTCCTGGTGCCGTTTGACCCTCAACATACTTTGTACTTTGTATACAAAGTACAGGATATTTTATGGCCGCTTCCAAGCGTGCACGTGTGTGTGACAGCTCCGTAAATTGTGACTTGGTTTACTAGTTTAAAGTTAGCGCCAAACTCTGGATTTGTGTTGGATCAAAGCCATTAAGGAACTGGAACACCTCGGTGAGTTTTGTTTTAACTTTCTTTGGGAAGAAGTGAGATTCTGTTTGCGTTATTTATCCAACGCTAACGACAATGGGTCTGCCGTTAAAAGCGCCATTGTCTTAGAATTGGAGAGAGTGACCACGTGACAACAAACTGTCACCACGCCTGAATCACACTTATAGACTGGGGATTAGTGCCCCCCTGTGTGCTGCTGTAGCGTGGGATTGTGCTCCTTCACTCTATGACCTTGTAAACAACACAGTGAAGTAAATAAGTAAGTTCTCCCCCTACCAATAGTCATTGCATGGGCGAGCTACAACTTTTCTTCCGTGCTCCCACACCGAAATAACTATAAAATCTTGTGATCGGCGTCAACCAAACTGCACCGTTTGAATTGACTAATTTGAAGAATGCTTAAAACTTAAGTCTCCCACAGGATTCTCTGATCCCTAAGCCTAATTAGTTTTTAAAATTCATAACTTTCCATAGAATTCGACTAAAAATCTACAAAACATCTCAAAATTCATATAAATTTAAAATCTTTAAGACCATAATGAATTCGGATCGACCGAATGAGTCGTTGGATACTTTTCCTACGTTGCCTTCTTCCTCTCAAGTTGATGAGGATAGAGACTCTATTAATAGAATAAGTGCTATAAGTAAAGAAACCAGGATACAAACTTCTAGGCTTGATCCGATGTCATCTAAGGAGAAGATTCCTCCACTTCCTCCTGTGGATCAGGATGTTGTTTCTATGGAGGCTTTGTCTGAAGTTACAGACCAATCTTTGACAAATCCTGTTATTAGTGTCCACATGCATCAAGTTTTTACTCTCAGATCTGCTCTATCTGGCATTATATCCGATGGTGGTAGACTCACCAAGCAAGTAACCACAGAAATCCAAAACATCTGGTCTGCCATGGAACAGATTCTATCTAATGTAATTATGGAGAATGAAAGCCTCAAGGCAAAACTGGAAGAAAAAGATTCTCAAATGGACAAACTTTTACAAAATTCTGGTAAAGATTCTCAAATGGACAAACTTTTACAAAATTCTGGTAAATCAGAAGACATTCAACCCATGCCAGCTGTGCCTACATCATCTTATGCTCAGGCTACTCAGCTATATACTACGGCGCATAAAATGAATACCAAAGGTATTTCAGGTAAATCTATACCACAACCAACTCAAAAGAACCCCAACGAGGAAAGACCACAGGATCAACCTTTGGACCCCACCCTACCAGAAGGTACGCTACAGGCAAAAACAGTGTACCTCAAAACGGCACTAGAAACTATATTTAAAGACTACCCCAATAGAGTATCGAGTGGAGTTCGGTCCCATATCGTTACCATATTTAATAAATTAGAAGCGTTACTGACAGAAACCTATCTCAACAGCGAGAAAGCGACGGCTAAACTTCAAGCCTACATGGAGTGTGGGGCAAACAAAATGCTACAGCGTGCGCCCACATACGGGGAAACGCTGAGGAAACAACCAAATACAACGGAAAATCCACAAATAAAATGCCAATCAGCCTCAAGGAAAACCCTGCTACCTACCCCCAACATTGTTGTCCTGAGACCGCTTCCCACAAATAATGATACCTCCAGCGAAAGTATCAAGACACAATTCATTCAGGAACTAGCTAATGATTTAAAGACAACAAGAATTAAAACAATAAGGAAAACCAGGAACCCGGGCATAGTCGTGGAGACCGAAACCAAAGAGGAAGCTACCGAAATAATAACCAACCCCAAGATAACTAACATAGGGTTAAAAGCGGAGGAACCAAAAAGGAAAGGACCCTCCATAAAAATCTATGGCCTGGATGCCAGTATGACACAAGAAAACCTAGCCTCAGAAATATAGGAACCTACAGAGATCCCTACCGGAAACCGACATCAAAGAGCAAATAATGCCTAGATTCGCCATAAAACCGGCGACAGGAAACACAAGGAACTGGGTTGTCGAGCTCAGTCCCGCAGCGTGGCAGATCCTAGCAAAACAAACGCGGATCTTCATCAACTGGAGCAGCCACAGATTCCACGAACATATAGTAGTTCCAAAATGTTACAGATGCTGCAAGTTTGGCCACACTACCCACACTTGCAGCCAAAACATCCCAACCTGTGGCCACTGCGCCGACAAAGGCCATGACTACAAGGACTGCCCAAAGAAAGATGAGGAACCAACATGTGCCAACTGTAAGAGTCAGAAGTTGGACGCTTCACACTCAGTTCGTGACAACAAATGTCCTATTTACGTCAAAAACAAGAGTTTAAACCAAGCCAGAATCAATTATGGCAGCACACCATAACCACTATAATACCACAAAAATCAAATTCATCCAACTGAATGCACAACGGGCAAGGGCCGTAGCTGACCAAGTCAGGCTTAAGGCCGATGAAATTAATGCAGATGTAATCATATTACAAGAACCGTATACCCACTCCAAACTAGTCAGAGGGTACCCCCTCAACTACAAACTAATACAAGCAGATGATACTACCCCGTGGGCTGCAATCCTAATTAGAAATCCCGACATCACTGCAACCAAAGTCTCCCACCTGTGCACGGACTGGGCGGCCTGCGCCCAAATTATCACCGCGCTAGGTGCCCTATACATAATCTCGCTATATTGCAGACCTGGTGAAGACATAACCACAGCCACCAGATACCTCCAACATGCTACCAACTTACTAAGAGGGGAAAGAATTATCATCGGAATGGATGGAAATTGTAGCTCACCAGCCTGGCACAGCCATACCCCCGACAGGCAAGGTACTAGGAATGGCCAGAGACTGGAGGAATTTATTACGAGTTCATCTATCGTAGTCCTCAATAAACCAAACCAGCTGCCAACTTTTTGCAACCTCCGTTGGGAGGCTACAATAGATGTCTCTCTTGCCACTCGAAACATAGCAGGAAACATCACAGACTGGATGGTCCAGGATGCCTGGACCACTTCAGACCATAGGGCCCTGACATTCCAACTCAACAGCAACCTAAATCGACAACCGCCAGCAGAAAGAATTCCCCAACGCTATGCATTGCAAACTGCAAACTGGGACCTGTTCCAGAAAACCCTCACAGACAACAAAAACAGAAAGATGCAAGAAATCAACACAGCTGAGAACCCTGATGAACTCCAGAAGACCATCACCGAAATTATAACAGTGGCTGCAAACACCTCAATCAAACGGAGACGGCCCAAACCTGGTGCTGTACCTTGGTGGAACCAAGAACTTCAACAGCTTCGCAAGGACGTCCAGACCAAAAGGACAAACTTCCAAAAGGCAAGAAGAACTTGGCCTGAGCAGGAGGTGGACGCGCTCAGAAATCTGTATAGAGAAGCACGAAATGCTTATACCGCCCTCATAAGGAAAAATAAAAAGGAAACCTGGGAGAGACTAGTAGCAAACTCAGGGAACACTGACCCCTGGGGTGTTGTGTACAAGGTTGTCACAAAAAAGCTCCCCAGAGGTGAAGTGCTTACAACCACTGTCACGCCCCAAGGAGAAGAAACCTGTTCCTGGGAGGCATCAATAAACAATATATTAGATCTCACCTTTCATCCCCACAAAGACCCACAAACGGAGGAGCAGATCCAGACCTGTAAGGAAAATGATAAGTACGGAACAGATAATGCAGAACCGCGATTCACTACGGATGAGCTCATCCTGGCGGCTTCACGTATAGCAGCGAAAAAAATGCCCAGGTCCAGACCTCTTGGAGCCGGAAATAATCAAAAAAGTCGTAGAAATAGAACCGGAACTCTTGCTCCAGCTCTTTAACCTATGCCTCACAGTGGGAGCATACCCGCAAGATTGGAAAATGGCCAATGTTAAACTAATAATTAAGAATCCAAACAAACCACCAGAACAGCCATCTTCCTACAGACCGATCACACTACTCACAGTACTAAGTAAACTTTTTGAAAGGCTACTGTTATCCAGAATAAATCACCACTACCAACAGGCAAACCTATCTTCACCAAACCAGTACGGATTCAAACCAGGTCGATCTACAGTAGATGCACTCCAAAGCCTAATTGCCCAAGCACAAGAATCTGAGAAAAAATACGTGCTAGCTATCTCAATTGATTTTGCCGGGGCGTTCGACACCCTATGGTGGCCGAGCGTCCTGGGTCGGCTCCGGGAGGCAGGGGTTCCTGGCAACCTCTTCAATGTGCTTAAAAGCTATCTCACCGACAGAGCAATCAAGATAAAAGCTCCCTACAAAGAAATAGAAAGAAAAATATATAGAGGGTGCCCACAGGGGTCAGTACTTGGACCAACAATGTGGAACCTCCTGATGGACCAGTTTCTAAACAAGGATCTGGTAGGGGTCCGCTCACAAGCCTTCGCGGACGACCTCATCTTAACAATAGAAGCTAATTCCAGGGCACAACTGGAAATACTGGCAAACCGCGCTGTGCAAATTCTCCAAGACTGGGCCACACACCATTTACTACAAATCTCACCGACGAAGACCAATTCCATACTCTTAAAGGGAACACTGAACATCCACAGACCACCCCAAATTAAAATTGGCACTAGAACAATAAGGCTCAGCACAGAGCTCAAATATTTGGGCGTCATCTTGGATACCCGCTTATCCTTCAAACCGCACCTAAACTACGTAAGAAGAAAAATAAGAAACTGCACTGCCTTAATAAACAGAATTGCCCGAAGAGACTGGGGATTGAAACAGAGAACGATGATGTTTTATTATAAAGCAGCCTTCTTACCAATCGCAACATACGCAGCTGGTGCCTGGTACAAAAAGGCCAGCACAGCTGCAAACCTAAGAATACTTGATTCCATACATAGAATCATGCTACTCACTGCTACTCGTGCCTGCAGCACAGTGAGCACACACGCTCTGCAAGTCATCGCAGGAACCCTCCCCTTAGACCTAGAGGTAGTGAGAAGAGGCATCCTCCATGAGCTCGCTAAAGGCAATGCTTGTACACACCTTGACTTCAACGGAGATCCAGGAAATAACCGCATTGCGGAAAAAAGAAGACTCCAGACCCACTTGCTGCAGGCGTGGCAGGCACGATGGGATGTCTCCATTAAAGGTCGGATTACAAATAAATTCTTTCCAAATATACATAGATTCCAACCTAAATTACCAACCTGGTATGCACCTGGTCTGTTTGTGACGTACCTACTCACAGGACATGGTGCCTTAAACGCCAAACTAACAACTCTGGGAATAATTGAAAATCCAAACTGCACTTGTGGCATTCCAGAAACTTGGTCGCATCTAATGTATGACTGCCACCAATACGACGACATCCGCTGCCAGCTGGTGACAAGACTACAACATTCACCCAAGGATCAGGAGCAATTCATTCTGGACGATAAAGGACCATACATGGCATTCACCGAATTTGCACAGAAACTGTTTAACAGACGCCGAGCCACACTAGCCCAACAAGCAAATAACAACACAACTGGAAACTAAATGGGACAAGCCATTCCCACAACAAATTCAATACCTCCAATGAGAATAAAAGGACATGGCCTACAACTCTGCGACTGACTGAACCCTGAATCTGCAAAAGCCCACATGGACCTGAATCATGCAGCTTCACTGCCATCAAGACTCGTTGGGGACCAGAATCGAGCACCTGACTCGATTCCTTTCCAAACCTACCACGGCGGGGCGGAGACTCCTTGTGTCCCCTCGCCGAACCCCCCCCCCTTTCCTCTCTGGTGAGGCATGGGCATGCCTCACTGACCAACTGGGGGCATCTTCTCTATCGCTCCCATATTTCTATCTTTACCCCCCCAGTCTTCTGTCTCCCCGCCTACTCTATCTATATACAATGCGAACGCCCCACACACTAAATTTAACAACACTCAAAATAATCTTCGCCCAGTTTCGGCCTATCCATCTATGTAATATCAAACCCCCCAGCGGTGTGTATAGGCATACAACATATGGTGTATGCAGACAAGTGAAATGAGTATATACATGTGCATATACATACATATTATGATTTTTTTTTTTTTTATTTTATTTATTTTTTTTTTTAAAGGTCCTAGCCGCCGAAATCTCAGGAAACTAAGCGGCAGGACCTGCCAGAGTAACTAAGTCTACTGGGTTCCTGGTCTGCCTCCACGGGGCGAAGGTGGGGCAACGTTGGGCTCCAACAGGGGCCCAGCGGCTAAATGACCAGATGAACAACGGTACACGACATTACACATGTACAATACCCACACACTTTTAAATCTCTGGCATTCCCAGCAAGCTGGTACACCCACAATGAAAGCAACGCGGAGATGGGGGAAACCCCTGGTGCCGCATGACATCAATATACCTTACACCTTATACAAAGTACAAATCCCTTGAGTGATCGTGGTTCAGCCCTACTTGACTACTAAGTACGATGCTGTTTCTTATATTATCTCTATCTTATGAACATCTCTGACTGTGTGGTCGTTCCGGAATATAAAGAAAATTTTTACTTATTTATTTAAATAAGTAAAAATGCTACCGGCTTTATACCAAAAATTAGTACACTCCATGATTTGGAAATTACAGCAATCACAGGAATGATCGGTAACGCATGTATATCAGCAGGTGGATGAGTTGTGCTGTTATGATTATAATGCGGAAGTTTTGACTGATATAAAAAGGAACGTGGAGATTGTGGAGTTCGAAGCAACGCGTGTGTGACGTAGTTAACAGGCTTATATCTCGCAGGAACTGATTTCAAAGTGTAAGGAGATTGAAGAGAATGTCGATATGCCACGTGTTACACCGATATCAGCAACTCGGCGACTTCGAGAGAAGGTGGATTATCAGCCTTGGAGAGGCTAGATGATCGATTGATCCTGTAGCAGAACGTGTGATTAAGCTGTGACAATACCACAGTGCACAGATGTTAGCAACAATCGCTGTGGGAAGGTATGACTGCTCATCGAATGTGTATTGGAGCACGACGGAGGACTACAAAACGTATTCGTCGACTGGTTTACACCACATCTACAGCCACTCTGGCTATCATCCAACAAGCCGTGACATCAGCTTGCTGTCATCCTCATTACGTTTAAAACCGTTGCATGTCGACTCGCAGAAAGAGACCGCCGTGTATGCCGGACATTGCATCGATTTCACTTGACCGCTGCCCATCATCAACAGCATCTAGAATTGTACCCCCGCAAATGCTACCTGGGATTCAGAAGGGCGGCACGTGGTCTTCGGCGATGAATTCTGCTTCTGCTTGGTAACGATGTGGCGAATGCCATATTCCTAAAGCCATTGTTGAACATCATACTGAATACCCTGCTGATGTTATGGTGTGGGAAGCGAATAGTTTGATATTCAGTCGTCGTTCGTGTTCTTCAGTGGCACAGATTGCCGCTATATCGCAAAGATTCTGGAACTCGTCGTTCTCCCATTTCTTACTGGGGTCCCTGAAGCCATTTTTCAGCAGGACAACACCGAAGCCATACCTCATGGGTATCCTCCGAGTGTATTCATGGTGTCGACGGTACTGCCTTGACCAGCCAGATCCGCGGAGTAATCCGAGAATCTGGCTGGCCATGTGTGGACAGTGACTGGACTCAATTTACACTGCTTCCCACAGCCAGCACTGAGATCCTTCGGATGTTCTGAGGGACCGGGTGCAAGAGTCTTGGTGGGCAAAACCACAGGAGAATATTTGGAACCTGGAATTTGGAACAACTCAAATGCCGAGAAACTTAGCACAATGAATCCGCAACAGTGTTAATTCACACCAAATGAATCGTCCATTGTAAGCATCATTTTGTGTCAGTAAATATGTTCTCACCCACATTAGCATCTTTAACTTTTATTGTGCATTCATTAAATTCTTGGCTATCACTACTCTAAGCATCCTCTGTGTATTCTTCATCTTTCAAGCATGCTGCAATTTCAGTGTCACAGAGTGTACAACGCCTTCCACGATAAATTGTTCACCGTCCTCCCCACATCTGGTGGAAAAGACTTTAGCTCGAATTGCTTCAATGACGCGAGTAGTGTTCATGGGTCTTTTTCACAGTCTGACTGTGTGTTGATTTCAGGCGAGGGTAGCTTGGTGTTTTCTCCTGGAAACTTGGGTTTTTTTTCCAGCAAACAGTCAAATCGACTTTTTTACATATTATTTATTCCACTTAACACTTAATAAATGTGGTCAGGATTAGTTTAATAACTTTCAAGAAAGTTAATAGAAAACTTTGATTGTGCAATGTATGAGAGCTGGTAACTGAACGCTGGTACCTCTGAAACTCGTGATAGATGAAGATTGATAGCTCTTCATCCTGTAGCTGATGTATTGGGCTTAATGAGACGCCGTGTCGCCCAAATATTTAGAAATAATTTAATTTTGATAGATATTATGTGTTAAGGAGAGATTGAGAATACGAGGGGGGAGGAGTCAGGATTCTGATCAGAAACTGCCTGATGGCGACAAGAATCTCCCATGTGTCAAATCATTGCTATAAAATGACTTGCTGTAAAGCGAAGATGTGAGTAGGGGTATGACAGACAGAGGCCAAATGACTCTGAGGAGTATGACAAAAAATCTCTATAAGAAATTTGAGTCGGCTGGCAATCACGTTTGGCTCATTATGGGCGACTTCAGCTCACCTTTTATGGACTGGAATATTTGGATCGGAAATACACTATACTTTTGTAATTATATGGTAACAGGTTTTGGAACAGACTGTATGATTGCTACCTTTCCTAGCATTCTCGAGAAAGGAAGAGTATAAGGAGTTTTAATATCCTTGATTTGGTTCTCACTAAGGAGCATAATTCTATCTAAAACGTGACAGTGGGAAAACCAATAACAAGCATTAACTACAGTACCAGAAAATGTGTTGCATCTAAAGTAATCCGTGTGGTCTAAAGTGAAGGCGAAAGATTCAATTTCAAGTGAGGAGACTATAATGGAATGAGATAAGGCTCAGTTAACTGAGGAGACTGCTGTGTTGTGTCAGTTAAAAATATGCTATGGGAAATATTCAAGATATCCTGCCACAGATGTATTTTTAACAGTAGTGAAGTTCTGTAAAAGTAAGATACCAAAATAATAACAGGTGGGGTAAAGGAAACAAGCATTGAGACATCCGCAGGAAATATCGTGATTCCCAGTTGTACGAGCATTATAAGAGAATTCAAAACAAAGTCACTGACAGGGTTAGATGGGCAAAAGCTGATTACGAGAGAGCATTAGCAACGAGAGCTAAGAACGGAATCATTGAATTTTTCTCATATTTGAATAAAAAAAAAAAAACAAAAAAAAAAAACGAGACAATTTATCCAGTAGGTCCCTTAATTAGTTACAAAGGATTGTTCACAGAAAACCCAGCAGAAATGGTAAATATGCTTAACGGGTACTTCTCATCGATATTTACAGTTGCTCGATTAACATTGCTCGAAACCCCGGGCAATGTTAAGGTATCGGACTACTTTAAAGTAAATGACATATCGATCTCAGATAGGCGTTTGTTAGGGAACATATTAGGATTAAAGGAGGCAAAACTCCAGGGAAGTTGGTATACAATATATTCATTTGTTCTTAGAAAGCCTATGTTATGTGTCAACCCATTGGAATTTTTTTATGAGAGCGTCGTTGCATTACGGGAAGTTTGTCTCGGGATGGAGAAGTACAATGTCGCCCCCCCCCGTGCACAAAAGTAGTGCCGAGACCAGTAGGTAATTATAGGCCAGTGAAGTGAATATGCCCTTGTGGTAAGAAAGATCATGGAGTCTATGCTTATAAGGATGCCATTCAGGACTATTGGATAAGAATGGTATCTTAAATAGATTCCATTGTTGGTTCATTAAGTGGACGTCATGTATAGCTGACCAATCTGTTAAATTACTGTGATGTAGTCATTAAATCACTACATCATAGCAATTTAGTTACAAATGAGTTGGATACATGTAACAATTTTGACATTATAATATCTAGAATTTAGTAAAGCTTATGATACTATCCATCATGGAGGGCTCCTGTATAAAATGGAAGAATTGTAGTTACGGGTATGATAATATTCCATATTGTAAGCTAACTAAAAGATAGAGTATTTAGCCAGACAGAGAGTTGTTATAATATCTGTCTTTAGAGTGAAAAATGGGGTCGGTGTTGGATCCCTTCCTATTTGTAATCTTTATACTCGTAAGTGACATTGAGAAAGGTATTCAATCAATGATTTGAAGGTGGGAAGGGTGATTAACAGTTCTAGCCATGCCATGTTTCTTTTGCTTCAAAGAGCCTGGGATCGGTTGCATATATGGTCCGAAAAATGGCAACTAAAGTTTAATGTTTTAAAGTGCAGTGTAAAGTTAACAATTTGAGGAGCAGACACCTTAGGATTGCATATAAACTGGTGGGAGCTGAAAGCGGCTAAAAACGAAAAAGACATAGGCGTTACTATTCAGTCTGATTTGAAATTTTCCGTGCGATGTAAACTAGCTGCGAGGAAAGCACAAGATATTCTGTTTGTGATTTATAGGGTCTTTACTAGTAGGAGGGGGCAGGGAAGGATGCTGTTAGACCGCATTTGGAATGGTGTATTTTAGTCTAAAACCACATCTAAAACGAAGATAGAATTTCTATAGAGGATTCAGGGAATGGCGACCAGATTAGTGATGAATGCAAAGCAATGGACATATGAAGAATTTCTTAGGTGTAGACTTCCGACGTTTGACAGCTAGATCTAAGGGGAAACACGAGTGAGGTGTGTTATATAAGAGGCACTTAAGTGATTGAGCAAAATGAACGAAGGAGTTCTGTTTTCCCTCGTAAGTGGGGCACGAATTAGGGAAAAGAAATATGAAATATCAGGAAATATCAGAAGATTGAGTATTATGAATTTCCCCTATGGTTGTCGGACATTGGAACAAATTGCCTAGCAACGTGATGGAGATAGTGAGCCTGTCTAAGTTTAAAGCACAATTGGTTTACATTGTGGGATTGGGAATAGTATGGATATTCAGTTTTATTTTAATTATTATTCATTTAGGGCTGGTGCAGAAAATGTTTGCTTCATTGCATTATTTGGCCTTTCTAATACAAGTATGATGAGAATCAATGTGTAATGCCGACAGGTTGATTATGATGCCATAAGTGTGTCTTTTTGTGCTTTTTACGGAAATTATTAAAAAAAGTGAAACTCAAAGTGGTCTCATACACGGCACAACGCGTGCCCCCAGGTGTATGGTTTTAGAGTCTCGCATTGAGGAAGCGAAATATTTAAAGTCCACGCAGAACTCAAAAGTGGTTCAATTTCTTTCAGCCATCTAAATGTGCGTATTTTCTGATAAATGTTGTGATATGAATTTTCTATTATGATACCAAATTACTGTGAAGGATGTCTGCATAGCGTGAACTGATAAAAAAGGAGATGCAAGTCAATTAACGTCAAAACCTTCTTCATAAGAAACTTATAAATATACATCACACAGTAAAAATGTGTACCATATAACCCCCCTCCCTTCAAATACGCTCTTGATAGTTATTTAAGAGCGAAAATTGCATTTGAAAGTAATTGCATTGGGACCGTATGCTATAGCCAGAAGAAAGCGTTCAAATCACTCGTAATCTAGAATTATATATTATCCTGCTAACCTCGTGTGAATATCACAAACATAACGCTGCTTACATTTTTCGCAGTAATCAGGAGCAGCTAATAACACGTAATTGATTACAGAGCTGCAAATGTGCTAACCCATTGATTCCGAGACCATCCATTATGCTGATGACTATAACTATAACCCCATGAAATATTTTTATGAGCCCGATAAACACCCAACACGACAAGCACGCTAGTTTAGCAATGGCCACTTCTAGTAATAAATTACTGGCAATTGAACATGGAAGTGATGGCGAATACGGGGCGATAAAATACAACAGGCAGGGTAACATTTAAATGGAACTCATCGCAATAGGCGATCGAGTTATTTTTCTTCCTTGTTTAAAAAGATAAAATGAGACTGTTTAGGGCGAATTAAAGCTGGCATTGGTAATGCAAGAATTTTAACGAACTGCGTCATAAATGCGTGAATAAAGATGTGAACAAAGAGCTCGCGATTAATCTAACAATAATTTTTCATTAGACGACCGCGTGGCTGCAGTTTAAACTAACGAGGGAGTATGAATGCTAAACTCTAAACAAAATTATAGTTTTCAGGATTCACAAAGACGTCTTTTAATATTTCCTCACGACATAATTACTAAGACTTTGTCCAAAGAGACTTTTGTCTACGTCTGGCAGTTGTACTCTAAATGCACGGCACAGGGGATGCGCGCACATTAAGGCCGTCTCCGTAATGGAACCATAATATTTTATAACTTGCAGGGAGCTTTTCCTGTCTTGGTCCAGTTATGCAATCATTTAACATCTCTTGATGGCCGTGTTTTATTTTGGGATGATGGAGAGGGAGATTTTTACTTATCGTACATAATGCCTTCCGCATCTCCTCGGAAGGAAGCTGTATAATCACGAAGTGTAACGTGTTTATAATACCCTACGTTGTAATTAATATTTTTCTTGATGATTCCGTTTCATTCTGCTGTCTTGAATAGGTGTAACTCTTTATAAAAGATGTGCCACCATTGAACGTGGAATTTAATATCGTAATAAAGCTGGAAGTTATTTAAGGATCTTGGTACAAGAATCTCCAAATATTAGATTATCGAGAAAGAAAGAAAAGATTACGTCACTTTTTTATGGATTATTGTGACGGATTGTGCTCTTCTACTGTGCATGTGATGCCAAAAGAGAGGACAGTAAAAATACATAGTTTAGTGACGCGGATATAATGAAAAAGAACAATATCGGTGTAAGAACGGTGTATCAGTACCTTGTCCTCAAGACGATGAAACCTAGAAATCTGAAACGTTGCATGCGTAATTAGGTAAAGCTATAAATGTGTACGTGGGTGTGTTTATTTTATTTTACTTTTTGTAAACCCATCAATATTTCCCTAATTTGTTAGAATGAATGTCTGAATTGCATCTTCAGCAACTGTTGCCATTCTCGATTGAAGGACGTTGCAAGAAAGATGGCAAATGCTTCTATCAGTTATTTAAAAGATAAAGTTATTTTATTTTTTAGGTCTATGAATATGAAATATTTATATAAATATTTATTGTAATGTTGCTACCATTGGCTCTTTGTTATAAATAAGCAGATGTATAACAACGACTCATCACCACGAAAATGACGAATATGAGGATTCAAAGTAAGTAGTTTATTATTCGAATTATAATTTATTATTTTAGTTTTTAACATGAAAATCTGTAATAATTATTAATATCATTTAAAGTAGCATACATTATAAATGTAAAATAACTAATCGGGATTTGCATAATACGCTGAAATTGCAATTGGAGATATAACGCTTTCACTTGCAGAAATGCCGTGGGTGACACAATAGTATCTGGAATAATCTCTTGAACTAGAACTGCTGTGTCTTTTCAGAGGAACTATGATAAGACGCGTAATTAATTTCGCGCCCCATTTCTTGTCACTAAAGTAGAAATAGCGTTTCAGCCATTGGGCTACTGGAACATCTGCTTAAATCCTAGTCGGCAACGGAAGCCTCTTAGGTTTGCTTAGAAGAGGAACGGTTTATGGCCCGAGGGAATGGGATTCCACAAAAGCAGTCTCGCAATCAACCGTATCCTTCATTCTCTGAAGAGGAAGTATAACGCTCAGATTTTAATTTTTATTTCCACGATTAATCCCGACTTTTATTAAAATAGCTTTAAAAAATATATTTTTTTATTTTATAACAGTTCATTTTTTAATTGGCTATAGCTGCTGTTTTTCTTAGTACACGTGTGATAAACCAGTACAAAACCAATGGATTTTTATTATTACACACTTTTTTGATTAGATACTATCGATCGGTAATGTTAAGGAAAAGAAAAGAATGCACGTAGCTAAGAGCAATTTGTCTTGTGATACGCCGTTTATGTATATTCTTAAAGAATTTTAGTCTCAAACAGGTGCAGTTATTTTTACATACATACTCGGAGAATTCTGACGAATATGAGAATTAAAAGCAAGCAGTTTATTATTGGATTTATAATTTATTATTTCAGTTTATATACTAAATTACGTCACACGTTTTGAAACGTTTAACTGAGGGGGGGGACATACATTAATGCAGAAACCATTAATATATTAATGCGGAAGTGCCCACGTGTCTACTAACACAACAAATGAAAATTAACTATTGCACATTTGACATCACGGCTGCAGTTTACGTTAACTGATAAAAGTATTTCTGTGCATAATGAGATCCTACTGGAGAAAATACTAAAAGTATCGAAGAAACATTACGTGGTTGAGGAGAGTATGGATTATACTAATGGCGATGAGTTCTTTCTCTTAACTGATGTTCTTTGTATTTAACCATAAAAGCAAGTTTTGATTGACAATTTAGTTGTTATATATTTTTTTTCTTTTAGAATTGAGAATTATTATTTGTATTAAATTTAGATTTATGGATTTATCTAAGATTTTTACGCATAATAAATTCTTAAGTCTCGTGAAACACGCTTCATTTTTCAAGCTTAAAATTATAGAATGGTTAGGTTTACAACCTTTGGAGTTCTATCTCCATAAAACAAAGTTTTAATTTATGCGCAAATAAAACAGAGTTCTTTGTACTTGATAAACGTTTCAAATACGTTAGAGGAGTTCACGTAAACTATGAAATGAAGTAGCAGTTTTAACTACTACGGTTATGGCGCTTATAGCAATTAGGAGAAAAGACGCGCTATCTACGAAGGTTATTCTACTGGAACTTAGAAGAGAACATACCTTTTATGAAGCGGAAAACCATTATGGTGTTCTCACACAATTACCAAGGATGCCTACTTTTTATTAGCAATTTACGCCTTTTTTTGGAGCATATCTCCCGCAAGTTGAAGTCCTGTGTATCTCCATACAGTACGAAATACCGATGTTATTGGATTACTTTATACGTGAAAGGCTTAGATTTTTCCCAGCGTAGTCATAATCTTCTTAATGATACAAAACTGCACTTGCTACGTTTCTGTTCACTGCATTACAGATTGAGAAAGGTATTACATGTAATCCCTTAATAATAGTTTTTATTTTATTATAACTAACTAACTGTAGTTGCCAGGGATTAATTTATTTTAACTTTTTTTCTTGAGAAATCACTTTTGAACGCTTTGAATAATTTTGAAGCGAAAAAAATTCTTAAAATGTTTTTTTTTAATCATTTTGAAGCAAATTTTCGATTAAATGTTGAAATATTACTTATAGTTTCTTATCCGTGTTTATCACAGTGGTTATAATCGCCGTTCTGTCCACAGTGGATAGAAAATGTCCTGGTTCGAATCCCGTCAATGGTGGGAAACTTTTATAGGTTTTTTTTTTTTCATTCCGTGGTTGAGTTAGTCGGTCTCACGCGTGGATAGCAATTTTTCGCCATCCCGGAAACTCTGATTTTTTGTTAAGAAAACAGGCAAATCGACCACTACTTCAAATGTTGAGCCAGTCAACAATACTCTGCCCTAGCTAATAAGTTTCAAAAATCTGCTGTCTATCTCTTCTTAAAAAAGTTTATCTTACAACCAGCCTCCAGAGTTTTCAGGGGTCACTTATGCTGAATATTGCGCTAATTTTTTCGGCCACTTATGGCTATAAATCTATGTTAATCGCCTTGGTTGATGTTATCATCTTGGTTCCTGTAACCTGGACTCCACATCTGGACCACTTTGAATTGGATCATTGCTAGTTGTCACCCTGATTCGGCTTCCAACGACCAACCTCCATGCTATCAATACTGTTAAAAGGAAAGTCGTTATCTCTCTCCTGCCTTTCTCGAATTGAACAAATGTCTCGAAGCAGTGAGAAACATGCCCAGTGAAGTCCCTCATACAGGTGACCCAAATTTGGCCCTTGGCACACTAAACAGGCAATTCTGTCCCACTGCAATGTTTGCCGCTGCAAAAAAAAGAAAAAGGTATTTCTAATAGAATTCAAGAATGGTGGTCCTGCGTTCTGATGGAACTAAATTACAGCTTCAAGTGCAACAACACTCTTCAGGAACAGTGGAAACAAGGAAGCACAGTAAAAGGCAGAATTCTTTACTCCTGTCCACAGCTGTTTACCACATTCAAGTTCATTAAAAATTACGTAACTGCGATCCTATATACATAATCAAATGATAATTGTTTCACTGCTTGAGGCATGATCTTGCTCCAATTTAAATCTCCATAGTTTCTTAAATATTTCCCAAATTAGGTCTTACTCTTAATTTTTTCTCTACCATTTGAACTCTCCAGGGATTCAACAAAGATATTTAGAACTCCAAAAACATGGGTTTCTTCCGCTGCACGTTTTTTTTCAGCCACATATCATGTGTTGCAATAATCGAAACTTTCCTTCCCCGAATACCGTCATAGGTACTACAGTTGGTAGGATCGCTGTCCTCCCCCATATCGGGTGGAAAGGACTTGAGTTTGAGTCCCGTCGATGACGGGAGTTATTATTATGGGATTTTTCACAACCTGGCTGAGTTGGTCGGTCTCAGGCGAGGGTAAAATTTTTTTTTTTTTTTTTTGACCCGAAGTCGAGTTTTTCATCTAGCGAAAATCGACCTCAGAACACACGCAAGTTAGACAGTTAGTTACTGCTAAAACCTACAACAACCTCCGTATACTAGGCGTAGCGGTTTTCAAATATATATGAATACAGTTTTTTTGTCGTTGTTTAAGGGAGGGAGGAGGTGAGTTAATAACCAGCACTCTCTGAAACAGAATAAGTATAACAAGATCTAACAGAAAAATTTCGGCAGCGGAATAAAACACACTATTTGTATCATTAAGTCGAGAAAGTAAATTTAACAAGTGTGATTTTACTGTAGAAATTCCTATACTTTATATATTCATGGTTGATTCAGGTGGCAACTTATTGCTGCCATTAGCCCAATATCGTTATAGAACATAATGTAGGAAGAGTGCTATTAACTCCACCATTTGCAAACATTCCGAGAGAAAGCTCATTTTCACAGTTTCCTCCCCTGGCTGTTTCCATCTGAAGACGAAGAATTCTGCCTGTTTCACTTTAATTAAAGCACATCTGAGATGCTTTCGTGTTGATGAGATACTGCGTGATTGTAATTTTGCTTTATGTTTAGAGGGATTCGTAGTCAGAAGAGAATGCAATGCTAGCTGCAGTTACAGTAGTAGAGGAAATTAATCGATTATCTTCTCTGTTAGGGAACTACACAATATAACCTCTCGTCAGTAATAGTCTAACCCCTTTCAGTTCAAATAAAGCCATCCACGACGTACGTTTTATGATAATCTGTGAACATGTTTAATAAATTTCAGTGGCTTCCAGTTATCATCAGTTATCTTTCATTAGGCTAATAAATCCAATTAGTGTGTTGCACTCGTGAAAGAGGAAAAGGGAGCACTAAAAATATAAAACCGAATCAAATATAAATACAGGGTGTGCAATAATTGCACAGTAAAACATAGGAGCATATTCATAACCGAAAACAATAAAATCGTCGTGTCTCAGAAATGTTTTATTTCCAAGATATTGGAAAAGTATTAATCTATTATCAAACATTAAAAGAAACGGGAGTTAACCCTGAAAAAGGAAACCTTTAAAGTTCATAGTGTCCTCAGTTCATCTTCTTGTTCAAAGTGGCCTCAGGTGATTTCTCAGTTCATCTTGTTGATATGTGTAGAACACATGGCGTTCGTGTGGCCACACAAAGTAATCTAAGAATGTGAAGGCGGTGATTATGGTAGCCATTGTGCAATGCCTTTCCGAACAAACCATCGATTATTCTTTTGGAAAAGTAGGTGTTTCACCGTAGAGTATAAACCACATCCACTGTCAGATTTAAAAGGGAGGGGGAAACATGTCTTTCAATAGTTCCCACAAGTTGTTCCTCAGAAAATGTAGGTACGCTGTTGATGAAAGCCTTGCTGGTAACAAGTGAGGACAGATAAAATTGTCCCCAAGAACGACACACCAATTGTATGTGGATTTTCTTCTAGCCCAGTTATGAGTGTTTTGACTGTTTAGAATTCCATTTCTTGTAAAACAAAACTTTCTTGAGAAATTCAGAAGCACGTGTATATTACAAATGAGCTACTGACAAAGTTTCTTCGTTTATTGGGGCAACACTTCTTGTCCACATAACAGGTATTGTGGAATGGATACAATAACTGATAATGCAATGTCCCCACACGCTTTCATATAAAACATTTACGATTCTTGTCAATATTCTGCATCTTGGCTATATTAGAGTACATACTTCTATAGCACGAAGTATTTGTTCTGTAACATTTGTAGTTCGTCGAAATCTCCCTCTACCGGCGCTTACTCGTAATGGTTTCAGCGCACCTATTTCTCAACGTCGTCCCATCTCTTTATAGCAAAAAAAAAAAAAAAAAATGATTTAAAATTTGGTGTTCCTGGAGTTAATGTGTAGGGGTATCTGCGAACAGCAGGTACGAGTTTTTTTGCGAACCTCGCTCTAAATTATCATGATATCATCTAACTTGACAAAAGTAAAGAGATTTGAAGTGTCTCCACTAATATCAGTTTAACAAATGCTGTACCCTAAACAACGAGGCAGTTATCGTGATATATGAAACTCAAATAACAGACATTTTGACTCTGTTAGTATGTATGCCAGTACTCTGACACGGACTGGTTACTGATGTACAATTGAGTAATTAGTATGATACATGTAGTAGAAAAACACTATTAATGCCAGCGTTGGTACGTATTTTTGCATTTTTAAAGCCCGTTTTAGGCAGTCATATTTTTATAACATAAAACTATGCGATTTCGTCGCTTGTAATTAATATTTAATAATTCAGAAATAGAGGTTTTAGATATGTTTATACAGTAGGAACGTTTTCCTTATTTTAGTTGTATAATATGCGCCTGTATTTGTTTCGGGAAATTTTGAATATTCTGTATACTCGCATATAATTAAATTTTGTGTTCCATTATATAGATTTGTTTGGCTGACTAACTACGCAGCTGAACAAGAGTACTTCACCTTGTTTTGCAGCAGAAATGTGTAAAGTTTTGAATAATTTATGTATAAATATTCCTGCTGATTTTGACGCACCGTGAATCATACTGCGTACTTTTATTTATTTATTTTTTTCTTTTTGTTTTCTCTTCTGATTCTAAAAACAAAAAAGTTAATTGATGTACGCCGTGCGTTACATTTCAGACGTGTTAGCAAATAGTAATAATTTATTATTTATAAAAAAATATCAAAACATGACGACCTTTTTTGCGAGAACCAAGAACATTTAAGTTTTCTCATCCGCTACATTGTCCATTCATTCCTACAACCAACACATGAAAAAAAAAATAATATTCAGTGTTTCAACAAAAATATATGATAAATGAATAGCCTATGTGATGATATATAAAGAAATAAATAAATATTCATTTATTGCAAATACAGCAAGCCCATCACAGCACATGGCTAGGGGCAGGTAAAAATACAAAGGGAATGACATAAAATAATCGAGTATATGTACATAGCAGATTTTATATAGATATTAACAATGGCTAGGAATTTTAGTTATGAATTTAAAAAATTGCAGAACAGGACATTTGGCTTTCAGTTGCAATTACTGGGTTGGATTATGTTTCTTCATTTTATCGGAGATCTGACTCCTATAGGCTTCAGAGTTGATTAACCTGTTGCAATCAATGTTTTTTGATAATTTATCAGGTGAAGAGATGCATTGGGGAACATTCTGTCCATTTGTTTGAGCCTGGAGAGGTTGGATTTGAATTGCTGGTTTCTTGAATTTTCCCTGTTAGAGACTGCTATTGTATTGGCTGTTTGGTGAATCGCATGCAGAGGTGATTAACTTTGCAAGAAGCATGACTCCAGACTCGTTGATCATCTGTTGCAGAGCCTTTGTTTTTAGGTTTTTATAAAGCTGTTGCCTGGATATTGTATGGGGAAAACGAAGCTTACTATTGAGCCATCTAAGAACCCAATATTCTAGGGCAAGGAATTTCTTGACGGTTACATGAGGAGCACCAGACCAGATTTCGGAAGCATAGGACAGAATGGGAAAGATGCATCTTTGAACATGCTTAATGACTGTTTTTCTGCCTTGAATCGCTGCTGTTTCTTGTTTGATTAACCATTTTGCTTTTTGAATTTTTTGAGCAACATATAAATAGTAGGCATTAAAGGAGAGATTTTTATCAAAAACAACTCCAAGGTCTTTTGAGCGTAAACATTTGGGATTGGGACATCTGCAATTTTTATTTCTATGTGGCTGGGTTGTTTCTGAAGGGAATAAGTAATTTGAGCAGATTTGCTTGCATTTATATTCAGATTAAAATCTTTCAGGTACTTGATGATTTCACAAATCTGTGAATTCGCATCATTGATAACTTTGCGAATATCATCACTGGCTTTGGAGATTATAAATAACTTTAAATCATCGGCATATGCCAGTAGATTTGGATTTTCTTGTAGAAGTGGTTGAAGAGATGCTGAAAATATAGTACTGGAGAGAACGGCTCCTTGGGGAATGCCTGTTGAGGTTGCGACGAGAATATTGTCAGTACTAGTGGAGAAAAGGAGAAGTCTGCGATTTAGGCTGTATTGAAGATAGGAAATAATCATTGTGTCAACGAGAAAATTATTTTTTAGTATTTGAAAAGCTTTTTTGAGATCTATGTTGTCGAAAGCACCTTTGATGTCAAAATAAAATACATCGCATTGTGCCTTATCTTGAAACGCAGTTTGGATGCGTACAGTGGTGTCAGCTAGGCTTGTTGTTGTAGAGCGCCCTCTATGACCAAAATGCATATTGACAGGCGCATTAGCGAAGATTGCATGTTGAAGATATGGGAGCATGATTTTTTCAATAATTTTAGTAATTATTGACGAAACAGCAATTGGTCGATGGCCGGGATGTTTAATTCTGCAAGTTTTTTTTTAGGAATCAGCGTAATCCTGAAAGTTTTCCACTGTCTTGGAAGGAATGGCTGGCAGATGTACCTGTAAATTATAGGCACTAACGAATCAATAATGTATACGCTGGACAATCTAATAATAAAACCAGGGATGCCGTCAGGACCTTCACTACTATCAGGGCGTGTTTGGTTAACTGCACGCTGAACTGTATTCTTGTTCACAAGTTGGTTAATTAGCAGGGTTTGATCCGGAGACACATCATGTTGCACTTTGTCCGCTTGTTCATAGGAATTAAATGCTATAAATCTGTTTTGTATACCTTCAGTGAAAATGTCAGATCTGCTTGTTTCCATATTCCATCTTATCCATTCAGAAACTAGATCGTGCTGTAAGGTAGCTGTTGTTTTTGTAGAAAGTGCTCTTTTATTGTGCTTTAGCGTGGACATAACGTAATTTTTGTATGACTGAATTTTTTTGAGTTGAAACAATGCTCTGCTCTTTTTATATTTTATGTGTGCTGATGAAGTGCCGTATTTCTTCCACTGTCTGTGGTATTTTTGCTTACTTTTAAAGTAAGGTTTCAGGTGGGAGTTGAACCAAGGTTTGGAGTGAGAAGATATTCTAACAAGTTTGGATGCCGACTCTGTTTTCAGTTGATTCAGCCATTTTATAAGAAGAAAGGTGGCGTCCTGTATAGGAATATTTTTGAGAGAATCCCATGGATAGTATTTTAAGAGCTGCAAAAACTTTTCTTTCTGAAGGAATTTAATTAATGATATTCTTTTAGTGATTTACAGAGGGGGGCGAGGATTCCCGCAACAAATTGTTGCGTGCAGTTCTATACTTTTGTGGTCAGATTTAAATGTATTGTCCCTGCTAAGTTTTTCATGCAGTGGAAAGTTATAGAGTATACAAGATCTAGCGCTTGATTACCTCTTGTAACAGGGACGTTGATTTTTTTTAGCTCCTAGAACTAAAAATGAGTCGGGCGGCAGCTTCATTTGTAGATTATATTTGGGCAGGGGAAGGTTAAAGTCGTCCATTATAATGATGCTAGTTTGAGGCTTAAGAACAGTAGTGATCCAGGTTATTACTTCATTGATGATGTCATCAGTAGGTCCAGGCGTAATATAAATATTATAAATTTGAAGCAGAGAATCCTTAACTTGGATTAGTAGGAAAATTCCTTCAAAGTTGAAAGTATTAGAGTTGTATGTGTTCAAAACTTTAAAATTGGATTTTAAAATTATTGCTGTCCCACCACCTCTACGATTAATTCTTGATGTCATGAATGGCGTGTAGCTGAGATTCTTCGGCAGTAGGAAAACATCTTGTAAAGATTCCTGCATCCACGTTTCAACTAAACACACGATGCCATGCGATTATGAATAATTGTTGGATTTGTATTGATCTAATTTTAATGAAATTTAGTGAGGCTCGCTAAATCTGTCTAAAAGGTCCACATCTAAAATTTCATGAAATTTTATGAATTTTTAATGAAGACTTTAAAAATAATAATTGCCGTATTTTTATTGGTCCAATATTAATGAAATTTTCAATGACTCCACAAATCTTTCTAAAAAGTCCAAATGTAAAATTTCATGAAAATCCTTTCACTGGGAGTTACGTTGTTATATATAGAGGTGGGCAGATATAACGAGGACAACAGACGCGTTATGCTAACGCGCCTAAAATGATTTCACTTTCTGCTTTTACATCTAATGGCAGCAAAACTGGTAGATTATTACTTGTTTAAATTTTAAATTAGTGTTATGACTGTGGTTCTTGCAATGGACCAAAGATTTCACTGCTGTTTCGTGGTACGAAAGCCCTTTCTCTCGATCTCTGGTTAGATTTCGATTGTGTAAATAAGTTTCTTTTCTTGCCTAAGATTGTTTTTATAACAAGTGTGGAAAAAATATTGCGAAATTCATTTCTCATGCCTATTTTTTTTATACAATCTGGAGTTCATATTAATACTTTTTAACATATTCTGACCTTTACAATGATTTATATCTTCTGTTACCCGCCGAGGAGTTCCTCAGATAGAGTCCTCCTGGGTAGCACTGTTGGTTGAATCGTTGTCCTCTCCACCCGAAGGGAAAAGACCTGAGTTCCAGTCCCTTCAATGATTTCAGGAATTTTTTATTTAATTGTTTTCACAACGTGGCTGAATTAGTCGATTTCAGGCGAGGTTGGCATGGTCTTTCTCCCGGAAACTCGGAATTATCGTCCAGCAAAACAGAATACGGAGCAATATAGCCTTAGACCTTGATGCTCCTAAAACCCTATTGCAATTCAACAACGGCCCTCATATAGATTAATCGCTTTGGTTTCCATGTTTTCATTTCTCCTTTTGTGAGATTTATTCCTTCAGCAAATCCAAAAGGTTTTGTCTAACTTGTTTCTGTAAACTAAAATGTTTCTCCTTTGCTTCTCTTTTCGACGTTCAATACGTCGAAAAGAGAAGAATAATTACTCATTGAATGTATAACTTGTGTCAATAATAATGTACACGTATTATTATTATTATTAGCTATATGGTGCAAGGAAGCCTGAGGCTTATGCTGCACCGCCAAAAAAAAAAAAAAAAATTCCCCAGTTACCCTGAGAGAAAGAGAAAAGTAAAAGCAGGGAATCACCAAGAAAGAGAAGAATGATGATATCCAGCTCAGGACCCTGGGTGTGCCAAACCCATACTCACCAGATGTGAGCCCCTGGGGTTAAATATTGCTCGAAGCAATTTTGCATATTATAGCTATGTTATTTAATTTTGATTGTTCGTCATGTCAATTTGTTTTGTTTGATTGGGCTGGTGTTTTTTTGTACTGCATCGTGAAAAATTGTTAACAGTTTGGCAATGCGTTTCTTATTCCGTAGAGGAAATAGTGAATATTCCGTTCTTACTCCGTAGAGGAAACTTCCTCAGCAATTTTTCCAACAAAACAGTGCTGACACCCAAAACCATATAAAACACATTTTAGATAACATTGACACTGCTCTCACAAATCAGGAAATGCTAAAGAACCAGATCGCTCAGATGATAAAAGTGCAGAGTGAGCTGATGATGTTATCAAGGAAAATACGCAGGAGCTCGTCAGGGACTCAGGGACTCTAGCAACAGACCAAGTGATGCACTTCCGATTCGGGCCCCAGAATAGAATAACCAGGTGCAAATTACTCTGGTTTAAAAGGACTTAGATCTATTAGGAGACTCCATTGTCAGGTAAACGGGAAATATTTTTTGTAATAAGGATAGGTGGACTAGAACCAGGGTATGTCTCCCGGGAGCAACTATTAATGATGTCACCAACAGATTGTCAGATTTTAAGGGGGGTAAAGAGAATATTATTATTCATGTAGGGACTAAAGACATTAAGTATACACGATCTGACGATTTTTTAGACAAATATAGGACCATGCTGAAGAAATGCCGCGAGTTAGGTCACAATGTCTATGTGTCTGCAATTCTGCCCAGGCACGATAGGAGAGATTATATGCTGAAAGTCTTGTGGATTAACTCAAGACTTGAAGGACTCTGCAAGGCTCTTGGGAGAAACTTTCTATCAGCTTGGCCCGCACTTGTAGATAGAAGGAATCCGTTTTGTATAGACGGGATACATTTAAACAAAGGTGGTGCAAGAGTTTTTGCCAGTATTATTGAGGATACGTTAAAGGTTCAGGAAAACTGTTAGTTTGGGGGGGGGGACAATGGTAATATAGATACGAGTTTATCTGATAATATTGGTCAAATTAATGCTTGCACATACCTCAAGAGTTCTTGTTTGTTTCCGCAACAGAACATATTAGAAAGATGTTCTGAGGGCAGAAACGTTTCAAATGAGCGAGCAGCTAATATCCAGGGAAGCGAGCTTAAATAACTTTAAGGGGTGTGTCAGAGTAGTTAACTATACAAGAACACTGGCTCTTAATTGTTTATACAGTAATGTCTGAAGTGTCGTCAATAAAATGAGTCAATTCGAACTGCTCGTTAGGACAAGTAACACTGACATAATAGCGTTTACGGATACGTGGTGCGAAGAATTTGACTCACTCCCACATGAGCGGTTACTTTATAAGTTGGAACAGGTTGGAATCACAGGGAAATGCCCTGAAGCCATCGAGCTATCCTTAGATGGATTGCTCGATGGCTTCAGGGCAGGAGGCACAGGGTTGTGATAAATGGTTATTCCTTAGATTGAGTTGATATAAGAAGTGGGGTTCCCCAAGGATCAGTATTACGACCACTGTTGTTTTTGATTTTCATAATTGACATCGATGAATGGAGAGAGGGCGTAATGTCTAAATTTGCAGATGATGTCTAGATTGGTAGAGTAGTTAATGATCGCCGCCAAGCAGAGCTTCTTCAGAATGACCTAGATAGACTTCAGAGTTGGTCAGAAAAATGACAACTATGCTTTAATCCAGCAAAGTTTAAAGTATTACACCTGGGGAACAGTAACCCCAAAATAACTTAGACACTTGGCAGAGTTGAACTAAAGCCGGTAGTGTTGGAAAGGGACTTGGGTGTTACGATACGGTCAGACATGAAGTTCTCGGAGCAATGTAGACAGGTTGCAAGGAAGGTCCATGGTGTCCTATCGATGATGTATCGAACAATTGCTAGTAGAGATACGGACGTCATAATTCCATTATATAAGGCTATTGTTAGACCAAACTTGTAATACTGTGTTCAGGTATGGAGACCGCACCTAAAGAAAGACATTGTGCTTCTTGAAAGGTTCCAGAGACGGGTAACTCGCCTGGTGAAATCAGCAAAAGGGCGTCCATGTGAGAAAAGACTTCGAATATGTGGGTTGCAGAGCGTGGAAACTAAGCACCTTAGAGGAGACTTGATTGAGGTGTTTAAGGCTCTGAGAGGCATAAACAAAATGAATAAGGATGAAATTTTCACTGTATTGAGCATTACAGCTCTGGTTAATACTATATAAGCAAAATGAATAAGGACGAAATTTTCACGGTTATAAATGATTCTAGAACTAGTGGCCATAATTTCAAGTTATGGGGGGAGTTTAGATTGGATTGCAGGAAGTTTTATTTTAGCTAGTGAGTTATAAATTACTGGAATAAGTTACCTACATGGGTGGTAGAGGCTGACAGTTAGGGGAAATTCAAAGGTCAGCTGGATAATTACCTACGGGAGGAGGGAAACTCTTAAGTTGTCCGTTTCCTGTTCTCTTATTTATTAATTATTATATATATTTTTTTAGAATTTTCTCTTATTATTATTATTATCTTATTTTATTTATTTATTTGTTTTTTTATTATTATTATTTATTATTTTATTATTTTTTAAAATTTTATTATTATTTTATTTTATTTTATTTTTTGGCTGGTGCAGCATAAGCCATTGGCTTCCTTACACCATGTGGTATTTGCTAATACTAATACTTAAAACGAATGCTCGACAAACAATCTATCACCTGAAAAAACCCTATCAAAAACAGACAACCGCACCAACCATGATAAGAAGACATATCACTCTAGTTGCGAACCAATGAAGTTAGTAAGCCAGGAGGACCTATGTGGCAGCCAATGCTTACTATAACTAGATAACCAACTCCCTCCATCGCATAGGCCATCAGCCATGAGACTGCCCAGGTATGGGATAAAAAAGAAACACAGCAACTGAAGAGAAGCAGGAGACATAGTCATACTGAGGTAGAAAAGGAACTAACGAGTGCCCCCTCAGATTGCTCGATGGTTGATAAGACAAATAGGAACTTTACCCACAATCCGTGGCATTTGAGCCACGAAACTTGCTCTGTGCAGCGAACTCCAGGCTACCCCCCAAATGATTACACCATGCCCTGTGATTACAATTATCATGGTATACATGCAACAATCTTTTCTATAGGGTGCAACACATAGATAATCGAAGCATGTGGGAAGAAGATTACCTGTTGTTTGACACTTCAGACCCGGGTCGCACGATCTACACACTATAAACAGATATATGCCAATATGGTACAGTCGAACCCCGAGAAGCAGGACAGGTCAACCTCAGAGTCAGTACCGTAGCCGAGTGGTCAGTAGCGGGAGTGCAGTAGCACACGCTCCCTGAGTATACCGGGGTTCAAGCCCCTGACTGCTAAATAATGTCGATCTGTCAACCCACACTGGACCAGCGTGGCAGATTATGGTCCATTTCCCTCAACATGAATTGTTCAGGAGGATTCCATCCTGCAGTGGGTTGATAATGGCTGCAGTTTGCCTTTTTTTTGTTTTTTTTAACCACTCTTGTCAGGCAGTTTAACCCTCACCCAGCCAATGTGGGTGAGTTAATGAACCCAAACAGCAGGGGTCATCACGCAAATCTATTCACCTGACACCAAATTATCGAATCCTCGTAGAGATCAACACACACAACGCCTGTCTTCAATTTATAACATTACGGCTGTCACAACTCGAAGAAAAATTTTTTTCAAGATTGAGCCAAGCTACAACGGACGGGGGCGAACATCAAGACGATATTGCTACAGAGTTCGCAGCACTGGTAGAAGTGAAACACATCAAGACAAGGTACCCTACTTATGCCTCTTTTGTCAATTTCTGTTCTTCAGATAAACAACATGTAATTCTAGATCGTAATGTCTGGCCGCCAAGAACCCTGGTTAAACCGTTCATTAACAGGAATCATAGAGGAAATTCCTTCACCAACGAAATCATCCGTTCGGCGTAGCAACCGACTGACCAGGAACATATGAACCCGAAATGCCTTCAGCTCAGAAGTCTCACCAACACTGCACTAATTACTCTGCAATCACTGCTTCTCATGGAAGAATATGAAGTCATGTGTATCACAGAAGCCTGGTTAACCAAGTGCAATCACTTAGATACGCTCACGCAGCGGACAAGGTATAACTCTCTAGCGAATTCCAGAGACGCCAGAAGAGGAGTCGTCGTCGCCGCCCTGGTCTTCAGAGAATCTTCTCAACCAACTAAAACAAAAATCAGCGAATCACAACTTTGAAGCACTATCCACATTTTATGTAACAAGGACACCCTGATACAAGTCTGTGTAATATATTTTTCTCCCAGATCACACAGAAGAATCAAAGGCGGAACTACATAACTGGATAGCCACAAACTTGGAAACAGGCCTCAAAACCATAACAGGCGATTTTAACATGACTACACCACGTCATGAAGAAGCCAGGAAAGAACTTGACCCTATATTTGCTTCCCCCTAGACCTTGCTCAAATTATTACTAGCCCAACCAGAGGTAATAGTTCACTGGAGCTGCTATTCCCTAATCTTGACAGTATCTCTGTGATCACTTCTTCCTTTAAATTTTACTCTGACCACAATCCAATGACATGTGAAATCGCCTTACAGGAAAATCACAATATTCATTTACCGAGAATAGGAAACCAACGTGAGAAAGAACTGATCTTTTCTACTAAATTCCAGAAACTAGGAATTATCCTCAGACGACTTAGAAAATTCAAATGGACACACGTTTTCACTGTCCCTCCGGACGTAGCCCTAAGCCTTCTAGCCGATGAGCTTTATGTAATAACCAAAGTAAAAGAAAAAGTAAAGTGGAGCCATTATCAACAAACTGCAGGATGGAAGCCTCCTCAACAATTCATACTGAGGGAAATGGGCCATAATCTGCCACGCTGGTCCAGTGCGGGTTGGCAGATGGATTCAGCCGTTGGGGTCTTGAACCCCGGTCTACTCAAAGAGCGTGTGCTACTGCACTCCCGCTCATGACCACTCGGCTACGGGGGACCTCAATAGCCAAAGAGGGAGCTGCAAAAGAAATTTGCATCACCTCCAGAACCTCTGCATGGTTTAACTGAACAATCAAAGAGACGTTCCTCCAGAAGCGGAAGGCCTACCGGAGATGGAGAAAATCTGCAGATGCAGAAGACTTCAGTGCCTACAAAAACGCAAGGGCCCTCTTTTTAAGACAGAAAAGACTATCCTGCAACCAACTTGCCATATACAAGCCAAAAAAATCTAAAAGACTCCAAAAACAGAGCCACAAGAAAATCACTATGAAAGAAGAGATATTTAAAGAGTGTCCACTCTTTTCACTTTTCACGAGCTCACTTTTCAACAGACTAACCAACTGCATTCACACTCCCTATAATATTTTCTGACCTTTCGTACAAATCGCCAATTTCATTCCTAACCATAAACCGGAGCTATCTGATGAAGATTGTTAAAAAAAAACTACCACTGAAAGTCATAGTCAGCTATGACCAATTTCCTCTGTTTCTAATAAAAATTTGTAGTACATATATTAGAGACTCCCTGGTACATATCTTAAATAAAATCATTGAAAGTGGAAAGATCTGGAACACGTATTTTGTCCGCCCAGGCCCTAAATGCAGAGACCCCAAGCGGCCACAAGATTTCAGGCCTATTGCCATCAGCTGTGGGTCCCTTAAGATATTTGAAAAAAAAAAAAAATAAATAAATTCAGCCCTCCATTGCAGACCACTGTTTCAATCACCGGCCCCTGTATCTCCATACCGTGATTAAGGAGAAATCTACAAACGGCAACTTCATGGACACCCTTATCAGAATTCAAAAAGCCCTCTAAGACAGTACAAGGCTAGACGTTATTATTATTTTTTTATATTAATGCTGCATATGATAAAATAGATAAAACAGCTCTAATCACCATTCTCCAACATTATTTCAATATTAAAGGAAATACTCTCGGCATAATAAAATCAATCCTGGAGCATAGACATATCATCATCACACAATGTAATTTCTTGACAACATGCTCTTCTAATAGGGGTATCCCACAAGGGGGAGTCCTGTCATCAACCCTATTCTCCACAGTGCTAGAGTTCTTCCTGGAATCCCAAACTGATTTCCAGTCATACGCTGATGACCTGAAATTTTACATTACACCTTCTAACAAAAAGCAGGTTCTTCCCACTACTTTGCAGGCAAATAAAAAAATCCATCAACTTGAACAGTTTCTGGCCTCGATTGGTTTACAGATTAACCAAGCAAAGACAGCCCAAATATCATTCACCTGGAAGAAATCACACAATATCAACGTTACCATCAATGGATCACCCATTAAAAACGTTAAATACAATGCTGATACACAATGCTGAATTGGTCAAGAAATACATGGGATACACAATGCTGAATACAAGGGATACACAATACTGAATTGGTTAAGAAATACATCCTTCGATTCTCTACCCCATTACTCTTTATGCAGCAACTATTTGGTCATCGGTCCCTACAACACACTTCAACAAGTTCCTCAGCCGGAATACTGGCTCCTGAAATGGCTCAACTGGTGGACTGGCAACCAGTACACTATTTTTAGGGCCAAGATCTACATAAATCTCGAAGTCACACCATGGAAACAACTAATTGTGACAGCTAACCTTCTTGTACTGGCCAGACTAATCAGAAGACTCCTTGACGCACCTGATATCAGTGACCTAATATAAACTCCCCGAATTGCCGGAGAAGTCAAGTGGACAGAAAGCTCCCGCTGAGTATCAGTTTCAACAACATCAAAGGCTCGAGACGCATGTTTCCAGGAAACCGGTTGATTTGATAAACAGTCTAACCATCGACCTCGATAAATTCTGCCAGCAGCACACCTACAGACGCCAGAAGCTAATGGATGCTAATTAATCTACTGTTATGACTCAAAGGGACACCACTAGAAGATAAATATGGAATGCCTCAACTAAGGAAATATCTACTTGTACATATACTTCACGTTTTATCCAGCACTTTTGATCATATATTATCTTGCTTAGTTTGGGATACTACGGTGTTCCACAATTTTTAAGTATATAATTAAATAATTCTGTAAATACTGTTCCTTACAGATTAAGCACACATGTGGCTCCATGAAGCGCCGGGTACATTGTCCCTGCCTTAACCTGTGAACGTAATAATCACCCTAGCTTACTGCTGTCCAGGGGGTGGTTCTAAAGCAGAGCAATAAACAGATAATAATAATAACGCAACAATAAGTAAAACCTGTTTGTAGAAACGCGTAAAAAGAGAGCTATGAAATTAAAAAGTTGAAATATAAAGTGTTTATTCCAAGATAGGATATTCCAAAACTAAACCACATATGAAAAACCAAATGACGGAAAAAAGTAAGTTTTTCTAACCCTTCTGCTTGGATTATAAAGCTTAAGTTCTCGTTATTGCAAAATCTTTATAACCTGAGCAATAAAATGGCTCTTCTCTATCACGGGCAATTATTGATTCCATAAAAAGCATGAAACGTTTCATAAGTTGAAGATATTTGCTGCTATGAGGAAAGTAAATACTTAGAATCGTTCTTAAAGAATGGTAAGAGCGCTCCAGGTCATATTAAATTCAGAAGTAGCTTTACTGCATCGCTTGATTCATTTCCAATAAGAACAGCGGGAGAAAATGCAATTGAATAAAACAATATCTGAGTTATAGGGGCTTTGTGATAGAAAAAGAGAGTAAAACATTAAATTTTAGGCTATTTATAAATCGTAAAAATAAAATTGCGAGTGACGTTACCTTTTTGAACTGTGCGGTTATTGTTAACCGCCACAAAAGGTACTCGATGTGAAATGGAGTTTCATATAGAAAACTTTGAAGTATAAAATTCTTCAGAATTGAATTACAGATCAGATATTGAACTTCGAATAAGGCATTAAAGACCACTTAGCTAAAGCTCATATATGAGATGTGACAAACACGTGCTTCTCCTGGCATAAGCTGAACAGAAAATCGAACCACAAAGCCCAGTTCTCAACGAATCAACGTTATTTGGCTACCTTGGCAACAAGATAAATCGAATAACACTCAAAAGGGATATGAAGTTGAATAGTGCCGAGGGAATATACTACAGACGAACCCTATTAGTGTTTTACTTTAGTAAATAAAAACTAATCGTGTGCACTGTCATCCATAATTGTATGTTTATTGTAAAGATGACAGCCTCATTAGATGAACACTTTCAGCTACCCTTTATTATTATTATTTTTTGTTTTCCAACTAATTACATCTACTCGAAACTCGGAGACATTTTTTCCTGATTATGATGCGAATTGTATACCGCTTTTCATTTCTAAAAAGTATCAATATTTAATTTTTAAAAATATGATTAAGAACAGCGAACTAGTGAAACAGAAGCAATGGAATAAATAATAAGTTTCTTGGAATTAAATATTAAAACGCATGCCAATTTCATTGGTGATATTTGCGCAGGATAAATTATACGTGGTCAAAAAGGGTAAGTTGCAAAACTATTAACTCTTTATTAACACTTGGTGAAGAAAAGAACAAGCAGGGTACTGCATTTCTTGTTGAAAAATACTTGCAACTACTTGGACCATGACGGATGGAGTTGCTGAGGTTGTGAGTTACATTGTAAGTTTAATGTTCTGAAACATGCAACCCTAGTGACTGTTTGAAATATCTAAATCAGAAATAAAAAGTAGTAGTTGAACTGGGAATTCATATTCTAAGATAGAAAAGTTGTTAATAAATAAACTGGTCTAGGCAAAGGCGAATCGACTGGGTTGAATCTTATGGTCCAGTAAAGTTATTGTGCGGCATTCGAGACGTCTCCAGAAAGGTTTTGTATAAAACTCGTTTGTGTTTTTAGCTGTAGTGGAGTCAAACAAACATTTTGATTTTCTGACTTGAGGATTTTTCAAAGGTATCCTGCAGAAGCTCTCTGCTTTAAGACCCACAAAGATAGCCTTTTTCACATCTTTGGAAATTTCTCACTTAAGCAGTAAAATGCTCTCGAATTCATATTACTCATTGCTTTCACGAAACTCATCTTTAGGTCGAATTTGATGTGGGGAAGTGGAAAGAAAATCTTCATTGGATCCGTTACTGGCTCATGTTCTTCAAGTAGTATATCTCCTTTAGATGAACAGAGTGGAAAATATGGATTGATGGCTTTAAGTTCCCTTTAATATTTCGGCTTATTTAACCGATAAATGTGGTCTGCACCCCTTACACGGCCATTCAGCCAGGAGGGCGATCAGTAATACAATTAATTATTGTATGACATATAACCAAACAAGTTTACATTATATATAAAACATATAAATCGATTTTTACAAACAGTAGATTTCATAAGGTTAACTTAAATAACTGCCATAAATAAGGATTATTTACAAATTTCAGTAGCACATTTAAAGCAAACAAATTTACAAAATTTGGAACAATTTTAGCAGCAGGAATCAGGGGCGAACCTACCTGGACATATCTTGGTATGCAAGAGAACAGCTTTCAAATTTCGCTGTGAGGCGCCATTCAGATGTACTTATGGACATTCCCTAAAAACTCCACCATATAAAGAATATAGCAGAGCACACAGTTTACTGTAAAGAATGTTGCCTAAACTTAGTTTCTTTTTCGAGAGTGAGACATTTTGACGTTCTTTTTAATCAAGTGTTTCTGCTTTAGTATCGAAGCTAGAAGTTTGGCTTTACCTTTGGAGGGGCTAGATATTTAATGAAGTCATTCAACTTATCCTGGGTAAAAAGCTCTGGCTCCGATGTCTCTTTGTCGGTTGTGTACACCGAATCGGCTGAAGTTCTCAGGTCTCTCCAATCCTGTCTTCATTGCATTCCATTTTGTCTGCTAAAGAACCCAGTCCATGCTGTGGAGGTATCTGAATTAGCATACTGTCATCGTAATGGATTGGTCTCATTACTGAATCCAGGTTCGTATAAACAATAAACAGTCTTGTGCTTATTCTTCTTTGAGAATCCATTTGAATTTCCTTTACAACAGTAACAATTATCGTCCTGGTTTTATGGTTCCCTTTATGCCATGTATCACAAACAGCATCGACTTTTCCCATTTGTTCACCGAGTCACGTAATCCATTCGAACAAGTGGTACAGATAACATGTTATGCATAGTGTTAGAGTCAGACACCACCTGAGTTTTCCCACATTTGCGCCATATGTGCGCTCTGAAGAAATACAGTGCAACTGTAAATGCTAGAAAAGTGTTGTGTTGGTTTCTGTTATTTTGGCAGCAGGGCCCCTGGTGGGAACCCACGTTGCCAGCACACACTGCTAGGAGGTAGCTAGGCTGCCCATTGTTCATTGTCGGTGTCCGTCAGGATCACCTGAGCTTCCTAAAGAGAGACCAAATTTAAAAAAAGGGGGTAGAGTGCGTTAGTACAGGGTGTATGGAGGGAGTTTAAAGTAAGAGTAAGAAGATGAAGGTGAAGGCATCCGCTAAGTTAACAGTGGAGCGTTTGCCCCACCAGAAGAAAAGGGGGAAGGGGTTAACCCTAAGGAGGGAGATAAAGTCATACAGCGAGAGCCCTGAGTGCTTCCGACATTTGGCGGTAGAGTGATATAGACCGCTGGAACCTACCCAGCCGTGTGACTGAGTAAGCAGGTAATCCTACCTGAATGTTCCAGGGTTAGCAAGTCGCGGTAGGTGGAAGTTTGAACTCCACGTTGGTAATAAAGTCAAGTAGAAATTTGCTTTGCGATTTCGTCACGGGTTTGTATCTTTAGCTTGAGTTGTTTGAAGAGTCTTGTGCCTAGCATAGAGGTTCTGTGCGTACTCCGTTAGTAACTTGCAGTATTGTTCGTCAGAAATGAATAGCTGCTCCTGTGCTTGAAGTATTTATTAGAGTCGGGAAAATAGTAGTCCTCGAAGATCGTCATAAATCGGGCAGTTATAAATAAGATGGTCCCAATCATCTATTTCTCCATATGTACAGTGGGGGTTATTGATGATTCCCAAGGTAGTCAACTTATGATTAATACAGCCGTGTCCAGTTAAAAAATATGTACTGTAGAGGTCGGGAGAGAACCAAGACGACGACTTTGGACATAAAAGTTTGACGTCCAGAATGAATTATCATTTAGTTATTACGTCCTTGTTCGTCTCTTCCCATCTTGGCTGCCAGATTTGTAGTAGCATGGCAGCTAGTGCTTTCTTTTCTTGCTTGAAATCATTGAGGGTGTGAATGGTATAGACGAAGATGGCGGCTGGGATGCCGGGAGATAAACAGTAGTGCAATCGACGATGGATAACTTAAAATCAAGGGGGGGACCCCCCTTGATTTGGAGAAAGCAGAGAGCTTACTCTGCAGCAGGCCCTGGTAATGGTGAGCAAGATACTCTGTTAAAAATTTCTATTTTGCGTTTATTTCGAATAATTATTTCTGTGTGGTACCAAATCCCGGATCCGTATGTAATAACAGGGAGAAATATATCTTTGTACAAGAGTTTGAGTGTTCGCCGGCTCAGTTCTCAGTTGCACTTGCTCACTCGGGCGATCAGGGCTGAGTAGTTTCTGATTTTTGAAGGTATGAGAGGTGCAAGAAGGAGAGCTTCGTATCCAGGGTGATACCCAGGTATTTTAGGGAAGTTACCAGTTTCATGATTTATTCTTGTGTCTTGATCTGTTGAGGCCCCGATATTTGAAGGGTGCCTTTGAGAAGTATGGATCATGTCTTCTGTGGGGAAATCCGGAGTTTGTGTAGGGTCACCCAATACTGTCAGATTTTTAGTGCTTGATTGCCGGTGGACTCGAGAGCTGCTCTGGTGACTGCTGTGATGGAGATTATAATATCATCCGCGAATGTTTGGCTGGTAACAGGGAAAAGATCCAGGCCAAGTAACTCATCGAGGACGATGTTCCAGAGGAACTGGCCAAGGATTGAGCCCTGTGGGCAGCCTCTGTATATATACTTGGTGAGCTTCTGATGTGATGAAGAGATGGTGATCTTCTTATTAAAAATGCAACTTTGTATACACTTGTATAAGTTGGCCGGCGTGCGTGCATATCTTAGCCTGCGGAAAATGATTGCTCACCAGAACGTGGCAAAGGCTCCGGCAAAGTCGATGGCTATGAAGAGAAAGTACTTGCGATTAGTGTTGGCTGCAGCGTTGGTTATTTGATAGAGAACGTCCTCTCTGTAGCGTCCTGAACGAAACCCATGCTGTCAATTGTATTGCAGGTCAGCTTCTGTGTAATGTGTGAGGAATCTGGTGTGGAGGGGGCGGTCAAGTAGCTTGATGAGTGTGGACAGGATAGCAGTGGGCCGGTACGAGTTAGGCTGTTCTGGAGGCTTCGGTGGGTTTTTAAGTATTAACTTTAGATCAGCTGTTTTTCCTATCTTCTAGGAAGAATCCTTGGGTTCTATTGAATAGGTTAAGCAGAAATTGTTGATTTATTAGCGGTTGAATTCTTCTTATGATGAGGTTTCAATGCTCAATTTTGAAAATTTTACGAAAATGTAATATTTTAACTTAGTCAGTAGAAAGGAAATGCTAGAATGTTCAGTTACCTAATATGACAAAATGGTTTATGTTTCTGCTTCTAAACAAGTTTAATATAAATATCGGCCATTTTCTCAAATTTTCAATTTAATTACGCCTTAGAATTCTTCAATAAGAGTGATTCATCTTCGTTTATTTATGATTTTAATAATGATTATTGATTTTGAAAAAAAGGAGATATTATCCCATAAAATATTTATAGTTATTATTTCTGACAAAATCAGATTGTCTTAATTTATTTATTCTGTTCTGTTTATGTATTTATTTTTTGCCATAGTCATTATTCACCCGAGGAAGTTTTATAATACAGATTCTTTGCAGTAATATCTAATTAATACGAATTACGAGATGGATGGATTTCGTTTCTATTTTAAAGTAAATAAAATCCTTCCGAAAACTAATCTGTAAAAACGGTAATGATGTTTCTGAAAGAGTTTAAATAAACAAGCAGCCGTAACAAATGGCTGCAAATTTCAAATAATTAATCCTTGAATGAAAACAACGTTTCTAATATTATTAAATTACTTTCGCTGTTATTGCAACTATCAGACGGTGGAGAAGAAAAAAAAAAGGAAACTTTGTATGAATATTTCAGTGAGCCATCTGTTTGCGACATGAACTTCCGAAATTAACTTTTGCTTCTGTTTTGAATTACAAAGATAATTATTATACCCTTTTGTTTTTTTCATGAATATCGGATGACGTTAAAAATGCAACCATCCACGTGCAGCGTGTGAGGTAAACAGCTTAAATATTCTGAAAATGACACCGAATTAGCCAAGTAAAGCAAGGTAATTAAAAGTTCAGGGCTGAAGAAAATCTGAATTTTCCACCACGATCTCCAGGTATAAGGGCTAACTGGGAAGTAAAAAAAAATGAGGCAAAAAAACCCTCCGAATTTTGATGATATGCTCCTGATTTAGTTTCCCTTTTCGTGAAAGGAATTCACTCGCGCGCACGCCCCGGGGACAGTATTTCATTTCAAGAAGATTACACGAGCTTAAATCAGAAATAATTAATTACCCAAGAGAAGACGTAACAGGAACTAACTACTAATTAATTCTCTGTGTTCTACTGCCAAAAATGACATTACAATTAACGTTTTTGTTGAGTTGAATTAATCTTTATACATCATTACCGTCGAGTCTACTCTACTAGTTTTATCTCAACTTTTTAAAATGCTTCCTAATTTACACGGAGACTGCTGTCAAGGATACGCTTTAATGATAAGAATTTCAAGAAGTACACGCTCGGGAATTTTCATATTAAATTATTGTGCGTGATGTGCACAGAAAAGAATTTCTTCGTGGATTTATAAACGATCATTTATTTTATTTCAATAATTCTTAAAGAAATGCCATTGAAAACGGTGTCATCAAATTTCTGTTTATTTGCAGAAACCATTTCCTGAAAAGAAAATATTAAACATTTTTAACTTAAATTTCATAAAAATCGCGTGCCAAGTTCGGTTATTATTTATACAAAACTATTGTAAATTAAGATAAAAATGCATGGAAATTTCAATGAAATGGAATATGTATATCAGACGTTCGTGCCCTGTCCACTTTATAAGAAAATCTATGGATGTGTTTTAAACGATGAGACGCTTAACCGGCGTATTAGTAACAAAGTTTAGTTTTATTTAAGCATACTGCAAGATTGCAGGCCCCGTGCTATCAATTTACTGAAATTTCATACGTTATATCTCTGTTTCTCTACGGAAACTTTCATCAGACTTAGGGTTAAAATATTAAAATAAAAAAATTATATTTGTTGATATATGGAGTTCTACGATCAGAGCAGTAATATTTGATGGAGTGAGGATGGCAAGATTCGTAATTTAAGATAATCCCCATTTTGATCGGATTTTGTAAACTAATTTTTGGATACTGTTTTCGGAATTAGATAGGAAGACTCCAAGTACGTCAAAGTTTTGTTGTTGCTTTAACTCCATTTTAAATCATATCGTTGGGTTTAGACTTGTTGGTAGGGGCAAACGTACTATGGCTCCATAAATGAGGCGCCTCCGTAGCCAGGTGGGCAGGAGCAGCAGTGCGTAGCACACGCTTCTTGATTAGACCGGGGTTCGAGCCCGTGACCACCAAATACGGAGGATGCGGAAAGGTCAGGGAATGACCACCGCATATCCCCGGAGCAATATGGCCTTAGTTGCTAATGCTCCTAAAATCCAAATAACAACAACAACAACTCCATAAATGATATCACAACGACTTCTGAAATTGGGATTTTTGGCAGCTTGGTCCAAGGAGCTGGTCTCGACATTTATCGAAAAGATCTCTGGTGATAGAGGGAATAAGAAGCTTCTTAAGCCGAAACCGGGAATTTTGGGTGAGAACGAGTTTTGAATTGTATTATGCCTCTCTCTGTGATAAGCCATTAAAATCCCATACATCTTCGATATTCACGGGTCTTGGATAACCAGTTTGTCGTCCATCAATTCCCTGACACCAGCTTTTGCTTCATCCAGACGTATTGTATTAAAAATAGAGCTGGGAGATTAAAATTTATATTGTTTCTTGCCAGCGTGGTGTCTAATCTCCACGCTGCTCCACCTACTTGTTTAGGTTACCACGATCTATCATTCATTCCACCTTGGTGCTGTTGGAGAACTCCATACCCTGCGTTGTTATTATTAATTCTAGCAATAATAACTTTTGAGGCGAAAAGCTACGACAGCGAATATTTGACAGCATGAAGAAAGATATGTTTGCACATTTCATGCTGCTTTACGTTATTAAGAAAATGTTCTATTTATACTCTGGCACGACCACTTAGTTTATATTTAAGAATTTATAATTAAATTTACAATCATAGGAGTTTAAAATTAAGTATTTCGACAATGAATACAATTGTTAAGCATATTTATCAGTCACGTGGTCTTTAACCACTCAAACATGGGTATTATACATCATTAAAACCTTCTTGAATTTATGTTTGCTCACGATATTGGTCCCAAGTTTTTCATCTGCAACGATAAATGATATATCATTCATAAGCTGCAAATAGAAATCGAGTGTCGATATCAACCAAAATTTAAAGAGTTAATTTTTAAATACCAAATTCAGTAATTGATATTGAAAAAAAAAAGGAATTGACTGATTATATTTAATAACCACTGAACGTTAAACTGGAACCTTATTTTGACCATTATAACGAACCCCCCACGGCTCAATGATATTTGCGATCTGTTCTGATCACAAATGTAATTATTATTCAGATCATTTAAGTTAATAATGAAATAGTTTTGAAAATTTGGATTTTTGAAAGATATTTAAGCATGTGCGCTTGAAGTATTTGGAGTTATTAATATAATTATACGCGGGTTTTAACTACGGTCCATTCAAATGCATCTGCTTCTGCACTGTTGCGCTTCATCACTAAGTTGCAGATATTTAAATTAATAACTTTCAATTATAACAAATATGTAATTCGTAATTTTAGTCCATCTCTCGAAGGAGAGGAAGAGAGCCGAAGTAGAGGACCTAAAACGCAATGTTTAAAGTTATCGTAAGGGAGAGTTAAAGAGCTTGAACCTTCCAGTATGTTTCAATAACACTAAACATACAATTCTCTATAATCTGTAAGCGCCAAAACAGTGTTTATATTAAACACTAAGAAATGATTCCTAAAGATTCCATCTTTAATTTGAATTCAGGACAGGTATCAAATCCATTTGAAAAAAAAAAAAAAAACAATTCGATCAATAAAGTCGAAATTAAACATGTGGAATATCATTTCATAGGATAGCTTATCGCAATGAGACCATACAACTAGAAGCCAAGGGTTGTGAAAATCTGTTTAAAGGAATTCTGCAGCATCTGTTTATTAGCTACATGGAATTCCATAGCGGTATAAGTGGCCATAAAAGTGAAATAATGTACAGATTATGTGCATACGGAGGATATGCAAATGTGTTTCCCAATTTTCCACAGTAAATGCAATAGTTAAAATGTAATATCAATTAGCAAGGTTTAAGTGTTATAAATTGCTAGTACACCAAGCCTTTGTGGCCTTCCTATATCAGAATGAAAGTAGGCAGGTGGCAGGAGTTTACCCATGACGAAGATATTATATATGAGCTGTCACGGTACAAACAATTCATAAAGATTCCCCTCTTCTCAATAACCGCTCTACGGCCGTAATACCATTAGTTTTCTCTAGAAACTTTACATATATGTGACATTAACTGCATGTCGGAGTTTATGGAAATAAATACTGTTGTGTAAGTGGCCTCTGGCGGCATGTGCTTAGTTAGAACAGCGTTTATATCGCTGGACAGCATCAAATATTTGCGGTCTAAGTATCGATGTAAACACAGGAATGGTCTGCATCATGTATTGCGTTTGATGAAGATACCGAAATCTACCATCAGAGAGAATACAATAGTGGCTAAATGATGCAAGGAAGACTGCTTTATCGGCATCGCCAAATAAAACAAAGTGTAAATTGGGGGGGGGGGGGTTAAGAACTTCCCAATCACACATCTTCCCCTTCTCCAAAAAAGTAGCTGCCCAATTACGCTTTAAACTTTGCCTAACTTTTCGCCTCAACCAGCGTGAAAAGAAATTTATTTATTGTATAGGTGTTAAGTGACTATGGCTATGAGGTATTAGCATATTTTCTATAACCGGCGGCCTAGGTAGCACCAGGAAGTCATTCTCGTGTTCGGCAACAACTGTCGAACAATACTGGCAGTTTGGCAGGCGTGTTATCCTGCTAAAAGACACTTATGCCATCCGAGAAGACTGTCACCATAAAGGTGTGGAACTGATTAGCCATTATTTATAGGTACTTTTAGCATTCAAGGTGGGGCCTAGGGGCATGAGGGCTCTAAGTGATTCCCGGGAAAACAAACTCTCATACAAACAATTGCCAGGGATTTCCCCCATCTCCGCGTAGTTTACATTGTGGATGAACCAGTTGACTGGCTTTTCCAGTCAACTGGTTCACCCACAATGTAAACTACGCGAAGATGGGGAAACCCCATGCCGCTTGACCCTAAACACACTTTACACTTTACAAACAATTGCCGCCACCTGTTTTTCTGTTGGACTAGGGAATCGGAATGACACAATTCTGCAATTTTCCGCCGTACCCTCATCTACCGTTCACACGACATACCAGGAAGCGTAATTCATCAGAAAAGGCAACCTTTTCCAGTCATCAAGTAGTACAGTGACGTCGTTCAGATGCAAACTTTGAGGTAGTGATGGTTCACCGTAAGCTTAGGTACCTTTATCGGGCGTCGACTCTAGACGACTGTCGTCCGTGTGTTGGATAATAACTACGAGATTCGTCGTTATTGTGGTCTTGGAAACACCCCTAATCATCCCTTGGTTAGTCGATGGTTAACTGTTCCACCGTTTAAAAAGCGGGAAAAAAACAAATTTCCAGAGAAAGAAACAAGCCGCCCTCTCCTGAAACCGAACAATTCGGCTACGTTCTGAAAAACCCATAAAAATTCCTCTCCTCATTGACGGATTCGTCAATGAGGCGAGCAATTTTTATGGGCTTTTTCAATCTCGTATGCCTAGGTAATTTCAAACTGTGCGGGTTGAAATGACAAACTGTGCTAACCAGGAGAGAAGACAATTTGTTGTAATGACCTACTACATGAAAGCAAACCCCATGATAAACACATTGTATGAAAGTAAACTGTCTTCTACCAGTAAAAATATATCTCCATCATTCGTTTCACTTCTCTTTGGGACATTATATACCTCAGTAAATTTCCCCCAGATATGTCTAATTGACAGACTTTGCAGTCCTCATCTTCTAAGCCATTCTTCATATGGACATTAATTAGTATTCATCAAAATCCTCGTGGGTAGCACAGTTGGTGGGATCGTCGTCCTCCCAACACCGGGTAGAAAAGACGTGAGTACGAGTCCCATCAATAAAGGGAGGAATTTTTATGGGCATTTTTCACAACGTGGCTAAGGTTTCAGGCGAGGGTAGCATGGTTTCTTCTCCCATAGACTTGGGTTTTTCGTCCAACAAAACAAAAAGTGGTACTCAAAGCACACGCAATTTACAGACAATATAAGCGGAGCAATCTGGTCTTAGTCGCTGATGCTCCTAAAAACCAAAACAACTAAATAACAGCACTCATAAATCCACTTCCCTATCTTTGAGCCCTTTATAGAAGGTGTCTTTCTACAAATGTGGCTTCCAGAACTGAACACAGTATTCTAAATGCAGTCTCGCCATCGTCTTATATAAAGGGACAATGACAACCATTTCCCTGCTTGCGATTGTGCTATTATATACTATAGACTCGGCACTATTTGCTTTCCTAGCTGCTTGATTTGCACTGCATACGAAGTTCATGCACTGAAATTTTAAGGTTAAGGCTTATAATTATGACTGATTTATGAGGGGTTTCATACTTAGAAGTATTCCATCCTGAATCACTTTTAACTTCCCTCCCCCTGGTTTATAAATAACTCCTGGAAATTTGATTCCTAGGTGTTACATTTAGAAACATTAAACTTCATTTGCCATTTTTCAGACCATATGTGCAACTGATCAAGGGCTTTCTAAAGAAAATGGTTTGGCTTTATCGTTAATCATCTTTTATCCCTATAAATAATCAGCACACTCTGACAATTTCCCAAGCCCTCTCTCATCATCTGTCATTAAGAATGATGAGACCCACTACTGAACTCTGAAAGACTCCGCTGGAAACACTAAACCTTCTTGAGGAACGTCCATTTAAGCCAGTTGTTGATCCAAAGAGAGATCTTACAAGTAATTACAATTTTCTTTAGTTCCAGAATCAGAAGAGGGGAAGTTTATGAATATCTGAATTGACTTGTTTCCTGTAGTATTGTTTTGAGACGAAACGCACAAATAAGACTAGGAGGTTTGACCAATTTCAGGGTGTTCCTTGGAAACATACTCTGTTCGGTAGATGCACTATAATTTGCTCCTTCATACTTCATTTGAATAGCAGATCATATTCGAATTCGGGTAAAAAATATGCGTCTGTTTTGGAGTTAAGTATTTATAACAGAATCTGTAGTGTTCTTTAGGTAAGATGGAGGCGAGGTATTTTAGGACGTATTACATTTAAGAGAACCAGAACTAGATTTTTAAGGTAAATAACAAGGCTGCTTAAGATCGGGTTTGATGGTTTAGAATAAATAAATAACTATAGTTGGCTTTCCTGTTTGTGGAATAAAAATCAGAGTTTTTTAGTTAAAAGATCATGCAACTCTTGCCTAATGCAACTCTTTTCTGGTCTTAATGGGGATCGAGTCTAAGCTCTGCTCCACACGATATGACAGTATAGCGGTAAAAGCTAATGTGCTCGCCACGACAGCTCTATCACGAATGACCTACGGTATATCATTGTTCTACAGAAATAGACAACAGCATTGGAACACTTGTTCTGAATCGTATAAATACATTGCAAAAATAAGTTCAATAGCTAGTGCTCTTCTGAACCATTTGAATGATTGCATTAGATTGTTTTTAACCAAAAATAACGTTTATTAAAAATGATTAACATTATGGTAAACCTTAAATACCGAATATTCACGTATAATTAATAAAGGAATAACCTCAATTTTTACGATACTCACTTGCGAGAATGGAGGCTATTCCTTTCTTAATTAGCTATTTATTATAATTAGTTATAATATCAACGCACTGGATAACGAACAATTGGAATTCAATTACTTTCATTCATAAATGAAAAAAATACGCTTCAAAACACAGGACGTTTCCTTAAGGTGGCATCCAGTGGATTCTCTGTTATAAATTACCACACAGACCCACAGACTTTACCATCGAATCAAAACAACAAACTTTGTAAATACCCAAGATAGTTTATTGGCTCCCTCTGGAGACTTAGTCGCTAGATGGGGCTACTAAGCGCGTGCCGATTTTTAAAGACCGTAAATTAACTGCTCTAACTGTATAGGGTTCTTGCTTCATTTCCTTAGATTTGGCAATAAAGTCTGGTTGTAAATCCTACCGCAGTGCGTCCTTCGGGTCGATGGCTCATTATTCTGTAATCTCTGGAGAAATTAATTGGGAACAGAGGCTGTCGGAGAAGTAATAAGACACGAAGTTCAACCTAATCCAACGGAAGTAGTCATAATATATTATCTGAAGATTATAAGTCGAACCTGCATATAGACGTCTCTCAGACACCCCTCAAAAGTTGATTTATTTAACCGCATTTAGGGCTGTGACGTCAGTGGTTATTGTGTTCCTTTCTGACATCAACGTGCATCGCTTTGCCATCATGTTCATTAAAATTACGAAATATATCTGAAGTGAAACAACTGAAGAGGGATCAGAGCACTTTTAATTGTTCTTCGTTAAGCGAACTTAGCTAATTAGAATCATGAATCCTAGATAATTTATTATTAATAAATTTGAGATAATTTACCAACTTAAGAAGGGCTTATGGTATCCTTCTTTGACAACTAGTTCTTTACATAATTTTAAACTTCAAAGGAGTATCACATGTAAGTTAATTAATACGCTATAATTTTTATACTTGTAGTTCTTCCTTGCTTTCCGTTATTGTTAATGTATCTGGGATAATTCAATAATGTCAAATATTTTAATGAAGTTATGTAACATCATCATGTTTCATAGCGTACTTTCGAAGACACACGAGTACTCCGAAGAAGTTAGAAATCAAATCTCATGTTTTCTTGGCAGTCTTGGATCCGATGACAATTTAATCGCAGTTTTATCGAAAATCCGATATTTTCTTGCTATCCTGAAAACTACAGTTCCATGTGGACCAATACAGAGAAGGTCGCAATTTTCGGCCAAGATTATCATTACAAGGATTTATGTCCTTGTTGCAGATGATGTAGAACGATATCGATTTCTGTATCAGTTCCGTTGATACCAGGATTATTGATATTGAGTTTCATTTTTGTTTGCGAAGAGGTTTTTTTTTTTTTTTTTTTGAGCTCGTTTATTGAATAAAAGAACTAAAACTTCTTCAAAATGGTAATGCACCCCTTTTATGATTGAGAAAATTATTAGAAACGATATTTTATATTATTCTCACTGATCTTAAATATTAAGTGGGGTCATTTTAATAAATTTGAGTTCATTAAGACTATGAGGAATGAATAGGCTAATATCATGTATCGTAATTGTTTTTGCTAATAAACCATTACGTGCCAGAGGAAAATGACATACATCCTAACCAACAACTCACTAGCTTGGTCAGTCTGCAAAGTTCAGACGTCCTCCCGTTACTGACTAAATCCATTCCAGTACTTTCCAAATGGTCTACCTAGATACTACACCAGTACTACTTCTACAAATTATTTTAGATTGACTTGAAGAGTAAGCAGAAAATTTTTTGGCTTCCTTCTGTTCAAGAAGTTTAAAGTTAAGGTTCACAGACCTTGTTTTGCCATGGGTGCTTAAGGAGGAATATAGGTCTTCAGGAAAGCAATTCAACCTCAGTTAAAGTTGATTACTCCTTCATTTCTAGTGCAAGTATAATACAGAGTAAAATACTTGGGCAAGAAATCGACCCAACACGGCATGTTGCCAGGAATTCCACATCAATATTAAAGTATATCAAATGCTAACATATAGTAGGAGCTTCCATCTAGACAATGGGATCAAGACGATTTTTGGATTTCTTAAATGATACAAGTTCCGATCAACCCTTCCCCATCTCTTCCATCATGCAGTACGATTGGTGACTTTTGAGGTTATGATGAACATCATGGCGAGATCCAATCTTCCTTACATTTCGAGGGTACAGCTCTAAAACGGTGTTCGCAGGCCGGCCGCTAGTTAGTTCCCCGGCCGGACCGATGTACTATTGGTAACTCTCTAGGAGGCTTCCGGATCAGCTAGTGTTATAATTTTGCTACCTCTACTCTGCCAAATAGTGACTGGAGGGAGTCCGAGTAGTGTGTATGCTGGGGGCATTGTCGAGGCCAGGTTATGTCAAGGATCTGGGTATATTCTTAAGATGTGTACGTCATATCCAAAAATTTCATTACTTTGTAAGAACTATTCTTACACTTATTTTTAGGAATTTATAAATTATCAAATTTTAATAAATAACTAAGTTAAAAACAGTCAAACACTCAGCAGAATTGCTGGTCTGTTTACACTTCGAAAGTGAGAGATTAGCGTAGCAGCAGGAGGGACGCTGACCAGACTGTGATACAATGGGTAGGCCAGTTTGACGTAGTTCCTGCCTACAGAAAAAAATAGGGCTGTGGCCTGCTGACGGTAGCGGGGGACAAAAGAACGCCCACACCCCTAAAGTGGTTCCGACTCCATCCAAAGGAAAGACCCAGATCAGCGAGCTCACCGTGTCCGTGCTGTAAACAAAGTACAAACAGGCCGACACGGGAGGCACTCTCACAAATTTCACAGGCGGTGTCTTGGAAGGAAGCGTGACGGAAGAGGTAAGTGGTAGCGGGCATCCCAAAGATAGTTCTACAGATTGGTTAGAGCCCGGATGTTGTCAACACAAAGAAGGGAGCTCGACCTACCAGACGCGGGTCGGGACGACGCGAAAGAAAAAATGAGCAAATGAAGTTAAAGATGAAGAGGGAGAGAAAGCGATGATTGGACGAAAAATAAGGGAGAGTTGTAAACAAAAACTCTGATGCAAGGAGAAGAGGGAGCCAGAGCCCAAAAGTCAGATTCCCGAAGCCTGGAAGGGAAAGATCTGGAGGAGAATCCCGGAGAGGCGTGAGAGTGGCGGAAAGATAATTTTTTTGGGAGTGCGGGAAACGCATATAGAAAGTTCCGTAAAATGATAGTATAGTGGGAAAACTAATAGCGAAAGGCAGAATGACCTGGAGGAAGTCCTGAGTGTGGGAAGGTCAACGTGGAGACAGAAAAGAGCCGTAAGCCTAGCAGATCAGGGAAGAAATCGCAGGAAGACCTGAAGGATCGGAACTCACCCAGGTGGTAGAGAAAGATACCAAGTAAGTCAACTTAGTGAATGTTACTAACGAGAACGGGGTTGTAAAGAAATCCATGGGAGAAAATTGGACAGGACAGTTTTAGAAGTATTGTAACGTGTAGAATACTAATTTGTAAAGATAGGAATAAGATATAATAGAAATAGAGAGAGAGTGAGTGAATGTTACTCATCTGTGACTAGAGGTATTGATGATAAATTTAAAGAAATATGTTAAAAGTAAAACAATGGGTTTCAGGAATTGCCTAATTGCTATTAACGGAGTTAATTGTATTCGATAGAAATCTCCTCCTTAAAGTATGTAAGAGAGAGAGTGAAATATTATTGGAGTTATTCTGTATATGTTGAAAAGGATATATATATATATATGACCATATGTATAGGATAAAATATTTAAGAATTTTAATGAAACATAGTGGAAGTTTATGGATTGTTTAAGAAGAGTAATTAAGGGAAGACACCTTTTCATGTATATGATAATTACTGTGTTGTAAAGTTTTGATATTATGAATAATTATTAATGTGTAAATAATCCTTGTACAATGGTAAATAAATACTTATTATGTTAATTCCCCTTGTTTCGTCTTAATAGACTGACCTCAGAGCTATAATTAGTAGTACGAACTATCCAAGCTAGGGGAGCTAATATAAAGAGAAAAAATAATAAAATAAAGTCCTCAGTACTTGGATCTTCTGATGAGCAAACAGGATAAAATTAAGGGAATAATATATTATGCAGCAGGTAGCGTGTGGGCCTTGGAAGGGAAGTGAGGACCCCCCCTGTTTAAAGGAATAAAGAAAATAACAACAACAGCCTTTATGGTTCCAAGGAAAAGGGGGAAAGAACTAGCTAAGGGATAGATTAAAATAAGGTCTATAATAATAAGAAAATAAAAAATAGAAAGAAAAGTAATAAATTAAAATCCCCCCCCACAACTTCATACAGCATGTCCCACCCACTTTTTCTTACTATTGAATACACTATGAATTGTCAAACTAATAGAGCAAGCTTATCTGCGAAAAGATCAAAACCTCCCAAACACTTCTTAATTCATTTCACAAATATACATGGTCTCAATTCTAATCTCAACGATGTCCATTTCCACTTGCAGTCTGCCAAACCCCATGTACTTTTTCTGACAGAATCTCAGTTATCGGTTGATTCAACTACTGCTCATCTCAGTTGCCCAAATTATCCGCTGTATGATTTCCTTTCGCCTCAAAGTGGTACTTGTGCATATGTCCGTTCCGATATTCCCTGTCAGAGACTTGGTAATTTGGAATCTCCTCTTTTCGATCTTCTCTGGCTTAAAATCTCTCTACTTCATTGTGTCAAATTCATCTGTTTTCTGTACCATTTCCCAACTCCACTAGTCACTTGGAGCTATTTGACTTCCTCTCTTTTCAACTTGACTCTCTCCAATCCAACTTTCCTAACAGTGAGCTAATTTTCCTTGGTGATTTTAATGTTCACAACTCCAGGTGGCTTCCGTTTTCTAGTCACACCGACCCAGTTGGTCGGATTCTGAGGTTTTTGCAATCACTAATGACCTTGCACAGATCGTTAATTTACCTACAAGAATACCGGACAATCCTAAACATATAGCTAATACGCTTGATCTTTTTCTCACAAACAACCCTTCTAAGTACACGGTCGAAGTGAGAGATCCTTTAGGCACCTTAGATCACAACTTGGTGATTGTCTCTTCTCCAATGGATCCTTTATCTCATGGCTATTCCCAACCTCGTATTGTTTGGCATTACAAGAATGCAAAATGGGATGACTTGCGAGATTTCTTTTCCTTGGTTGAATTACTGTTTCAAAACTTCTGATGTCAACGTTTGCTCAGATCGTGTCAGTGCAATTATTCTTGCAGGAATGGAATCCTTTATCCCACACTCCACTTTAAAATCTCGTCCTTTATCTAAACCTTGGTTTTCCAATAAATGTGCTAAGGCTGTTCAAGAGAAGAACAGCCTTAGCACATTTATTGCATATCGCAATTGGCTTGTTTCAAATTCTTCATTTTCATTTTCTGCCTACACCAAAGCTCGCAACAATTGTAAAGCAGTTATTAATCAGATCAGTCCAAACTAGAGTTTGAACAGGATAAGAGTAGAAAACTTGCTTTTCTTGCCCCAATGGTAGCCGAGCATTCCGGTCTCTTGCCAAACCTATTGGCCGCAACTTTTGCCCATCTCTGCTCCCACCTCTGTCCAAATCAGATGGTTCTGTTGTCACTTCAGCCAAGGATAAAGCTGACCTGCTAGCATCCCATTTTTATTCCAACTCTTGTATTAATGATCTTGGAAAAATACCTTCCACCATTCCCAACACGCCCCATTCAATGCCTCCTGTGGTATTCCGTCAAAAGGATGTCAAAAGAATTTTGATGCTAAGAAAGCTCCAGGTCCCGATGGTATTTCCCCACCTGTGCTCCTGAACTTACTCCTATTCTTTGCCGCCTTTTTTCACTTTCTTATTTCAAAAGTGTTTTTCCTTCTGCTTGGAAATTTGTCCATATCCAGCCAGTTCCTAAAAAGGGTGAGAAATGCCTCCCATCCAATATCGTCCCATTGCAATTACTTCTACTCTTTCAAAGGTAATGGAGAAATAAATTAATCGCCAAATCTTAAACTACCTAGAAATCTTCCGTCTGATCAACGATCGCCAGTATGGATTCCGTCAGTGGCGATCCACTGGTGATATTCTGGCTTATGATTCCTATTTATGGACTAATTCAATGGAAAAGTTCGGTGAAACACAAGCAGTTGCTCTTGACATCTCAAAGGCTTTTGATCGTGTTTGGCATAAAGGTCTTCTAAACAAGCTTCCATCTTATGATTTGCCAACTGTTTTTTGTAATTGGTTATCCAGCTTTCTCACTGATCGCTCACTGAGGGTGATGGTAGATGGCTCTCCGTCTTCTAACTTCTCCACTAATGCCGGTGTCCCACAAGGTTCAGTTCTTTCCCCCACTTTTTCCCTCTTGTATATTAATGAACTTCTTCCATTGACTGGAAATAGTATCCATAGTTTTGCCGATGATAGATTTTGACGAATCTTGATGAAACCATTTTGAGAAACCTTGCCATGCTCAGTCAGCTTCAACTTCTCGAAAATCTGCTACCAGTTCCTTAAATGCTGATCTCCAGGTAATTCTCCAGTGGGCAAAGAAAACTTAGTTGATTTCAATCCTTCTAAAACTGTCTTGTGTTATATCTCGCAATAAGGATTCTTCTGCTCCTATGCTTATCTTTAATGACACTCCCATTTCTAGGCAAGTTGATATATCTCTTTTGGGGATTACCCTGACTTCTAATCTCTCTTGGCACAAGAACATTAAAACCTGTTCTGAGTTTTTTGGCCTACTTGATCGATAGTCTGTATTTCGATCCCAATAATCTCCCCAGTTATTTTTATAACCCCGTTTTTCTCTCCTCCCCTCGAATCCTTCTGCTAGTTCGCCTCCCTTGCAGTCACGGGTCCAGTGATCTGTCTTTTGGCATCTATAGCACCACCTACGAATTCTACCCTTGCCACCCTCTCCAGTTTTCCATCCTTCTCTTCCATCTCCGTTTTCCTCTAAGTAATTGTGCCTTCCCCAGGTCCGCGTATTCTCGCCTAACTGTTCCTTGTTCCCTTCCTTTATTTGTTTCTTGGTATTAAATTCTTCTAATAACTTGTTTAATTTGGCTTCCACCCCTGCGATCTGTTTCTCTAAACCGTCTAATTTCTTATCCCTACTGTTTTCGGGTTTTGTTTCCCCTTCGGATACTAATATGTTAACGTCCTTTCTAGTGTTCCCCCTACCGTGAGAATCTAGTTTCTCCTCTTCGACGGCTAGTTCTGCCGCTTCTGCTAAGGATTTTGGCTTTCTCCTTAGTACCTCTCGCCTATATCTTTCTCTAATTCCCGATAAAAACTGGTCCATTAGAATTTTATCGAAGGCGCCATTTTCATTTTCGGAAACTTCGGTGTTTAGTTTAATTGTTCTAAACTTCTTATAATATTCTTCTACGGTTTCGCGACTGGTTTGTGTTATGTTGCTTAGCCTATTGATTCCTTCCAGGAAGGTAATTTTCTCAGAGAATAGCTTTCTTAATATTTTCTCGAATTGTTCGAGAGTTTCAACTTCTGTGGACTGCGTAGTTTCTAAATATTTTCTCTGTGCTGCGCCTTCTAATTTAAACTCGGCCATAGTGACTACCTCTAATTCTGTTAGCCCTTCCTTTTCTTTAATCATTATCAGTTTACGCAGGAAATAGTCTACACTTTCCGATGGTTCGCCCCTAAAAACTTTTTAAGAACTTACTTAATGTAAGGGATCCATTATTGTTACTCACTATGCTAGAACTTGTTTCCACTGATTCTTCCCTTCCATTATTTTCTGTTCTTTCCCTGTCCCTACTGCTATGTGCCCTTCTTGTAGCCATCTTTAATTTAATTGACAAATTAATTAACAGTAATATAATTGCCCTTTTTAAGTTTAATCTGTCCTAAATGCTTATCTCTTAGCCTAATAATGAATTCCTATACACTTAATTACTCCTAATGCTTCAATATTCCTTTCTTTATATTCACCTTTATCTACTCAATCCAAGTTCAATCTGTGATCAATTCACTAATACATAATTAAACGTGTTTCAAAGTTTAACACTTTAAATCTATAAATTTCTTATCTTAGCAAATTTATCTGATGATCAATTCAATACCACATAAATAATGAAACTCAATGCTTAACTTTTTATCTCCACCATTATTTACCTTAATATTTTTCAACCAATAATCAATTTTATATTAAACAACAATTCTAAATCGATATGATATGTATTCTGGCTCGCCAGCTGAATTTTTTCTCAGTTTCAGCAACTGGACTTAACTTATTTCTTTGCTATTCTGGTACACTGCCTTCCGTTTGGGAATTATATCCTGGCTTGCTCGCCAATTGTGGGGGGGGGGTATTTATGAAAATGTTGTTATTTTATATATTTGGTTATATTTATTATTTCCCCTTTTAACAACTCCCCTTTATAATAACTCCCCACTTGCGCATCTGACTATACTTTACAGAAAATTTCCAAGTTCTAGGGGAAAATCTCCTTGAGGTGTTTAATTCCCTTTGGATAGGCTTTTTCTCAGAATAACAAAGAGACACACAAATGTTGTATAAAAAATATCAGTTTATTGGACATTTTTTACATAGATACATCAAACAAAAGAAATTTATTAAACTCATGACCAAATAGATTTAAATTTCATCTTATAACAGAATGTATATGAGCAAGGTATTTTGCCTATTGAGTAAACTCAAGGAGGGCTAATTCCTTTACATAAATCATAATCAACTATCCCCTCTTTTAAACTAACAAAATGTTTCTACTTCCTTACTCCTGAGTTCAATTGACTTTCAAAAGAATCTATTAACATTCTCCTTTCATTACAAAACAATTCCTACTCCAAATTGATAAAGCTCCGATACTCTTAATTTCAGTATAAATCATTACTCTGTTTTCTAACAGATTATAGCCTACAACCTTCTCTAATCTAGGTAATTATTACTATCAATTTTCTACAATTAACTACTTGCACATTCGGGGGTTACTGACATCCGTCTATCCCCTTCCAAAATTCATACTTAGTCATTCACTTATTTAACCAAATATTAACAAGTATCAATCACATCAAAAATTTTATATCTATTCCCTTCCAAAATTTATCTATATGTATATTGACTTGCCCTGGGTAATGTCCTTCAGTCCATAACATTCACTAACTTATTCATTACAATAAAGTACTACTTATACATATGTGTTCAATCAAAAGTTCTGATAAACTGGTTATCGAGTGCCTATAGTCGGTGTGATGTTGAGAGTACTTAAGCAAACTAATCACTTACTTACATAACTTGGCAGACTTCACGGTACATCCTTCTCTAAGCGAGTAGGGGATTCTTTCTATCTGGGTCGCATCTCACAATCACTGGGGGAGTTCGATATAAGATACTGGATTCCTTCCTGGGTACCTTTTTATTTCTTTATGGACGCATTAATTTCATCTGATCAGAATGGCTGTACTCCTCTTGTCCGGCTTCGGATTTCATCAGCTCCAGCGTAATTGCTCTCAGAAATATCAGGCAATCTCGTTCCTTCATAAAGGAGTTGACTCCTTCTCATCTACTTTAAAGATCTACTTGAAAAATTTTCCCTCCTTTCTATGGCACGTGTTCATCTCTCACTACGAAACTCAGTCTACTTTTGACTGGCTGTCTGACCGACTTCTGCACCTCATCTTCATCTTTCCACTTACTCGACTGCCTCTCTCACTAACTTATTAGATCAACCACTTAACTGTTCACTTAAAGCTTATCTACCCCTCATACTGACTACACATTAAAACTTAGCCACTTCTCTCCACCGGCTACTCTATCTAAAAAAACTCATTCCTTTCTTTTCTTCTCCAACTCTCACCTTACTGCCCCACTCACTGACACTCACCCACACACTGACACTGACCCACACTTTTTCTGTCCGTCCCCATCCACAATTTTTCTTCCGAGTTTGTCACGCCTTCCTACAGTGGTTCTCCCAATCTCCTCCTTCCTATATTCATTTTTATCCTTTCATTTGTTGGCAGGTCAGCCAGCCTTGTGGCACGTGATTCACAATACCCCTCTCCTTTTTTATTTCCTACCTGTTGACATCCGTTGAGCTCTTTCATGTAGGCCGAATGCATCAAAACAACTCCTTCTGTGTCATCACAGCTTGTCTCCATAGCACTACAGACAAACCACAAATGTGTCACTGGAGACCATCGCGTCTATTTTTAGAGGCTTGTGTGTGCGTTTAGCCATATGCGTTTCCGGTGCGTGACCCCTCATAAACTTGTTGCGCCGTACCACCTGCTGGGCTTGCTATAGTATTTTCCGTCAGTTTTCTGTTTTGACGGATGCAAAGCTAATTTTTCTGTTTTTTTCGTTCTTCCTACCTTTTAAGTTTTACAATCCTTACTGGATAATTCTTGTTTATAGAAACTGACGCTATTAACATTTCTCCCAACGGCAAGAATCCAAAAAGGAAAACTAACTTCAGAAGTCAAAAAAAATATTTTATTTTTGTAAGATTTTCAGATCTTACAAGAGTCTCTCCACTCGATGTCTCATAGACGTACTGTTTGTGCTGCATGCCTTTTCTACAGATACTTCCATGGGCACTGTTCTTCTGAATTGGCTTCTATAATTCCCACTCTCTCTTTCAAAACAGTCCCAACACGTGCCGCCACCAACCAACATCCATTTACTGTCCAACTTCAAACTCACAGAACCAACTTTTCATCTTCCTCGTTTATTCATTCAACTGCCGTTTTCTTGAACAACCTTCCTTCTTATGTATTTCCTGAAAATTACAGTCTACAGAACTCCAAGTCCAATGTCAACAAATATCTTCTTTCGTCTTCTCAACCTCCAACCCAAGAATGGGACAAAGTACTATAGATTCTAATACCTCCCATGTTTGGGGTTTACATAAAAAATAAAAGTTGGAGGAAACATTATCATCCTTCAATAATTGAATCATTATTATAAAATTTTGATTTGCTGTGAAGCATTCGATCATAGTACAAGGAAATTACTGCGTGTAGCCTAAAAGTTCTTCAAATCAGCTGTGCATAATTCGTGTCTACTAAGCGGTATCACCATCGTCTTCGAACATTCCATTGCAGTCTGGGAAACTCGTCAGCAGTGCCAGTCGTTTTCGACAATACTTGTCTACACTGGCAAGTTAACGTGGTCCAAACCATAAGTGTGAATAGAGGACTCGATCTATCTTGTAATGGTAATGTATCAAGCAGCTAAAAGCAATTGATCAAGACCTCCCTAACCTGAATATCTCTTGTAGATTGGAACTCAGGCCTATATATCCAGAGTACCTCTGGATGTGTCCAACAATTTTAGTGCTACTTTCGATATTTATTTACATAAAGGGAATGGAGTCCTCGGTCCAGTCGTTGCTAGGTTTTACAGTAAAGAGTTGATCGTAAAACTGGTGATACAGTCTGCACTGAAAATATCACAGCTGCTTTTGCCCTTTCGGGATTCTCTCACTACATGGATACAAAAAATTATGCCTCTAGAGAACTCACGGATATCACCTGCTGTATTCACGCTAATTAATGAAAGTAACTATGCGGCCCGACTACCAGATAAGTGCTTTTTTGTGATTACTAAGAGATGAACTATGCCATTTATATTTGAATCAAGGAGCTCACATACTGGGATATCCATATTTTGGAAAGATAATGTAACAATAAGAACAAGTCAGAAATTAAAACTGAACTCGCCCTCTGAAAAAAAAGATTATTAGTTATTTAAAATGGTTAATTTATACAGAGTGTCTCAAAAAATATTGGTACAAACGTTTAGGGGAGGTAGATAACATATAAAGGAATTTGAAGTGCATAGGAATCCATAACCGGAAACGTCACCGTAAGTCGGTACACGGCGCTGTTCATCAGTTCGCGAGAGGGAAAATTTCTGGTTTACTCATTCAAGCAGTAGTCGCCGCACGAAGACTATGCATCGATATACGAACTGTGAGCCTGGCAGACATGCACCTAGTGTATGGATTAGCAGAGGGCCCACACGGTGTGCGCCTCCATGCGGCACAACATCGCTTCGCAATAAATGCGTGGGCAGGTATGGTCGGTGGCTGCTTAGTCGGCCCATACATGTTACCATCCCGCATGAACTCCGCTAAATATCAGATCTTTCTTGAACAAGTTCTACCAGGGTAACTTGACGATGTTCCACCAAATGTGAGAAGCAACATTTGCCTTCAACATGACGGGGCGCCTGCCCATTATGGAAGGTGTGTTCGTGAACATTTGAACAGGCGTTTTGGGCGTTGATGGATTGGCCGTGGTGGACCCGTTGCCTGGCCCCCACGCTCACCTGATTTATCGACCCTTGATTTCTTTCTGTGGGGGGATACCCTCAAATCTATCGTGTATGAATCTCCTGTGGAGACGGAAATGGATCTCGTGGCGAGACTCGTCTGCGCTGCTGCTACTGTCAAAGAAACTCCAGGTGTGTTCGACCGTGTCCGCCAATCCATGCTGCGTCGGTGTCACGCATGCATCGCGTCTCATGGTGGAACCTTCGAGCATCTGTTGTAACATCATGAAATGCATCCGTCTCGTACTCCATTGTTAATATTATGTCAAATAAATGTTTGCCACTAATTACTGGCTTGTGTCTTTTCTGCTTGTGCCTCTGCTACTACTTTCCCGTGACGTTTCCGGTTATGGGTTCCTATGCGATTCACATTCCTTTAGATGTTACCTACCTCCCCTAAACGTTTGCACCAATATTTTTGAGACACCCTGTAGAATAAAACTGAATTTTAGAATTTGATATAAAAGATCTTTCCAGAATTTGAAAAACTTACATTAAGAAACAGGTGAGCTTAGCGATTTAAAAAAAAAATCTTCAGAATTAACATATGGATTATTGTCATTCGTATTTAACGTGCATTGGGTAATGTTCCCGTAGCGGTGACGATTCATGTTATATTCATGGCAGGAGCGAAAGAAACGCCAGAATAACAATGCTCTATGGAATCTAATACTCGGCATCTTCCAAAATAAATCTCAGAGTACACCGAGTTCGGTATGAAATCTGATCATTTTTTGCCCCACTATTCGGGTCACGTATCATAAACTTTAGGACACAGATATCGTTAAGCTCGCTGCTATCTTTACCAACAAAGCAGTCACGTTCATAAAATAAAAAACCGAGTTTTCACTCAGAATAAATAACTCACCCTCATTCGTTTTGTTGTACAACTACAAGTTCTGGCCGATTATTATGGGCGCGTGCAAAGAATATTTAAACAGTTACATAAAAGAGGACTTCCTTGGACAGTTAGGGAACGTGGATGTTTCTCTGGAACTATAACGTGAAACTGAGGGTAGCAGAACAGGTTCATTCGTGCCTTTAATACTGACAACTCTCACAAGGGGCGAATTGGATCTTATCCGGTTCAGGTTTTTTTTCCCCCCTGAAATGGTAATCATTATACGTCATCTGCCTTCAGACTACCGGCAACACTGAATGAAAAAGATATTCTAAATGCATCTAAACGAGAATATTTGTTTCTGACCTCTTAGATTTGACAGGCACTTTTGATATCTTAAAATAGTGGATTTCTTAAATATTTGTGCGCATTTCACATTTAAGTATGCGTCAACTTTCTTGGCATTTTCGAGTTAACTGAATCTTTTTTTTATTAAAACGTTACACTAAATTTTAGATATGTATATATTTTTTCGGAGAACTTTTGCAATCTGAAGGTGCGTTTCTAATAAATTTCTTTTAATCTCTAACATAACCTTTGGAATCTCTAAAAGTAACTGGTCAGGAATTTAGTCTCAAGTATTTCGCAGAATTCGAGGATTATGACTTCCATCACGTGACACGAGATATGTTTCTGTTTAGAAGAAACAGCTGGATGGAAAATCCCAATTTCTGTACATAATACCATACAATTTTCTTCCAGGGTCGACTAATTCGGTGACATTGTGAAAACAGTCCACAAAAATTGTTTCCTTATTGATGGGATTGCAACTAACCTCTTTTCAACACGGCATAGAAGAATAGCAATCATAAACCAGTGTAAATCGTTCCAGCTGGTAAAAAGGTTTCCTTTCTGGTTAACGGATAGGAATATTACAAGGTTGCCATGTTTCAGGACATTAGGTTAGTTGGTTAGTTATTTGGTTTTTAGGAGCATTAGCAACTAAGGCCATATTGCTCCAGGAATATGCAGTGGTCATTCCCGGACCTTTCCGCATCCTCTGTATTTGGTGGTGATGGGCTCGAACCCCAGTCTAATCAAGAAGCGTGTGCTACGCACTGCTGCTCCTTCCCACCTGGCTAGGGAGGCGCCCTTCAGGACATTACATTAAGAGGCATAATAAGTGATGCAATGATTTACAATACTTGACAATTTCTTTTGCTGGAACTCTCATGGAAATTTGCAACAACCATAGGTGCGGTTTCTGCTCAGCGAGTCATAAAACTGTTTCTTTTTAATGTTAATCAGCAGTTCAGTTTAATATATTAGATAACTATGGATCGCAGTACACAAAAAAATATCAAACATTTATAATAATCCTTGGTTATTATGGTTAATGATTATAATAGTAACTACAAGCCTCAATACAAACATCTGCCTTTCATTTTGAGAACAATAGCATACAGAATAGGATTACTTTTTCATAGGTTCTCAATTTTACTAGCTAAGAATTGTAAATTTAAGACAACACACATTAACACGTTCAGGTAGGAGTCTTTAGTAACCTTACCATTGAGGAAAACGGAAAAATTACTCCCCCAGATAATCCCTCTCAGCCTGCAAATGCAGGAGATTGAATTTCTTTTACGATTAATTTGAATAGCCGACAGACCAAAGAGTTTGATTAGGAAAATCAATTTTGCTATTATTCACTGCAAGAAACGTTTCTTCAAATTTAATACACTCATACCCACTTAGACCCGCGAATAATTATAGTGTACGATGCTCTAAATCTAGAGCGCCTTAATATCTTTCCAGTGTAAGCCATTGGTGTCTTTAGCTCACAGCCCTCACGGTAGAATGGTTGATGGAATCGCCGTCCTCCCCACACCGCATGGAAAAGGCCAAGGTGCGAATCCCGTCGATGACGAGAGGAATTTTTATGGACTTTTTACAAATCCTGGCTGAGCTATTCAGTCCCTGGTGATGTTAGCATCGTTGCTTTCTCTCGAAAACTCGAGGTTTTATTTCAAGTAAACAGGCAAATCGACTAGAAAACTCATGCAATTTATAGACATGTTATGCACAGCGCAATATGGCCGCTAAAATCTGACAACAACATTAAATCAATGGAAAGCCTCCAAATCGACTTCTCTATACTTCTTAACATGGGTTACCGTAGATTATCAGTATAAGCTTTATATGTTATCATCCTTGGTCTAACACATCTTGGAAGACGAGACACGCTATCGATGTTAACAAAAGTACATACTGTTATGTAAATTCAAAATTTTCTTGAATGTTGTTTATATTCCCCATTCTGCTATGCAGCTTTGACAGATCTTTAATTTCACACATACTTTGCATATAACTTGCTATTTTTATCTTTTCCCTTTTACATATTTGTCTTTAATAAATCTTCAAGATGCCCTGAAACAAAAAAAGCAAGTTAAGCTCCTTGAGTTTAACTTGCTTTTTTTTGCCAAAGGATCTAATGCTGACTTAATCGGAGCTCTTTGTTAATTACAATTACTTTCCAGTTTTATTTTAATTAATATTTGTTATAAAAAAACTCATACATGTTTTTATAAATATCAGTGTGTATTGTGTTCCACCAGCTGATTTCCTGCTTTTAGAGGATGTAAAACTTTAATACCTTTTCGTGTAAATCTCAACATCCGGAGGCTACCTTACGTCTCTCGCATTTTCCAGTGATCATAAAGAGAGGCATTTTCCAAACAGTCGAGGTCGATCGACGATTTGGAAAGTCTGAGAGACAGTAATTGGAGATACAAGAAATACTTGGGTTTCCAGTTATCAAAGTTTATTTTGGTCTCATTTGTGGCACAAAATTCACCTTTATGTAGCATGCTAACCCAACCAGCTTAGGGTTAAATACTTCTCTTTAACATGAACATGAAACAAGGACTCTTCTGAATTTTAAAATCTCCTTCCAATCTGATTTCATATACAGGTATCTCACAACAAATAGTCACAGATTAATGTGCTATTCTTAGGCGTAAAATCTGCGTTTATCTGTTTAACAGGTAATCAGCCAGGGCCTTTGTGTGCATATTTAAATTTTATATCAGTATTCTAGGGAACCTGTTAGCTGTTTTATCGAAATTATTGAAGAAAACCAATCTCCTGATTTCTCCTAATAATTTTTAGTACCATCTTGAGGTCACAAGAGGCATTCACAGGAAATTGTTCTTCCGGCAACTCTTTTTGCTGCTGAATCGGACCATTCCTTGGAAGCACAACAAAATTTCTTTATTTTTACAGATGACATTAATTACTCATCCACTCTAATAACAAAGTAGCTAATGCCGACTTAATCGGAGCATCAAACTACTGATGATGAATTTCCAGAATTACCTTGATACTATAGATCTTTCCATCAAAGGGAGAAATATGCCCAAAATGACGTTCTCCAAAAAAGTATGTTTAGGTGCGTCTTGGATTGCCAGTTATCAAAGTTGACAAACATAAAGATCTTGGTCTCATTTGTGGCACAGAACTAACCTGTATATAACATGCCAGTCATGTTAGGACTCAGTACTTCTATTTCTATTTAATATGAGACTTGAAACAAGAACTTGTGGGAATTCCTTGTCAATTATGTTGTTAGATGCATTAATACAGGAAAATTTATCCATCAGTCATCTGGTCTTCGCCTTCCTCTCCTACGAAAAACCTGTCTTTATATGTGAATACTGGCTCATGCAGTGGGGTAACCGAAAATCAATAACCCTTTTACAGTACCCACATTTGCTCTTTATAGTACTTTACACATAAAACCTTGGAACCTTATCATTATATCGACGAACATTAATGTCCAGTGCCCATTTCTTTCATGTAGAATCGATGCTCCTTCGATCTCCACAATTGTTTCCTTCAGTACAATTGGAAGACTGACCTCAAAAGGATCGAAAATCAGAAGCACATTAGCAAATTTCAAGTATATTAACGCAGTATTTCTACATAATACTTGGGACATATTTAATGGCTTGCGAATCGACCTACGTACTTTTTTCTCGCAAAAAAAAGAAAAAAAGCACAAAACAAACCAGGATAAAGATGACTGAAAAATGCATTTGCTTGCAACAAATATATATTTTATAATTCATGGCGTTGTAGAGCGACCTGAATTCACTTCCAGTGAATATTATCCTGTAAAACATGTCTGTACCCATGAAACTCCTCCTCTGTATAACTTGTGGGTAATTTTTCTGCCATTTCAGAATATTCGCAGGTGAAACGTACGAAACAGTAAGATAATAACCCTCGTCTCTGTAGTATATAATTCAGTCGGTTTAAAACCGAGAACGAATAAAATAGAAAATATTTGTAAATTGTAACTTATATGCAAGTGTAGTGTATTTATATTTTCTAATAGGTACCATGTTTGTTACGTTATGTACCTATTCTGTATAATTTTCCAATACCAGTAGGAGATCCCAAACTTCTACGACCATATTACTTTCGCTTCGTCTGTCTCAGCTTTCACATATTGTCAAAGCAGCGAACACTTCGCTTCCCCATCCCACCCCACCCTGAAGTTGTAGACGTACAGTCTACAGATAAAGTCGAATTCTTGCCGAGAAAAAGTTGAACAAAAATATCAGAACACATGAATGCACCTGATATATGATTTCCCCATCCTTTCGCTGGGAGAAAGAAAACCTTTGCTGTTGGACCTTGAATCGCTGCCAGGCCCTTCTTATTTCGCAATATTTTCCACAGAAAACAGTTCGCTTCTAGATGACTTGAGTTCCCGTCGGAAATCTGTGATTCATAACTTTTTTTTTATACTTTACAACGAACTTTTACGACTTAAGAAGATACTTCAGGAAGAGAAAAGAGAAAACGCGAAGATAAATCACGCAATAAGTGACTTTAATAACTTTAACAGGTCTTAAGAAAAAAATAAATAAAAATTTTAAGACCATTTTAGGACAGTTTCAACGGAAGGCGAGAAGACCCTGATTTAGTTGTCTTAAAATATCCGCTGGTTTAAGACCGTTATTTATAGCGCATTAATTCACCGTTCACTTTCCAGTCTTCACCCACGATTTAAGAGTGGAGTGAGAATCGCTACGTTGGAAAATTTCTCCTGCTTGTGAATACAGGTTGCTTTTTTGAACGTATCTCTAAAAATTGAAGTTAACGTACAAACTGTTCCTACAACAGAACTTTTAATTTTAAAATAGCTTGGCGTGGTTTAACTTTATTTAAACTATGAAGAACTTTCCTGTATCTTCGATAGGATAGTCGATCGCTAGAGAAGCTTAAAATTGTTAAAATCTTAATTTTAAATCCTATAGTCTGTAAAGTGAGCTAGTATCACGTAGGAATTAGTCCATCTCACGAGATGCTGTTCGGTTTTGTTTTGGAAACTAAGATGTTCCATCGGATAAAAAGTTATATTACAGAAGACATAACTTTAACTGCTTCTTGTCTAAATAGTGCAAACCGTGTAGAAATCAGTGCTAAGGAGGACGGTTATTCTCAAATCGCTTAAAGATCAACTCGCTATTTGGTACATTCTTTAATATTTTGAAATGGCAGTACAATTGAAATAAAACAAACAGTCAGTGATATTATAAAATATATCACTGGAAAAATGCTATTTTTCATAAAATCATAATATTTAATATTCGTAGTATAACAGCTTTGGGCTAGCTGCGGTCCTAAAGTTATGAATGTGGACATCCACGAGGTACTTGGATGTCTACTGCAGTAATTGTGCATTCAGATATAAAGTTTCCCGAGCAGTGCAGACAGGTAACCAGAGCAGGTCATGGGGTGTTGTCAATGATATATAGGAATTTTGCTAGTAGGGAAAAAGAGGTGATTATCCCTTTGTATAAGGCAATGGTCAGGACACGCCTTGAGTACTGCGTACAGATCTGGAGGCCTCATTTTAGGACGGATATAGAGTTGCTTGAGCGAATACAAAGAAGGGCAACAAGATTGGTGAGGGGAACGAACGGGATCCTCTTACCAAGAAAGGCTTAAGTTCTGCAAATTGCAGCGTCTGGAGACTAGGCACCTGCGAGGTGATCTGATTGAGGTGTATAAGGCTTTGAATGGGTTGAACAAGCTCAATGCTGATGAGATTCATCCTCTTGCAGAGATTAATCGCCTGATGGGACATATATTCAAATTCAGGAAAGATAGTTCTAGAATAGATGTGCGGAAATTTGCCTTAGCGAGTGGTTGATTGCTGGAACAAACTTCCATCTGTCGTAGTGGAAGTTGATAGCTTAAATAAATTCAAGGAGGAACTTGACAGACTTTTAGAGGGAAGGGATGTCTGAAATGTTTTTTTGGTTTTTTTTGGCTGATGCCACATAAACTTGCTTTCTTGCATCACATGCCTCTGCTGCTACTGCTTAAATCACGAAATCGAACATGCTTAAATCACGAAATCGCACTGCGATAGAAAAAGAAAACTTTGTATTTTTATAAAAACAATTAAAACGAAGGTGCGAACTTGAAATTTATTGATTAATTCCCTGCCGAATAAAATAAGAAAAACAAACTTATCCAGCATCACAATTACACTCTACAACTCCAATAGATATGCATAAAAAACACTTTGAATACAGATTATTTGAACTTATTATAATTCTCAGGTTTCGAAGCCCACTCGAGAACGTAGACCGATTTTAGAGGGGAAAATCTCATATTTATCTCAATGATAATTGCGCCTTACGTACATACATACATTTTATATTATTCAGTTTCGAAGGGATGCTGTTTCCGTCACAGTGACATTAAAAAAACAAAAGTACTGTTATTTTGTGTCAACTTAATGTAGTTTCTGCTACGACATACAATTGCATGTGACACATTTCATCTTCTGTTATCCAACTTCGTATATGAATTCTCACTGAAAACAGAGATAAATCCGAGCGGAAGCCTTTGGGAGCATCAGTGCTTCGCTAGCTGAGATCCACCCTTCAGTTAGTTGACCGAATATTGTATACAGATGTCAATGCAAGGATGGCTTGGGGGTTGTAAACATTCCAATACCTGACTGAATGTCAAGCTGCAGCAAAGATTAGAAACAACTGCAATGTCGCCTCGTTACCATTCAAGAATTATTTTATTGAAATTATTTTTAATATTTCTATAAAAAATTTCAAAACTAATTTTTGAATATTTCAGATAGAAACGAATTATTTGTAATTTCTGGACAGTGGATAGCGTCAGTATTTATATTTCTTCACTTAAAACAATCTAAGATGTTGTTTACGTCATAGGTACAAACTTACGTTTGTGTCAAGACGTAAACAACATCTTAGATTGATAGTGCGATGCAGCTTTGTATATTTGTATTTAAGAATATTATTTAAATGAAAATTAAGGCTATTTGTATCAGATGGTCTCGTTAACTGATATTACATTAAAAAACACGGAGATACCATATTGTGTTGTCGATGTTATATGTCAAATAATTGCTTGTAACGATAGGAAACGTTATAATTCCACTGTACAAAGCAATTGTGAAACTGCTCTTTGAATGCTGTGTCCAAGTAGTACGGAGGTCACTTCCCTTAGAGACAGCAAACTTCTTGAAAGGTCTAAAGGCAACTTGACACGTTGGTGAGATTGGCAGAAGTGCGGTCCCACAACAGACTTCAATATGTGTACTTAGAGTTTAGTAACAACGTACCTTAGACTGGATCTGACTGAGGTTTATAAGGCTCTGAGGTGTGGTGGTAAAAGAATAAAGGAAAAATTTTTACGATATTAAATGGAAAGATTCAAGAGGGGAAGGTGTGTAATTTGAAATTAAAGAGAAATAGCTAAAGTATTAGACTGTAGTGAGTTCTGCTTTAGCTAGCTTGGGAAAATTCAAAGTCCAACTCGATCTATACCTATGAGATTTGGAATGAGTGTATTTTGCGTTTTGGTTGCTGCAACAACAGCCGAATTCCCTTACACCATTTGGCCAAATAATAAGTATTAAAATACCCTCATGTATTTTCTGATGTCGATGATGTGTCTTTAAAACTTTTAGGTTAATTTTCAATACATGAATTTGTTAAACCATGTATCCTGTAAAACCTGTTAAACCTGTAAAAGAAATCGTTAAACCTTGAATTGGAAAATGTTTAAAATGTGCACAGGAAAATTTTACAGACATATCAGTGGATCCCTATAGTCCAAGGGGCAAATTATGGTGCTGAACCTGATATGCCTTCAAACGCTTTAATACCATTGTATGAACATGAAGTTCAGTGAAAGATTTGTTGACGATATTCAGTTAGTAGCGAGCCTTTCATAGGCATTCAGTAATATATACTTGAATTACGTTTGATATAAGTGCGAATTTCAGCAAAGAAATAAAATAACAGATTTATTAACCTTTTTTTTAAATCTCACTTGAGAAAAGTAGTGCATTATATGATGCATGTTTAAAAAAATTCCAGGGCTGTTTAAAAAAAAGTTCGGAGACGCCTCTTTAGGGTGTATATTTCTCTTATACAAGAATGAATAGACTCGCTTACCAAATTCCATGAAAGTTCCTTCATGTTCATTTCTGTCATAGCGCGTTCAGCTAAAACAGGAATGCAGACTGACTTATTTTATTTGTTTTGCTGTAATGGATGAACAAGGACTTCAGATGAAACAGCTCATAACCTGTTTCGAGCAGCTCTCCGTCACCGAGCTTTATCGCAATAACTTGTTTTTGAAAGGAACGTCGTTTTCTTTCACAGTGAAAGAAAGAATAGTAAAGACGATCGTATGCTTGGATGCCATTCCAGTGCAATTCCATGAAAACATTGATCAAAACAGAACAGTGATTTTTTTTCCAACGATCTCTCAAAATTATCATTCCTATTCTACATTAAGAAAAGTTGTCGAAGCATTTTTATTGAGGATTTGAATAAAAGAAAGCTGTACGCGAGAAATCCATGTAATCTCACACTAAAATACAGGATAAATCGATGCTCGATTTGGGCTGAATTTCTGCAGACTTCACAAACTCGTATTTATACTAAAACACAATGGAATTTACAAGACATAAATAAATCAACATCAATTTTATTTTTCTATATATTTTCATAAATACCAGCAGCAGTCCATCTTCATTAAAACTGCCAACAGTAATCTCATCAGTTATTCTAAGGAAACCTTATGATTTCTGGTTAATTTGAAAACTCAAAAGAATCGAGCATTACTGCATGTGTACTGTTCTTGTTTTTTAATGGTTTTAGTGAAGTTTCTCAGATTTCGAACATCTAGTATCTATGAAAACTGAAACGAAATTTCAGTTCAATTGCTCTACATAATGCCGTGCCCAGCCCACTTTCTTTCAGTGGGCACTGTTCTCCTACATTCCTCTTCGTTGTTGAGCAAAACTCATTTTGTCACCGTTTGAAAGGATTTAAGTTTAGTGTCTTTTCCTGGAATTTTCTTTAGAATTTATTCTTGCATTCTAACTTAGCACTCGCGCAGATTGCAAACACGATGCATTCACACTCCATGGCACGAGTTACCTTGAAGTTAATCTCAGCAACTCATTTGAAGCGCATAAAAGATCGCAAATATAATTGCATTAAACGAATCTGTCCTGTCCGCTCTATACTTTTTGAGATAAAACAAACTTTCAGGTATAATACTTATTGCTGGGAAGTTTAATATGTTCGCTCGTGCACATAACTCTACATATTGATAAAATCATGTCCCTTATTGTTTTTCCCCGAGTTAAGTAACTTTTCTCAATAAATAATAAAAAGTAAAAGGGGGCGCGACAAATACTAAACAGAATCTAAACTATTCTTCAGTCAAAAATCTTTCGACGGATAAGCTCATTTTCATATACGTATCAAGGCACTGTTCGGGACCTGCAGGCTATCTATTATAACACCTTTCGAAACTTCCCTCCGGATGTAACAATTTTTTCATGTCACACAAATAATAAAGACGCCACTTAGTAACCACACTTTGCAATACAAATCTCGTTATACTGCGGGGGTGTAGTAATGCACGTCGGCTTTATTCGGTCCAAATTGATTCTTCCTCAATCGATGTCAATTTCCCAAGGCAACTAACAGCTAAAGGGACAGCATCACCAGGATATGATGAAAGCTAGTTAAATGCCACATTCAATAATACGGACGCATTCAAAATTTCTGCAATTCTGCATTCATTTCGCAGAACGCTGTTTCCTTGGCCGAAGGCAAAATTGTATGCTTATTTCAGACAGCGTCTTTGATCCTCTGCGTCTTTGTTTTTGTGATTCCTGCCACCGTTATGTAATATCGCAAACAAAACCAATAAGTCGAACGAAAGGATCTTTGGGGAAAAAAAATCTTTTTCCTCATTTTCTTTCAAGACAGCCTAGTTTTAATAAATGGATGAAGGGACAGCGCAGATATCTGAATATTTCAAAGTTCTGGCGAAAATACGTGACATTTACCTTTGCTGGGGTACCGTAAAGGGGGGGAGAACTGGCTGCGTAACAGCTGAGTAAACTTTTTCTTTTCTTCTAATACGTTTATAAGAATTTCATAAAACGAATAGCTTCCTTAAACTTTCTTTGCAAAGTGCTACCTCAAAATACGAGAAGAAAATGCCTTAGGCGCAAAAGGTGTACGAGTACACTGCATTACAAGAATTAAAAGGGCCATTCTTTCAGCTACTATATGACCATCAGTTTACTTGATGTTTTGTAAACTGTTTAACTAAAACTAAGCAGCTCTCTGGGTCATTAATTGAAGGAAACTGTAGAAGACTCCTGTCTCAGAACACACAGCCAAATCCATTGTCAAATAAAAGTTAATATTTTCTAAGCTGCTCAAGCAATTCTCAAATTCCTGAGATATTTTCCAAATAAAATTAGAAAATGCACACACGCAGTCCAGTTTGCTCTTATAACAGTACTTCACCTACTTTTATTTTTAATCTTTCAATTCTTCATATCAGCAGGCTTTCGGGTATTTATTTTAATTCAGGTTCCCTTTTTTCATCCAGCAAATAAATTAAATTGGAGTTGACTGATGTTCTTAAATATGCAGACAGTGAACGATACTGAGTAGGAGTATGAGCCATAATTTATCGTTAAATGCTTGTGTACATTATATTCTTACTAGGGCAGGATATTCTTACTAGCGAAGCAGAATCCTTTCTGTTTACGCTTCGCTTGCATATACATGTTGAAAATTAGAAAAAATTCAAAACTTTTCAATCCAGTAAGACTAGCCCATGGATCCGACTTTGCCTCCGCTTAGTTACCCTACCCCCATCCAAATAAATACTCTTAGGCAGTTTGCATCCGTTTTTAGTGCTCTATGCTGTTGATTCCAATCACTAGTTCTGAATTGCAGTTTTCTCTATTCAATAAATGACAGGTATCTGAGGGAAGGCTGTACTTCACCTTTGTATAGTAGGCGTAAAATGCTACAGTTTATTTATTAAATATACACTATATTGCCAAATGTAACTTGACGCCTGCACGTTTAAACAAACTTTTAAATTATACAATATTTAATAACATCTCGGCACCTATGATCTTAATTATTTACTACTTCCTTGTCGGAAGATCCCAATGTAATCGTTCATAACAGGAAAGTGTGTCCATTCTTCCTTCAACATTGAAATTAGTTCAAATAATAAAGCCCAGTTGGAAGTATTATTTTTAGATTTTAAAGAAGACTTCGACATGGTTTCAGTTAATGTATTCAAGAAACCAGCGATTCAAATCCAACCTGTCCAGGCTCAAACAAATGAACAGAATGTTCCCCAATGCATCTCTTCACCTCATTATTCATCACAACATTGATTGCAACAGGTTAATCAACTCTGAAGCCTACAGGAGTCAGATCTCCGATAAAATGAAAAAAAATAATCCAACCCAGTAATTGCAACTGAAAGCCAAATGTCTTGTTCTGCAGTTTTTTTTTAAATTCATAACTAAAATTCCTAGCCATTGTTAATATCTATATAAAATCTGCTATGTTCATATATTCGATTATTTTATGTCATTCCCTTTGTATTTTTACCTGCTCCTAGCCATGTGCTGTGATGGGCTTGCTGTATTTGCAATAAATGAATATTTATTTATTATTTATTAATACTTGGAACAGTACTTAAACATTACAGGATATATTGTGAGAATCCTCATAATGTATTATTATCCTGTAATGAATCAATGAATCAAAGATAAGAAAGTGAGAACTTTCTTATCTACCCTTCTGTTTGCTGTAGAACTGAATACATTCTTTCATCACCTGGATAATACCTCATTCTGTGTACGCTCATACTTTAAGCCAAGTGGCTACAGGCTGTGCAGCACGACATTGGTTTGTTACGTTGTAACAGAAAAGGATATTGTAATGCTTGCTGTACTGCTGCCACAGTGTTAAAGAGCAAAATTGACGACAATGTCACTTTACCACATGGTATTCATTGCTTCAGGAAGGACGAATAATGGCTCAAATCCAAACCAAGAAAAAGAACCCCATACGGTGATACCATCAGTTTACATGTTGTTCTGAATTTAACTGTTTTAACTAAAAGTAATCAGGCCTTTGGGTCATTAATTGAAGGAAATTACTAAACTTCACAATTAGGACGACACGCTCCGGTAAATAACGTCAACAGTTATTGCCGTTATTTATCAGAGCGTGCATCCGCTAGACCATAGCAGGGCCATGTGATCGGAAAACCACGTTCCTGGAATCATCGCTCCATAACGGTTTTGTAATGTACTGGGAATCAGTTATGATGGGCTGTGCACTAGGGCTAGGCAAGTCGACGCTGTGCCTTGTGGGTAGTGCAGTAATCATAATCACCTTCCTCTCAACGATCCGTGGAAAATACCCTGGTTCTAGTCACGTCAATGACGCATGCAACTTTTATGGGCCTTTTTTACTCCGTTGCAGAGTTAGTCGGTCGCAGGCGAAGACAACAAGGTTTTTTTCTCCAAGAAAGTCAGATTTTCCATCGAAAAAAAAAGGTAAACTGATTAAGAACCCATGCAATTTATGGACATAACAGACATTGGTGGATAGGGTTGTTCTCGGGTAACCCTATGACATTTTTTTTTTTTTTTGTTTTTGTGCATTGTGTGCTGTGATGTCTGGTCTTGTGTACTGCACTCCCCCGTAAAATCTGATGCCACGCAGCCTTCGTAATATCATCCATATATTCATATCAGTTCCTGTGGCCTCCCTGAATTCCTGGTTGACAGTTTCGATGAGACTTAAAAGGAGGTGTACTTACTGCTCTTCTGAGTGCCTTCCGATTTGTTTGCCAATTTCTGATATCTAGCGGAATGTTTCTCAACTGTAGTAGCAACATTACCTTTCCATTTGGTGATTACGTCAGACACAGTTTGTCTATATTGTGTTGCAGGTTTGCTAAATTTAGTACAAATAGAGAGATTGCTAATGTGATATCGTACTTTGACACTCAGTTGGGAGTCGCTGAACTGAGTGCTCAACTCATCTAGTATGAATGCAATTGCTTTTACACCTGTTCCTCACACGCGGATTGCGGGTATGGTTAATTTTTTCCATATCCCAAGTGTGTTCGGATGCTTTCGGTAATTCTATAAAACTGTTATAATTGTGTATGCACATCTTTGGTTGGTTAATTTCTCTTGGCCAGTTTAGGTACTTCCTTTTCGCTGATTTAAGGCTAATGACGCACACTATATCCATTACTGGATCGTAATTCAAAACATGTTCAGATGTGTGCTGCTATTTGAAAAGTTGGCTGGACCAGGTTGTCAAAATTGAGGCCCACCGGTGAAACGTGGCGGCCTTCGATTTTTGTTTAGATACACGCATTCGGTATGCTAAATATCAGTATTCTCCTGTGACTGCACTTTAAACAAATTGTTTATGGAACTGTTTTGTAGAAAAAAAACTTTTTACAAAAACGACAATGAATATAATAACTGGCTCTACCTCATCATTGATATTGATGAAAATTCATGTGATCCTCATGCACATAAATTTCCAGTAACTTGGGTCTAACAGTTAGCTGCTCTCCTGATTGGCTGTGGATGATCGGCAGTCATCAGATATTTAATATTTTGGAGAAGGTAAGGCCAGTCTCTTCTCTTTAGGGAATTAGGCCAATCCCCATAATGAGCTATGTCTGGAGAAAAGGACTTGGCATTGTGACGAAGTCTGCTTAATGGCAGGCATAATTATGGAGTATCTCTTCTTCGATTTCCTCGTAGCAAACCGCAGCACTGTATAACACCAATGTGGCGCAGAGAAGTACCCTTTCCCACAGAACATTTCCATGTACTCGTTATCTTTCTTTTTTGACAGCTTACAGTTAGAAATAAACACAGATTATTAGGACATATTCCTATCACGCCTTTGAGGTTTACACGATGGTTATAATCACGTCCTTCCACACCATATAGAAAAGGCCCGAATTCGAATCCGGTCAATAACACGTGCAATTTTTATGGACTTTATTCGCAACGTGACTGTTGTTCAGTCATATGAGAGGGTCGTGTAGTTTTATCCCTGGCGTTTTGTCAACAAATTGCCCGAAGAATGTACGCAATTACAGATACAATATATTGATTGTACATAGTCTTACTTTCTCTGTCTTTTAACAAGCCTAACATTACTATCTGAAATATTAATAATATTAAATAGTGAAGATGTAAAATGGTTTTTATTTCTTGTATTTTGTATGAGGGCAAAGGTTAGTTAAATATCAACACTATTATTATTTAACAAATTGTTTTTGAAGTGCAATTGGATATCATCCTAGCTGTTACTCTACTTAAACATAGATCACGCTGCTCTGTGTTTACAAAGTGAGTCAGTTAAATAATAATTACTAAACGTAATATTTAACTTCATGGTTCACGTAATTACTTTAATTAAGCCAAATCTTTTCTCGGTACATATTTGTAGAGGACACGAGTGAGTGACTCTTCGACTTGGCGAAACCACACAGTAACAATTTGTTGTCTGCACACGAGTGGTCTCCGTAGACTAGTTGGTAACAATGCGGGCTTGGCTAGTGGAAAGGTTTAAAGTTCAAAGAGCGTCAATGACTGGAGGAACTTTTCTGTAGTTGTTTTTTTTTGCACCTTCGTACTGAGTAAGTCAGGCTTAGCATAAAATAGCATTTACCCCAAGAAAACTAAAAGGGTTTAATAGTTAAAGCAGAAAATCTAGAATTAAAATCGATTTTGAGGTTATAAGGCCGGTTAATATACCATGGTTAAGTTTGCTGAAGTATATGATCACCTTAATTACTGTTTCAATAAATACATCCGCCCATAAGATCTTATATGGACACGTGTTATTGTTAGGGCGGCTCCTTAAACGTTAGTTCAAATCCACCTCATATTACTGTAGATTTTAACATACTCTATAAACTAGGCCAGACTTGGAGTAGCGTGATGTTTGTGTATTTTATGTATGTTGTGATGTGCTGGCTTCTTGGCTACCTAGAAGCAGCAATCGCCGGGAAGGCTGCTTCCAGATACTCGTCCACACCACGGGAAGGTGGGCCAGTTCCATTAGATGGGACGTCTTAGGTCTCAGTTTGAGACAAAAAGAAAAAAAACACAACTCTTGGGGCCCAGTACAGAGTTAAAAATAAATAAATGAAATTAACAATAAATTAAAAAATAAATAAATAAAAATCTTGCCAACTATAACTGCAAACACGGCGTTAATCACAGTTAATTATCCAAAGTTAAACCAGTTCTTAACTGTGGAAGCATACTTCTTAGATCAAATGCAGCTTTAGCAAAGGTTTGTATCAGCTGATATTTATCTCGTTCCATCAAGAGATGAAACGCTTGTCCAGGAATCACATTCATCAGGAGATCACTAATTATTGATCGCGCACTACCATAAATATTACATTCACACAAAATATGAAACCAATTTTCCTTGGCTCCACAAAAGCACAATTCAGTATTTGTTAATCCTAGAGCAAATAGTTTCTCATTCAATGAGCTATGGCCTGTTATTATATATAGCAACTCCAATACAGGCGTAAACCATTCAAGCTACCCTTTTATCTAGGAGAAACGTTACCTTAGGAAGAAATAAATTTATCACCCTTCCCGCAATTCCAGTGTCCCATCTCGTTTGCCATAGGTTAATTATCTCCTTTATAAACCGCTTCCTTCCCCTTTTAATATCTGCCTGAGTATCAATTGTAATGTTATGAAACGTAACGAGAATCTTCTTCTTAATCCGATAACATAGTCCTCGGTGTATCAGGAACAAGTCCAAAGGAATAGCCCCGGCCAACATCTGAATTGCTGCAGTAGATACGATCCTACACACTCTCAACATGCTGAGAAGCATTGATCTTTGTATTGAGTTGAGTTTTGCTTGAAACCTCACCAACACAGCACGATGAAACCAAGCGCCTGCTGCATATGTTATCAAGGGGAGAAATGCTGCCTTATAATATAATGAGAGAGTCTTGCCGGATAAACCCCAGTCAGACTTAGAAACACGAATAACAGCAGCAGAGAACTTTTTCACTTTAGCTCCTAAATATGTTAGATGTGGAAAAAATGATAATTTATAATCTATTACTATTCCTAGATATTTATCTTCAGATGTCATTGGTAGCGGAATACCATTTAACTTCGAACTCCCAGCCACTATAATTGTTAAATCATCGGCAAAAGCTATTGTCCTACAGTTGGAAAAAGAGCAAGCTAGCCAATTTTGCAAGACAAGGTTCCATATGAAAGGACCTAAGGTTAACCATTGGGAACAAACACGATAAACTTGCTTTTTAATATAAAAAGTTTTAGATTTAACAATTACGTATCTGTCACTAAAATAACTTCCAAACAATTTATATACTTCTTGAGAACATCCAGCTACCCTCAACTGAGCAAAAACAGCTTCCCACCATACTGAGTTAAAAGCTCCCTGAAAATCCACAAAAATGACTAATTCATACTTTGAAGAAGAACTCTCGATTGTGTGTTCGAAAGTCCACTAAAGCATCCTCTGCTGACTTTTCAGATGTAAACCCATATTGTTTATTTGGCATCATTTCACGCTGCTCTATTAACTGCGTAATGCGCAGAACCAGCAATCTTTCCAGTAACTTGCCAAGATTAGCTAGAAGGGCTATTGGCCGGTAGGATCCAGATCTGAGAGGGGCTTACCAGGCTTTTTGATTAGCTTCAATAAAGCTGCCTTCCAATCTGGTGTAAAATATCCTTCTGCAAGACATTTGTTATATAGTAGTAGTAACAACTGCGGCTATTTATAAAACCGTGCTATAAATTCATTCTCTATAAAATCATTTCCTGGACATTTCTTAAAATTTAATTTTCCAATTACACAGTAAGATCTTACAAGAGGAGGTGGATAATAACCGATAATTAACAATTATTTGGATATTTCCTGCCTTCATGTTGCAAAACACAGATAACACTGGTTTACAATGTATATGGGGTTTGAGTAAATATATGTGGCAGTTATTTATGCATGTTTACTGATTACTAAACCGAAGTTCGTTTGTTTCTATCACTTAAAGATTTTTCACAATTCACTAACAAAATATTATCTAGGTATTATACCCAAATGTGTAGATATAAATATAGTTTCTTCAATGGTTTACAAGTTTTATACCCCTATATTCGTAATCAGTATCAAATATTTGCCTCAAATGCAACAGATTGTGCATGTTTAACCTGTAACTACACACACTGCAAGGTAGCCGATCTTGACCCAGGAAGGTGGATGGCCCCCACCCCACTCTTCCGGCCCATCTGCGATTCCCAGAATTTTATTTTCCAAGTGGAGTCTGGGAGACTCCTGTGTGCAGTTACGGGTTAAACTTGTCTGAGCATGCACTTACTTGTTTGTACAGTTCTTCAAGCGAAGAACTTACTTGCCCAGGTACATAATTTTCCTAGTACAGAAATCGTGAAAGGGAGTTTCTACAGTATTTTTCACAAGAAGGTCCTCTCGTATATTGCAGTGATATCGCTGGTTTAATAAGTGCCTTAGGAGTTCCATCATATGTTCCTAGTGAATGGAGACTATTTATAGGCTCTTCTAAGACTAGTTTAAATGTGTTCTCTTGTATAATGGAGATAAGTACACATCTATGCCAGTTGCTAATTCAGTCTGCTTAAAAGAAACTTATGGCAATCTAAAGTTGCTTCTGGAGAAAATTAAATATCAATATCACGAATGGCAACTATGTGGAGACTTAAAAGTGTTATGTATGCTATTGGGGCAACAGGGTGGGTACACTAAAATGGCATGATTTATTTGTGAATGGGATAGCAGAGCTAAAGCGCTGCATTGGACAAAGGAGCAATGGCCTCGGCGGCACATTCTTACACCGGGGTCAAAAAATATTGTGCACGAAAGTTTGGTGAAGCCAGATAAAATACTTTTTACCTCCATTGCATATCAAGTTAGGCATAATGAAGCAATTTGTTAAAGCATTGAATAAGAATGGCAACTGCTTTAAGTACCTTTGCAGTAAATTTCCCGGTTTATCTGACGCAAAACTTAAGGAGGGTATCTTCATTGGTCCCCAAATTAGAAAATTTGTTTTAGATGGTCAGTTTGAAACTAATATGAGTGACGTTGAAAGGGAAGCCTGGATTGCTTTCAAAAGTGTAATGGAAAACTTTCTAGGAAATCATAAATCACAGGATTATGAGAAAATTGTCCAAAATATGCTCGGAAAGCTCCGCAATTTCGGTTGCAATATGAGCATCAAAATTCACTTTTTGCATGCCCAACTTGATTTTTTCTCCGAAAATCTTGCACAGATGAGCAAGGGGCAAGATTCCATCAGGACATAAAGGAAATGGAGCAGCAGTACCAGGAAAGGTGGAATACAAGCATGATGGCCGACTACTACTGGTTTTTTAAAAAGAGAGAAACCTGGCACTGTACATAAAAGAAAAACGTTTTTTTTAAAACAAAGAGAAGAAGGTCTGATTAATGAAAGTTTTAGAATTGTGATTAATACTTGTATTTACGTATTTTTTGATATATGAAAATGTAATCCTATCAATTTGTCATTACTAAATACAATAATATAGTTTAGAAAAAGTGGCATAGTTTTGCTTGTTTTAAAATTATCTTGAATTTTAGAATAAAGAATCGTGTTATTTGCTATGGAAATGTGATAAATTGTTTTGATCAAACACCGGAATTGCATCCAAACTCGGGATCGGTGAATTTTTTGGGCAAGCTTTTTTTTTTTTAACAATTTCTCCTGAAAGATGGATATTGTGAATCGATGTAATGGTAAAGGGCATCTTCTCGCTGAATTCATTCCAAATTAGGCTGGGATTTCTTGAATCTGAGCACACTCTCGAACTACTCACCAGTAGTTCGAGAGTTTATTGAGTTGGGTGCTGAGTGCGTGACCAGATTCATTTCTAATACAGTATTAGTATCATATTAGGAAAATGATGCAAGGTAAAAAATAAAAAAAATATATCCATGTTTCGGCAGTTTTACAGAAATTAATTGCAATGCATTTTGACTCTTTGGAATTCGCTCTTTCTTTCTGTTTATGCTGTATAGGATTCTCTTCGCTTCTACTTAATCTGAACATTGCATGCGCAGCTCGTTTTATTTTATCGAAAGATATATACTTTCGTAAAAAAACAATATTTTTTTATTTCTTAAATTGTGATGTATCTGGATGTGATAGAAAAAAATCTAAGTCATATTTGAAATCACAGCAACATATTTCGGCAGTAGGACCTATTGAAATTCAAACCACAGTGAACAAACTTAAATTTGTAAACTAATGTAATCAGGTCACGCTGCAATTGCTCACTAAAGATATTTTGAAGATTTGCAGAATTAACATCTGCATTTTCATTATTTTCTTTTAAGCCAATCTGATTATCGGATGGTCATCTAGCATCAGATCACAGTACAACTCCAAGCTGGCCAGACTAATTTCCTTCTAATGGTCTACTCCCATCCACAGGAGTAGACCATTATGGGTTGCATTATGTTTCCCTTGCTAAGACAATCTATTATTCCTGTAAACATGCTAACCTACGTCATTTGAAAAACGTATTTCTTTTTTATTTCACTTGCTGTATGCACAGTTTTTTGTATATCATCACATAAATTAAATTTCCCAAAAGAGAGATCTTCGAGTTTATTGTGCTTGCTTTTATTAAGTATTAATTTCGAATAGATAAACAGATTTATCATAATCACTGTGTGATGCTCTTCGAGAGTCATATCTACATTGACTCCTAATTTCAAAGCAGTTCAATTAAGCTACTCTCCTTTGACTTCATATTTCGTGATCAAGTGACAGCTTTCTTTAACGTAAACAGAAGAAATAAATGGGGAAAATAAAAGGAAAAACGCTGTCAGTGAATTGCAGTAAAGGTGATGATCAGAGAATCGGATACTTTACAATCATCTTCATCCTCGATAAATCGTTTCTGATGCTGGCGTCTTGTGGGATACCATGTTGCATCCCTTATTTTTATGTGTTTATTTAGCACGACAGCGGTTGATGCAATTTTCACAATTCCTGCAGGAGATGTTGGCTGTTATAATTTCTTGTTTACTGTGTGTTGGCAACAACAAATTCTGTGGTGGTGCTAAAAACCCCCAGTGATAGTCATGAAAGGATCTGGAGACATCAAAAAACATCCTGCACTCTAACTTCACCCTTACCGAATGCTATAAATAGATTTTTCAAGGAAGCCAATTTAAAGAGATGAAATCTAGACAAACTTACGTCAAAAGAATCTTCTCTAGGGAACCGTTTCTTATTTCCTTCAATCGCTCACTCCATCGTAGCGGACATATACAAAAGGTAATGCAGAGAAGTAAGCCACCCGTTTTATTTATTTATTTTTTTTGCTTCTTAATGTACTTGAAAGAAAGTCGCTGAAAGAGAGGACGGAAGTAAGGAGAGACGGAATCTCACGCGAGCAACTTGACAGGGTTTACAGCATCTTTCCGCTGTAATAAATAAAGCACTAATTTTCTTAGGGGCATTTAATTTTTCACTTCAGTTGTCACCAATAGGTTTCTTTCTCGAATTTCGTTTTATCTAAATTAAATTCGTAGTGTTGAAGATATAAAGTCTTTCGACATTTCCAGAATGATTTTTTATATTCTTTTGAATGTAACTTTTTATTATGAGCATCCAACGTTGAATATTAATGAGAAAGGTTCTGATGCGTAGTTTAAAGGATGAGATCGCTTTTGTGGTATATTTGCGCTAATTGGTTACTGCAATTCAGAAATGTTTTTAATGTATATTTATCATAAACTTCCATCTCTTTCTCTCTCTCTGTGTCTCATAAAGCACGTTTCCACACGTGGTTGCCCCCGCTTAATATTATAAACTACAGTACCCTCCAGAGTGAATACATGGACCAAGCAACCTCACAAAATTAAATACACTCCACCAAATGAACAGCAACCTATGTACCCCATTGGACATGCTTCACTCCAAATAATCTACCAACACAGAATCGACTGTCACAGATTTGTTACTATTAGAACTTACAGAACTAAAATCACCAACAAAAATTCTAAATCATGGAGGATGAGATCATCTCAAGAAAATCTGATCTAAAAGTTGAGGAAGTGGTAGTTTATACAAATTCAAGGATGAACTAGACAAACTGTTAGAGAGGATGGACAAGTGATACGGGAACCGCTGTTTTTTTTTTGGCTATAATACCATAAAAGACGGTTTTCTTGCATTTTATACAACTGTTATTACTGATACTAATTTCTGTGCATAACTGTTGAATTAAAAGGTTATTGACTTTTATGTATCTGATATTTCTTGTCTGTGTATTTGTTCTGTTTGTGACTTCCACATATCGTTTAACTTTGTCTCAAACTGTAATTATATTGGCTACTTTCGGAAACAAATGATCTATATACGATTTATATCGACATTAATGATTATTGCCACTTTACACTTAGTGATAAAAGGGATTCTGCACTGTAAATTATACCAGATTCCTTGTTAGGAAATTGAAGTTGGGAGTTGAACCCACTACTCTATGGATCGCTTTAGTATATTTTAATTCCATGATTAGAATTTCTCATTTATATGAAACCAGGACAAAGAACTGTATAATTTGAACGCGTTGTTAATTTATTTTATCAAAATTATGCGCAAAATTTACAGCTCTGGTAAGAAGAATTCCTAATACGAAAGGAATTTTACAGTATTTCACAAAATTTACATCTTTACATCAAATGTTATTACTAATTTTCTGTACACTACAGCCAGTGGATCTAATCCGTGCTACGAGACGCATTTATATACCTTTCTCCTAGCTTCACAGTTGGTCAGATAGCAGTAAAACATAAAATACAATTTATATTGCATTTACGAGTTAGGTTAATTACATTTGAATCGAATTAAAAGCGAACGAAATTGATTCAGTGTCGTTCACTTTTAATTACCTTCAGTGTAATTTATTGTTTATTGCTGAGGAGAGGAGGTGACCTCCTACATTGAAAAATCCTTCAAATCCATTACGTGGAAGCGCCACAGATTAGCCCTCCTTCGTTCAACTCTATTTCGGAAGCAAATTTAGGCCTTAGGCACTTTTCTAACTTTCAGTGGGAATTACGGGGTCGGTGATAAAGGAAACAGCACGTGGGAGTTTGCGCTTTCTGGTTGATTGAACTTTAGTTCCGCGATAAAACGGATTTAAAAATTTGATTGAAAGACTGGCAAATATTACATTGCACCCTGATGCACTTAGAGTTTTTCTAGTGTTGCTCTTTGATTGATCAGAGATAAGGGCCAATCCGTAAAGTGTTTGGAATATTAATTAATTCATCGAAATTTGAGCTTAGAGTTAGAGCAAATCTTAGATGTCCTACCTGTATTTGGCACAATAATGCTTTCTCTTTAGCATCTGTAATTCGTGCCTGTACACTTTTCTAAATTCCACCTTCATATTTAAGCTTTTTAACATAATACTGGTTAGGATTTGTTGTGTATTCCTTTATTATGTTTGCTATGGGCTGTGCACAAGTCTATGTTTATTCCGCAAAGCATTTAATGCTATAGGATGTATGGATGTGGTCATTAAAAACTAAGTTGAAATATAGAATAACACTTAGGAATTTAACGGACCTCAAGGGTTCAGTTTAGTGGGTCCATGTCAATTCCGTGCAAGGCAATTCGATGCATGACAGTTCAGCGCATGGCAGTTCTGTGAAAATTTGGTGAAAGATTATTGGTGCTTGCGACAATTCGTTGAGTATGACAATTTTTTTGTATTCGTGACACTTCGGTGTGCCACATAAAGATCTGAAATCAACAAAATTAATGAATTAAAAGGTTTAGGACACAGAAGAAATTTGGCGACTTAGAAAGGAGGAATGCAAAAATTTATAAAAAAGACAATAAAAATAATTTTTTTTGTATAAAAGGATTCACGCCGATCCTTCTCATAGACAGGTTGGAAAGTTGATATATGCCTATTCAGCATGACTCTGTCCTTATTGTAACAATTTTAATCGGGGTAAAATTATTTATTAATATTGTGTGATGATGCAGAAGGTGTCATCAACATAGACAAGTCATCTTTGAAGCTCACTTAGTTCACTTAGTCACTTAGTATACGGATTACAGGGAAGATAAAGAATGGCAGGAACCCTCCCTGGAGAATTCCCCTTTCTATGGGCAACCTGTCCGTATCTTTGTTAACTTCAAATTGCAGAATTCAAGTTTTAAGTTTCTGACTTTGGAAGTATAAATTCGATCCTGGTATTCCGAAATAATTTTTCGAAATTTCCACTAATAGTGTCACTGTATAGAGTCGAAAGCCGATTTGAGGACAAGCATCTGAGGTCTATCGCTCGAGAACTACTATCGCTAAGGAACTTATCAGGTAGTAGAAAGTACGATAAATATTCATGTCCACGCCGACTTGAAAGGACAGGAAATGTCATTTCCTGTCTGGTTGGCGTCGACAAGAATTTTTATCGTATTTTACTCCCGGGTCTATAAAAAGGGGACGACGTTATAGTTTAGAAAGCGTGGCATAGTTTTGCTTGTTTTAAAATTATCTTGAATTTTAGAATAAAGAATCGTGTTATTTGCTATGGAAATGTGATAAATTGTTTTGGCCAAACACCGGAATTGCATCCGAACTCAGGATCGATGAATTTTTTGGGCAAGCTTTAACAATTTCTCCTGAAACATGGATATTGTGAATCGATGTTAATGGTAAAGGGCATCTTCTCGCTGGATGCATTCCAAATTAGGCTGGGATTTCTTGAATCTGAGCACACTCTCGAACTACTCACCAGTATTTATTGAGTTGGGTGCTCAGTGCGTGACCAGATTCGTTTATAATACAGTATTAGTATTATATTAGGAAAATGATGCAAGGTAAAAAAGAAAAAAATATATATCCACGTTTCGGCTGTTTTACAGAAATTAATTGAAATGCATTTTAACTCTTTGGAACTCGCTCCTTCTTTCTGTTTATGCTGTTTAGGATTCTCTTCGCTTCTACTTAATCTGAATAAACGAGCTGTTTAAAATAAACAGCTCGTTTATTTTAAAGCTGTAAGTTTAAAGTTGCATTCCGTCATGGTTTGAGTTGCACATTTACTAGCAACTCTTTTGACGTATTGGCAGTAAACGTCAAGGAGTTGGAATTCCAGATTTCCGTGTCCCCCACTTCGATATATTTTTCTCATCAGCTTTCCTGCTTGATGTGATCTGTCGGTAGAATTTCTGCAAGGTAATTTTAGATTTACCACTAGGGTGTGAGAACCGGCGTCGTTTCTTACAATTTATTTAATTTTTTTATCTGGTTAAGTGACGTTATACCCCGCGCTTTAGTACCCAATTTAGGTAGTTGTGTATTATCTCGATTAAAACACTCACTCTCATCCCTCCAAAACTCACAAGCTACCTGGCTGCTTTATTTATTCTTTCTGTTGCAAAAGATTCTGGGCACCGAGGATATATTTATTCCCCTTGTATAAGTTTGGACTTAGTGCAAAACATTTTTTGAGGGCAGTGAAAAATTTAGCACTCTTAGAAAAATTTAGCACTTATTTCAATTTCTAAACATAACAAAGGTTTATTTCCATATAAAAATTTATACAGTATTACCTCATATAATGTTAACAAATATTATTTCCACCTTCTTTCTGAAATCGTACAATTTCGATTGTACGTACAATTAACTCCTCTTAATTAAGGTTGACTTCAGCATCAATAAAACTTTCTTCTACCTCATTTTTACATTTTTTTCATACATATCTTTAATTATACCATTTAGTTAAAAGACGTTCCTTCTACCGCCTTTATACATATTTATCATACATTTTTTTCAAATTAATCTAAAATTTTCTTTCAAATCTTTTTTTACACACAACACCTTTCCTCTAACAATTTCAGACTATACAACTCTTTGTGTACAATCCATTTACCTTTACAAAATACTACTCCTGTAGCCAATTATCAATCAAATATATAGTCCTTTGTTTTTTTTTTTTCTTTCACAAAGATACACAACTTAGGGATACATATATTCTCCCTAGAACACTTATGCAACGTAATCCTGAGGATATAACATATATTCTACACAATGCCATTGTATCAGAAATAGATAGTATTTTCTCTCTCTCTCTCTCTCTTTCCCCCCCCCCCCACACCTAACCCAGTTTCTTACTGTTTATTAGTGTTCTAGGCCTATCTCAAGCTATCTGTCGACAAAGTTAACAATTATCATTCCTGAGCAGATTCAATTAACCTTTATAATTGTTGGGGACTTACTTTTCCTTGCCATTTCTTTATTTCGCGGCCACCAGTAGATTGATCCTCCACTTCTGATTTTTTTTTGGGGCCGTCTTGCTTGGCTTGCGAGTTCTACAGGCATTCTTTTCTGGATTATACTTTAGAGGAATCAATGGCGACGGTCTGCATCCATTTACTTTCTTATTATGACAAGGCTCGGGCTCCTTGAGCATTCAGCAAGCCATTCATCAGACATACTTCTCATTTTAGCGACTATCTTCACCCTCCAACTTTTACATCAAGCACAAGCCCATCTGCTTGACCATTCTTTCCGACAAGATATTACAACACTATTTTTCGGACATTCACAAACCAAAGTTTTTCTACTACGACATCCCTTTCTCCTCGTGCTCCTGCTTTTTGTTTCCATTTTCCTGCCTTCTTCTTAAACAATACAATCACCTTCTCTTCCAGCATCTCTATTCTAATTCGTCCTTCATCTCAAATCTTTGTTTCAACTGTGCTGTATGGCTGGGAATCCTTCCGCCGCCTAAATACAAAGGTTGCGGAGCTACTGCCTTCTGGAACTTTCCCTTAATCCGGTTTATTCCGCTCGTAGTCAGAAACAGACGCCCTTCTGTTTCCCAAATGCATTCTAGGGTCAGTTTCATTGTATGTACCTGAAACTTAATTTATCTTCCATTATTAGGTTCACAATCAAGCACATAAATGGATAATTTGGGACGGTGACTTTATTGCTTCCCCAACATATCTTTCATGACATTGCCTGCATTCCGAACCATTATTTTTTTAGAAACCAAACTTGCCATCCATTGTCTTTCCAATTGTTCTGTACTTGCTCACATTGGCATAACTAACTAGCAATCTACTTCAAATGAATAACTGTGCGGATTTAGAGGCAAAAGCACTTAACTTGCCCTGTCTTAGATTCTTTGTAGCTAAATACAAAGAAGAATTTGAATATTTTGTTATAATTATTTTTATAACTAATTAATATAAACATTCCTTTTATTTATTCTTGTAAGATTTTGGGATCTTACAAGGGAATATTCGTCTGAGGCATTGTATACAGTGACTATGGAGATCCCTGTTCCATCACAACTCGTGAAAATTCTCTTTGGTGAAACCTCTTTGCTGGATGGAGGAACTCGAATGAGGACAAGCTACAAGAAAGTGGTCCCGACATCAAACTTTATGCATCTCTAGCAGGGACAGATTGAAATTGTCATGCTTGATGACGTTTGGTTACCATGAATCTTGCTAATATTCTGGCCCTGCAGTATTTGATTGCATGTTCGTTAACTTTAGGCAAAAAGTAGTCTTCCACTATAAGAGCTTTCGGATAGAAACAAGTAAGGCACTGTAGACTGCTTCACATTCTGCCTGGGTAAATTCTGCAAGCTTGATTTTTGAAGAATAGGTGCAAAGATGACAATCATCATGCCTCCCTGTCTTTTTTGGACTTTTTTTGTCAGCTATCGTAGGTTTTCCATGAAAATAAGACAGGTTTATATTTTCTGTATGCCAGGTTTCAACAGCAATAGCGAAATCATATTGCGTGTTGAAGAAAAGAGCATTGGTCTTCCGGTTTGTTTTCAATGGGCGTCTTCCTTTCAGCCCATTGATCAGGGAACCATCTACTGTACATTTTTTTTTTTTTTTTATGGAATCCCCACACACGAGAGGTATTAGTATTTAATACTGCGCATGAGTTTAATGCTGAGAAGACTGAAGCCGCTTATTGACATGCAGTTGTTTAGACAAAATCAAATTACTTTTTTTACACAATGAGAAGGTTTGATGGGGTGAATGGTGTCATTCTGCTGGCCATACTGAGCATTATGCCTGAATCTTCCTGAAATCGGGAGGCTTTATCTACTGAAGTTATTCCTATTGCCTGATTTGTTTTCTGTTTTTCTTTCGAGGTCCGCAGTGATTCTTCTCATTTTGTGCAATGACCAGAGTTAAGCTGACCCAGGAATTTACAATGCCCTGGATTGTGGTATTGCTGTCGGCTGTGTTTAGGAATACGCTTAGTCTGGCATTACAAGAAATTCCTATGACCATATTTATTTAATGAGGAACTCCGTACTACAATTTCTATCCTGAAAGAGTTGAACAAGAAGTATTTTGTTCCTATCTTTATACGATTTTTAGAAATATCAAGCTCTGTGAGAAAATTTCCCATGTGAATTGGCGCTTATTCCTCAGAGGAAGATGGATATTGCTATTTATTGTGTTCTGAGTGCCACCACTCATGCATGTCAACAATGTCTTCAGTCTTCTCAGCCTTCAATTCATGCATAGTACTAAATATTAATACCTTTCGTGTCAGGGGATTCCATAAAAAAACGTACCGTTTAGTAGATTGTCCCCTCATCAGTGGGCTTGAAAGGAAGGCGCCCTGAGTGTAGGAGATTACCATCATGTTGTAACTTAATATGAAGCTTATCAAATTCTTTAAAATTCTGTACAGCTTCGGAGGAAATGTTCAAGCAACGAAAATGTGCAAAATTATAGTACCAGTAGCGCTAAAGCATCAGTTTGGTGTGTAGCTGCAAAATAAAAATTAGAATGACAATCTCCGAAATGGTACTGTCCGAGTGGTGGCACTCAGTTGAGAATAAATAGCAGTATACCTCTGCATGTGGGGAAGTGTTGCCACATATTCGAAGTGTGTGAATAGGGCAACTGGTTTTGAAAATTTTGGGTGTTGTATAAGGATGCCTTTTATGCAAAGTTTGTTTGTGATGCAGCTACATACAAAAATGGCGCCATGTCCCTACCAGTACTATATTTGCGAATTTCCTACGTCGAAGCTTTGCTCTAAAGTTTCACACAATTTTATTAACTAACTAGATTAATGAGTAAGCTGATTAAATACTAGATCACATATAGAGAATGAAGCGACACTAAGTAAATTAAAAAGTTCAGCGTAACATTTGAACTACGTTTTAATATACGTTTAATATATGTATGGCGTTTTAAGCTGTGACTCTGTCCTATGTAAAAATGAACTGAATTTTCCATCTCCACCCTGCACGCACTTTTTGACAGATTGACAGTGAGACTTCGAACTATTGCAGCACCCCACCTTATTCTCCTGACCTAGCACCGTCAGACTTTTTCTTGTTTCGAGAAATGAAGAAACCGCGTGGACTGCTTTGATTCGTTTCAGGAAGTCATCAGTGAAGAGGAATCGTGGTTTCAGGCAAAAAGTGCGGACTTCTGTGATCAAAGCATTAAACAACTGAACCATAGATGGGACAAATGTTTTTTTTTTTTATTTGTTCTTTTTTTCCAATTACAAAATATTTACTGTTTTTGCGATTTGTATTTTTTCCGATATATACAATGCCCAATCAAAACATTATGACCACTGCCAAATAGTGGATATGTCCTCCTCTTGCTGTTATACCTCTGCCACTCGGCGAGGATGAACTCTGGAAGGCCCCTGATCGTTGCAGGAAGTATGTCGCCAGGATAGCGCCGTAGATTAATTACATTAATCAGTCACACGATACGATGCAACCATCACGACATGCTGCCATGGGTTTCACATGGATATTAATATAATAAAATAAAATAAGGTAAATAATGATAATAAAAAATAGCAATATTAATAAATCAAATCAAATCCATGAACAGATATCATGTGAACCAGTTCTCCTTACATCTAGATAACAGGATTGGTGGTTCACAGAATACAGTGGCACAGATCGAATTTTTTTACAGTTCACAGATAGACTTTTTTACAGTTCAGATTTATTCCCCTGCTGGGTGGGAAAGCAGATCACTTTCTTTTGTTAAGATCCTTTTCCTGTACTGCTTGTCGAAGGCAAACGGCTAAAGATCAACGTCCAGCGATTGCATCATTGGTAACATTTGTGTGGGAAGGAGTCTTTCAGACATGTGCAGTCTCTCTGTCGAGCACAACTGTGGCTTTTCTCTCAGCGCAGGAGGACGAACTCTCCAGCGGATCACTTCCCAGATGTTGGGGGCAGAGATCTTTCCCGTGAGCATCTTCACAGTGAAAGTTAATCGTCTCTGTTCCATCTTCACTAGCAATCGTTACAGACCGAGAGCCGTGGCCATCTCTGTGGTTCGCTGCTATGGAGGTAACTGAGACTTCCACGTGGCACATTTAAGTAACCAAAACTCGGCTGCATATAGGGGTTTAGCGTAGTTTTGGTCCTGAACCCTAAATTTACTTTCGGTAGAGGACACTTTGGAAGATGATGGTATGGATGAATCTCTTGGTAGTGCCTGGTTTTTGACATACAGAAGGTGCCGTTTCGTTATCAAGATTTCAGCTTATCTGGAGGCACAGAAGTTCAAGTTGGTAGTTGAAGCGTAACTTTGCGTCAAAGATCACTCCGAGGTCGCTATGTTTTGCTACACTTTTGATGATTTTTCCTTCATACGGAGGCTGGATGACTGTCGGTTCGGGCTTCAATGAAAAGACAATGCAAGCGGACGTCTGGGTTAATCTTCAGACCTCGTAGAGGGTCCAAACGCCGGATCTGTCGATCCACATAATCTCAGAGATGTTCTATAAGGAATTTGTGTAGATCCTGCTTCACTCTTTAAGTGAGAGATTGAAATTTTTGTCAACAAACTATAATATATATAAAGTGTAAAGTGTGTTTAGGGTCAAGCGGCACCAGGGGTTTCCCCCTTCTCCGAATAGTTTACATTGTGGGTGAATCAGTTGACTGGAAAAGCCAGAGATTTAAAAGTGTATGGACTTTGTATATGTGTAATGCCTTGTACCGTTGTTCATCTGGTCATTTAGCCGCCAGACCCCTACTGAGGCCCGACGTTGTCCCACTTTTGCCCCGTGGAGGCAGACCAGGTACTCACTAGTATATAGCTCACTCTAGCAGGTCCTGCCACCTAATTTCCTGAGATTTCAGTGGCTAGGACCTATTAAAAAAAAAAAAATCGCGTACGCGTGGCGGGAAGCGCTAGGAGAAGTCCAAAATGTTGGGAAAAATTAATTTCGATTCGTGATTTTAGATTGTGTGGGACGTGTTCACGTTGCTGTCAGATAGAGTGGGGTGAAGGCTGAACTCTGGGGAGAGATAGACAGAAATATGGAGCCGAAAGGGAAGACAACTCCAGTTTACAGTGGGGCATACCCATGCCCACCAGAGGGAAGAAATAGGGTGGCAGGGTGGGGAGGGGACAGTCCCCTCCCCACCCTGCCAGGAAGTGGTGAGACAGACAAGGGAGCCGGCTCAGGTTGTCAATGTGGCCTGTGTGCACGGGTGGAAGCAAACCAGACCGCAGTGTCAGGTCCGCACCATCCAGAAAAACTTGAGGCTCACCAGAGGCGATCCAATGATGTTGGTTTAGCTGAACAGGTGGCAAAATGTCATAGTTGGGAGTCATTCATGGGACTGTTGTCCCGTCCGGTAGTCAATGTTCTGGGAAGTGGAGTTTTGTCACTTCTCAGAAGAGTTTCAGTTTTGTCCTGCATGAAGGATCAAGCAATCAAACCTGACGTCTGGTTGGCGGTCTCTGAAAAGCTTTGTTTGACACGTCTATTCGAAGTTTGCAGGCAGAGGAATGGTCAATCGTCTGGCATACAGGTTCTGGGCAAACTTGGTGAATGCTATATATGAGGCTTCATCTTCCAGTAAGTAGTGTTCCCGCTTTTTGGGATTAAGGCGCACTTGGGTGATTAATTCAACACGAAGATCTTCATAAAGTTCGCAGTCATACATCTGGTGTCCCCAGGATCATTTACCATTTGAAGTTATCCCGAATATAAAGTAAATCGGGTAGGCCCCTAACGGATGGAACCGCTGTTTTTCCACACCGCAGCGATTGTAAACCTGTCCTTTTATTGAAAAGGTGTTAATGCAAACTCGTATCGATAGGACGTTTTATCAGTTTTTCTCATACTATGGCCGAACTTGTCAGTCTCAATTAAGGGAGTCCTTATTTTTAAATAGACAGAGAAACCACAGAATAAACGAAATTTACAAATGCACTAAAAAAAAAAAAAAAAAAAACTATTATTTTTAGGCTACCCGAATAATTAAATTCATCTGCCGTGCTGTGTGTCTTATGTCTGTTAATTGCGTGTATTTAATGTTGGATTTATCTGTTTTGCTGGACGAAAAACAAAGTTCTTCGTGTCGTCGACGGGATTCGAACCCGGGCCTTTTCCACCCGGTGTGGGGAGGACGGTGACGATACCACTGTGCTACCCACGCAGACAAATGCTATACACTGTTGGCTCATGTCCTTAGCTGCCTTGGTTCATATTTTAAAATAACTAACGAACACCGGTTCGTAATTGTTAATTCAAACTTTACAGCTGACGCAGTGTTTATATTATCTCTAAGTAGCTTCTCTTTATTTGTTGAACAGTATATTCATAATTTATCAATTAAAGCACGTCTTCTCTTTCCCTCAAAAATCAAATTTTCTTCGTCGACGACTTAAGCATAAAAATTGTTCAGCCTCCTTACCATGATCATCATATCAGGTGGGGATTTCTACTGTCCACATGAAAATCATAACAGCATTCGTCTGAAATGCCTCTTCAAGCAGCGCACGAACATGCTATTTCTTCGCAGTTGGTTCTTTGGCATCTGCGATATCCTGCCGAAGTTTCTTATAATGTGTTAATTACCGTGGCCTAAATTAGGTTTAAAAACAAGGAGAAGGGATATAGTTTAATTATTTTACACGTAATCCAATGATGCTAATTCTAAACTTTTACTATGAATAACACAAGAGCCTTTGCAGACACATAATCCTCGCTTAGCATTTCTTCAAAATGCAATGATGCTCAAAAGAATTGCATCACTTCATTTTTAGGTTTTGTGCTTATACGGGTAGCGGATCTTTTAGAATATTCCTCTACATTCAAAGCAGCAACACATTTTTTACGTGGTATTAATTGTGAACATTTAGGCATTTCAATAGCACAGAATACTGTGCTCGTGGCATACACACCGTATTTATACTCCGCTAAGGTAATGCAACCATGTATGGCATTAATAGAGACAGATGATGCAAGAAAGCAAGCTTATATAGCGTCAGCCGAAAAAAAAAAAAAAAAAAAATACGCTTCTCATTTCACCCATCCATTCACTCCAAATGGCACGTGACACCATCTAAGAAAGCTTGCTAGAGATGGATGATGCAATAAGGAAATGCTGTTACAAAACATAAGATGTATTGCTAAATTTCGAAAAATGAAGTGATGCAATTTTTAAAACATAACTGTTGAGTGCTAGAACATGATTGTTAAATCTATGTGGAATTTAAATATAGAGGGGAGAAAGATTATTGCATTTCTACTTTTACTTGTTTTACTCATAGTGTGTCCTTTAAGTCCAACATCATAGGAAAAAAATACGTGGATGGAAAATTAGCATTCCGAGCATATTGTTGCAAAGCCCATTCCCAAAATTCCACTCATCGATCAAGATCATCTTCGCTTAATTTCTGTAGGAGTTGAAGTTTACATGGATACTACATTCTGACATTCCTGTTTCGGTGCACAATCGACGAAGAGACTTTTCGGGACTTCTGTTAAAATTAGCAAGGGTAGCAGTCACCGTATTATCATCAGTTGATCTCCTTAAAGGTCCACTGTGTGGTTTTGCTTGTATAGATCCTGTTAACGTAAACTTTGCAACAAGTCTGCTAACACAACTCTGTGTTATTGGCTCGCGGTCTGGATGCAGTCTGTTAAATTGAACAGCGGCTTCTCTTTGACTTCGATTTCCTATGAAGTAGAATTATTTGGATCCATTCTTCCATTGGTCAGATACATCATGGTCTGTAAAAATATAGAAATATACATTAACAATACGAAGCTGGACTTATGGAGGACACACTTTATTACTGTGGATAACAAAACATTGATTGGAAGGTTGCAATATTATGAATAATACATTTCTTTTGTACAAAATCTCTGATCATTATTGCCAATAAACAGAAGAGTCTTTTAAAGTATGATTATTTGAAATACAGTAAGGTATTTAAAATGCTAATAGACAACCATGTCAAAATTAAAGTGCCAAAGAATTGCTCATGCTGAATCTTCATCTACTGTTAATGGGCGCTCTCCTCATCTGATTCTTATCTTTTTCCGTCTTTACTGTAATATCATATATTGAAATAGAAGCGATTTTATATATATATATATATATATATATATATATATATTGTTTATACAGTATATGCGTAATGCATGCGTCATAATTTCAATGTATTGTCGAATGATTAGAAAAATAATTGCATCATTGTTACATTAAATGATTTCATTCTCATATCTTCGGCATCCTTTTTTTTTTTTCTCTCTGTCATTTGATGTACTCATCCCCCCCCAGCTCTCCATCCCTACATGTTTTATACATCTTGCCGCTTCTTCTATAGAAGTGGTAAACATCTACTTTCTTATAAATATAAATCAAGTCTACATCTATCGAAAAACTTCCAAAGCTGCTTTAGATGAGTTAAAATGTGTTGTTTGTCATCTGGTAGTTTCATTTTTTTTTGTTCGCTTTTGTGCTCCTTCACTGCCTCGGTACGGCTGTAACATATGACTTTAATTTAGCCACTTCGAACACTGCGTTCTAGGTTGATGTTATGACGTAGCTTATTAGTTCTCCATGAAACAAAGTTTAGCTGGTGACAAATGTACTGTCGTAGTTCCATGTATCACATCCTAGCGGAACAAGATTACTTCATAAATTCTCCAGCGGTGGTGACAGATGTGCTCTGAAAGCAGCGAAGTACGCAGTTGAGAGAAAATGGCTCCAACCATTCAGATATACAATATTGAGGCCATATGTTTCGCATTTTCTTTTAGTTCATCGAATCGATTTTTCTTGAGGGAATTACATAGAACTTTTATTCTCTTTGATTAGAGTGGAAGCTCATTCATTGGTAAGCAGTTCATCAATTTTAACTTGTTTACAGTCCATTTCTTTGAGATTCATGCTGTTTTGTGTTACTCCTCTATTCATACAGCTACCATAGCTGCTTTTAGCAACCACTTAACGATTATACCGTTGTAGATGTTTATATTTTCTGATGCATCTGGCTTTTAAATTCAGCATTTCATTTGATTAACGTTAGAGGAAGGTCTGATTTTGCCGGTATTTTTTAACAATTCTTCGAGTGCTGTCCAAATAATTTTGTGTTCAGGATCTTTTTCTCATCTGTTATAGTCTAATCTCATTGTAGGTTTTCATTTAAAAGTGACTCTAAATCACTTTCAAATAAAAAAAAATAATTATGCAGGGCCTTATGAGTGGTTCTGTAGTGGGCAGTAGCATAGATGAAATTGCACTAAATAAAAATATGGAGTGGAATTTATTCGACAACAGACCAGACTCCTGATAGCCTTCATGGGTGGAACGGTGGTTATAATAACAGTCATTCCATACAGAATAGAAAATGCCCGAGTTTCAATCCCATCAGTGGCGCAAGGAATTGTTATGGGTGTTTTCAAAACGTGTCCGAGTTAGTCTGCCTTGGGCGAGGGTTGCAAAAGATCTGTTTCAGCTCGAAATGTTGCTTTGTTACATCCATCTTTGGCACGTCCATCATACAATTGCTGTCTAGAGCTTGCTGTGCATCTGCTTACGTGTTAGATAAGTTTCATCGCTAAAACGACAGCCTTCAAGACCATTACCATCGCTAATAACACCGATTTTGGTGGACACCATAGCTGAGGGAAGCATATCAGTCTGTACAAAATGTGGAAACTCCTACCTGAAGGTTACAGGGCACAAAAGAGGGAAGTCTGTATGAACATCGCACAACAGGATCCCAATGAGTGGATGGCATTTATTACAGTGTTCGCATGACAAAATGAGTTAGTTTTCTCTGTACATCCGAATTCTCCTTACGATAATGAACGGAACGCGGAGTCCCACTAGAGCCTTTGTGGCCAAATACCTTAGGAACAACAGACCAATATAACCCAACATTACACAATGCAAACTTACACTATGTATGTATGTATGTATTTGTCTTGGGCGGCACCTGGACCGTTAGTTCATCTCCGCCTCGTTTCACTTTTAAATTAGAGGATTCTGCAGAAATGGCCAGAAGTGAACTGGCTGTTTGGCTGCCCGGAATCAGCAGGTCGGAAACGCGCCACCACCACCGCCACGGGGAGGTAGACCAGGGGCAACCAACCGGCGGCAGCAGAAGAGAGGGACGCCAAGAGCCCAACGAAGTACAAACTTACACTAAGGTCTACAATATCTCTGGAAGTTACAGAGTTTGTATTGCATTACAGAGTATATCTCGCGAATTGTAGGAGAAACCCCGGTGCCGCTGGACAATATACACACAATACAGGATAACCCCCCCCCCCTTTCCAGCTTCTCGTTGATATTTAAGCATAAATAAACAGCGGCAAACCTTCCTACCAGAACAAGTGCGATCCCGAAAGCATTCCAAATCAAGAGAAATTTAGCTGTTGTCTTCTTCTTCCTTGAATTCAGTTTATCTCTTATCGCAACCTCTGCACTTATTTAACTCAGTGAGGAGTACTATGATAATGGAAAAAATGGAGCACTTTCTCAGCCTGATAAAATCAAGGAAATATATTACCTCTCGCGGTAGCACACCATCTATAATCACTGCTCTTCCACACCGGGTGGAAAAGGACTGTGTTCGAATCCAATCAATGACAAGGAATTTTTATGGGTTTGCTTCAAAACGTGGTTGAGTTAGTCGGTATCATGCGAGGGTAGAACGGTTTTTCTCTCATTTTCTCTCATAAACTAGGATTTTTTTGTTATCCAGCAAACATTCCATTTTAAGTTAAGTTTTCCTGCAGCTGGTTATATCTATGCGCTTGAATCTAACAGATTGTATCTGGAACTCATTTTTGAGACAAATTGGGACATTCCAACCCAACCCAAAATCTCCAGTGTGGTAAGAGTTGCTAGCACCATTTTTTACCACCACAACGCCGTTATCAGCTTGTAAATAATGATAAAGTTCACTGTGGAAGTTGTTTGGCTGTCAGCTAGTGATGGATCATACTCAAGAATAAAAGTCTGTAAGATAACAAACTATTCTGTCCATTTTCCATAGTCATGTTTGCATAATTCATGAAAATATAATTACCTCCGTAACTGAGTTTTTAAGCTCAAATTACAGATGTACTTTCTGTTAAGTGGCCATGATTTATACCTAAGTGACTACTAAATACGGTAGTGTTCTTACATTGTGAACTCCTCTGATTTTATGTGATCCCCAGTATAACGAGAAAATGTATTTATTAATATGTTTCATCTCCTACAATTGAACTGAGCCTTATAATAATACTAATCCCAAAATGATGACAGAATTCCATAAAGAGCATATATATTTTTTTAATATTTCAAATGTTATGGTTATAACTTAACTTTTGGGCACCACTGTATTTATACATATTAGTGTTCTCTACACGTGCGTACAACCTGGTGAGCTGTAATTACAACTACTCTGTGAGCAGGTAAACGAGCGATTCTAAAAATTCAGTAATTAAATAAAGCATTTGTATTTGCCAAATTACAATTATGCCATCGTAAAGTACACAACATGATTTATTTTTTTGAAAATGGTATCATCCTAGGTCACCTCCATCACTGCTCAGGCATTCTTCTAATCTTTCACGCATGTTTCCCGTGATCCGGTGTACCATTTCCAAAAGAATTCTGGCAATTTCTGGACGAATTCTTTTTTTCAGCTGTTCAGCATTTTGTGGGCGATGAAAGTGCACCTTGCTTTTTAAGTGTCCCAATAAAAAAAGTCAAATGCTGACAGGCCTGGGGACCACGGAGGCCATGAAATATCCCCATTCCTGGAGATAAATGTGGTTATGAAAAAAACAGTTATACGGTGTCCATTGACATCTAGCTGGAAGTATGAATCAACGTGCCATCTTGTTGAAACCAAATGACTTCATTAACTTGAGAAAATCTAGTACTAGTTCATCAGTCAGAAAAAGTTGCAATCATATTCGTATATCGTCCTGAAGTCACAGTTGTTACCCTTTCGTTATCGTCTTTTAAAAATATGGGCTGATAATGCCGCAAGGTGAAATTGCACATTACACTGTTACCCGATCACTGTGCAGTGATTGCTGGTGGAATTGGCGAGGATATTCTTCCGACCAATAACGAAAGTTTTGTGTATTCACAAACCGTTTAGATGAACATGAGCTTCATCGGACATCTTGGATTCTGAATAAAGCTTTCATCATGATCCATTTGAGCTAGCATTTCTTGCAAAAAAAAAAAAATTCTTTAAGGAAATTGCGAGATTTTAATTCCTGCGGTACCTGCTTCTCTGTGAGGATAGAAAATTTAAGCCCTGGTAGAATATTCTTCGTACACTCCTAATGAATAAGTTCAAGGAACGTCGAAGTGCAGAACGCTTTGGACTCCGTATTAGAACTGTCCTGAAAGCTGCCACGTTTTCTGGTGGATGGGATCTTCTTATTTCACCCTGAGGCTTCTTTTTTGAAGAAAACGGCACAGGATCTTGAAGCTTATGTTTAATGTGAACTCGAAGTAAAAGTCGGGATCCTCATAACTGTTGTTTTTGTAGAATACCTTAATGTTGAAAGCACATTGTGCATCTACTGTTCCATGGTTACTACATGGTATGATGTGGACAACAGTACCTCCCATGACGCAATTCTCCCTTCCAAACTAAGACTGGGAGCTCAAGAAAAGAACTCAGCTTCTTCTATAAGGCAGTGTTCCTACCAGTCATCACATTCGGCGCTCCTGTATGGTACACCAGAGTCAGTACTGTAGTCAACCGAAGAAAACTTGAAACCATACACCGCTCAATCCTGCTCACCGTCTCTCGGGTGTGCTGCACTTTCAGTACGCACTGTATCCAGGTCTTCATGGGAGCCCTCCCCCTGGGCCTGGAGGTCGTCCGGTCTGCCATGCTCTACCACCTGGCAGAAGACAAATCTGTCACCTTCCTAAACTTCACTACCGATCTGACTAACAACTGCTCTGTGGAGAAGCGACGACTTCCTACCTTTCTTCAACAGACCTGGAAACAACGATGGACAGCCACAGATAAAGCGGCCGTAACCAAAAATTTCATTCCAGACATCTGGACAACTTGCCCGAAGTCACCAACCTGGTTATCTCCAGGTGTCCTGACAACCTCTCTGCAAACTGTACACGGAGCCATCAGAGGAAAACTTGTCACCCTGGGCATCACCGACAACCCGTTCTGTTGCTGTGGCCAGCTTCAATCATGGGAGCATCTGATGTACCAGTGCCCATTATATGAGGACCTACGGTGCATTCTGATATCAAAAATTCAATTCATCCAGAGACTCCGGGAATAATATCTCCTCGAATCAGAGGACACCTATGCTGCATTTTTCAAATTCGCCCAAGACCTCTTCGGAAGGCGTAGGACTCTCCAACCACCACATAACCTACCTGATTTATTCTTTCCACCAATTTTCCTGGATGGCACCTCAGGACAAGAGCTATGAACTTCAGCTCTGCTGCCGATGCCACCTGGAGTTCTGAATAGGGTGCTCTTACCCGATTCACTTTAATTCCCTGTCCCTCGGCGGGGGAGGAGACGGTTCCCTGGCTCTTCTCCCTGCCACCCTTATATGATTTTTTTTAGTTTGTTCTTTTCACCTGGTGTACATGTTGTGGCGCTTCTTATAGGCTTGCTCCATAGGTGTTACAGGTGGTGATCGGTAGGTTAGAGGTGGTTGTGGTTTGCTGTGTTCGCACACCAGTGATTTTTTTTTTTTTTTTTTTTTTTTTGAATTTTGTGATTCTACAGTTTCTGCTAATCAAGTTGTGATTCCTTTAGTTTTACTAATTAGTTCAAGTCTATTATTACTGACTGAGATGGTACTGTAAGTTTTGATTGTAGCGAAATTGCACGATTTCTGGATAAATGGAGATAAAATATCTATTATTCCGAAGCAAACGATTAGGAAAATCTGGCCGTTGTTCAGCACTGCTTTTTTGCAGAATTATGGATAGGTCTCTTAGCAGGAAGGCTGTGAAGGGGAGAGGGAAAGAGGATGAAATCGGAGTGTTCCCCCTTTCCTCTCGTCTTCCAAAACTGCATATCGATGGGTCTAGGAAAAGTGTTGAGTCAACACTGATGACCCTAGGACACTGCGAAACTACGTCCTATCTCAGCTGGAGCTAGTGCTAGTTCTCAAAATACTGCTTTAGTGATTAATAATGGTGTTCAGAGTGGTAGGCAGGTTGGAGGAAATGAAATAAGTAAAGTTGCGGTTCAACCAACTGAGGCATCACAAAAGGACCGAGTGAGTTCAAGTAAGGAGATAGATAGAGCTTTCGATTAGTGATAATATTTTACCGGAGGAACTTGTTATGTGTGAGCAGGGTGCACAGGTGGAGGATATTGGTATAACAAATACGCCATTTCTCCCCACATGTAGAGGTGATGATCTTGCATTGGATATGGACAGTTTCTTTGAGGGGTGTGGAAGGAGAAGTATTGGGACAAATGTGAGGGAATCTGATATTATTGTAAGCAGTATACATGAGCAGCGTGAAAGATAATGGAGACGTTTCCACCATTTATGAGTTACTTACCAGATTGAAGAAGCAACTAGTGGATTATACAACTCATGAGGTTAATAAAGTGACAAAGGCAGCTTCAAACTTTATATTTGACAAATGGATAGACATAGAAGTCACTACAACAGCATTGCTTATAGACAATGAGAGGCTAAAAGCTAAGTTAGAAGAAATTAAAACAAGAGCAAACTCGTTTCATGAGATTTTGAAGAGCCAGTCCCTCCCTTTGTATGGAAATAAAATTTATGCGGACAAAGTTCGAGTACAAAAGCCAATTGATTTTGAACAATCGTGATGATCTTGCATTGGATATGGACAGTTTCTTTGAGGGGTGTGGAAGGAGAAGTATTGGGACAAATGTGAGGGAATCTGATATTATTGTAAGCAGTATACATGAGCAGTCATGAGCAGTATACATATAAGTCTCCATATAGGTATCTAGGCGGCAGGGATGCTGAAGTTAACGTTGACAGGAAATCTAAGAGAGAGGGGGGGGGATTGAAACTCTTAGGAATAAAAAGCATCATAAGATTATACTGAGACCAGGAGATGTATCTGAAACAAAATCAAGTCAGGAAATAAAAGACACTGTAGTCAATACACTTAAACAGGAGTTAAGCGATATTAAGATTAGGAACTTAAGAAGTATACCAAATAAGGGTATTTTAGTGGAGACATAAAAGGATTTGGATTTAGAGAAAATTAAACATTCAGAAACTCTAGTTCATAAGAGAATTAAATGTGATATGCCAAGACTGAACGATCCAGCTAAACGCATTTATGATATTCTAAAAGAAGCTACCCAAGAGGATTTTATAAAGGACTTATAACATAAAAACCTTAAAGATTATGGTTTCGAAGAGGAAGAAGTAAAGGACAATGTAAAGATTAGGTTTAGTACTGGAAATAAAGTGAAATCTACAAATTGGGTGGTGAGTTTACCCCCTAAAATGTTAACAAGCTTAATGAGCTGTGACAGGATATTCCTGGGTTACAGTTCATATAAGTTTAGGCGGTTTACTATTGTAATTAAGTGTTTTAAATGCCTAGGGTTTGGCCACTCTGCACAGTACTGTTCACATAAGGTAATATCTTGTGGACACTATGCAGAGGGTGGGCATGTGTATACAGATCGTAAAAACAGGGATAAGTCTCCACTTTGTGTTAATTGTAAGAGGAAAGGGCGGTCTTTTGACCATTTTGTTAGAGATATTACGTGCCCAGAGTTTCAGAGAGCATTGAAATTAGCTAGGGCGAGACAAAATTATGGATAATCCATCCCAAAGTAATTTGATTAATTATGAACAAATTCAAGCTTGTGTTGGGCTTCAATTTTTGCAGCAGAATGCTCAGAGATCCCGTAGTGTTTTAGCTCAACAGAGTTGTATTATATGATAAAAATATAATGTGCTTTGTTTGCAGGAGCCATACTCAATGTTGGTAAATAGTCAGTATAAAGTACCTGGGTTCCCTGTGGGAAGTCAAGTTGTACATGTCACTAGAATTAAACCTAAAACTGCAGTTGTTTTACTGAATAAAAATATTAATGTGGTTAAAATAGCTGGACTTTGCAATGAGATAGCTACGTGTGTACATATATGTACCTCATACATAAAATTTAATTTAGTAACAGTATATTGTTCACCTAATGCAAATATAGAAGTATCATTGGAATACTTGGAATTAGTTATGAGAATGGTTGGAAAGGAAAATGTATTGTTCACCATGGATGTAAATGCTAGATCCTCTCTGTGGCATTGTCACAATAGTGATACCAGAGGGGGGAGTGTAGAAGAGTTCATTATGACTCATGATTTGAACGTTTTGAATAGACCTGGTGAGTTACACACTTTTTATAATTCCGTGGTCAGTCTAACATTGATATTACTCTTGAAAACTATGTCACAAAGAATTATAAGCTGGAATATTGAGCTGGATTTTACAACCACTGATCGTAGAGCCATCATATTTCAACTTAGAGTAGACACAGAGACTTATTCCTGTTCACAAAATAATGAAATTATAAGGTTCAGGTATAAAAGTATTAATTGGAACAAGTTTTGGAACTTGTTAAAAGAGGAAATTGAGTCGGATCAATATAAATATGTGTCTAATATGAATGCAGAGGAAAAATAAATTAAAAAAAATAATGTCAGAACATAATTTACAGGGCTCTTTATTTTTCAGTTAAAAAAAGGAGAGGAATAAAGAAGTTGGGTCCTTGGTGGAATGAACAGTTAAGTGTTAAGCATAGAAAGGTATTTTCAGCCAAGAAGTTTTTTCAGCGTCATAGGTCATGGGGTTTGCAGGAACCCATGTATTATAAAGAAATCTATAAAATTAAGAGGACAGCTTGTCATAAATTAATACTTAAAAGTAAAACGGAATCATAGAAAAACAGGGGAGGTAACTCTGATCCTTGGGGCCTTGTATAAGTTAGTAACTACTAAATGCAAACCAGCCCTCTGTTATCTACTTTTAAGTCAGGTAGTTGTGAAACAAGTGACCGGGAGACAACAGTTGCTGGTATAGTTAACTTTATTTCCAAATGATAATGTGGGGGATGATGCTCTAAATCAATTGCATGTAAGGTGTGATAATTGTAATGGATCAGGTGCGGATACTTTATTTACGGTTAATGATCTTAAGCAAGTTTGTTCGGGTATTAACACCAATAAAACTCCACGTATTGATCATGTTGAAAATAATGTAATACTCAAAATGTTTCAGGTTTATCCACATCTAATGTTGGAGATTTTTAATAAGTGTTATTTAGCTTGTAGCTTTCCTGGATATTGGAAGGTTGCCTTGCTAAAGTTGATACCTAAACCTGGCAAAGATTTGTCGGAACCTAGAACATACAGGCCTATTTCTTTACTTCCAAATATGTCTAAGATTTTTGAAATATTGTTACTCCTCAGATTAAATGATTGGTTTATTAAGTGTAATTATACACTACCGTATCAATATGGTTTTAAACGAAAATGTTCCACTGAAGATGCACTAAAGGACCTTGTAGATTATCTTGGCTCTTCAAATAGTAAATATGTATTAGTTATTTGTATAGACTTTGAAGGAGCTTTTGATAATGGCTGACACGAAAGCATACTTTATTCTTTGCGCTTGTTGAAATGTCCTCAATTGTTATATAAATGTTTGTCAAATTATTTCACGGCAGGAAGATTTTCGTAAGATCTCAGCATTTGGTGTACTTAAAGAATATTTCAAGAGGTTATCCCCACGGATCTGTTTTGGGGCCAACCTTCTGGAACATGGTATTGAATTTATGGTTACAAAACACAGATATATAATATCATAAAATTGCATATGCAGATGATCTGGTGCTGGGTTTTGATGGCATGTCAAGACAGTATATAGATATTAAGGCAGCTACTGTAATGGATAATCTGGTATGTTGGGCATCAGATCATAAGTTAAAGATATCTATTAGTAAAACTGTAATGATGTTATGTAAAGGTAAATTAGATAGAGGAAATCTTCTCTGACGTAACAAGATTTTATAGAGAAATTTACAGTTCTCAAGAAACCTCTACAAAGGCAACGGAGGAAATCCTTTCAGGACTTAAAAAAATCTCCCATACGGCCCAATGCAGTATGGAGAAACAAATCACCCTACAAGAACTCACAGCAGCATGCAAAGCCCTTTCCAAAAATAAATCACCAGGTCTGGACGGACTAACTTCTGAATTCTTCCAAACGTTTTGGGATCAACTCGGAGAGCCGTAGCCTAGTGGTCAGGCGCGCGGGTGCATAAGTACACGTGCCTTGAGTGACCGGGGTTCAAGCCCGTGACTACTGAATACGGTGCTGTTTCTTGTATTCTGTCTATCTTGTGAACTCCTCTGACCGTTTGGTCGTCCCGGAGTATAAACAGAAAATTTATTTATTTATTTACTCTCTGAAATGCTTGAAGAAGCTCAGTTCCATGGACTACCAGCTTCGGTCACCACCTCTGTCGCTAGACTGATTCCCAAGAAAGGAGATCGCACCAATTTACAAAACTGGCGCCCGATTTCCTTAATGAATACGGACTGTAAAATCATTTCCAAAGCCATCGCCAATAGATTAAAAGCCACTCTCCCAGATATCATCGATCACCAACAAACATACTCTGTACCTGGAAGATTGGCCCCGGGTGCCAAGCGTTTCCGTGGCCAAGCGATTCTTGTGCGATTAAAGAGCGTTTTTTGGTAAGCGACTAGGTTCTCTTTTGTTTTCTCCCTTACTTATTAAACCTTTTTGTTAAGTAGCTTCATTTTCTTAAAAACACTTAAGAAGTGAGCCCAGAAGAAGGAAAGTACCTTTTTCTTTAATTTAGTACTTATACTAACTAAACTAACCTCTACGCTTGGCCACAAGCGGCACTGCTCCTGCCTCCCCGTGGCGGGGCCGGTAACCTGGGTGGTAAAGGTAAACCCCCAGGGCCAAAAGGAGCTAATATGGATACAAATAGTTATCCACCTTTAGAGCCATTGAGCTCAAGACAAGAAACTTCTGAAATTGACCGTGACTGTGTTCACCCAAAAAGGCTTCGAAGGGAAGCAAAATGTCAAAATGATATCCCGAACTTCTTGGTGGTACATTCGTTATCTGCCCAACCTGTAGGCAAGTTATCACCATTCTTGATACAAAAGTGTCTAGAGTCTATTGCAGGGTCACCAAAAATGGTGAAGCGACTACAATCCGGAGACCTCCTGATCGAAACAGCCACCTCAAAACATTCTGAGCGGCTGTTAAATACAACATCTTTTGGGGGGCTAACGGTATCAGTTACTCCCCACAGAACCTTAAATTCATCAAGAGGTGTGATCAGCGAGTGGGACCTAACTTCAGTCTCCGAAGAAGAACTACTCCAAGAACTTAGTAGTCAAAAGGTAATAAGTGTAAAAAGAATCATGACTAAAAAAGATGGGAATCTAACTCCAACTAGAACCATCATTTTAACATTCAGTACTCCAGATTTACCATCCTCAATCAAAGCTGGCTATTTGAATTGCCGTATTAGACCATATATCCCGAATCCCGTTCGTTGCTTCAAATGCCAGAAATATGGTCATTCACAGCAGGCATGTAGAGGTGACTCCATCTGTCCCATATGCGGATCTAAAGACCATACTCAAGCTGATTGCTCAGTGGCAACCCCTGCGTGTCCAAACTGCAAGGGAAGTCACCCTGCCTTTTCCAAATCTTGCGAATTATGGATTACAGGGAAAAAAATTCAAAAATATAAAGTAGAAAATAAAGTTACGTTTCCTGAAGCACGTAGGCAAGTTATGTTGAGCATGCCTAGCAGTCGATCCTACGCTGTCCGCACTAGAAACTATGTATCCACTGGAGCACAAACAGATGTATCAATTCCGCCTAATACCTCAATGGCTAATTGGCTTAAATCTACCCTTTCAAATTCAAAAAAAGAAAATCCTCAAAATAAAACTAGCGAAGCTACAAATACCCCAATCAGTATCCCTAGTGATACTCCATCGGTCTCATATGACACAGAGCAAACGAAATCTGACACAGGTTCAAAACAAATGGAAACTCCTACCAACAGTATGGAAGTAGATGAGCGTTTAGATAATGGGGAACCGATTTTGGAACTCCATGCAAATGACACCATGGATTCAGTACGCCCCTATTTTCCGAAAAAAGATAAAATAAAACAAGACAGACCGAAATGCTCCACTTCTAAAAAACAGTCAGACCAATCGACCACAACTAAACTCAAATAATGTCTAATATCATACAGTGGAACTGCAGAGGACTAAGAAGCAATTCTGACGACATAAAAGATTTACTGATTAAATATAATCCGATAGGAGTATGTCTACAAGAAACTTTCTTATCATCTCAAGCTTCACCAAAATTTACAAACTATACAATATATAGAAAAGACAGGATTTCGGAGTCTCCTGCTCGCGGAGGAGTAGCTGTGCTTATAAAATCAAACATACCGTCCAGGCAAATTCAATTACAAACTAGTCTAGAAGCTGTGGCAGCACGTATTTCAATCGGCATATCAATTACCCTAACTTCTATATATATACCCCCTTCTCAACCATTGTCAAATACAGAACTTGATAATTTGGTTATGCAACTACCATCTCCAATCTGCCTTTTTGGTGATTTCAATGGCCACCATCCATTATGGGGGTCGCCTGCGATTGACACAAGAGGCAAATTAATAGAAACATTCATGAATAATAACAGCCTAACTATACTAAATTCTGGATCTCCCACTTATATTCACCTATCTACAGGATCTACTTCTGCAATAGACTTGTCAATCTGCTCACCAGCAATTTTCCCAAGTATGACATGGTCAGTGCTAAACTATCCTCTAAACAGTGATCACTTCCCAATCCTTTGCTCATTACAAACACGGGTAACTGCAAATCTCGAGCACCGATCCACCTGGAAGTTCAAGAAGGCAAACTGGGAGAGCTACTGTACCCAGGTCCAGTTAGACAGGAGTTATGTTCAGCAACATCCAATTGAAGACGTAACTAACTACATTACCAATCAGATACTAAATGCAGCAAAAAATTCAATTCCGAAGTCACGACCCCACAAGTGCTCCCACCATAACAACTGGTGGAACACAGATTGTTCTAATGCCAAGCGTGAGAAAAACCGTGCTTGGAACAAATTCCGTAAGTTTCCTACAACCAGTAATCTAATAGAATACAAAAGACTTAAAGCCAAAGCAAGGCAGATTAGGAGAAAAGCCAAGCGTGACTCCTGGATATCATTTGCCTCAACTATCACCAAAGACACTGACCCACGATTCATTTGGAGAAGAATTAAAGCGCTAAATGGAAAATTCATTCGACCACCCTCTCCAATACTCTGTTGGAATGGAAAAGATCTCTCGGCACCTAAGGAAATCGCGAATGCGCTAGCAGAATCATTTTCTTCAATATCAGCTTCTGCTTCCTACTCCATCTCCTTTCAGCGCATCAAGGCAGATGAGGAACGCCGCAAAATTAACTTTTCCACACGGCTCTCACTTCCATACAATCAACCATTTAATATAACAGAACTCAAAGAATCCTTAAATAAATCTTCAAATAGTGCTGCCGGCCCAGACGACGTACATTACATCATGCTAAAACAATTACTTGAAGGGGACTTACGTACCCTATTGATCTTCTATAATAGAATCTTCTCAGAAAATGATTATCCACTTCCGTGGTGTCATTCTCACATACTTGCCATACCAAAACCAGGCAAAGACCCTTCTTTGGTTGACAATTATAGGCCAATATCTCTCACAAGCTGCATGGGGAAAGTTTTTGAAAGAATGATACATACGAGGCTTACCTGGATCTTAGAAGCAGAGAACCTTTTAACAGATCATCAGAGCGGCTTTCGTAAGAACAGATCCACTCTTGATGTACTTATCAAAGCTGAGTCGAATATTCGCAACGCCTTTGTCATGAAGCAACATCTAGTCATGGTCAATTTAGATATTGAAAAGGCATTTGATACTACCTGGCGACATGGTATTATTATGGACCTTTATAATCTAGGACTAAGGGGTCATCTCCCTCAGATAATTCAGAATTTCTTGCGCCACCGCTCTTTTCAGGTCCGTTATCAGAACGTACTGTCTACACCCCATATTCAGGAAGAAGGAGTACCGCAGGGATCTATACTCAGCGCAACGTTATTTGCAATTCGAGTCAACAGCATAACTAGAGACATCCCCAAAACTGTGGAGGCATATATGTACGCGGATGACCTCGCCATCTCTTGCCAATCGCAAAACATGAACACCATTGAGCGTCAACTCCAACTTGCCATTAACAGAATTGAATCCTGGATGTCACGCAACGGATATCGTCTAGCTGTACAAAAGTCTACCACCACTCACTTTTGTAAGAAACGTGCTGTCCACCACCATCCTGAATTACGGCTAAACAATTCTCCAATACCAGTAGTAAACAGCATCAGATTTCTCGGTCTGATTTTAGATAGTAAGCTTAACTTCCAAGCACATATCACATATCTACGAACTACTTGTCTAAAACAGTTGAACATGCTTCGATCAGTCTCATCCATGTCGTGGGGAGCTGATCGGTACTCCTTACTTCACCTCTACAAATCTCTGATCCGTTCACGCTTAGATTATGGTTCTCCCGTATATGACTCAGCTAGGAAAAGCACATTAGATCGGCTGAATGTCATCCAGCACAGTGCCCTGAGGACTGCTCTGGGCGCATTCAGGACTTCTCCCATGCAAAGTCTTTATATCGAAGCCCACGAGCCTCCATTACATCTCCGTAGGAAAACATTATTGCTTTTCTATGCTTCGAAGATCCAGAGTCTTCCATCGCACCCCAGTTGGGAGTATCTTTATCACACTCGGTGGGATTCCTTTTATGAGAATAAGCCACATGAAAATCGACCTGCTTCTCTCAGGATCAAAGATCTTATTCTGAGTTGGAACATTGATTTAGCTGATATTTATCAGAACACAACTGCACCCATTCCACCTTGGATGTATGTTTGTGCCTCACATGATGCACATTTTCTCCAGTGGGGGAAGAATGTCATATCTCCCAATAACATGAGACAGTTGCACTCAGCTCATGCTAATCTTAACTCCGATTTCTGTAAAATATATACTGATGGGTCCAAAACTGATAGTATGGTAGGTGCTGCAGCTGTCTTTCCTACATGTACAATTTCAGCCACACTACCTTTATCATGCAGTGTCTTCACTACTGAACTTTATGCCATCAAGTTAGCACTTAGTAAGATTATTGAACTTTGCATCTCACCCGCAATAATTTACACGGATTCCCTCAGTGCTATCAATGCCATAAGGAAGAATTTCTCCTCTTCTCATCCTACATTGAAAGAAATTCATTCCCAACTATTTTCCTGTAGTATGTCCAATCTGTCAATCTGCTTTTGCTGGATCCCTGGCCATTCTGGCATTCCGGGAAATGAAAGTGCAGACTATGCCGCTAAACATCCTCAACCCACTCTCTCACAACATCCTCAGGTTCCATACACTGATTACAAACCTGTTATTCGTAAAGCATGTTACCACAACTGGTCACAGATATGGAAAAGGAATACTAACAGCAAACTTTACCAAATAAAACAAGAACCAAAGCTGTGGCTCTCTTGCTTCAGACCAAACAGACGTGAGGAAGTGGTGTTGGCAAGGCTAAGAATTGGACATACACATCATACCCATCTCCACTTGCTATTGGGAGAAATCCCACCTCAGTGTTCATCCTGTAACAGTTGGCTCACAGTCCGCCATTTTCTGCTTGATTGTCCCTTGCATTCAACCATCTGGTCAAACACTTTTCAATCAATTTCCAGGCTTAATGTATCACCTGATTTATCTCATATCCTAGGAAACAATGCAAATATTGAAGAACTTTTAATATACTTAAAATGTATTGGCCTATACAACAGTATATAATTTAACAACTATAAAGATAGAGTCATGCAATTAAACGATGAATAGACACAATTTGGCCTCAGCTGCCCTTGTGTCTTTAAACCCAATAACAACAACAACCTGGAAGATCGATTCACGACAATCTACATCTGATCCGAGACCTCCTCTCCACTGCAAACAGCCAAAGAGAATTCCTAGCACTAATTAGCCTTGACCAGAAAAAGGCATTCGACAGCGTAGAACACAGCTACCTATTTCAAACCTTGAAAGCCTTTGGATATGGACCTTACATCATCGGAACAATCCATCTGCTATACAAGGAAGCCAAATTCTTCCTGAAACTCAACAACCAGCTCACCTGCCACTTTCCGTATTCCAGAGGAATAAAACAAGGCTGCCCACTCTCTGGACAACTCTATGCAATTGCCATAGAACCATTCCTTAATAAAATTGCCACCAGTATACAATCCCGACGAACGCTGCTACCAGAACCCCACCTAAATATAACCTACTCAGCATACGCAGATGACGTCACAATTGCAATACGACACGAGAGTGAATTTGAAGTCATTCAAAAGGCTCATGATCTTTATGCTCAAGCATCAGGCGCAAAACTCAACCACTGTAAGACCAGCGGCCTGTGGGCTGGCAACTGGAAAACTAGAACCGACTCCCCCATCCAAGGCACATGGTCCAGCGAGGGACAGAAATACCTAGGTGTGTACCTCGGCAATACCCTCCTTTTCTCCCAGAAGAACTGGCCCGAATTTCTGAGTCGTTTCAACAAAGTACTCGGGAGATGGAGAAGCGTGTGCGCTACATCTTCGCTGAGAGGGAGAGTGCTTGTGGTCAATCATATGGCGGCAAGCGTTCTCTGGCACACCTTCAAAATTCTCACTCCACCTGCTGACTTCCTCCACCAAATCCAGGCATCTGTCCGAAGCTTCCTTTGGAACAAAACCAACTGGATGTCCTGCTCCAAACTTAGCCAACCACTTACTCACGGGGGTCAAGGGTTGGTCTCTTTAGACGACAAAATCACAGCATTCCGGATCACCTTTCTTCTTAAGACGCTGCAAACAAAATACGCACATTCCAACACTACGGATAAACTACTAGCAACAGCCACTAGAGGACTATCCCTTTCAACAATATTGAGAATGCACATGGCACCAGTACCACTCAAACTACCGCCGTTTTATAAATACGCACTATACCGCTGGAAAAAGCTAAACCTTCACCATAATCTTGAGAGAACATCCCTTCCCGGAATACTTTCAGAACCGCTCTTCTACAATAAAAGAATAATAGACCCTGCAAATGATGATATTCTCTTCTTCCCTACGTGGAACTGGGCAGGGATAAGAACCATAGGCGACCTCCTGACACCAAGCCTTGAATGGAAAGGATCAGAAGATTTGCCCATTAAAACCATTAATGCAAAGCAGCAACACATACATCTAAAATCAGCGATCACACAAGCTCTTCCAGACATCACTACAACTAAAGGGATTGGAAATGTCACTGGATCCTCGCTTACACCAACCTTCGTCATCACATCACCAGAAGACACGGTACCTCTGTCTCCTGCACCCTCCAAAAAAGCCTATCAGCTAATCATGTCTCGCCATGCAACCACGATTTTCCCGTCATCCACCTGCCAAGCTGTCCCTGCACCCCTCTCCACTCACCACAAGCCACCATCAAACTTTCAGTGGAACCTTCCGTACAGGACGAAATGTTGCAAATCGGACGCAGACATCCAGTGGAGACTGTGGCACAACATCCTTCCCACCCCAGTCAAGCTACAAACCTTCGGGTTACGCTCCTCAAACTACTGCCTCTTCTGCGCCACCCCAGGTACCCTGGAACACATATACCTGGCATGCCCTGTGAACAAGGAACTCGTCAAATACGCATTGGATGCAGCAAAGCTTGCCTGCAACCACACCCACACTCCGGAGGACTACTGGTACCTACTTCACTCTGAGCAGACAGCACACACCACCTGCAACTTCTTATTCATTGCGGCCAAGGCCGTCATTTACACCTTCTACTTGAAGCACACAAGAAGCAGTGACGACGTGCCTCCTGTCGACACATCGGCGAAACATCTGAAGTGGAGCCTACGGAGGAAGTTGCAGAGCAGACTTCTACTCGAATTCCACAACAAAAAACCAGAAACTGTGGATCATCTTAACAGCGAATGGAACAGTGGCGGTCACCTCTTCACCATCACTGAACAGTCCATCACCTTCAACGTGTGACACTTAACATGAGAATGACCCAACCCCAAGAAACTGTTTTTTTTTCTTATTTCCTGAAATTAAAATATTGAAACCTTTGTATTTCTTTCTAAAAAGTTTTCTTTATCTTTCTTTTTTGCTTTGTACATAGAACGTAAATAGTTGTTGTTGAAAATGTATCTACTGTTCAAGTTTTAATAAAAAAAAAATTAAATAAAAAAATAAATTAGATGTGGGAAGGTCTGCGAGGGTATTAATTGAAGGGAAACAAATTCCTGTGGTTACGACAATAAAACATCTAGGGATATTAATTGACAGTAAGTTGACTTTTATGCAGCATTTAGAGTATTTAGGTGAAAAAATTAAACTTTTCCTCGTCTATTATTAGGATTAGTAGAAAGGAATGGGGCGTGAGTAAGAAGACTCTTGTATTATACTATAAGGCAGTTTTTCTGCCTATCATTGTGCATGGAGTTAATGTTTGGTGTTAAAGATTACTCACTGTGAAATTCAGACAGAAAATATTGTCTGTACAAAGAAAAATGATACTATCTTTGTTTAAAGTGTGTTGAACTGTTTCCGCTAATGCTGCTCAGGTTATATCTGGTTGTATGCCTCTAGGTCTCTATGCTGCTTAGAGAGTTTTTTGTTACTATTCGAGAAAGGGGGTTGAACTCACTTTTATGGGTATTATTATTAATTTAGATATAACTAGTCTAAGGCTAATAAATTGATAATGACTGCATTGATGGATCAGTGGCAGGCCAGATGGTGCAGTAGTGAGACTGGTCAGGTTACTCGTTTGTTTCTTCCAGATGTTAACTTTGTCTGTGATAAGAAAAAAAAAAAAAAAAAACCTGGTTGTTTCCAGAAATGGAAACCTCTTATTTTATGACAGGACATGGATCTTTTAATTATAAGCCGCATTATTTTTGGTTAAAACCTGACCCGTTTTTCTACTGTACGTGTGTTGAAACCTGGGATAATGTGCTGCATTATTGCATTATTGCATTATTTATGAGCAGTACAGATAAAATTTAAGAAATACTATTGTCGAGTTAGGTCCTGGGAAATGAAAAATTATACCTCGCAAATAGAAGGTACAGTATTCATGCCTTGCAAGATTTTGCAAGATTGGTCTTTAATAAGCGGAGACAGATGTCTTTAATTTTTTTTTAATTTATTATTTACTTTTTTAAATTTTTTTTAATTTTTTTTGTTTGTTTATTTATTTATTTTATTTTATTATTATTATTTTTTATTTATTTATTTTTTGCTGTCCTGTAGTTTCAGGGTAACTGTAGGCGGGATATTATATATCTCCAGTTTCGATTTATATTCCAGGGGATAAGACTTTTTTTTCTTTCTTTTTTTTAAATTATTTATATTTATTATTATTTATTTTTTTTTAATTTAATTTTTTTTATGCTGTCTCTCAATTGCAATCTGCATGCTGGCTAATATTTGCACATTGCAATTGATGAGCAGGATTGCTGGCATCTGATTTTTTTTTTTTTTTTTTTGATGGCTCTCTGGTGTGGGCGACCTGGGAGCGGGATTTTGCGGGCACCTGCCGGTTTTGCACGGCCACTGGTGGGTGCGGGATTTTCTGGTGCAATGTTAGCACTGACATAGGAGTAGACCCAGGTCCGGCTCCTTGTGCTAGGGCGAGCATCGAGTGGTATTTGCCCATGTTGGTGGCTGCCACCTGATGGCAGAGAGGCCTGGTAATTACACATTTACACTTCAGGCCGATGTGATTAAAAGTTTTTTTTTTTTTTTCTCTCTCTCTCTCTCTCTGCATGACAATTGGTGGAGATGGATGAATAGTCCTTGTGCGGCTGTGAGACAGGTATACATATACAAACATATATACATATTGCCACCCCTATATTAACATGTATGTATGTTAATATAATTGTTACAAGTATTTTTCCAGAACATCCTCCTAGCCTTGGAGTGGTTGGTCTTGGTGACTCGGGACCAAAATTACATATCTCCTAAGAACAGGAGTGTTTGGTCGAGATACTCAGACTATAAATGTATATAACTACTAGTTTTTTGTTTTGTTTTGTTTTTTTGCTGGCTCTCAATTGTGGGCAACCTGGGAGCGGGATTGTAGGCACCCACCAGTATTGCACTACCTCGGCGTGTGCGAGATTTTCGATGTTAATTACACCGGTACAAGATGACAGTTGACCCAGGCCCGGTGCTAGGGATGGACACCAGGCAGCAGCTGCCCATGTGTTGGCTGCACCCTGGTGGCATACTAGCTTGACACAAACAAAACAACACACATACACTTACACTTTTTCAGGGCCATTATGCAGAATTTCTGTACCATAACAGAGTAGAAAAGTGGAGATGGGCGAACGCCTAGGAGCCACTCCGATTCAAGAACACACACACAGTACCTTGATTACCATTGTATAGAATGGATATATATAATAATCTGTATAAAACTGTATATAATCTTGTATATAAATTGTTTATATATCATGAGAATGTACATAAAATTTAGTGTAAATAAATAAATGGAATGCCACCCCTTCTAGCACAAACAGAGAATGGTTGATCTAGAGGTTGGTTGGTCCCTGGTGGCGAAATGGCCTGACACAACACTTTTTTTTTCAGGCCTCTTTTGCAGAGGTACTGATCTATCACGAGAGTAATAGATGAAGATGGGCTTATGTCTAGGAACCACCCTTCATACCAGAATACACACATGCATATGCACACAAGGGGCACATAATATATAAGTTTAGTTATATAAATTCTGTATATAAATTGATTAATATGTATCTTGAGAATGTATATACAGTCGTGTGTTAATAAATGGAATGCCACCCCTTCTTTCCCTGTGGTGGCGCATGGGCATGCCCCACCGAAAAAAAAAAATAAAATAAAGGGAAGAAGGAAAAAAAGGAAAGGGAAAGAGGGAGAAAAGAAAAAAAAATTAAAGAATTAGAAAACGGGGGGGGGACACCGCAAAGGATCAATTAAGGATGAAATTGTAGATTAAAGATTTAAGCGCGGATGAGCTGTTGCTCAGGTAGCGCATTCTACTAGTACTGTAATGATGATGATGGGATTGTCTTCTTTATTGCGCTCATATGTCTGTCTTTTCCCCCCAGCCTTCATTCTCCTCTCCTCAAGCCCTGATTGGTTAAGCCCTGTTTGAGTGACCGTTAGCGTGAGTTGGAAGCTACGTACCTAAAGATCTATATCCAGAATATTTATTGGTACTAAATTTATTTCATTTAAAATTTAACAAATAGAAGTTATTAATTTCATTACATTTAAGATATTGAGAACATATATGTATATAATAATATGCGGAGTGCCGTGCTCCCAATGGCTCCCCAAGACGAAGAATAAACCAAGCTCATCATCCAGTATTCTTCTATCTAGGGGTTAAGACTTCCCCCACTCGTAAAACTCCGAGACTCTGAACTAAACACTGCATCCCAGCAGCCAAGCAACTTAGCAACTGCCCTTCATCCCGCGGATTTTCATCCTACTGCAAAAAAATATCTTGGCACCATTATCCACTTCTGGGGGCACTGCATAGTTTTAAAGTGGTGGATTAGTTTCCATTCCATGAAGCACGATGGAATTCAAGAACACCAGCATGCAGGAAGCGACCGATGAGATGAGGACTGTACCAGCCAAGAAAAAGAAGTGGAAGAAGCTGGACGCCCAAACCTGACAGAGAAACGCGAAGCCAGAGTGCTCAGCTAAAGGAAACCCAGAAGAATTCACTCCCACAAATTGATTTGACTTTGGAGAAAAAACAACCAGAGGCCTCTGCACTCTTGGACCCCTCCTGGCCAGAGGGCACATTGTTGGAAAAAACTCAAATCCTGTGTACCGCCCTTGAGGATCTGATGAAAGACAAGACTCTAACAACCGGATAACCACTGGAGTTAGGGGACAGATTGTTTCCCTCTGGACAAAGTTGGAGACAATTCTCTACCAGACAAACCTAAAATATGAAACAACTGCTGTGAAACTGGAGGCATACCTAGATGGTGGGGCAAACAAAATGCAACAGCGTGCCCCATCTTATGCACAAGCGCTGAGGACGTCAGCCGGTGAATCAGCAATAAAAAGCAGTGTACCTGCTACAACAAAAAAGACCTTGCCAAAACAACCACACCTGGTGGTACTCCGACCAACAACCATTGAGGAAAATCAAACAAGTGAACAATTAAAGATGCAAATCATGACCAGCCTAAAAGAAGAATTCAAGACAACCAGAATAAAGTCGGTCAGGAAAACTAGGAATGTCGGAGTACTGATAGAGCCAGAAACAAGGGAAGAAGCACAAAAAATTATCACTAATACCAAAATCACTGAGCTGGGGCTCACAGCGACTACCCCTAAAAGAAAAGGGCCCTCAATAGTTATTTATGACCTGGATAAAGACCTGACCCCGGACCAACTAACCGAGGAAATTTATCAAAGAAACCTGATGTCCGCTCTCCCAGAACACAGAAGGGACGAACTGCTGACACCAAAATATTCAACCAAGTCCAAGAATGGCACTCAACGAAACTGGATAATTGAACTTGTGCCTGCAGCATGGAAAGTATTAAACACCCAGAACAGAGTATATGTAAATTGGGGCAGCCACCGCTTCCGTGAACATGTGGCTGTACCCAAATGCTTCAGGTGCTGTAAATATGTGGGCATACAACGCACACCTGCGCCCAGACTGACCCCACATGCGGCCACTGCTCGACAAAAGGCCACACTTACAAGGATTGCCCAAACAAGAGTACTGACCCAATCTGCACCAACTGCAAGAGTCTGAAGCTGGACTGCACCCACTCAATCAGGGATAACAAGTGCCCCACCTACATGAAGATTAAGAGCTTGTTCCAATCCAGGCTGGATTATGGGGACGCGCCTTAGAGGATACAATACTACAGAGGTAAAATTTCTGCAGATCAACGCACAGAGGGCCAGAGCAGTAGCGGATCAGATCCATATCAAGGCTGAAGAGGAGAATGTTGACGTCATGATAATACAAGAGCCATACTCACACATGAAGATAGTTATGGGATACCCCTTGACCTACAAGATAGTACAAATCGAGGACGACACCCCTGGGCCGCAGTCGCGGTCAGAAATCCGGATATTACGGTGACCAAAATCACACAGCTTTGTACAGCCTGGGCTGCATGTGCCCACCTCACCACAGCTCTGGGGGCATTTTATGTTATTGCCCTCTACTGTCGACCGGGCGAAGACATAACTTTCGCCACAAGATACCTCCAACTGGCTGCTGACACTCTTCCCAACGCAACAATTATAATAGGTGCAGACGTGAACTACCGGTGACCAATGTGGCATAGTCACACGCCAGAAAGACATGGCATCAGAAACGGAACTATATTGGAAGAGTTCCTTGCAAATTCTACGTTGACAGTGTTAAACCAACCAAACAATCTGCCCACATTTAGTAATACACTGTGGGAGGCCACCATAGATGTCTCCTTGGCTTCCAGGAACATTGCTAATAATACTACCGACTGGTCCGTCCAAGAGGGCTAGAAAACATCTGATCATCGAGCCATTACGTTCCAACTCAACAGATCACTGACTAGGGTACCGGCAGCTAGACAAACCACTCACAGATACTCCATATCCAAAGCAAACTGGGAACTCTTCCAAAGTACCTTAAAAACCAGCATACAACAGAGACAGAGCGAGCTTGAGCGCCTCAAAGACCCAGATCACCTCCAAAGCAAGGTAACAGAGATCATAACGCACACAAGCGACATTGCTATTAAAAAGAAAAATCCAACCCCTGGGGCTGTGCACTGGCGGAACCTAGAACTGCAACGACTCCGGAAAGGAACGCAAACCAGAAGAAGGGCCTTTCATCGGGCCAGGCGCTCCTGGCCAACGGCAGAGGTTGAAGTACTCCGACAACGCTACAAAGAAGCAAGGAACACTTACACAGCCCAAATCAGAAGCTGTAAACAGCAATCTTGGGAGCGCATGGTCTCCACTATGGGAAACAAGAACCCCTGGGGAATCGTCTACAAACTCACCATGAATAAACTCCCCCGAGGGGAAGTTATTGCCGCCACCACATTGACCCAAGGAGGCATGTCCACAACCTGGGAGCAGACCATTTCCAATCTCCTGGACACAGTCTTCCACCCAGCTATACAACCGGAGACAACAGAGCAGATCCAACTCTGCTTAGAAAATGAAAGCTATCAAACAGCAACGACAGAACCTCACTTCACCGTGGAGGAGCTCAAGAGTGCTGCCACCCCTCATTAGGGGAAATAAATGCCCTGGGCCAGACCTCTTGGAGCCCGAAATAATCAAAAAGACAATAGAGTGTTCCCCGAACCTGTTGCTCAACCTCTTCAACCTCTGTCTTCACTGTGGCACCTTCCCGACTTCGTGGAAGAAAGCAAACGTCAAACTAATCCTGAAAAATCCGACCAAACCACCACACCTCCCAGAATCGTACAGACCGATCGTACTTCTCACAGTTGCAAGTAAACTACTTGAACGCCTTCTCTATAAGCGAATAGAGCAATATTATGACATGGCTGGGCTGGCCTGGCCTGGCCTCGCCTCACCCAACCAGTTTGGCTTCAGGCGGGGTCGCTCAGCCGTGGATACCTTAATACACCTACAAGAATAAGTAACAAGATGCACCAAGAAGTATTTCCTCGTGATTGCCGTGGACTTTGCTGGCACCTTCGATGCACTTTGGTGGCCAAGCATCTTGGCAAGGCTTCGGGTTGCTGGGATCCCAGGCAACCTCTACAGGGTTATCAAGAGCTACCCCACAAACAGATCCATCAGGATTGTTGCTCCCTATGGGACCCTCTCCAAGAATACATTTAGCGGCTGTCCACAGGGTTCGGTCCTTGGACCACTACTGTGGAACATAGTAATGGACTCCTTCCTAGCTATAGACCTTGACGAGGTAAAATTGCAAGCATTTGCTGATGACCTCTTACTGACAGTGACAGCGGACTCAAGGACACAACTGGAGACACTGGCAAACCGGGCTCTGTCCACCCTTCAGGAATGGGCAAAGAAAATTCAACTTAGAATATCCCCTACAAAGACAAACTCCATCCTGCTCAAGGGGTGCCTCAACCTCAGGCGGCCTCCACAAATCAAGATCGACGAGAAAACAATTAAATTCTCAAAGCAGCGAAAGTACCTAGGCATGATTCTAGATCCGAATCTATCATTTCAGGACCACCTGAAATATTTGCGTACAAAAGTCAGACGATACACTACATTGGTTGCCAGAGTCACTCGCAGAGACTGGGGCCTAGACAGACGGGTGCTATGTCTTTTCTATAAAACCATCTTCACCCCAATAGTCACGTATGCATCTGGCGCATGGTATCAAAAAGCCACAACTGTTGTCAATAAACGAATCATTGACTCGATTCACCGATCAATCCTTCTGACTATTACTCGAGCTTGCAGCACAGTGAGCACGCATGCCCTGCAAGTCCTTGCTGGTGTCCTTCCACTGGACTTAGAGATCATTCGACGGGGCCTCACGCACCACCTGGACAAGGGTATCCCACAGACATGTTTGAGATTCACCACCGACATCATCAATAGCAAGACTATGGAAAAGAAAAAGCTGCATGCTCACCTGCTGCAGGTGTGGCAGGATAGATGGGCCACCTCGCAAAAAGGCGAAATCACCAGAAAGTTTCTGCCCAACATTGGCCGGGTTTTTCCGAACTTCCCACCCTGGTTTTCCCCGGGCCTACAAGCCACATACCTACTGACAGGACATGGAGCTCTGAATGCAAAGCTATCCCTACTCGGAATACAAGAAGATCCCACCTGCACCTGCGGGGGACTGGAGAGCTGGCAGCACCTCATGCATGATTGCCAGCTGTATGACGACCTCCGCAGTGCATTCATCACCAAAATACAGTATTTACCATACGGCCAGGAGCACCACATCTTGGACACCAGGGAAGAATATCAGGCTTTCTCCAGCAATGCACTGGCCCTGTTCACAAGACGGAGAGCTCTTATCGCAGCGAACCGCAATCAACCACTGACACAATAAGGAAATGAACAAACCTCGAAGGAAATCATTCCGCGGAAGACGCCTGAACCCAATGGCCTCCGATCATCAAGGCACTAAACCCTGAAGTGGACCTAAAGTTGAATAAATGAGAAATGACTCTATAAACAACATTGACGCAAACACCACATGGATGAGAAATGTCACAAAAAAGACCCCACAAACGCCAACAAGCAAACTCGTACCTTTTGACGGTAAAGACTGCAGAACGGACGGGAACCACCCTATGAACAATCATGCTTCGGTCCGATCGCTCCTGGAAACGGACTAGAACCACTAGCAGCTCCGCTGCCAAATGCTATATGGCGAGCTGAATGGGATACCCTTACCCTATTCATCTTAAATTCCCTATCCCCGGCAGGAGGGAGAGGAGACATGCTCTGTTTCCTCCCTCCCCTGCCAACCCATCTCTTCACCTGGTGAGGCATGTGCCTGCCTCACTGACCACCTGAGGTCGCCTTCTCTATCGTCCCCATGCTTCTGCCTTTCCCCCCAGTCTTCAGTCTCTTCCCTCACTCTAACTGTATACCTTATCCATGGCAGGGGGAGTTAACTCTTCTTCGTCTCCCCCACCCGCCATCCAAACTCCCCTCTGGTGTGGCATGGGCATGCCATACTGTCTAGCAGGGGTCATCTCCTCTATCGACACTTTACTTCTACTTCTACCCCCCAGTCTTCAGTCTCCCCTCCCTCCCACTTTTATCTTTCATCTAACGTATAGCCCACACGTCTAAATTTAATAACAACAAAATTCTGCCCGACCTATTAGGCCTTTTAACACATCTTTCTAGCATTCAACCCCAACCAGCGATTTCCTAACAGCAATCTCCTTAAGAATTAACGTCAAACGTTAATATATATATATATATATATTTTTTTTTTATTATTATTATTTTATTTTATTTTTTACTTTTATTATTATTATTATTATTTTTTTTTTTTTTTTAGGTCCTAGCCACTGAAATCCCAGGAAACTAGGTGGCAGGACCTGCCTGAGCAACTCGTCATGATTCTGGACACCCGGTTAGCCTCCACGTGGCAAGGTATGGGCAACGTCGGGTCCCACCAGGGGCCTGGCGGACAATAAGCCGGACAAACAATGGGCACAACAGATCACACTGCACAGACATGGCCCACACACTTTCAAGTCTCTGGCTTGACAGTGTACTGTTCTCGATACAGCGAACATACGCGGAGGTCGGAGAAATTCCAGGCGCCGTCTGACACGAACATACCTTATACCTTCTCTCCCTCTCTATCTTAACTACTAATGTCAAACACATGTCAAAATTTACAGAGCCCAACACCCAAAGCTTTAATCTTTATATTCCTTTTGGCCAAAACCAATCCTAGTGTTTTTTTTTTTTTTTTTTTTTAACCGGGTTTCAGTGGTTAAGACCCGTTTTTTAAACGGGTCTTAGCCACTGAAATCTCAGTAAATTAGGTGGCATGACCTGCCAGAGTGAATATCTAATACTAGTGTACCTGACCTGCCTCCCAGGGGCATAGTGTAGCAAATGGTGGGCCCCACGAGGGGCCCACCATTTGCTACACTAACCTCTGGCCTCTACAGTGTTCTGTATCACACGACAAAGTATGCTACGCGGAGGTGGGGGAAACCCCTGTTGCCATTAGACATTAAACACACTATACCAAACTGGTACCCAGAAAACTGGTTTTAAATTCGTTGGTTTTCTTGTCTCACACTGTACATTCGCTTATGGATATCTTGGTATGACAAACAGTAGCGAATCCAATATCCCACTTCTGATATATATAAATAGCATGTGGATGTTATTGCTTTGATTGGATAATCAAAAAAGGCGCATTATAATTTCCATGTGCGTCAGTTGTTTTTTCTGTACGACTGTTTATGTCTGTAAAATCAAGGAAGTGCTCTCTTTGGGTTAGTTTAACTCATTATTTTCGAAAAGCACGTTCAGAAATATTTCAGCCTGTATCTTTAATAATATTCTTTCTGCACGAATATAAGGAAATCCTGAATTCTAAAAGCTCTCCCAACCCAGGAAGGTTTCTAACCATATTAGGGGACTCTTTAATGCTGAGGTGGGGGGGGGAGGAAATTGAACATATCGCACATTATAAAACTGTGTGGGTGACTACCAAATAATGTTACTGCGCAGCTCAATCCTTATGAACACTAAAAATAGAATTACTCATTTACGATAAAAAAATCGAAGTTGGACAATCATTCTTTCGATAAGTGCGTGGGTTTACACTTTGATAAGAGGGCTGTTTCCTTTCCTTTTTTCTTCCATTTGTATTTTTCTGTATTTGGAGTTTTGCATGATTTGCAACTGTAATCTTGTTTCAGGACATTTTCGGATGCCAAACTAAATTTGTGAAATGACAGTACGGGGAAAACACGAAGACAGGTGGTATTTAAATTACATTAATATTATTTTTCAGAGGTTTTTCCTTGTTTTCAATTATATCTAATTCCACCCACCCCATGCAATTTTTTATTCTTTTTTTTAAGAAGCTTTCTCTGCGGTTTTTTCCCCTTATCATTCGCACCGAATTAGTCTAAGAGCTTTAGTCGTTCCATTTCACCAGATCGCAGCCACGCTACTTGTCAAGTTAATGCCTTTAACGAACAGCAACACGAAAATTTAAATCCTGCTGTCTGGACGTAATTAGATTGCTTTCAAACCATGAACGTACATAAATAATGGAGAAAGAGAAAAGTTACAGGCCACTGCCTTCTGGGAATGTTTCATTCCTTGCAAATTTAATAAAATCTACCTTGACGTATTCCTTTACCAGTTACTCTCCGCACAAGGAAGCTTGCAACCAAGCCAGGCTGATTCTCTGAGGCATACCTAAGAAAACCATCCGCAATTGCTTAAAACCATAAATTAAATTATATGTCAAATATTTCTTTTATACAATATTAGTATGAAGACTAATTGCATTACTTTAATACATTATCGTTTTTGAATTAATAATATTATCACACGAGAAGCTTGAATTCCCAGTCCCCAACGGAGAGTATATAATTACAAGCTACTGCACTTACCACGACAATGTCAGTCGTTGCAGACTTTACCACACCACTTAGTTCTTCTAGTGGTTGTTTCGGTATGGAACTATGAAAGGAAAAATTTAGAAAGGTCCTTTCCCCCCTATAAGAAAGTTTCGTTACCTCTTAGATCGAACCAGTACTTCAACAGTGTGTGGGCTTTTCAGACCACAGCTTGGGCCGCTAGACCTTTCGGTTGTTGCTGCTACTTTACTCGGAAACTGAAAAATTTGGTTGAGTATGCTATAGATAATATAGACTTGTGTAGAGCAAAGAGAGAATCAGACATATGATTGTAGACGCAAAACGCATAGCAGAAGCCTGCGCACCATCTCGCATCTCAAGCACCAGACAGTGGAACTGATATATCAGGTCCATCTTGTAACAGTAATCTTCTTCAAGAAGTCCATAATCTCCAGTAACTATTTGGATTTAAGGTAGTTTGCCATTTCTGGCGGACTGCATTGATTCTAAAATGAAGAACCCCAAATGAGTAAAAATATCAGCCCACCTGCAGACTCCTTAAGATTTTTGATAAATCATGAAAGTTAAGCTTATAAACCACTGCTTTATCCTTAAGACCCAATGTCTAAATATAGTAATGAGGGTAGCAGATACCATTATATTACCTTTCATAAAATCTATGTAGAACTTCGGAATGAACTAAAGCGTAATGTGGTGTTCTTTAAACGATATAGTCCATTTGAACAGCGTATAGATTTTGTCTGTTCCATAATGAAGAGAGTTCGCAATTCAAGGAACTCTTCACCTGTTAATTAGTTCGAATAAAACAAAATATAGATGCTTTCACGCTTCAGCGTTTTCATAATTTGAAGATCAGTCATGAATTCGCAGATTTCATAAAGTTCTCGGAATGGAAGTACCATTAATTTTAATGTTGCACTCTCTGAGGTGTACCATTGCTCTCTCCTTTTAAATAAAATCCGTGGAAGTGTATCCAGTTGCGCCATCTATGAATCCGCCTATAGAAGAGAAGTACTCCTGGAAGCAATATCTTGATAAGTTTTAAGAGTGGTCGTTGTGGCCACAGATTCACAATCTTCTTTAATGCGCCTATGCTATTTGAAAAATGCAGTTGTTTTTAAACTCTTCTCTCCGTAAACCTGCGAAATGTCATACCATGTCGAGAACATAATAGCGAATAATAAAACTTTGCTCAATCTCTTCCATTATAAAACTCACAAAATTCTTAAGGAACGCAACTTATGGCCACTTTGCAACAACCAGACAAAATATCGGCTCTTCTGCCCTTTACCAGCAGTACGCCCAAACTTGTATGTCTGTAGTGTGATGCTGCCATTCTATGAATTAAGTGATCAGCCTGTGTATTTAAAAAAAATACCTCTGTTAATATTGTGATCTCTGATGTCTCTGTCCCTGAGTATCTTAACAGTTTCTCCATTTTTAATTTTTTGAATCTTGTAGAATACCTAAAGTATTTAAGTGTAGTTGTTGCGGACCCCAGGTTTCCCCCTCCCCACATTAGCCGCTTTTATACTTCTTCTGGTGAACCTTGCGCCATAACCGGTAACATGCGTGTAGTATTTTGTATGTAAATTTGTGCTCTATTCTGCTGTATTGTGTGACTGGCGCCTGGCATTTTACCAAAAGTCCCATCCTGGTGTCAGGATCAGCAAACAGAGGAAACTCCTCAAAGACATCCTTGTCTTCTTTGAGGAAAGAGTCTAAATATCATGGACCAATTTCTGCCCCATCAAACACTACCCGCAAAATGAATCACAATTGTAGTGTCATATAGTCATTTACCTAAACCCAGAAATTATTTAAATACGTATTTAAAAATCAACTTACTAAATTCTAATTAATGTAAACTCAATTATTGGTTGAAACGTTTCGAATGATATGTGATCTATCTTTGGGGTAAAACTGGGATATTGAACAAACATATCCAAGAACGGTTTTGATAATGTATAATAGATTATGCAAAAATGGATAGTTGCCGAAGTATCTTACAACCTGCTCCTCATTTGCGACGGGGGCAGACAGGGTACGCGTTCATAAATATCAGGAAAATGATCTTCTACGCAAGGTGTATTGATGCTCTGGCTAGTATAAAGTGCAACCTGTATACAGGGTGCACATCTCCGAGAGCTTTAGTATCCGGACAATTTTTAATACGGACAAAATGAAGTGTTATAGCAGATTTATTTGTTGCATTTTTGGATTTGTTTGTTTTTGATTACTAAGAATGCGGATATTTCAACCGATTTTGGTTTTTAGTCTTTTTCTCTTAAAAAATCCTTGGACCCTTTAAAGCTTTGTCTCCTTGGTAACGTTGGAAAATGCCCGAGTTCAAGTTTTATGTAAGGAATTAGAGTGATGAAATTATTATTTATAAAACTCTCTGGATAAATTTTAGCGCTTTTAGTTGTCTTATAATGATTATAACTAATTTTGTGATAATCGTGACATCGATATATTTTAAGAAATTTGTGTGAATGAGTTCGGTCAGTTGCTTCAATTTTGGTGTGTGTATGTTCAGAATTATGCACTTTAAAAATTATGTGTACGTTATATTAAGTATTAGTATTAGTAACGGCCGTATGGTGCAAGAAAGCCTATGGCTTATGCTGCACCAGCCAAAAAAAAAAAAAAAAAAATCCGAACAAAACAATGATAAAAACAAAAATTAAATAAATAAATAATAATAATTAATAAATAAATAAAAATAATAAAATGAAATTAAAAATTAAATAAAAAGGAAATTAATCCTATCATCCTATGCGCTTCCCTTACCCGAAAGTACTATCCAGATGACCTTTGAATTTCCCCAAACTGTCGGCCTCTACCACCCATGAAGGCAACTTATTCCAGTAATTTATAACTCGCTGGCTAAAATAAAACTTCCTGCAGACCAATCTAAACATTTCCCCCCGTAACTTGAATTTATGTCCCCTAGTTCTAGCATCATTTATAATCTTGAAAATTTTGTCCTCATTCATTTTACTGATGCCTCTCAGAGCATTAAACACCTCAATCAAATCTCCTCTAAGGTGTCTAGTTTCCAAACTCTGCAACCCACATATTCGAAGTCTTTCTTCATAAGGACGCCCTTTTGCCGATCTCACCAGGCGAGTTACCCTTCTTTGCACCCTTTCAAGAAGCTCGATTCTTTCTTTAGGTGCGGTCTCCATACTTGAACACAGTATTCCAAGTGTGGTCTAACATAGTGGCCTTATATAATGGGATTATCACGTCCCTATCTCTACTTGCAAAAGTTCGATAGATCATCGATAGGACACCATGGGCCTTCCTTGCAACCTGTTTACAATGCTCAGAGAATTTCATGTCTGACCGTATCGTAACACCCAAGTCCCTTTCCTCCAGTACTGGGTTTAGTTGAACTCCACCAAGTGAATAAGTTATTTTGGGATTACTGTTTCCCAGGTGTAATACCTTACACTTTGTTGGATTAAAGCACAGCTGCCATTTTTCTGACCATTCTTGAAGTCTATCTAGGTCTCTCTGAAGAGGCTCAGCTTGACAGTGATCATTAACTACTCTACCAATTTTAACATCATCTGCAAATTTAGACATCACGCCCTCTATCCCTTCATCAATGTCGTTTATGAAAATTAAAAACAACAGTGGTCCTAATACTGATCCTTGGGGAACCCCACTTCTTACATCAACCCAATCTGAGGAATAGCCATTTATCACAACCCTCTGCCTCCTGCCCTGAAGCCATCCTTCTATCCATCTAAGGATTTTCCCAGTGATTCCAACCTGTTCCAACTTATAAAGCAACCGCTCATGTGGGACTGAGTCAAAAGCTTTGCTGAAATCTAAATAAACAATGTCGAAATTATTCCCTAAATCCAGCTCGTGAGTGACCCTTTCGAAATAGCGAACCAGATTTGTTAAACATGATTTTCCCTTTACAAAACCATGCTGAGTATCCTTGAGAATTTCAATTCGATCCAAATGATCCTGAATTCCACCCTTGATCAATGCCTCCATGATTTTCCCTACTACTGAAGTCAGACTGACAGGTCGATAATTTCCCACTTCACTTTTAGAGCCACCCTTATGTATGGGAGATACATTTGCACTTTTCCAATCCAAGGGAATCTCCCCAGAGTCTAGTGATGCTCGCATAACCAGCCTCAGTGGTTCAATGCACTCGCTTGCCGCCTCTCTCAAGATTATAGGGTATATTCCATCAACTCCAGGAGCCTTACTAGTCTGTAGGCTTGAAAGTTTTTTCATTAAATAATCTTGCGAAATTTCAATATCATTAATTACATATTTTTTAACTTCGCTCCCACAATTTCCCATTGCCACAAAAGGCTTTTCATTTGTAAATATCGATGCAAAATAACTGTTGAGTTCATCTGCAACGGCAGCTGGTGTATTTATTACTATCCCCTTTCCCTTACGTAAAGGTCCGATCTGGTTTGTCCTGCTCTTCTTGGCATTTATATATGTGAAGAATTCTTTATCCCCCCTCTTTGCTCTGTTTGCTAGTGATTTCTCATAAACTGCCTTTGCCTGTCGAACCTTTTCTGTGGTTCTATTACACATCACCTTGTAGCTGTTATAGGCTTCAGTACTTTTTATTGCTCTGTAACGTTTCCATGCCACCTTTTTCTGCTCAAGTAATGTGGCAACTTCACTATTCATCCAACTTGGAGCCCTTCTCGTGGAGTATTTTTTTAATGGTATATACGCATTCAAGGCATCTGTGATTAATGTTTTAAAAGCGTACCACAGTTCAATTGTATTCATTCTCTGCGCGATATCTACCCAGTTAATAGAGGCCATGTAGTACCTTAAGGCATCGTAATTTCCTTTTCTGAAATTAAAACCCATTCCTTTGCCTTTTACTTCTGCTACCTCTCTCGTCATCATCCACCGTAGAACTCCGTGATCACTTCCTGCTACTGGTTCCTCTACTGTCAGCCCTGTTATGTCATCTGATTCATGTGTGATGATGAGGTCTAGGATATTCTTTTCTCTAGTACTTTCCCTGACATGTTGATACAAATAACAGTCATCTAGTTGATTTAAAAATTTTGTTCCCCATGTCGAGTTTCCTTCCCATTTACTCCAATCAATTAGAGGCAAATTGAAATCACCCATAATAAGGCATTGACGCTTACTTGCCCATTCCATTTGCATGTAGAGGCTTTTGTCATAGTCTTCACAATCACCTGGTCTGTAGATTACGCCTACTCGCATTGTACCTTTGTTTCCAACTATCTCACACCATACAGACTCTATACTAGCATGTGAAATGTCTGAATCTGGGAAAGCTATCGTCGCACCCAGGCTGCTTCTGATAAGAAGCATTACCCCACCACCCCTTCTATCTACTCTATCCTTCCTAAATACATTATACAAGCCGTACTGAAACTCATCATCCCCAATTTCCGGGTGGCACCACCTCTAGGTAAGCCCAATTATGTCCGCGTTACTTGTTTTAACCAGCAGTTCGAATTCGCTCATTTTATTGACGACACTTCTAACGTTACTGTATAAACAATTAAGATTTACTGTTCTTGTATATTTAACAACCCTAACACAACCCTTGAAGTTTTTTAGGTTCTCTTCCCTGATATTAGCTACCTGCTCACGTGAAACGTCTTTGCCCCCAGAACATCTAGATAATACGTCCAGTTGGGGTAACAGATAAGAACTCTTAAGGTATGTGCAAGAGTTACATTGACCAATATTATCAGATAAACGCGTGTCAGTATTACCCACATCCCCCCTAACTAGCAGTTTCCCTGAGCCTTTAAGGTATCCTCAATAATACTGGCAAAAACGTTTGCACCACCTTTGTTTAAGTGTATCCCGTCTCTACAAAACAAATTCCTTCTACCTACAAGTGTGGGCCATGCTGATAGAAATTTACCCCCTAAAGCCTTGCAGATTCCTTCAAGTCTTGAGTTAATCCACAAGGCTCTTAACATATAATCCCTCCTATCGTGTCTGGGCAGAATTGCCGACACATATAAGTTGTGGCGTTTGACAGGATAAATTCATACCACGAGTCATGGGCAACACAGCAATGATTCCGAGCAATATTTACCCTATAGGTGTTTTATTAAACGTGAACTTACATTTTTCACAGACTATCATTCTTTAGTATGTCTTCATCACGCAGAGCTTGAAAAAAGAGATCAGTATAACACTGTGAAATCACTTTGTAGGCCATTAAATTACATTTTCTTTTTATCTTTGAGAGTCTAAATCATTCTCTTTAGTATTAAACGTAATGCTTCAATAATTTCCAAAAATCTCGTCTTGTGTTCTGTTACTCTAGGTTACAGAAAGCTCTACTACTTCTTGCGCTTAGGCATAAAATCCTAAAGAAACGATTTTCTAAAGTAGCACGATTACATTTAAATCCCTTTTGTTGTCGGTCCTTTCAAGACAAAAACGAAGGGCCTGCGTTAATTAAAGTCATATAAAAGATGAGCTTACTTTTTTCTGGCGGATTGTTTCAGACCTTTCTTGACATTTAAATTATTTATTTTATTAATCTCCAGTAAACCTTGCTTTGTCCCCTTAGTTCCTTTCCAAGCCCTTGAGCTCAGCTGAAATGCAGACTTTGCGTTTTAATTAAAATAAGACTGGAAGGTATTTAATTTCCTGCATCACCTACTGAATTTTTAAATATTTAATTCTGATGTTGACTAAATAGGAATCTTGACAACAGGGAAATTCGCCTTCTGAATTGAAAATTCAATTAACTGAACCATTCTCCGTTCTTCGACAATATGGAATTGTATAAATTTCCTCAATTTTATACTTCACTTTAATATTTTTCTCTGAATTCCTAACCAGTTTGCTAATCCAACTCTTTATTACCGGTCTCGTTAATTCGCTCCTGGACAGTGGTCCCAACAAAATCTTTTCACTTAATTTATTGTAGCAGGATATAACATGAAAGTTGGTTCAATTTGTTTCTGTGGGTATGTCGCTTATTCCATTTTTAGGTGCATTCGCAAACGATTACAGAACCTACTGTAATCAGCATGTCGCCCATTTATGTAACAACTTGATTACCAATGAACAGTATTTTCATTTAATTTTATATTGGATAATTTTCGACAGTATGATTGATGGGCTATTATATTCCAAATTCAGCTCAAATTGGAAAGATATAAATATACGTACATATTTTCTAAATCTGAATTTTCCTGCAGAAGTGAACTTTTTTTTTTCCTTTCTAGACTTCGTGAAGCTGAAGATGTTAGGAACAATATTGAGAATGAACTTGGAATCATCTGAAAGAGCTTCCAAAACGAAATATCATCCCTTACTACTTTTTATCATTGTCAACTTTTTAGATCATTTCTCTTTGAATCCACAAACCAGCATACTGATTTCACTTTAAATCTCTTCTTTTTTTTTTTCTTTTTTTTTTTTTCTTTTTTTTTTGTATCTGATTCTCAGAATGCAGAAGGACAAATCTCAAATCAAATAGCAACGAATGATTTTCGACACTCCTCCATAACAAACTTACATTCTCCTTCAATCACGTAGGTTTACAAATTCGGCTAAATCTATCTCTGCTTATTGCCAAACTTTTACAGCGTTCAGAAAATTTAACGGAGCTCAACTAACCTGCGGGCTTTTCGAGTTTCACTAATTACAAAAGTTACAACTGATAACTGATTACAAAAATGCAGATATCTAAAATATTTCATGCGCATCATTCACACCGAGTTTTAACATTATCTTCCCTTGCACCTTTCCTCCTCTACTAAAGTGTATGCCATCTGGCAAAATAAATTTCTTCAACCAACTGCGGTGGACCACGCTGATAATCTTCGTCACCACAACTAAATCCTTGCAGAGTTTCTCAAGCTAAGAGTTAATTGCCAAAGCTCGCCATCATTAAATCCTGCCTTGTGTATTTGGCAAAATTTGTATTTTTTTTTTTTTTATATAATAACTGTTACCACCCAAATAGCAGGTTTTAGATTTAATAAAATTAATTGGCAAGCGTCCTTGAGGTAATTCAATTCTCTAATAAAATCTAGACTTTGTCGAAGGTTCATCTTTTGTGGGGGAACTTTTGTGATTCATAAAGCATTTCCTCTCCAGAGAAAACAGAAATGGACTGGGAGACATTGCTCCATCCTCTAATTCTTAACTGAACTTTCATTAAGACACGGAAATTATGTATTTCGAAGGCCTTTTCTTCCCCCCCCCCCAAAGTTCATCAACTGCTGTGGCCAAATGGCTGATGCGCTCAAAACACTATAAGGTGTGTGTGTGTAAAGCGGCCCCTGAACGTTTGCTCTTCTCCATGGTACACTGTGATGATTCATAACATTGCAAAATGGCCAGAAATGAATGTAGTGTTGTGTTTGTGTAAAGTGTATTCAAACAGCACCAGGGATTTCCCCATCTCAGCTTGCTATAAATTGTCTTGTGATACAGAACACTATAAATTCCAGAGATTTGAAAGTATATGGGTATTGTTTACGTGTAGTGTTGTGTATCGTTGTTCCTCTGGCCATTTAGCCGACAGACCCCTGCTGAGGCCCGACGTTGTCCGTACTTCGCCCCATGGAGGCAGTTGGTCATCAGTGGTTTGTTTAATATAGTTACTCTGGCAGGTCCTGCCACCTAATTTCCTGAGATTTCAGTGGCTAGGACCTTAAAAGAAAGCCCGCACGCGTGCAGTGATTGCGGCAGGGACAGCGCTAGAATTTGAGGGACTGAAATGGGCGAAGCCATTTGGGTGTAGTTAAATTTGTACATATAGGGCGTTAGCTGACATACAGATAGTGGGGGGGGGAGGAGACTAAAGGCTGGAGGAAAGAGGTAGAAATATGGGGACGAGAGAGAAACCACCCCAGAGAAGTCAGATATTTGTTATTTGGAGCATTAGCAACTAAGGCCATATTGCTCCAGGATATGCGGTGGTCATTCCCTGACCTTTCCGCATCCTCCGTATTTGGTGGCCACAGGCTCGAACCCCGGTCTAATCAAGAAGTGTGTGCTATGCACTGCTGCTCCTTCCCACCCGGCTACGGAGGCGTCCCCCAGAGAAGAGGCAGCTGTGTTTGTGTAGTTGTTATTTTGTTATTTCTGGCCACTTTTCTACCAAGGAGTAGCGATCATCAGGAAGACTGCTCCCCAGTATTCATGCACACCACAAAGAAAATGGTTACAACTGATCAAGTATTGTCAGATCGTGCAGGTAGGACTAATGATATCCGCACTCACAGGTAGGCAGAAGCCAAACCTATGAATGCTAGCCATTCCGTGTTCTTAGGAGCCCATTCTAGAAGTACCCGGCAGTACCGTGAGAGTTTACAATACAGAGAATACAAGACCATTATTATATTTGGTGCGCAAGTGGGCTCGAATCATGATTAACTCAAACGCGTTTACAACTGCAGTCCCACGCTACGTCATAAAGTTTATTAAATATTTTAGATCATCAACCATTTTCAATCCACTGCAGGATGAAGGCCTCTCCAGAAACTTTCCAGTTCCTTCTGTTTTGTGCAATGGACATACATTTACTACCCACGAACTCGTGAATTTCATCTGTCCATCTAGGTCGTTGTCTTCCAGGTTTTCTTCTAGCTCCTCTTGGGCACCATTATGTTATTTACTTAGTCCATCTGTCATCATTTCTTCGAGCTATGTGTCCTGTCCTAGACCAATTTAGTTCTTTAGTTTGATAAGAATGCCCTTTACTTGAGTTTGCTCCCTAATCCATGTGTTTCTCTCCTTAGATAACAGTCTGATTTCTAATATAATTCGTTCCATTCTTCGCTGTGTAGTTTTCAGCTTCTCTTCCATTCTTTTGGTGATTGCCCAAGTTTCACTTCCATACGTCATGGTGGGGAGTATACATTGGTTCATTAATTTACGTTTCAGACAAATTGGGACTTTGTTTCTCAGTATGTGACTATATTTCCTGAATGCTATCCATCTAAAATTTATTCTTCTTTTGACTTCCAGCCATTATCATTATTACAGCTAATGACTTATGTCAGATAAATATATGACTCCACCTTTTCAATTACTGCTCTTTCAATGATTATATCTCTTTCTGTGGCATACTTGTTCATCATTACTTTTGTTTTAGTCATATTCATCTTTAGTCCGAAAGCCTTACTAACTCTGCATAACTTATTAAGATTTTCCTCTAATTCTTTGGGATCGTGGCTAATGATCATAATGTCATCTGCAAATCGTAAATGGTTTAGGTACTCTCCGTTCACATTGACTCCTTTCTATGACTACTTTAATCTTCTGAAAGCTTCAAGGGCAGCAACAAACAAATTGGAGACATTGTGTCTCCTTGCCGGACTACTTTCTCAATTTTAAATTTGCTACTGTCTTTGCCTTGTCTGATAAAGGAGGTAGCATTCTCATATATTTTCTCAAAGTCATAATATATGGGGTATCTAAGTCTATATCTGTGCACTCCAGTTGGGGTCAACAGTATAGATCCTGCCCGAGGCAGTGGTCAGCACAGAGGATCCAATCCTCAGAAGATCAGGGTCTGCAGTGTTTTCTGCCAAGCCGTGCTTATTCTATTCAGATCACTGGATATAACTATGAATGAAGTTAGGTAAATCACAGTCGAAGGATTGGTCCTATTAATGTGTCTCATCAATCTGATCTTGTTAGAGTTTACACGTCAGGATATCGTTGGCGCTGTTCTTGAGTAATAGTTGTCCTACGCTTAAAGAGGGCATTAGCATACATACAGAAGGCTGCATAGTTAGCCTGAGTTGCAGTTAATTCCGGCGCTTCATCTTGGGTGTAGCAGCCAGTCGCAATTTCAAGTTGTGTCCAGATGTCCATGTACAGATGGCAGTCATATATCAGGTGGCCCCAAGATTCCCTGTTTCTCGAGGTTCAATCTGGAGTGTCTGTGAGGCCCATGCTATGGAATATTTCGTTGAAGCTACCATGGCCCGTTAACAAGAACAGGGCATGGAGCCCTGGAGTGAACCATTTAGTGCGTTTTTTTTTTCTGTTCTCAGCTACCTCTGGTAGGAATTTACGAGTGATTGCTCCGTGCTGTGTGTTGTTCCATTTTTCCTGCCATCTGGAGACAGCCTTCTTATTCTATTCAGATCTTGTTTAGCAGGAATGGCGAGGTCTATCTGATGTTGTGAGCATTGTCCTGTATGTTCCTTTTTGCGGAGAAACTTTATCTGGTGATATACATCAGCTTCCATATCAAGAGGAATCTTGCTGGTAAGGATTGGAGTGCAAGGGTGGAGGCGGTTCTGCAGGTCCTGGTCATTTCTAGGAGGGCAGCCCTTTGGGCCTGTAATAGTTGATTTCTCACAGTCTCTATGTTGACGCTGTGCCCCAATACCCCTTCTCCATAGTTTATTATTGGAAGCACAATACAAATGCAATATAGATTTAGGGTTGGGGGTTTAAGGCCTGACTCTTTCTTAGTAATATTAATAATCCTTCTTATATGTCTTGACTTTTTCTTTGACATACTTGACATGTTGGAGAAAAGAGAGCTTGCAATCAAAGATTACTCCAAGGTATTGTGCTGGCCACGCTTTTATTGGATTGGCCATTGTACCTAACAGTGGGTGACCTTGCTGAGTCTAATTTCCCCTCGAGGAGCATCTGTACTGTCTTGTTTGGGGAGATCTGTAGCCTATGCTGAGTAGTCCAGTCTTGGAAGTCTGTCATGATTGTATTGATCTGTTGTTCTATTTGAACTCTGAAGTTTCTCTCTATCAGCATGGTAAGGTCATCTGCATATGCCAGGAAGGTGGTGTTTGGTTATTTTTTTCTCAGCCAGGTATCAAATACTATTGTCCAACACAGGCCCCAGGATGGACTCCTGCGGGCAGCCTCTGGTAACATGCCTATGAACTTCCAGTTGGTTGGATCTTACAAGAAGTGTTCGGTCTGAGAAGTAGCTGGTAAACAGCAGATAAAGCGGGTTACAGACTGCAGCCTCCCTGAGTCTCTTCAAGACACTCTGCCACCATAAGGTGTCAAAGGCCCCTTTGAAATTAACAAGGAGGGCAAACAAGTACTTCTTGGTGGTGTTTGTTGCTGTAGAGACTAGAAATGTCATCGCATCTTCTGCAGACCGCCCTTTAGTGAACCCATACTGGGGAGCGAATGCAAGATTTTTGTGATAGTAATAGGTCCGTACTCTTTGTGCCATCAGTTTTTGAAGAATTTTACCTAAAATTAGCAGTAGGGCAATGGGTCGATACGAGTTTGGATTCACTGCAGGCTTGGTAGGACTTTTGATTAAGATTTTGAGTAGTGCCTTCTTCCAGGTCTGAGGGAAGGTTCCCTCCTGTAGACATGTGTAGTAGAGATTTTCAAGAACAGAGGAAATTGCTTTCGAAGTTTGTTTGAGGATTTCTGCCTCAACTCCATCAATGCCAGGGAATTTGCCAGCCTTGCTTGACATTTTGGTCTCTTCAATCTCTTCTCTGGTAAAAGGATCTTCTTCAGTTGTACCTCTGTAAGTGAGATGGTTGATTCTCGTGGTTGTTTGCATTGTTGTCCCCTGGCTGGTGTCATCTTGGTGGACAATGACATGAAGGATCCTGTTCATGGACCAAGAGGTAGTTTCTTCCTTTTGTCCATTTTGGATAGAGAAGATTTCCCCAGGATGGCATTTTGTGGTTACCAGCCGGTGCACAACACCCCAAAGGTTTGTATTGTCAATTGTTTGTACTAGGGTTTCCCAGGTATGTCTCTTTTGTTTGTGTAGTTCTTGGTGATACAGCCGCCGCGTCATATCTCTGTACCGCTCCAGAAGAATTGCTACATCATTTTCACTCCTAGAGTGATCTCTTCTTGCTCTCTGATAATGTCTTCTCGCTGCCCTTTTTTGCATTCCCATAGCTGTGAGATTGTTAGTCCACTAGGGGACATGGTTGGATCTACTTTTTTTCCTTGGGACAGAGATTTTAGATGCTTGTATGATTATGTTTTGCACCTCTTCAGCCTGGTGGAGTGCAGGTAGCCTTCTAAGGCATTCTGGGCCGCGTTCAGTTATTAAATGTTGAATCTGGGATTTAAATGTGTCCCAGTCTGCTTTTGCAATTTTGTACCTTGACAAGCTGTTTATGTCATGTCTATGGCCCGGTGTGGTTCTTTGGGTTCTGGTTATGATTGCGTTGTGGTCCACTGCATTCTGTTACTTTTCTGCTTAGGAAACTAGTAGCCATGGTGAAATCTATGAAGGAGTGACTCATGGGGGTAACACAGGTGGGTGCATGGCCTAGTCTGTTTAGAATTTGCATATTGTGTGCCAGTGTCACCTCTTCAAACATTCATCTTTGGGACATGTACGTGCACTATTCCACGTGGTTAAGTTTGCTTTCGTATGAACTGCAATGAGGAGGTTAGAGCCCCTTAGTTTATTAATAGCATGATCCAAATAATTGACATGCAGATCTTCAGATTGGAAATCCTGACTACATTGCGGATGCGGATAGAGGCGTATCAGATGAAGCTGTCCTGTGCGACCCTCAACACATGCACAGGCAACATGGGTGGAGCATAGGCCAGTTATTTTTGTCACTGTGAGCTTATGATCAGTAATCAGTAATGGCTATTGCAGCCCAAACTCGGGCAATAGCATTTCCCCCTTATCCAGTTGTAACCACTTCAGACTTGAGTATTCCGGTTGTAGATGGCAGCCCCTTGACAACCCCTTTGTAATAGTAGGGCTCCTGTAAGAGTAAGATTGTTAGTTTTTCTTCCTGGATTAATTTTGCTAACTGTCACATTATTGGCAGGGATCTGTGACGGTTCAATTGAACTATTTTTATCGTTGCTCTATTGTAATTACTTCTGTGGGTGTGGTTAGTCATTATCTGTTTTCTGCTGTAATGTTTCCAGTGCTCTTATATATTCCCGACACTTGTTATCCCTGTAAGAATGGTTATGTTGCTCCTTTTTTTGCTTTGCAATTTGGACAAGAAGGGGTCTGTTCCTTATTTGGGCACTCTGTGTGTTTGTGACCGGTGATTCCACAGTGTCCACAGGTTGGGTCCTGTTAACTGCAGTATTTAGCAGGGTGCCCATAGCACAGACATTTATAGCATCTGGTAGGAACCAGATAGTCTTTAATAGTATATGCAGTCCACCCAAGATAACTGTTGTTTTGTGAGAGTAAAGATCGCCTCATGCTGCCTGACGTCGCTAATATCCAGTGCCTCGTCCCTTTGGCTGTAGATTTGATGGCAAACCTAATCTTCAGTGATTCCATGGTCTTATAGGTTTTTGTGTAGTAAGTCTTCAAGCAGTTTCTCCTTAGTGATGTCTTTTGGCCCATCATAAATGCCAGCGTTGGTCCAAGCTTTTTTGGCATATCTAATTTCATACCAATGGAGGTAAAGTTGTCACAGATTTTGATTTTAGTTTGATCTTCATTGGTGGCAGTTTCAATTATATTAGCTGTTGCTCTTGTTTTCTTTATGCTTTTTATTTTTACACTCTTCAAATCCTTCTTTAGCTTTGTTGTTATCCACATCTTGTTTGATTTTTGTGTCTATAGGCTTGACTAGTATGGTGGGGTTAGCCTTCTGAATGTTTTTGTTCCTTGATTGACTCCTTTCTTTAGTCATAGGGACTGGGATTTACTTTGCAGTGGCCTGGGCATAAGATGGTGTATGCTGACACACTTGTGGTTGAGTTGATCTTATCTCTTCTTTCTCTTCAATTTTTCCTTTCAACTTTTCATTTTCCATTAATACCTCAATAATGAGGTGCTCGATTTGTCCCCATGCTTCATTTATCTTCAGGACAGCAGCTTTGGTAATTTTTGATCCCTCCTTTAGTTTTTCTGCTAAGACAGTGCGCAAAACATACACTCTGGTTAATTCTGACTTCTCTACTTCTTGGGGGACCTGAGGGTTACTAAATCTTGGGAGTCTGCATTGGATTCTTTGGGGGGGTACTAAAATTTGGGGATCTGCATTCCATTCGGGAACTTCTGGTTCTTTGGGGTCTGGATCCCTTTCAGGAACTTCTAGTTCAGTGAGTGGAGGATGATTCTCAGGTATGACTTTCTTCAAATAGATCTGGGCAGCAGCCATTGCTTTCTATTGAGATAGTGTTGTTTTTGTAATGGGGCAGGCAAAGTTCTCTGACACTTTTTAGTGTAAAATGTATAGTTTTTATTCTTTATTTATATTCAAATTGGATCAAGAGCAATTCTTGGTATTTTTCTGACCTGTTGTAATGTTAAACACTCATGGGGGAGCAGGAATACAGTAGTTAAATCCTAAAAATACTAAACATTTTAATAAGACATAAAAATAGACAGTTGAGGATAATTTAGGGGTCCTGATTATGAAAATGTAGTTAAAATAATTTTACGAAGCCAACTTGGGATCAAAACCTCAAAATGGATTAGGATTTTGAGCAGACATAACATGGGGAGAGAGGAATAGGGAAAACATGATTAACTGACAAAATAAGACAAAATGCAATTCAAAAGGGGATAGGAAGAAAGACTACAATGTAGAGAATCTAGCAATATAAATTTAAACACAATATAATTTTTTAAGCACTAATGAGGGGGGGGGGAGAAAGGAAAATAGCAGTTCCACACAAAATACTAAACATTTTCACAGAATATATAAATAGGGTGAGTTAAGGATAATGTGGGGATTCTGATTATGAAATTATACTCAAAATTGATTAACAGGGCCTTATTGGGGGTCAAACCCCAAAATGATTGGGATTTTGAGCAGTCATAGCATGGGAGAAAGAGGGCTAAATAACGCATATTTAAATCGAACAAAATAAGGCATAATACTAATTTAAAAGTGTAGGAAACAATATAGTATAGAGAATCTAGCAATATAAAATTTTTAATCACTTAATCAAAAGTTTAAATGTTATGATCATTTCAAATTGTGCCATTTTTAGCACTGAAATAACATGGGGGGAGAGGTACAAAACACTCTAAAATTGGGTAATCAATGTGTGTAGATTAGCCAGAATTGGCGGAGAGAGGTATTCCTTACCCCTCTTCACGATTCAACACTCCTAGTAGTATAATAACACCTTCCAAGGAAGATAAAGTGCCCGTTATCTTAACTATATACTACTCACTATAGTCACGTGACAAGCTTTCATGTTTTATATCTCGGATAATTTTATTTTATCTTTTCAATTTTGAAATTTGGCCCAATTATAGTATTAACGATGCCGATTTTGAAGATATAATAAATATTTTCCAATTCGAACATTTCGTGAGTGATATTCTTCAAAATTCTGAACTGACTCTGGAAGCAATATGGCGCCGTTCTTTGTTTATAATGTTGTTTGTTTGTTATTTGGTTTTTAGGAGCATTAGCAACTAAGGCCATATTGCTCCGGGAATATTCGGTGGTCATTCCCTTACCTTTCCCCATCCTCCGTATTTGCTGGTGACGGGCTCGAACTCCGGTCTAATCAAGAAGCGTCTGCTACGCACTGCTGCTCCTTCCCACCTGGCTACGGAGGCGCCTTTGTTTATAATGGCATGGCATAGTATAGTATATGTAGACATGACAAAATAACTCAAGGTTAACAAGTAGCATTTGTCAACACTGTATAACTAGAATCAATAGTCTGATCTTTGTGTATATTCTGAAATATGAAGTTTCAAACCTCTGAAGTTTGTTGTTGATCACTATGTATAATCACTATGGCCACTGTGGTATCGTTGCCATGTTGATAACGATCAAGAACATTTTCGATAATATTTCAGCAAATACACTGCTGAAAATCGTCAAATTTACCTGGGTGTCCTATGAGGAGCCCTTCTATATCAGCGAGTGGTTGACAGTCTCTAAATCCTCGTTTATCCGATAGTGCCTACCCTATTATACGGAGCTAGTCACAGCACTCTCATCATCTGCATCACAAAAGGGTGGATCCCTCGGTAAATAGTGAACTTTAGTTATTAGTCTGCATCTAAGGTCTTCGTATTGGGTACACTCAAACATAATGTGCATCCAGTTTTCTTGTTCCCCGCAAGTGCAGCGCGGGTTCTCCACTATTCCCAGTGCTGTGAGCTTTACATTCAGAGTTCCATGATCCGTAAGGAAGTAGGTCGTGTAAAGTCCGGGTTGCACCCAGGTTGGAAGAATGGGGTGTAATCTGTCTACGTCCGGAATGAACGTTTCGGTGATATTCCCTTTGGTTGTTTGTCCAGCGGTTTTGCTAGATTTGTTTTAGATATTTCTGCAGCCCGTTCTTTCAGCCTTGTGGGTTGCACTGTTATCCACTGTACAATCTAAATGGGTGCAAGGCATTCCTTTGGTTATATAGTAGGTTATTCCAACGCATATGATGTCAAGGAGAAGGGCTCCGGCCAAGACCTGTAGGGCAACAGTGCTAGTGGGGCTGCAGGCTCAGGTAATGGTCAACAGGATAGTTCTGTGGATTGAGTCGATTGTGTGTCTATTTACGGCAGTTGATGCCTTGTAGTACCAAACCGCTGAGGCGTATGATATAGCTGGTAGGAATGTATATACATGTATGCTTGTGTAGATTGTCTTGCATTACTTCTTTAACCAGTGACGTCGTTATTTTCCCTGGAAGAGACAGTAAGCTAACAGGACTGTTATTACTCGTCACCTTTTGATCTCCATTTATGAATTGGGGACGCATTAGCGCATCTGGAATCCAAGGATGCTCTCATGATTATGGCTAAGGGTTTTCTTCCTTCCTTTGTTGCATCTCTTAATATAATTGGATAGATTCCATCCACCCCAGGCCCCTTTTATATGTTCAGCTTCAGCAGTTTCTCTTCCACTTTCCCTTCAGTTATCACAAATCATTTAGTTCTCCATTAGAGTTTGATAAATTCTGGCATCCCCTTTCCTAAAGAATTCCTTATGCATGAATGTAGATGCTAACTACTTATTCAGTTTCTCAGCAACCTGAGTAGGTTCATCAACAGTTAACTCACTGATATGGCCCAATGTGATTCAAATCTCTATACTGTTAATATAAGAATAGAAATCTTTGCTGCCATTCTTTGCCAGGGACGTCTCATAATATGCCTTAGCTTTCCTAACTTCCTTTGTGACTTGATTCCTGATTAATTTATATCTACCATAGGCTTTTATATCACCTTATAATTTATATGCATCCCATGCATTTTTTCTTCTCTGCCACTTTTCTCAATAGTCCACTGACATCCATTTAGCTGTAGCCTTGAACTGTGGCTTCTTTGATGATTACTTACCTTAATGCTTCTCATATAAAATTTGCTTTTGGTAACATCATCAGTTGGTCCCACTGCATAAACTTAAAAACTGTCTGAGACCACTGTAGCCACCCTTATGAAGCAAAAGCCTTTACCCTTAACAATAGTTATGTCTTTAATTAAATTCCACATCAGTACGCTGTGATCGCTAACCACTTAGTGGGTCCTTTACCTGCAGTTTCTTAATGCATGAAGAATCACTGCTGATAATCAGATCAAGCGTATTGCTTCCACTTATTGCCTTTCTAGCATGCTGCTGTAGAAAACAGTCATCGAAGAAATCTGCAAAAGTCTTGCTAGTGTGCGAGTGATAAGCCCACCAATCTCAGTCATCATCTGGAAAGTTAAAATCCTCCATTATAAGACATTCTGATTTACTGACCCGCTCCATTTCTCTGTATAGCTCTTTGCTACGCTCATCACAGTCATTAGACCTGTAACACACTCCTACTCTCAATTTTGTTTTTCCGAAGTTCTTAAAGCACACCAAACTGACTCAACATTGCACTGGTCACCCATATTGATTGGATGCATTGCTTTAGATTTACTATGCTTCTTAACTAAGAGCGTAATCCCTCCACCCCTGTCGTGTCTACCTTCCTTGTATACATTGTACTCCTTTTGTTCAAATTCAGCATCGCTTATGTCTGAATATCACTATGTCTCTGCTATGGCTGCTAGAACCATTAATACAGTTATATAATGGTAACAGACTATTTTACTTTGATATCTAAGACGGTAATTATGCTGCAGTGGGATATAGATTTACAACTACAATAAACAACAGAAGTGTCTAAAAACTGTAAATAAACATATTACCAACTCAAGAAAGCAATTAGCGGACATTCTATTCAGATTCCAGTTTTCATAGGCTGTTTGTCAACATGTAAATCACATATGATCCTTTCAACTTAATTATTTGAATATTTGAATATCGCACATAATTCTATGTTTTACTGCCCTGCGAGGACTATTTGATTCTTCGATCTCCTCTTTGTTATTGGGGTATTTTCCTGTTGGTATGGATTAAGAAAAGGCACGTCCCCTCAGAATGTTCTTAGTCTGTAGAAACCTAAGATAACGGTTAATTAAAACCTAAGATACAGTTAATGATTGCATTCATTGTCAGAATAATTAATGTAAACTCTTCTGACGTAGTGGTCTTGCCGGAGTATAAACAAATGCGTTATTAATTAAGAAAGATAAAGGTTACTGTACAGCGTACAGTTATCTTTGTAACCGATTGGATGAAGTCATTATTCTCCTCCAGTGCTTCAAAGAGGATTTTCTCCAGCCCATATTCGGAAATTACTGCTTACTTAATGAGTCGATGAAACTCAGCTCCTGTCCACAGGATAGTCGATTACCAATCTTCATCTTTAACAACCTTGGCAGTCATCTGTCGTGGATGGCCACAGCTTTGACAATTCTGTGCTTCTAAGTTATGAAGATGTTCGATCTGATACGAAATTAATGAAAGCTGAGCCGTAAGGCTCTACGAATGGGACTTCAGGGAATTCTGGGAACGCGAGAGATGTAGTGAGAATGGATATTTCAAACTCCCTCGTTTCGGCTTGCTGGTTTTCGTTCGGATTCTCTGATTTACTTGCTGTGATGATGACGAAACCCACGCCTAGGGTACGGAGTGGGAAGCCATTCTTCCAGACGTTTAAGGCTATTCAATACAGTCTTCTTTATTTTTGAAACGCTCATAGACCTTCAATAAACATTATCATTATATTTGTAATAAAGTTAACATAGCTTATCTTCTTCATCATGGTGGCTGTGACCTGTGAAACCAGCCCTGCCCATTGTGTTTTCATCTTTTATACTTAAAAAAAACATAGCATTTTCAACCGTGTTACTCCATGATGCTGGAGTAATACGGTTTTCGAATACTATTCGTGTTTTGGGGTTGCCTTAAAAATGATTAGAGGCTTTCTCTATTCCCACAGAATTTTTAGTTGTTTCAATACGGGCTGATAGTGACTTCTCTAGCCCCTGAAGGATGCACAATTGTTATCCGCTCTCTTGTGATTGATTTTATGATGTAGGAGAGAAGAATGTATCATTTAGCTTTGCTTAGAATGCGAAAACCCGACTTCTTTTAGAATAAATGTTCAGTATATAATACTTTAAATCGCGAACAGAGTGGTCGCTCATCTTGATAGACATTGTCCATTTATCTTAAGGATCCTTGGTTTCTAGAAGAGCTGTATCGTACTCCAGACCAACGCACTCACTCTTCACCAGCGATTCGTGGTAGCACAATTGAGGGCGGTATAACGGTAATATTTATTGGATTACCGCAACCTAGCAATGCATGAATCTCCCATCATTTAAGTAACATTCTCTGTATGTGAGAGAGCGCGAGCTTTCGCGTTGTGATACCGATGAACTGTATTCCTGCTGTAATATCAAGCAGTTGTATTCGAAGCGTCAGATATCTTCTATCCTCGCGTTCCCTGTTAACGCACGCACGGTGCAGTTTCAATCGAAGCTCGAGCGATCTGTTTTCACTGTTCACTACACAGATCACAAGTTAATGACTTTTATAAGTTCCACGTTATGACATCTGCTACTGACTGCATTGTCATCTCAAATCATGTGCGATTCGTTCACGATATTACCTTCCTTGCTCAAAGATGTGCTTAACTGAACAGATAGTTTACGTGCGCCGGACCTGGTTTGGCAGCCAGTTTTAATAAAATCTGCCCGAGATAGCGGTGTTTTATTTTTCTTTAAACTTCTTTGACTGACGGTGTCACTGTTTTGCACGAAGGATTCCTTATCTAATACAATTCTTGCAAAAGCGGCCGCCCGTGTTTTAATCTTTATCTGTTTACTTTTCTTCCCTTGTGTTGCTAGAAAAAGCTGTTTGTAGTTACCCGAAACATAGGATCTCAGAGAAACTCATTAAGCGTTAGAGCATAAGAATAATCGACCTAATTAAGGAGCAACCACCAGAGTGCCATGCGCCACTATATTTCATGATAGAAAACTTACGTAGTTTTAAAAATTTACGGATAGAATGAAAGAATAAACTGCTGTCATCCTCATGATGTACTAGCATGCCCATTTCAGACTTTTGTTAATTTTCAAGATGGCCAGCTTATTTTATCTCCTTTTCTAGTGCGTATTAAATGAACATTTTTTGTGATAATTTGTTCATACAAGCGCCGCTTGATAAAGTAAGGCAACAAAGTTTGTTATGGAAAAGCTTTTATTCATTTTATTCGCTAAAGTGTCAGAAGCCCAAAGGTGTTAGGTCAGAACTGTGGGTGGAGCACTTGCCACGTAGAAGCAGCTTTTATAAATAATTCGAGTCACGGTTCATTTCGATGGTTAGAATAAACCACGAGGCGATTAAGGCTGTGAAGCGCTAATATTGCTTAAAATCCAGTTTACTATTAGAAAAATCCAAAAAATCTAACCTAGAATATAGGAGATGCAGCTACAACAAAAATCACAATTCCAGAAACTGTGGGCGACAAACCAAAAACATGAAATTTGGTTTTAAGTAAATTAATGTGCAAACCAAACTTTTTTTTAAGTAAGCACTAAAGCGGGTTCATATAATGGTTAATCTGACAGTGGATTGGCTCATTAAGTCCCGCAGCGACACGCGACTTCGCAGAAGGACCAGCTATAGTTAGCACAGAGTATTCCTACAGAGCCGAGTGGTCAATACAGTCGATCTGCCAATCCGCACTGGACCAGCGTGGCAGATTATGATCTATTTCCCTCAGCATGAATTGTTGAGGCTTCCATACTGCAGTGGGTTGATAATAGCTGCAGTTTACCTTTTTATTCCTACAGAGAAAAGTATATGCTATTACTTTTCTAGCTTGAAACAATAATGCTGTCCACGAGCTTTCTTGAGGAACAACAGCTGACAGAGAAAAAAGCTTTACATCCATTGAAGAAACCATAAAACTATATATTCTTAAAGTCAATAAATTGAAACCTGGAAGAGTCAATTTGGCGTATCGAAGGTTTGAGTAAAATGCTTTCCAATAACTCCAAAAGGTCACAAATAGATATCGCGTGGAAGTCGGACGTAGACAACGGTTTAGCCTTCTTTGGAATAGGAATTTCACCAAGAAATCAGAACAGTTACTACCAATTACTTTGTTAAATAAAGCAGCAAAAGCATATAGTATGAAATAGCATGATAGCATTTTCAAGAAAAAACTAAAACCTGTTCGGATAGACGAGTCGTAAACTTTTTAATTCATGATTTATATATATATATATATATATAAAAAAGAAGTAAACTATGTTGGAAAAACTGCTGCGTAAGTATAAAAATTCATGTTGCCGGATGTCTTTTAATATACACTATTTGTGGATTTTTCTCTAAAATAATTGAGTGAGGTTGAACTGGGTGAAAAATTCCGCCAGAAATATAAGTATAGAGCAGCAGCGCTACAAAAAGATGGGATCCAGCCATGATGGAATGACTATCAAGATGCACTGGCTAAATTTTCGTCTGTTTTCAGACCGTTGCTCTTGGTCCAGATCCCCCAGACAGGTGATCATTTCGTTCTTTATCAGTTTATTAAAGAAAAGGTGAAACCATGAATAAAAAGAAAACAAAAATTAATGATTTTTAGCCACTTTTGTACTTTTTTTCTTAATATTGTTACGGAATGTAAGAACTTGATGCTTAATTAATGAATAAAAGTTTATTCTCCTTTAAATAACATTATTATTTTAAAATTGCATAAAGAATGAATGCGCGCTCACGTGTATCATTTATTATGCATAAAGATGAAAAACTGTGTGCGCTAAAACTTTTTGTTTGTCGTTTGCACGATCGACTTCGCAGTTTCAGTCAAAAGTAGCTCATGTTATATGCATTGCCAAAAAAATAATAATAACAAAATAAAATAAAATATATTTTTTTTCTTGCCTTGTATAATTTGCACCAGTCATTTAACTAAATTGTGTGGTTGCTAGTTGTTTGCTTATACAGTTGGTTTAATCTAATTGCCTTTCTTGTTTATTTTTCAGTTAGCAAATATCCGTAGAGATTGACAGTTAGTGATACGAACATAATTGTGATTTTTTTTCTAAAAATAGTTTGATGATTTTAGTTATGATTCTTTGCTTTTTTTCTTTTCAGACCCCTTTTACTTCTTTTTTAATCGGGATATGTCTTTCAGAAGTTTTGTTTACTAGTTTAATATGTTTATGTGGGCACCTTTATTTCATTTAATGTATTTTCTTATTTTTATTTATTTTTGAAAGCCAACAAATACTACACTGATGTGCATCGTAAAAATTTATTTCATGTCATAATTCTTAACGAAATTAAGTTACTTTTTTATAAATTTATTTTTTAACTTTTCCAGAATTATAAAAAAAATCCGATTTTGTTATTAATTTGTTAAAAGGCTTATTTTTCTTAAGACATTTTATTCAGCTAGAAAGAATATCTATAAAAGGGCGGTTTTTTTTTTATTAAATTTTCTTGCCCCATAAATGGGTAGGAAAGTGTTATTAGTTACGATGTAGAAATTCCAGAGCTCCAGTAATTGTTGGCAAGAAAAAGAATGTGAAGGAACCCGTTGTAGAAGACCATCTAATAACATTAAAATTACATCGGTCTGAGTATTGGCTCTATGTAAAATATGCACAACTACTTGCACATGTACATATCTCTGACCGTGCATAGAAATGATGAGAATGGTTTGTTTTCCCGATTGGTGCTTTTGACTGTGAAACCTACGTTCCAAATAGCGGAAATATTCTCAATTATATTTTGAAGAAAACGAGGAGACAAGTACCTACGGGAGTGTGGTGCTATCAGTCAAGACAATCGGAGGAGGCCGAAATGCGCCCCTAGCCTGGGGCCTGCGTTAAAATTGAACCAATAAAGTGTCTAGTTTCAAACTTCTGTCGTTATGGAGTTCTATATGACTTCTCACTTTTTATTGGCCTATCTTTGTGACATCACAAATTGAATAACAGTACTTATTAAAAATAAAGGAAACTGAATGTATAATTGGATATTTAAATTAAATTAAAGAAAATATTATAACGAGCTCTCTGTCTCTGAACCTCTAAATGATTTTCAGTTGTCCCATTTATTGGAAATTCTGTGACGTCGAGGAGTCTTCTTTCCCATCCCCCCACGACAGATTAAAAATAATCTTTAAAAGTAAACACATGTTAATAGGACTTCTGTCAGAGAAAATACAATTTTTAATCGATCTCTAAATCTGCTATCAACTTTTTAGCAAAAGAATAATCATTTAAAAAGCATGTGACGGTTATTTTATTTGCACCGAACAAGAATTTCAAGACAATCAGAGACAATCAAACTACCTTATCTTAAGCCTTATTACAAAACATCTAAATCGTGGTTATCAGAAGACAAGCAGATCGTTAAACTTGGTCGTAGACAAGACACCACTCTCCGCTTACGTAATCCTTAACATCAAAGATAAGAAGTGGTACACAAATGCACATTTAATCCTCCAATAATCGAGAATGAGATCAGTAGAGAAGAACGAACATCATTCTGATGCGGTTCTTATACAGAAAATTTCTTTGTTAAGTAAAAATAAACTTCAAAATACAAGACCGATGAAATACAAGACCTTAAACACTTATTTAATCATCCAGTCCTCTTGTGGTAAGACCTAGATTTTTTTTTAGGTCCCATATCGCTTTATTTGAATTAAATTCGGATATTGCTTTGATAGTATATTATTTTTTTTATTTTACTTCTGTTAAAACAATTTCCGAATGAGCTTCCATTCTACCATTTCAGGATTGTTTGTAGCAATTTGAGTCGTCCACAATAGTGATTAATTAGATAGAAAAAATGTTATTTGCTGCCGAATGGTTACTTTCCTGATTATTATAAAGTAATAGATGCCTGTTGAATTTTTAGAGGGAAATGTTTGAACTCTAATATTCTTTTTCAAAAGAGCTAACAGCAGCCGATTAGTATTTTTATATGAGAATGATAACATGAGACATCTTAATCTTAACATAAGAATATTACATCCTAGGCTGTTAAAATTTTCAACTTTATTTTATTTTATTTTATTATTATTATTTATTATTATTTATTTATTTTTTTTTTTTCAGTTTTATATTTGGGAGGCAGCAATCGTCGGTAATGGCCGATCATAAAACCAATGAGATGCATCCGGCTGCAAATATTCTCACTGAAATTATAGCATTTTCGCTGGTTGCAGCTCTTTCCAGAAAGGATGAGTTTCGAATCTCGTCGGAGTCTGCAATAATTTTTAAATGCCTCTTCAACAGGGCCCGTAGTTAGCCATTCTCAGATGGAAGGAGTAGAATCGTTGCCCGCTTGGGTTAGTTCAGGATTGTCCAGCCCGCGCAATATGGAAATCTCCCCTTGAACATACAGACATACACATGTATAAAGTGTGTTTAGGGTCTAACGGCACCAGGGATTTCCCCCATCTCCGTGTAGTCCACATTGTCGTGTGTTACAGAACACTGTAAAGGCCAGAGATTTAAAAGTGTATGGATGTTGTTGGGTGTAGTATCGTGTACCGTTGTTCATCTGGCCATTTAGCTGCTGGACCCCAACTGAGGCCCAACGTTGCTCACACTTCACACTTAGCCCTATGGAGGCAAGCCAGGTACACCACTATTTTTAAATAAGTACTCTGGCAGGTCCTGCCACCTAATTTCCTGGGATTTCAGTGGCTAGGACCATATTAAAAAAAAAAAAAAAAAAAAAAAGAGGTGCGCTAGAGGTTGGGTCAGGCCAAAGGAGTTTTAAGTTACACAGTGTAGAATTAAGAATTTTGGGTGTAGGGCTAGGATAATTTTGACATGGGATAAACTAGTTGGAAAGCTAGAGGGAGAGGGGAGACTGAAGGCGGATGGAGGTGAGACACAGAAGTATAGGGTCGATAGAGTAGATGACCCCAAAATCAGTGAGGCAGGCCCATGCCCCACCAGAAGGAAAGAGGGGGCGGCGGGGAGGAGACAAGGGGACCTTCACCTCCTCCCCGCCAGGACAGAGGAGAAACAGGCCGTGCAAGGGAACACGGGTTCAGTATCGCCATGTGGCATTGGGAGCAATGCTGCTTGTAGTCATAGTTGGCAGAGTTCAGTCCTAGAAGGTCAAATTCGAGTAGTGCAATCCTGGGACAGACAGGTCCCGTCCTGGTGGTGAATTCATTTCAGTAGTGAGCTGCATGAAGATATATTTGGTAGAGTCAATCCGAGAGGATCAAATCCAAGTAGTGTCAATCCTGGGAAAAAGAAGTCCCGTCCAGGTAGCGGAGTCATTTCAGTGGTGAGTCAACTTGGTGGGGGCAAAGCCGGAGAGGAAGTCATGGTAGATCGAGGTTATATTGAGGCTGCATTGTAAAGACACAATTATTGTGCAGGTTGAAAGTCTTCACGGGGATTGCAGTATGCTGAAGCAAGTAGTGGTCTTGACACGTGGCTGATTATGCCATTTCATTGTCTGGTTGGGTCTTATTCTGAGGTTGTGGTAGGATTTTCCGCCTCATGAAGAGGCCCTGAGCAAAGTTCGAAAAGGCTGTATAGGTATGGTGGTCTTCCAGGAGATGTCGCTCCTGGTCTTTCGGGATGAAATGAATTTGTGTGATGAGAGAAGATCTGAGGTCATCATATAGTAGGCAGTCATGCACCAAGTGGACCCATGTCTGCTGGCCACCACAGGTGCAAAGTGAGCTGTAGGAAACTCCAAGAAGCTTTAGTTTGCTGCGAAAGGCACCATGCCCTGTTAGGAGGTACGTGGTTAGAATGTCTGGGGAGAACCAGGATGGTGATTTGGGATATTTTGCATATGTCCGGTATAAATTTGCGGGTGATGGCCCCTTTGGTGGATTCAGACCATCTAGCATGCCAGGTCTGTTGTAAGTAGGTTATGAGTCTGCTTTTTTCACTGGAATAGGTGTTAGCAGGATCCGTGGTAAAATCAATAAAGGTGGTAGACTTTCCTCTGCTGAACTAATACAGCATCCCCACATGGGCCACCTCAAGGTCTAGGGGCAGTACACCGGCGAGGACCTGTAGAGCGTGCGTGCTGGAGGTGCAACATGCTCTGGTTATCGTCAGGAGAATTGGCCGTTGAATGATGTTAAGCTTTCTTCGTCCTGTCACAGTGGAGGTTTTGGTGAATCATATGCCAGAACCGTAGGTGATAGCCGGTATGAATATGGCTTTATAGAGTAATGCTAGAGTGCGTTTTTTGAGCCCCAATCTCGGCGGGTCACCCTGGCAACCAGTGCAATGTAATTTCTTATTTTCTTCTGTAAATAGTTGAGGTGTGGGAGTACAGACGTAATACACGATAGAGACCATACGTATTGAACTGTCACACGGTTTTATGAGTATCATTTGAATTAATAATCCATTGCCGCTCGCCCCTCCCATAAATCGCAAGGATAAAAACAACAGCTAACTAAAAATCGTTGGAGCTTAATAAGTTATCTTAAATGTTACTCGTAACGCAACAAGTTAAACAGGAAGAAAAAGAAACTTAATTTCTGTTTTTGTTTTTTTCCTTCTGCTTGACCATTCAAGGTACGATTAAGCTTTCACAACGTATCATCCCTTTCGTTGTAGCGTTAGGGTAAACAGTGTGCAGTACCATTGGGTAGGGTTTTTCACGTGCACAGTCCCCTACCATTACGTAACTTATTCGATATTTCATTCATAATATATTTGGAGGGATTTGTACGTGAATCGCCTTCATGGCAGGAACAATTTGTAGAGACCTTCGCAAGCTAGGACACAGAGGCTGGGTTAGCCCTTTCAAGTGAGTCTACGATTTCCGGTGATTTTTGACTAGTTGTCTATCTTGAGAACAGAAACCGACTTGAGAACACAGTTTGTTCTCATTGACTACTGGTGTACTGTTGTTGCCCTAGTGCAACTCGAACGAAGCCTGACCTTAGTAGTATATTTACTGCTCCGACTGAAATATTATGTTTCTTTTTTTCCTTTAATAAATCAGTTTTGTTTTATAATTTTATAATTGTCTTTCTTGATAACACGCTAATGGTGGCCCAATGTAACTATGCAGCCACCATATAAGACAGGATTTCGTGGGCAGAAATTATCTAGATAGCAAGAATTTTTGATGAACATGATTGAAACGCCTCTGATGATTGATATTTACCAGGAAGTTGAATTTAGATTGGTTTCATATCTTTAACAATTTCCGTGTAGAGGACTAGCGATGCTGACCTTTATTCATATTATTGGGATAAATCCATTGTTCTCCTGACTCTTAACAAAATAATTATTGTGCGTTCTATTAATTAACTTCGGGGACTAAATAATGAATATACCTAGCAATGTTCATATATACTGTACATAAAACGATGATTATGATCTATATTACATTATGCGTTGAGTTGTTATGAAGGCAGGCTGCTATTTGTATTTCTTTTCGTCTAATTCGTATCTTACTCCAGTAGACTTTGAGGGTTGAGAAATCTTTTGACAATCAATATTGTGAAGATTTATGAGATGAAAGGATGCATTCCGAAATATTCCTTCCAATTGCTTGAGTCTAAAGTGGTTAGATTTTAATTGTTGTTGGTTTCTTGAATTTTCTCTGGGAATTGCTCTTATTATGCTCGCTATGTTTGGTACATCGCTTACAGAAGTTATCAGCTTTGTAAAAAGCATGACTCCAGACTTAATTATGATCTTTTGCAGAGGCTTCGTGTTTGTAATAAAGCTGTTACCTAGATACTGTATGTGGAAAACTAAGTTGGCTGTTGAGCCACCCCCAATAGAATCCAATAGCGGTTCTCAAACGATATGCTCCGGCATATTGATGTGCCACTAGATTCGGAAAAAAATGCATTGAGTTCAGTGGAAATAACTAGGTGTGACGTGAATATGAGTTCTTTAACTTCAAGTGTGACTTGAGTGACAAAAGACTGACGACCACTGCTCTAAGGCAAAGCATTTCTTTATGGTTGAGTGAGGGGCTCCAGAACAGATTTCGGAAACATATGACAGTAAGGGAAAGATGCATCTCTGAACATAATTTTTAGTTAACTTTGCGAATGTCATCACAGGTTTTTGAAATAATAAATAGCCTTAAATCATCGGCGCATGTCAGCAAATTTGGATTTTCTTGCAGGATTGGTTGTAGAAATGCAAAAAAATATAGTACTGAAGAGTACATCTCGTTCAGAAATGTCTGTTATGATTGTAGCGAGAATATCATCGTTACTAGTGGGGAAGAGAAGATATTTGTGATTTAGGCTGTGATGTAGATAGGAGATTACCGCTGTATCAATGAGAAAATTATTTTTATTGTCCGGACAATGTCATTAGTATCATTAGCAACGATTGTCTCTTGAAGGAATGGCAGCATGATTTTATCAATAAATTTATGTAGGCTTATCACTGAAGAAACAGCAATTGGCCGATAGTTTGAATGGCTGGGAAATGCACCTTGTAATGATTTGCACTAAACAATCAACGATGTATGTAATGTTAAAATGCCTTCAAACCTTGCTGATTTACCAACTTTTGAACAAGAATACAGTACAGCAGATAATTAATCAATTACGCCTTCATGCAGTCAAAGCCGTCACTACTACAAGGCATAATTTGTTATCTTTTGTACTGTGTCCTTGTTCTCAAGTTGGTTAATAAGCAGAGCTTGACCAGGAGGCATTTCGTGTTGCCCGCGATATCTACTTGTTCGAGAGAATTGAATTTTTGAAATGCGTGCTGCATATCTTCAGCGCACATAACAGAAGCACGTGTTTCCTTATTGCACTTTATCCATTCTATAACTTGATCTTGTGTTTGCAATGAGTGATCTTTTATTTTGTTTTAGTCTGAACATTAAATAGTTTCTGTACGACTGAATGTTTCTTTTTTGAGTTGGAATAATGCTCAGCTTTTTTAAGTATGTTATGTGTTCTGGTAAAGTGCCGTATTTCTTTCACCCTCTGTGGTATTTTTATTTACTTTTGAATTCTAATTTTTAGATGGGATTTAAACCAAGGTTTGGAATCAGAATATAGTCTTATAGGTGTGGATGAGAAAATAATCTTATAGGTTTAGATGTCGATTCTGTTTTTAGTTGAGTCAGCCATTTGATTAGAAGAATGGTGGCGTCCTGTATATGTATATATATATATATATATATTTCTGAGAGAATCCTAAACAGTCATCAACCTGTGCAATCTTATAAGAAATCATGTGAATCGGTTCTCCAAAATTCAGTGGAATCCTAATTATCCGAAGCAATTGGGATCGTGGATATTTTAGATATGAGTATGAGTTGATTTTATTTTGGATAATTGATTTTAAACGCTGTTTGTTTTGTTGTTAGGAGCATTAGCAACTAAGGCCATATTGCTCCGGGGATATGCGGTGGTCATTCCCTGACCTTTCCGCATCCTCCGTATTTGGTGGTCACGGGCTCGAACCCCGGCCTAGTGGACGCACTTGGTTGTTTTTTGGGGGCGTGTTGTTTTTGTGAAGCAGTTTTTTAATGAAATATGGACAATCAATCCCACTAACTTATTGGGATTGTTTGTCCCACTAAGTGTACGAAATTTATTTTATTTCAGTTTTAAGATGAAGTGTATTAATTTATAAAAGTATGTATACTCATAGCTAAAGTCTGTGTGAAATCTGTTTATTTACACTTGTTCTGAAGATGGGGGTGCGCGAAATATTTTAAGGGGACGCAAGGTATAAAGGTTTGGGAACCTATGATCTACAGCATATTATTCGATAAATCTTCGATAAGGACACTATGGACTTTCCTGGCTGTCTGTTTACACTGCTCAGAAAATTTCATATCTGCCTGTATCGTAACTCACAGATCCTTTTCCCCTCTACTGTCAGATCGTGAATCGTTTCAGATATTTTCATTTTGGTTGGAAATTTCAGTTCTGGGAATAAACGGAAATCAGAAGAGGATAGATCCGAAGAATAAAGGGGTTACAGAAGCAGAGGGTCCTGACATTTATGAAAAATTCGGATGCAGTGAGCGCACAGTGGATCGATGAGTTGCAAAGTCCAAAGTCCAGCTTGATGCAAAGTCCAGCTGTTTTTTTTTTCGCGGCAACAGTTAGGCTGTTTTTCTCTCAGTCATTTTAACACACTTTTGTAGAACTGCCGATTACGTGTTTGACGTGGATGTTAGCCTCAGAATAAAAGAAAATTATTATTAACATTTTTTTAGCAGTTGAGCTGAGCTTTCGCGTTGTTTTTTCTTCCTAACGAACGTTGACTCTTACATTGTGAAAAGGTGTGCCTTTGTTTCCTGGTATAAATGCATGATACGTATGCCTTTACGCTTTTAATGGCTCCATTCATGGAATTAAGATTGTTCCAACAGTTCCCGGTACACTTCAGTGAGTCTTGTCTTCTGGTACTTGGAACGCATTAGGCTAACACGTATTAGAACTTTGAATTTTCAGTTAAGATGGAGGAATTGTGAAGAACATCATTTCTAAGTCATTAGCTGTTGCCTCCTATTTTCCATCGGCGATCGTTGTGCACGTGGGCACTTTGAAACTTACCGTCGCACGAGTGCGGTGGAAAGTTTTCAAGTGGATGGACGTCCAGCCTGAAGATATCTACCATCTATGCCCATGAACTATTCAGTAAAATCTCATATTTAGTATGGTTTTATTGCTGTGTGGATGCCACTCATGTTTTGTATATATTCTTGAAATTCTCGTGGCAAGCACAGTGGTTACGATCATCGTTCCTCCACGTCGTGAGGAAAGGCCTGTGTCAATCTCATCGAGCTAGGAGGAATTTTCGGGCCTTTTTTGTTGATCTCTGGCTGATTTTGTTGACTTTGGTAGAGGATTTCATGGCATTATTTCCAGGAAACCCGGGTTCTTATTCCTTCAAACAGGTAAACCGACCGGAGAAAATACGAACAGTTTACTGACTCCTCGTGGCCTTACTGTCTTGAGTTAGTTGGTCTTGGACGAGGGTGGCATGATGTTTTCTCCCTGGAACTCCGGTTTTTCGTCCAGTAAACAGCAAATGGACTGCAGAACACACGCAATTTTACATTATATGTGCGGCGAAATATGTCCGAAGTCGCAGATCCGTCTAAACTTCTACAACAAAACTAAAAAAAAAAGAAAACTCTTAATTGCCTTGTCGCTTAACTCACAAATAGCTTCTTATCCTCACTGAACTTTGCAGTTCAAGAATACTCTCATATACCCATAGGCCTATTATTTCGTTTCTTAATATTATATTTTATATAAAGAAGTCTTTCGGTTCTCATTAAAATTGCTGAAGAAAATATCATTCCTGAGGATGAGGATAAAAGCTCAATGAAACCTCATTTGGTTTGTACCTTATTTCGGTATTATATTAACTGTTTGTATTGAGATACTCTATTGCATCTTCGGCTTACTGGTGTGTTTGTGTGGGCAAATAGAGCAAGAGATATGTGACCTATTTTCGCTAAAGGTCACACAGGACGCCAGAGTCAAAAGGTCGAATAATAATCATGACGTTTAATTTCATTATCCACGAACGTTGAAAGCCATCAGCGAACCTTGTGGAAAGTGAATTACAGAATAACAATGTAATATTATATTTGACTAATTACCTAACATCGCTGAATACAATTATAATTTCCCAGTCTTTTCTTTGAAACAAGTTGCTGTCGGTGGGAGTTGAATGCAGTTTAAAGAGTTTAAATAATTCATAGAGCAGAAGATGCATTTATTTTGAACGTTTGGATGGATCTCTATAGGCTGTTGATTCCTTTCTTGTGCAATCTTATTATTTAATGGACATGAATAAAGTCAATATTTCTCTTTTTTTTAGCGTGTAATTTTTATACCTTAAAATATTAAACATTATGAGGCTTGCCGCTGTCCTTTATCTTATCGAATATACACAATGCGTGTCCAGAGTAAATGTGGTCAACTTAGTCATATTCTTTACTAGGAAACGGTTCTGGGGTACGTAAATTAAAATTAGAGGTAAGAAAATTTATGGAAAGGAATACTGGTTAATAAATTTTAATGAGACTGCGTCGATTAGGTTATGGATTTATAAAATATGTAATCTCATTGGAATAAAAAGCGAAAAAAAATGTTATCTTGCCATTCACCGTTCTTCATTGTGCAATAGAAATCTTTATACTCTGATGACACTCCATTCCTTTAAGAAATGGCAGCTTTCCTCACTCTTTCCAGTAAATATTAATAGAATAAAAGATCTTTTAGGCTTTGGAGAATTTTGTCTGAGGGCAGTACAAAAAAACCATTTCACAGGATTACTATAACTGCTCAGAGGCGTAATGGTCAAAGTTTCAAGACTCGGGTTGATAGGAAGGATTGCAATCAATACTGAATCGGACAAAATCATTTAGTTAGCAGTAATATTTGCAACACTCCTGTAATAGAACTGGCCGTAGAAAATTGTCTTGCCAAAACATCGAGTCGATTATTGTCAAGAGAGAGAACAGAACAGCCTTTTATGTTGACCTACGTAGTAATGCCGGAATATAAACAGAACATAAATTTCTTTAAACAAGTTAGTAACTGTTTTTAAGCTTTTTTTTCCTCCTTTCAAAACAGAGAGAAGGGGTCTGCTTTCGCTATCTTTCTCTTCTGTAAACTTCTAAGAAACGCTTTTTCAAAATCATTGAATACTCACAATGATAGTACATGTATAGTGAATATATCGCTCATTTAGAAAGGTCCAGAGTTCGATTCCCATAATCAAAAGGACGAAGTTTCGAACTTTTCTCTCGAATTGAGTTATCTGATGACCTTTGGTGGACTTTTTTGTGTTTTTTTTTTTAATAATTTTTATTAAAGAATAATAACAACAGTGATAAATTTATTGAGAGAGTTATCTAGAATAAAGCGGTGGTGGTCTGCATCAAAGTTTTGGACAAATTTCAGCATCTCTGTTGGAAAGTTCTTAAGTTTCAGGAGCATCAGAGACTTAGAGAATATTGCGACATTGTGTATTATGTGTGCACAACTCTGCGTTTAAGGGCCGATTTGCATAATGTTCACCCTGAATAATTTAAGAGGAACACTGCTCCTTCCGCCTGAGATTAGTTAATCGCAACCCCGATTGAAGAACCGTTTAGAAATTTCTCCCAGTCATCGACAGAGCTCAAATCCAGACCTTTCCAAAAGGGATGATTCATGTCATGTCATCATGACATATGATCCATGACAGTCATACCTAAAACCTCCAGCAGTGTTTTAATTTCCGAGTGCTTACACCGATGCATATGGTGCTGTTTGCCTGCCATGCCACTTTTAAAATCATTTAGATTGTCTTCTTATTGATCTCTCATTGACTTGTTTGTAAACTCCCAATCACTGATGAACTCCATCCACAAGTTTGCCTCTTCTCTTCAAATGCAAAATGACTACCTCTCTTCTAATTATTGTAGTTTATTATTATTATTTTTCTATTCTCTTTAACTAATTAATTTATTATTTATTTTACCGGTAACTTAACTTAATGCAGGCCTCTTTTGTACATATGATTTTAAATCTATATCAATGTTTATCTTCCTCTTGGATTTCATATTATTGTTATCAATTGTGTTCATTATTCTGCTCTGATACACTGTTAATAGTTACCTGTTATGTATCTTGTCGTTAATAGAATAAAATAAAATAAAACAAGATCTTTCATCTTACCTATTCTGCACACATGCAGCATACCTACCTATCTGCTCACCTATCATAGCGAAATGTTCAACTGCGACGGAAGTACACGTGCTTTAAGTGACCGTGGTTCAGGCCTGCGTGACTAGGGAATACAGTGATGCTCGCGTATATGTCTGTCTCGTGTAATCTTCTGACTTTGTGGCCATTCCTCGGTAGACTCGGTACAGCAAATGAACACCCACGTGGAAGAATAAAAGGCTAACGCTAAACTGGAAGCTTTTCTCATGGATAGGGCAAACCAAATGCGACAGCGTGTCCCAACCTACGCAGACACGCTGAGGAAATCTGCCGATAAATCGGCAACCACCAGTAAACAAATGACAACGAGGAAAGAAACCATTTTACTCCAGCAACCAAATCTTGTCATACTAAAGCCTGCTACAGATGACGTCCCCAAGACAAGCGAAGGAATTAAAACAACTGTAATCACCAAGTTAAACGAAGATCTGAAAACCACAAAAATTAAATCAATCCGCAAACCAGAAACACCGGAGTAGTTATAGAAACGGAGACACAGGAAGGGTTAGCCAAAATCCTCAGAACCCCAAAAATTCAGTCGCTGGGACTAGTGGTTGAAACTTCAAGAAAAAAAGGCCTGGCAATAATAATTTTTGATGTCAACAAAGACCTGACCCCGGATGAACTTAAAGAGGAGTTATATTATAGAAACTTACAGGAGCACTTTCTGGACGCGGAAATGGATCAACTAATAACCCCGAAATATAAAACAAGATCTAGGAATGGAAATGCCACTAACTGGGTGTTCGAGGTTGCCCCATCACTATGGCAAAAAATAAGTAACCAAAACAGAGTTTACATTCAATGGGGGAGCCACCGTTTTAAGGAGCATGTGGCTGTCCCCAAGGGTTTTAAGTGCTGCCGCTTCGGCCACACCACACAAACATGCACCCAGACTGAGCCAACCTGCGGGCACTGTGCCGAAAAAGGGTACAAATACGAGACATGCCCTAATAAATCCGCCGAGCCCGTCTGTGCGAATTGCAAGGCACAATAAATGCAACATGACCACTCAATCATGGATAATAAATGCCCTGTCTACCTAAAATACAAGAGCATACACCAGGCCCGAACCGATTATGGGTATGCCGCATAAATGCTATAACACCAAGGAGATTAAATTTTTACAAATTAACGCGCAACGTGTTCGAGCGGTTGTAGACCAAATAAGGAAAAAAGCTGACGAAGAGAACATTGACGTTATCCTAATACTACAAGAGCCCTACACGCATAATAAGGAAGTCAGGGGGTACCCCCTAAGTTACAAAATCGCTCAAGTGGATGGAGATACCCCATGGACCGCTGTAGCGGTCCGTAATCCTAATATTACGGTCACGAAAATCGTACACTTTTGCTCAGCCTGGGCTGCATGTGTGCATCTTATTACACCTCTAGGAGAATTATATGTCGTCTCGCTGTAAAAAAGAAGGCCAGGAGAAGACATCCTACCTGCAATCAGATATATGCAGACAGTCCTTGCAGAACTTCCCAACGCAAAAATCAAATCGTCATCGACGCTGATGTTAATTGCCACTCCCAGCTGTGGCTCAGTGAGATTGTAGACGGACGTGGGAATGGCCAGCGACTGGAGGAATTCCTTGTAAATTCCACTCTCACCGTAATAAATGAACCAAATAACCCAGCAACCTTTTCCAGTACTCTTTGGGAGGCCACAATCGATGTGACCCTTGCAACCAGATCACTGGCACGATATCTCTCGAACTGGACGGTACATGACTCATGGACAACATCCGACCATCGGGCCATTACGTTCCAACTAAAACATTCCATTGCTTGCTCACCAATAATCAGACAGATAATGCATAGATTTGCCCTCGCCAAGGCAGACTGGAACCTCTTCAAGCAGGTGCTGGCCGACTCCTTTCACAGGCTTCAAATAAGTGATTTCCAAGCACTAAATTCAGACCAACACCAACGTGCTGTCACAGACATGATAACATTGGCTTGCAACATCTCCATCAAAAGGAAGAACTCCAAACCGGGTGCAGTCCGTTTGTGGGGCCCTGAGCTAGAAACCGTAAGACGCGAAGTAAATCACGGATGAAAAACTTTACAGCGCGCTCGCAGATCATGGCCAGAGGCTGAGGTAGAAGCCCTCAGGCAGCAGTACAGAAAGTCCGGAATAGCTACACCGCATTAATTAGGAAGCGCAAACGAAAATCGTGGGAAGACCTTGTTTTTACTTTTGGCAACTCGGATCCCGCGGGGGTTAGTCTTCAAGGTACCAACAAGCTCCCCAGAGGTGAAGTGATTCCATCCACAAAGAACCACCTTGGAACTATAACCACGAGTTGGCACACATCGATAAATAACATACTTGATGTAATATGCAAACAGCCAGCTGCTCCATCCACTCTGCAGCAAATACAACTGTGTGAAAACAACAAAAGTTACGCCACGCAACAGCAGGAGCCTCCATTCACAATCGAAGAACTCAGTATCGCAGCATCAAAACTGAGAGACAGAAAATCACTGGGACTAGACTTGCCAGAACTAGAAATTGTGAAAAAGGTGTTGGAGTACAATCCAGAGCTTCTCGTTAATCTATTTAACCATTGTCTCCAGTATGGATGGTTCCGAACAGACTGGAAAATGGCAAACGTCAGGCTAATTTTGAAAAATTCCAGCAAACCCCATGACCAACCAGATTCCTATAGACCCATCGCTCTCCTGTCAGTAATAAGCAAGTTGTTTGAGCATCTTCTAAGACAAAGAATAGAAACATATTACAACAATGCCAACTTACTGTCCCCAAATCAATATGATTTCAGAAAGGGTCGTTCCATTGTTGATGCACTGGAGATCATGATTGAAGGCGCAAAGAGCAGGGACAGAAAATATTTCTTAGGCATCTCAGTGGACTTTTCAGGGGCGTTTGACGCACTCTGGTGGCCAAGCGTCCTCGGCAGACTCCGTACAGCAAATCTCCCTAGCAGCCTGTACCAATGCATAAAAAAATATCTATCACAGCAGAGCATAACCGTCAGGACACCATATAGCAAAGTTACGCGTCAAATCTACAGAGGATGTCCCCAGGTCTCTGTCCTGGGTCCCCTACTATGGAACATCGTACTTGATGAGTTCCTGAACATAGACCTGCAGAATTTCCAATCTCAAGCAAATTCAGACGACTTAGTCCTTACCCTTGCCCCTGATACTAGATCCCAACTGGAAGCGGGAGCAAATAGATCACTCGGAACTTTACAGGACTGGGCCTGGCACAACCACCTGGAAATCTCACCAGTAAAGACAAACTCCATCCTGCTTAAAGGCTCTCTGAACGTAGCGAGGCCACCGCAAATCAAAATCCAAGGGAGAACTATCCGATTAACAGCTGAGATGAGATATCTTGGAGTGATCTTAGATAGGAACCCATCTTTCACGCCACACCACACCTGAAATATCTACATACCAAGATTCGAAAATATACTACGCTAGTGGCAAAAATTGCTTCGGGACTGGGCATTCAAGCGACGCGCGCTCACCCTCTTCTATAAGGCTATGTTCATCCCCATAATCACTTATGCATCTGGTATCTGGTTTTCAAAGACCACCACAGCAGTTAACAAGAGGAAGCTTGACTCGATTCAGCGCGTCATCCTGCTCACCATCATCCGGGCCTGCTGCACGGTTAGCACACATGCCTTGCAAGTGTTGGCCGGCGTGCTACCTCTAGATCTAGAAATAATCAAATGTGGTTTGTTTTATATGCTTTCCAAAGGTAAAGCCATCTCCTGTCTGGATTTTACCACCGACCCCTTAAATAACATCAACGCCGAGAAGAAGCGCCTCACTGCATACTTACAGCAGGTCTGGCAGTGTAGGTGGACACAGTCTACAAAAGAAGAAGTCACCAGAAAATTCATTCCTACAATAGCAACAGTATACCCAAAATCTCCCACATGGTTCTGCCCTGGCCTATACGTCACTTTTTTATTAACTGGCCATGGATCTATCAGAGGAAAGCTCGCTGCACTCGGGATCACCGAAAACCCACAATGCCTCTGTGGTTCCCTCGAAAGTTGGGACCACCTGATGTACGAATGCGAAATATATAAAGATTTGATATGCCTCCTCTTGACTAGGATACATTACCTTCCTAAAAACGAAGAACACCACATCCTCGAAAGAGAAGAAGACTATGTCGCCTTTACGCGCTACGCACTACACTTATTCGCACGACGGAAGACCCTACCATGGATATAGTCACCATCCCGATTCATCAAAACCTAGAGAAGACAACCACCTATATTTTGGGAATCAATGCAGAGGCCTACCAGCAAACGGGACTACACCACCACCAAATCTGAGAAGATCCAGTATAGGACAACCACAGCTGCATTCATATTTATATCCCTACTGACTTAGACACAGATCACCGGATGACATCACCACTGAAATTGACATCACGACCGGACCTAAATGAGAAGAGCAAGAAGATTGTGCCAAATGGCGATCACTCTTGTGCTCTCTTGCAGGGCAACTTTTGTCCCACTTCCATCCCTTACTTTCGCCTGATGGATGTATTACATTGTACCTGGGGGATGCCTTCTTCTTCAACCCCCATATTTCTACCTGTGTCACCCTTTTCTTGACTCTAAAGCCCATCCGTTCTAACTCTCTTTTTTTCTTTTTTTTTTACATTGGTCTCTGTCAGGAAGTTTAGGCGACCCTGCAGAGACTAGCCAGAGAATAAAGGGCAGCATGGCTACCTCCTAGCGGTGTGTGCGGGCAATGTGGGGGTTCCACCAGGGCCCTGCGGCCAAACGCCAGGACACCCAACAAAACCCAACACAAAACTACGTATTCAACACAGAACACTTTTCTGGCATTTACAGTAGTTCTGTATTTCTTCACAGTGTACATATGGCACAGATGTGGGAAACCATAGGGGACGCCTGACCCTAATACTATGCACACTATGCTTCCACTGACCTGCACCTTTGATACCATGCATGGTGGATGAAGAGCCGCATGTTGTTGACGCAAAATCCGTACACTACCATCCACGGTGTGGAGTAAATAACGTGACTCATCCGACCAGCACACCTTCTTCCAGTCTTCTAACGTCCAACTTGCATGCTCTTTGCACCAGGCGAGTCTTTTAGGCCGATGAACCTTGGTTAGGAGAGGATGCCGTAGGGATCGTCTGCTGGTATAGCCCATACGTGCGACGCATGGTCATGCCAGATATTGTTCTGGTTGACCCATGTTGTATTGGGTAGTCAACTCTTCAACAGTGATGCGCCTGTACGAGTCGTCGGATCCGGCGCTCACCTCTAACATTGACCTTTCGCTGACCTTTGCAGTTTTGCCGTCGGGTCGTTGTTTGACCATTTTGACGCCGTACACTTTAACTACGGTGGCTTTCAAACACCCCAACAGTTCAGCCGTTTGGGAAATCGAGGTACCAGCTCGTCGAGCACCCACAATCTGTCCTTCATCAAAGTCTGATAAATCCTTCTTTCACTTTCGGAATTTTACTACCTACTGAACCACTGACACCTTATCTATGATACGTAAGTCGACTAACTCCGCACCCCACGTGGTCAACGGGTCGCATTCAGTTTTCATAGGGGTGGTCATAATTCAATGATCACTCAGTGTACATCGCATGGTATGAACATATGATCCCGGTACTTAAGAAACCATCCATCTCATGAAAAGGGTGCCTAATAAAGTGGCTGATAATTGTATTTACTAAAATAAATTAATAACCTGTTCGCCTACCGATGGCCTTCACGACTGCTTCATTATGTTGCTGAAGATCCACTAATTTATCGTAGAACTCTGTTGGATATGGGCTTCAATTCTCCTTTGAAGCATTTGTCAGCTCAGTTAACGAAGAGGGGCCGCCTTCACCTTTCCCTAAACTTGCCTTCTTATTCATACCCAAGATATTCAATTATGTTGAAGTCGGAACTTTTTGCTGCCAACTGCAGTATTTCGATTTTATTTCTCTTCACAATCCTTGCTCTTTGACAAGAAGCGTGCAAGGGATATTTCCTTAATATTTCCGCAATGTGAGTATAAAAAAAATGGCCAAAACATCCTGGTTTTATGCAATCACACCAGTGGGCTTAGACCATGACAAGAGCAAAACCAATCTCAAATATTCTTTTAGTGGCATAGCGCGCGAGTATATCAAGAAATGGAAATTTGTGAAATAATGAGCACTTAAACTTGCGTGGAGTGTGTAATAATTCTTCTTTAATTTCTTAAAGAATTGTAGATTATTCTCACACGCTTCTTGGTACTTCTTCAGTGACTGTAAAGACAGCAGAACTTGTAAATTATAGTGATATGATTTCCGAAAGTTGTTAATTTTGATTGCACATTATTACCCGTTAATTTGATTATCTATTTCTTATTTAAGCTTTATTCTTTAATTAATTAGCAAATAGCTATTAACAATTATTAGGTAAAGACTTATCATTTACTAAATGTTAATTGATTTATTAATAATCCTTTTACCAAATTAATAATGTAAACTTAATTTAAATTATTTAAAACTGTTAAAACTTAATTCTTTACCTATGGTTGCTAATAGTTGTTTGTTAAATAATTCAAGACTAAACCATAATCTTAAAAAAATAAGTAATGTGTAATCAAATTAACGTGTAAGAAGGTGTAATCAAAATTTACAACTTTATGTAAATTATATCACCATAATTTAAAAGTTCTGCTGTCTTTAAAGTCATTGAAGAAGTACCATTTAACGTCTGGGAATGATTTGTAATTCTTTATGAAATTAAAAACAGATTACAAACCACGCAAGTTTAAATGCCGATTATTTCACCGATTTCCATCAACACCAATACCATGACAACTGTTCGTCCAGCTTCGAAGTTGTGGTAGTGCACTCGTGTAAGGCATTGTCCTTACCAAAACATATCCATCAGATTCTAAGAGCATGTAGCGTGACTCCTTGCTCCGCAGGATCGATTTCTATTGATCAACAGTCCAGGTTCGTTGCGTCTCAGAGCATTGCACACCTGGTTTCCACTTGGTTTTCTTATTAATGGTTTGTGAGCAGCGTTTCTTTCGTGAGAATTCATTGCGTACAACTCTTCAGGTGTCATGTGAACACGTACAAGTTTGTCACTGGCTGCCCACAGCATCAAATTCAGATTCTGTAGGATTAGACGGTGAGCGGTGACACAAACCTCATTTCTTGAGATTAGTGTTATGTCAGCACCTTGCCAGCTGTCGTCGTCAGAATATTTAGTCCTTGACTTTGCATAGTTTTTAATCAGACGCGATTTCCTGAAATCAGGGACGTGTCCAGTGACTTTTTGTACTATAGTGTAGATTCAAATAGGTGATCTAGAGATGAACCAGGCTGTCGCTTAAATCATCGGAATCTCAGGTCGACCCTGGGCTTCAGATAAGCGTATGTCCGCATCGAATGATTAGTTTTAGCATGCAGAGAACATTGCTTCTTCTATAAGTATAAACGACTTAATGTATCTCTCGTTCTAACGAGTATGTTTTTATCCCTCGCTTCATTATGTACTTTTCTTTTACATTCACATCCCATTAAAAACAAATTCAGGGTGTGCTCTTTTGTTTCTTTCTGAAGAACTTTGGTATGCGCGTATTAGCTTCATTTTCCACGTTTGAAGTTCGTTATTTTGCGATTTTGTGTGTAAAACAGACAGCGCCTACTAATAAGAGTAACAACTCAGTCAGAATCGCTACTCTTATTAATCACGGGATTGTTGTAATCAAGATGAGTAAAAGTCCATTGTTTTGTTATTTCATTCGACTTTATAAACTTTGTGCGTAGGTCTTTACATTTTGAAAATTACTCGTGTACTGTAAGCCACCCCAATATACAGAATAGAGTTCTCTTTTGCGGTGAAAATTATTTGATCCAACGAGATTGTCAATCGGGATTCATTTTGTCTAATTTTATAAAAAAAACCGATGCTGGTACTTTGTAAATAAAAACTGCTTGTATTTTTTTCGCTTAAATTTGCTTTAAAATATTTAACTGTATTTTAGGAAACACTTTACATGAAATTTAAAAGAACGTTGTCTTTAAGAACATTATTTATCCTCATAACTGTGTAAACTAAATAGATTTTGTTTATTTGAGTCGAATTATTGATTTATTCCGCATAGAAAGTGACTGTGTCTTGATTTTTATAATTCAGAACCATTTCAGTCAAAAGGAAAGAAGACTGCATTCATAAAAGAGTAAAGCAATTCAGAATGTAGAAGTAAATGATGTCTAAAATGGTATTGACTTTGAACTTCATACAGTTAACCGCTGTACTGGAATTCTTGTTGTAATCAAGCGCGAATACAGTTATAAATGAAGTATCAATCGATAATCCGATACAAAAGCTTCCGGAATTATGTAAAATACCTTGTGCTCTAAGGCTGATTTTTTGTTTTCAGTTAGATAAGAAACTTCGACCGAGTATAATTAGCTTAAGACTTGTTTAGCAAAGTTTCTTTACTCTTCAAGATTTGTTGTCGTGTAAAATTCCGGTATTTCTTAGCATTTTAAGAAATGCTTAAACGGAAAGCATATTTCCAGTATTCTGATGATAAATGATTATGAAACAAGACAATTTTTCTGGTTATTAATATTGAGATTCGCTAACATTCAATAGCAAAAAAAATGTATTAAGTAATTTTTGTACAAAAAAAATTGAAGAAAAAGAATGATCAAGATAATACACCGAATTTATTGTTTATTAATAATGATTGGCACAACGGGATGTTTCTTGTCTCGCTAATTGCCTTAATTGATAATTTAAACCGTTATGCAAGACATTAACCCCTTTCTTTGCATATACAGAATATAAATCAACACGAGAACAAAGCGTGAACTCACAAACTTTCTCTCATAATTTAGTGGTATTGTTCTCGAAATTGAGATCTCCACTAATTTTTGATTGCAGTAATTTACGGTCCAATTAACGTAATTAGGAAAACGTGCTTAAGTTCAGTTTAATGACTTACTGTTTAGATCGTATGTATAGCTTAGCTTAATTTTCAGCACTCACCTCATACGATCTAGTTATTACATTACAGCACATAAGGACTCCTTAAAATATCAAAAATGACTTACTGTTTATATTACCAAAGTACTGCGCTACGTATGTAAATTTAAGTTAGTACTATTAGTTAACTTTATTTCCTATTAGTCATGAAGGCTCGTGTGCCCTCAAATCGCCATTAGGCAGCACAGTCCTTAGAATTCATTCTTTCACATTACTGACTAGCCTTACACCCATATGTTATCCAATAAGTATGCTGATAACGAGGTTACTGTTATATGATTTAAGCGGTAGCACATTCTGTTAGAATTGGGTGTCCTTAAAAGTAATGCAATTTTCACACCAAAAGCCTAATATCATTTCTTCAGATTTTCATTAAATGGTCAGGAATTAAATTTTTAAAATGGCTGCCATCTGTACTTTAAATTTCCAATATCTTGACGTGACCCAGTTATTGTTAGAACAGTTTTGCATCAAAATGTATAAATTCTTCTTGGAAAGAAAATGCTCGATCGACCAAATATGCCGGATATTTGATTTCGTGTCCTTCTTTCTCTTTATTGAGTGCTTATGGAGGAAATATGGGCACCATTACTGTGCCTGCTCACTTTCATAGCTCTCGTGTATTGGATATTAGCGATAAACGGCAGTCACTACCTGATCATTGGATAGTAGCAGCATGCCATACACAAACTCTCTTGCCCTTCTATTTCAATGGTACCTGCATTTATACGTAAGTTACTGGACCGTGAAACGCGTTTGATGTTTTCTTTGTGCACTCAACAGGACTTTGCAATCGATCAAACTGATAACCAGGAGATGTTTTACGTCCTATTTTTCTCTTTCTTTTCGCTTTATGAGTCGGTTATAGGCAAATGTTTCTTTTGTTTTAGGCAATAAGAAGAGACAGTGCTTGTCAAGAAATCGTTCCGGTTCGCTTCTGTTCAGACAGCTTACAGAATACCATAGCAACCAGTAAAATTACTCGCGTGGCTTTTGGCGATGTCGTTTGACTCTACCGTTTGAGAGGTCATATATAAGAAAATGAGAATAAGAGCAAACAAAGAATTTTGTTTCCTCTGTTAAATGTCCGAGTAAGTTATGACAACCCAATGACGCACAAGCCAAAGAAATAAATTAAATCTGGAGTGACCTTTGGCAATACTGAATTACAGAAAGATATACTAACACAGAATCATAATGTCAATCCATTATTCTATTTGGGCAAGTTCACAACAAATGGCTTTTTCTAAATTAAATGCGTGTTTCAACTCTTTCTGACATTTTATTGCACCTTAGCTTGGATGGTTATTATGAAGACAAGGCTGGAATTTCTTAAAATAAGCAAGGATCAGTTTGTCCAACTACTCCTAGACTGCGGGTAGATAACATCCAACATTCCTTGACGATAAAGCAGCTTAGGTAATGAACTGGCTATTTTCATTTCCCTTTTCAACATCCACGCATCCATTTTACGACGTACTTCCGACACCTTCACTTTTCAAGCTAATTCAACTAGCGTCATTCAGTTTCAGTATTCTCAGATGTCATTTGTACATGGAGCGTGTCTTTTGCATTATCTCTTTCTGGATACAGTATACACGTATATATAAAATTCGTTTTTTCTATGGCCGTTGTCAGCAGTGGACCGTGAAGTGTTGGCACTGTTCAGTCTACTTAAGCCTAAAATAAAAAAAAAAATCATTTTTGCATGCAATCTATTTTATTCTTTAGCGAAACAGGTAGTTTTTTTCTTTCTTTTATGTTCTGAATCTGTCCAAATTTCTGTTTTGTGAGCTTTTGTTTTAAGGTGAGCGAATTTTCGGAATCTATTATACATTATCAAAAGCGTTCTTGATTATAGAGTTGGCCTCGAGACTTTCATCTGCAATTATAAACCGTATATCATTAAAAGTCTCGAGCAGAAATCGAGTTTGTGATATTAACCAGAATTTAATGAGTTAATTTTTAGGAGCTTTATCATATTTGCCTAATACGCCTGTTGTCCTTCCATCCGCATATAACAAATCGACTCCTAATTAATGCCTTTTGGATTTTTAATAAAATTTGATATTAGATTGGTTTAAAAAAATTGTCGAGCAATCTCAAATTTCATTAAAACTGCACCAATAGAAATCCAGAATTTTTACTTCTTTTTCCGTCCGTCCGCATGTAATAAATCTATTCCAAAGTGGATAGATTTTTATGAAATTTTATATTTCGCTCTTGGAAAAATGTTTTGCCGAGCATTTAAAATTTCATTAAAGTCGTACTAACTGAAATCCGGAAATTATCATTATTTTTATTTTATTATTATTTTTTTTTACATATCATATGCTATCCATAAAAGTATATTGCAACTGCAACACTGAATATTATGTTTGTTGCTGTGCGCTGGTTAGAGGAATGAATGGCCAATGTGGAGAATGCGCAGAGGAGAAATGTTATCAGTTTGCGCATATTTTTTATTTTTATTTTTATTTTGTATAAATAATTAATTGTTACTATTTGCTAATGCGCTTGAATTGTAACAGCGCGGCGTACGTCAGCCAACTTGATTTTATGTACGAAATGAAGTAACTGATGCGTCTGCGCAGATGACTAACGAACATTTTAAATTAGAATATTATAAGCATTAAGATATCAGTTGAATTAGTAGTATAATGGGTAAGAGTGTATGATGTGCTTTTATTAATTCGGGCATAAGTAAACAAAACCAGACGTAGACATGTTTCCTACCAACCTACTACATAGCAGACTGGATTTTATACCTGTTTTTAATATCAGCGTTTATATTTTAAAGAAATATCCCTTTACAACCTTTAGAAAGTTATTGTTGGTTGCATTCTTATAGAACAATATGAAATAAAATATTTGCAATTTATGCACAGTTGAAGGCTAATTTTCTAGGTTATTATACACAGCTCAGCTTATTGTTTTAAGCATAGGAGCAACATTATCAAGGTGTTAAGATAGTAGTGCTTTAAAGATGTGCACTCATTAAAAAATCTATATCAGTACAATAGAGAGGGCGTGAAACTCTCTTACTTTTAATATTTTGCCCACTTGCTCTATATTTTTAATTTTTAAAATTTACACCCAATACCATATAATACACGGGTATGCTATAGTTCAGTGTTGGCCAAGAGACACCTCCACCCAACAGATTTCTTCTGATACAGATCTAATCCTAAAACAGCAGTTGTCTTCCTTGTGATGTGTGGATGGTGGATATGAGAATGCCAAGTCTTTATCCCAGGTGACGCCTGAATAGTGACTTTGAGTGATGTGGATTTCTTGGCTTCTTTTAGTGTAATGTTTGTGTGGTAGATGACTAACAGACATGTAGCATGCATTTAGAGTAAGATGAGAGCGTAAGTACAGTATCGGCAAAATTGGCGTCCCTTCCTTGTCATTTATCTTCTCAAGGTCACGAGATGATGTATTAAATAGTTCCGTGAAGAAGTCATGCTTCGTATTTTAGATTTGGTAGGATGTAAGTTGATATGACCTGTACTACGTGACGGAGGTGTGGAGATGATTTTCCAAAAATTGAGTGAGTCGATGCTGTCAGATAGCAGGTGTGCAAGGACCACATTCCTTGCCGATCATACAATAACGCAGTGATAGCATTATTAAGCTCAAACACGGCGGATTTTGAGATTACCCCTAGCATTGTCGCTGTTATGGGCATTACATCAGGAATTCATGTAACTAGTCAATGAATGCAATACAGATAGAATCATGATATTCGAAAGACCATCTGTCCTATAAGAGCCATTATTAAAGGGACAAGAGTCTGGATTGGTAAGTTGGGGACGCAAAGGACAATTTCCTCGGAGAATTAGGCGAGTGCAACGCAGATTATAGCCGATAATGAGATACGCGATTTGAAAAGTTGAAGATCTTCAGTTTCATTGCCCAAATAGCTGCATACGTTTTTGTTGTTTGAATGACTTTAAAATGGAACAAGGATGTCAAATCTTTATCCCAGGTGAGTGACGCCTAACACGTTGTTTTGAGTGACATTTTGAATTGGAGAGCTCCCCGTTATAATGTTAATATAATTAACGTTTCTCTTTTTGTTTGTGTAGCACAGTTGGTAGAATCGCTGTCCGCCCCACACCAGGTGGAAAAGACTTGGTTCGAGCCCCGTCGATGACATGAGTAATTATTATAGGCCTTATTCATAACGTGGCTGAGTTAGTCGGTCTCAGGCAAGGGTGGCAGGTTTTTCTCTAGGAAAGTCGAGTCTTTCGTCCAGCAAAAATAAAATCGACCACATAACATATGCAATTTAAAGACAGTATGTACAGAGAAATATGGCCTTAGTCACTAATGATCATTAAAGTAATCTCAGCGGTTTTTTTGTATGGCAAGATCTCAGTAGTATAGAGATAATCTTCGAGATATTGTAGCTGTTGAGTGCACTTCTGTGGGGTTTAAGGAAGTTACTGGGGGGGGGGGGGTCGTAACAACGTAATATTTAAGTCGTCAGTGTAGGTGGAAAAATTATCATGATTTGCAATTCCTCCTCACAGGTGGTGGAAATGACCTGAGTTAGAATCCCGTCGATGAGTTGAGGAATTTTTATGGGTCTTTTTCACACGTTGCTAAGTTTGTCGGTATCAGCGAGGGTAGCATGTTTTTCCTCCAATAAACAGAAAAGCCTATACTGCGGCTATAGCATAAGTCGCTGATGCGCCTAAAAATCCTTCATACCAACTGAGAAATACTGTTCAAGTCTTGGACCGAAATGGTTGTCAGATGAACTTATGAGACTCGAGGCAGGGAAGAAAAAATGCATGGGATGCATATAAATTATCAGGAGAGACAGAAGCCTATGATAGATATAAGCTAGTCTGTAATCAAGTCACAAAGGAGGTTGGGCAAGCTAATGCGAGATCTCTGGTAAAGAATGCATAGAAAACAACAAGACTTCTTTGCTTAAATTAAGAACGAAGGGGTTGAATGGCATTGGTCCACTTGATGTCGATGCTGTAACTGTTGATGATCCTGCTCAGGTTGCTGGCAAACTGAATAGGAATTTGCATCTGCATTCATATGAATTCTTTAAAGGAGGGATGCTAAAAAAATTATCAAACTCTATCAAGGAGCTAAATGATTTTGTGATAATTGAAAGGAAGTTAAAAAGAAACTGTTGAAACTAAACATAAAAAAACTTGGGGTGAATGTGATTTATACAGTTATATTAAGGGAGGCAGCAGAGGATATAAGCAATCCCTTAGCTATTATTATTAAAGCATCTTTGGAGTCAGGAGCGGTCTATATGGACTGCAGATGCGTGAATGCATCGCCAATCCAAAAGGGGGGGAGCAAAGAGTGACAAGAGTAATTACAGACCTGCTAACTTAGCTTCTGGTGTAGTACAATTGCGTTCTAGACAGGAATGCAATTTTATTGCAATAAAAGCATGGATTTGTTAAATGGTAGCCTTGTCTGACAAATCTGATTGGATTGGATATTCAAGATTATGATGCAATAACGAAGGAACTGGATTTAAAAAAAAAAATTGATGTCGTATTCTTGACTGTTGCACATAAACGACTGCTGCTGTATAAATTGGATTAGTGTTGCAATAAGGGCAAGTTACTGCTATGGATAAAAGGATGGTTGAGTGTGAGAAGGCAGAGAAAAGTTATTAATGGACATTGCGCTCCATAGACTAGTGTTATTTGTGAAGTCCTGCAGGGTTTGATGCTGTGTCCATTGTTGTTTTCTATATTTATTAATGATGTTAGTGAAGGCATATTAGGCTTAATGTTTGGATATGATGCAAAAGTTGGCTAGGTAGTTAATTACAGTAATCAAGGTATTCTACTGCAACGAGATTTAGAAAAATTTGGCAGATAGGCTGAGAAATGGCAGTTGATATTTAACAGTGACAAATGTAAGGTATTGCATGTGGGTAGCAGTAATCCCAGCTTAATGTAACTGAGATTACTGCTTTGATTATCAACTGCATGTTACTATTGGGGTAGTGAAAAATGAAAATGACCTGTGAGTAATTGTGCAGTCAATTATAATGTTCTCTAAAGCAATGGAGACGGTCTACCAGGACATCCTTTGGGATTTTGTCAATAATATATAGGAACTTGTCTAGAAGGGATAGGATGGTGATTATCCAATTGTACAAGGCAGTGGTTAGGCTTCTTCTTGAGGATTGCATATAGGTCTGCAGGACTGTTTTTTTAGGAAGGATGTAGATCTGTTGGAACGAATGCATTGAAGGGCAACGAAATTGGTGAAGGGAACGGAAAGGGTGGTTTTTCCACGAAAAGAGACTGCGCACATGAGGGGGCATAAATTCAAATTGAGGCAGGATTGTTGTAGAATAGATTTGGGGAGATTTCTCTTCAGCCAGCATGTGGAGATTTCTCTTCAGCCCACTTTCTCAACAACTTCTGTTGTTGAGAAAGTGGGATGTTTGAATAAATTAAAGGAATAACTTGTCAAACTATTGGAGGGGATGGTGTATGATATGGGAGGGATTTTTTGGCTAATATTTTATAAGCTTGCTTTCTTACATATTTTGCCACTACTAGTATTATTACTATATAAATATAGTACGTTTTTCCAAAATTTTATGCAGCCTAATGCCAAGGATTTTAGAGCATACAGAGGAATTACTGAAAGGGAGTGGATTGATATGTAGATTTCGAATGATTTATCATCAGCTAATGAGAAATCAAGTAAAATAAATTCAATTTCATGAAATTAATTAAATTAAATTAAATTAATGAAGTAAAAGGATAGGTGCACCTATCCTTTCAATGAAGTTTGCGCGGATAGCACAATGGTATCGTCCTCTGCACACCGGGTAGAAAATTGACTGGGTTCGAATCCCGTAGATGACGCGAGTAACTTTTATAAGCATTTTTCATTCCGTGGTGGCTGAATTAGTCGGTCTCAGGCATAGATAGCAAGGTTTTCCCCCGAAAAACAAACTCGGGTTTTTGTCCAGTAAAGCAGGCAAATCGACCAGAGAACATGCGCAATTTATAGACACAATACAGATGGCTAGTTGAAGTTACTTTATCGGTGATTCTAATACAATGTTGTTGTTTTTTTATCCTGTCAATGAAAGGGAGCACTCTTCAGTGACAGCAAATGCTTAGGGATGCTGTGTATGTGCACTTCAATGCTAGACTCGGCAATAGGATAGAAGTGATTTTTGAACGTGGCATTGGAAGTAGGCGCCATACGCATTGGTATAATTACCTTGGAAACTGCAACCCTGCAGTTTCCGAAGTAACGGTTCGGCTATATTGAGATTGGTACGTACATTTACCAAATTTACACGTTGCCAATGGCGATCAAGCGGTTGGAAACAGCTCGGTGATGCTAGAGGCCAGCGAAAGCTGAAAATACTTGTGCAGGATATGAGAAAGGAAAGAGTCAGTCAGACTACAATAATGTAAACAAAAAGGCATTTCAGAAATCTTGTCAGGGAAGAAGCATCGTAGCCGAAGAGTGAACGGGATTCCACTTCTGTCAGCAATAAACAACGAAGGTGTGCTTAGGAGAAGTTAAAGATATGGAAAACTTTGTTTGGTGTGAAAAATTCCTGTTACTGCTGTTTCACACTGATGGGAAGAACAAAATGTGAAGAAAGCAGCATGAGTCCATGGGACCAACCTACCAGATACCAATATAAATGATAGCAGCTAGCGGTGCAGGCTGGTGGTTGTGGCAGTGTAATTATGTGGGAGTGTTTTCATGGAGTACGTGGGTTGCTTTGATATCAGTGGAACGATATTTTGATGCTATAAGTTATCTTGAAATTGGCATCCCTTCATGGCTGCAGTGTGTCTATTTGCGAGATGGGTTCTTCTAACAAGTTAGAACTGTACGAAGCTGATTGCAGGAATATGAGAGTGAATTCGGTCTACTGCAGGGTGGCTTTCGCGGTTCACAGATCTTAATCCAGTTGCGTGCATGTTGAATGAAGTTTAGGGCACTTTTCTGAGAAGAGTTCTACAATATACAGTTGAGTAAACCCGACCCAGCATTCATATGGCACGCTCTCAATACACCATATAGCGACTAATTTTCGCTATTTTAGTACTATAAAGTGCGACCTCCTTGGTATTAGGTAGGTGTACCTAATAAAATTGCCACTGAGTGTATTTTTTACAGTAAAGATTAATTTATTTAATTCGTGGAGGGATTTTGTCTTTACTATGTTTCGACTTGTAGGTTAATCTAAATAAGAAAATAACGCTCATTTAAAATTTATTTTCTGTGTAATTCATTTAAATGTTAAAGGGATATTTTATCCCTTAAAGAAAAGAAATATTTCTTCGACTGCAACTTGATGCCTCGTACAATGCGCAATGTCTACAATAATCCCCAGGTATGCCTAAGCATTTAGTCTGTTTTTTCCCCTCTTTGGACTAGTCGTTGGCAGTCTTCTTGCAATCCAAATCAAGGCATTATTTTTTCATTAGTTACTCCAAGGAAGAAAATAAACTTTGTTCCTATCTCTGGTAAACAGCGTTACTCTTTCACCTCACTGAGCTGTGATTAATTTAGATTGGTTCGTCTACTTGACTGTTCTTTTTGAAACCCAAGCAAATTCTTTTAACAGCTTGTGTTTAACAAATGAAACTGTATGTTATCTATTCTCTCAGGGTTCCTATATAATTACGAAGCAAGCAATGTTCTGTTCTTTCTTTGGCCTTGCAATTCATTTAAATGATAAAGGATCCTTTATCTTTCAGAGAGGGTTGGATAAGTCGGCTAAAAAGTATTTCAGCACATAAAATAAAGCTGCATGGCGTTGTTTATTAAACAGCTGTAAACAAAATTTGATACATTCATTTGCACTCTTTTCTACATTCAAACTTTTAGTTGCTACTACCGATATAATTATTAATTTGAGAGCGTGAAAAATTTGTATCACTTCGACCTCTGAGACAAAATACGCTGCTACCAAGCTGGTGGTGTTTACTTCATATGCAACCAGTGTAAGTTCCTGTGAAACTAACGTAATTTAAGATATAGATATCGTCCCCACTTTCTTTTATATTTTTTATTTCTTTCTACTGCCGTACACTTTAACAAAGATTTCCAAATATTAATAATAGCACGAATAATTTAAATTTAAGGAGAATCGGTAATTACAATGATGCTTATTATTTAAAAAATCATTAAAATAATGGTAAATTTTTGTACGTGGTCTTGTATAATACTTTATTTATTCTCTGCTGACAATTACTGTGAAAATGCAAGGTTGAAGAAAAGCACGGAAATCTTAAGAGTTTCTCAATGGCTTATAGAACGATAGCAAAAACTTAGTTGCTGGTTATCAACACCAGGTGTCTAATATCGTTTGCTTATTTTCATTACAGTTCTGCAATATATATGGTGCTTTTTACTGATGAGAGTAGATTCAGTCTCAGCAGCGATTCTGGACGTCAGCTAATCTGGCGAGAGGTTGGCGCACGGTATCACCCCGCAAACATCACTGAAAAGGATCGATATGGCGTTCGAGGTGTTCTCGTCTGGGGAGGCTTTATCTTGGATGTTTGTACACAACACCAGATACTGGAAGGCAGTACGGTACACGCTACTGTACTGAGGTAATCCGTCTCCATGTGCGTCTGTTCCGAGGTGCCATTGGTCCCGAGTCCTTGTTTATGGATGATAACGCCACACTCCATCGCACTGCAGCTATCATATGCTTTTGGAAAGTGAGGACACTGTTCCTATGGATTGGCCTGCCCGATCCATCGATCTAAATCCCGTCGAAACACATATGAGACGCTCTGGAGAGACGCCTAGCGGCACGCCCACACCCACCACAAAATGTTCATCAGCTGAAGATGGTGCTGACAGAGGAATGGACGACGTTACCGCAAGAACTTATCAACAACATTGTTCTAAGTATGGACAGGCGGTGCAAAGCCTGCATCGACATTACGGGTGGCCATATCTCCTACTGAGGACCACCTCTTTCCTTTGTTCCATCTTTGGCAGTGATGCATCTGTGTCATGGCAGCCAATGCTATGTTGTCATTTTTGAATAAAGTCCCCCTTTATTCAAAAGGGAGACTTTATTCCCTTTTGTTTTGTTTCCGTTGTTGTGTCGGTGTTGTTTCTTTCATCATTTCTGTTCCTCACGTGGTTCCTTTGTATGCTGTTCCCATATCCAGGCCACTCTATGAGAAGCTACAGGTGAAAAGCCTGACTGGTCCTTAAATTTTGCACACCATTATATAATACGTCTGTAAATTGCGTGTTTCTGTGGTCGATTTGTTGTTTACTGGATGAAAAACCATGCTACCCTGGCCTGATACCAAATAACTCAGCCATTTTGTGAAAAAGGGCCATAAAAATTTCTCGCATCATCGACGAGATTCCAACTCAGCTCTTTTCCACCCATTTGTGAATACCGGTGATTCTACCAACTAACCTACCCATAAGGCCTCCATGCAATTCGCTGTACCAATAATACGAACACAAGTAACCGAAGAAATGCTATTTTAATGCGGTTTAATAGTCCTTTTTTTTCTTTTTTTCACCTTTATAAATCTGAGAAGTTAAAAAAAATTACCAAAGATAGTACACATCGCTCAATCTCCTGGTATTCTTTCCTTCGTTTATTGAAGAAAATTTAACGTTTTTCATTTTTCAGAATTTTTTCTCATTTCCATTTTGACGTTTTTATTGACATCTGGCCTACGAGAGAAAAAAAAAAAAAGAAGATTTATGTTCTTTACTGCGTAGTTCATTTCACTGTAGCGTCCCCTACTTTGGACTATACTTTTATTAATATTATCTTCCCAAACGTATGCGTTTTATGCATAGCGTACATAAATTTCGACTTACGCATATCCCTACTTTGTGATATAATGTCCATTTCGGAGCCATTTTTATTTGAATCCCATAAATTCCAATCTCAACATCAGCCAGTAATGTTTCTGCCCCTTACACTTTTATGCTTTTGTAGTCTAATGGTGGTCATAAATCAGGTCATTTCCTTCAGAGCCTTCGTCACGACTGGGGGCATGTTTCTTTTTTTCCTTTTCTTAGATTTTATGTTGTTGATTATATTATTACCACAATATTTCATAAACTACGGAAACGGCCCAGTGCATCCAGACAATTTCACAAATATAGTTTTATGCTTTTTTTTCCCTCCATAACGTTGAAGGCAATAAAAGTTCATTTTTCATTTTATTACTCTTCTTTGGAGTAATATATATCTTTATCAGGTGTGTAATAATAAGGATCTCTAATTTATGATCGCATTTGGGTGATGGAAACTTTTAATTAGCTAGCTTTTGGTTCTAAGGCTATCTGGAATAGTAAACCTGCTAACCAACAAATTAAACGCTGGATCCTTGTACGCTTAATGAACTCGGTGTAAATGAAAAATGCTAATTAATGAAAGAAATGGAAGCACTTACTTCATCCTCATTAAAATGAAAAATATTCTTTTTAATTTAAACGAGACTGGAATTCTAAAAATAGAATGAAGATGAAAATTTTTATCCATCTCTTTTTCATCGCCGCAATGATATTTAGATTTTTCCTTCATCACTACTTTACATATTTGTTCTACAAGTGAAGTTTATGTGCAGTCGAAACTTTTAGTAAAATGCACTCAGTAAAATGATCTGCAGTCAGTTTTAAAATTTCTGACTCTAGTAATTTATTTATAAACATAAGGTTAACTCAGTACGGGCTACACTGAGATCTTACACCACATAGTAGTATTATTATTATCATTATTTATTTATTATTATTTTTTTTACGCTGAAGGAGTAAGCCTTCCATAATTCATGGCACGAAAATTTTAATAAAACTATTCTCAATGGATTGCTAAGATCACTGACTTATAGAAAGAAGAACACTGGAAAATCTTTGTAAGATTTTCAAATAGAACCTGAATTCATTCCACATCCTTTGGCAACAGTTCTCAGTTTGTTTTTCCCTTTTTTTTGTTGGGGTAGAACTGATTTCTTTAATTTCTATTTATATAATTATCAGATTAGATTATTCTGCTCACAAAACTCCATTTTGTCATTCTCTGATCCCGTCTATCCGGTCCATATTGCCCTACATATTTTTCCTCAATTCCTTTTCAAACCACAGCATTCTAATCATCGATAATCACCAAAAATCTGTCCGCCTTATTTCTCTCTCTCAATTACAGTTCTAGATGCTTATAAATATCAGTGTCCTCCTCCTCATGTTCTGCTCTTTGCATTTTTACTAGTACTAATGTCTTTCATTTTGTTTCGGCCATCATTTACATGAACCTGTCGTATTTATTTAGAAAAAGTTCTTTTAGCGGCGTGGTACGCAGGTAAATCAAGAGATGGAAATTAGTGAGAAAATAAGAAAATTTCAAACGGCGTAGAATGTTATCTGGCTTTCATTTTTAAAGGGTTACAGATTATCCTCAGACGTTTCATGGCACTTTCATGTATTCACTGAAGAATAGTACATGTTGACAGGCAACTTGTGCAGACAACGTGAAGTAGTACAGGATAATTCCTGTACTACGAAATGTCTGAAAATAATCTTTTATTGCACCACCTTCAATTGTAAAAGTTACAAGATTGAATAGTGTTGCAATGTCCCTTCACGGCCAAAAAGCCAGGGGTTAACCGTTTAGAAATAAAAGTCAAATTACACTTTACGCAGGTTGAAAGTGATTTTTTTTACTAATTTCCATTTGAAAGATTCTTAGATTACTTCAATTTCAATAATTTTGCCCAGTAAAGGGGAATCTCTAAGAAAGAGAAGAATGATCATGTGCAGCTCGGAGTCGGGTATTCCAAGCCCGTACCCACCAGATGTGAGCCCCTGAATGGTGTGTGGGGGATCTGCCCTTGGCAGAACACTTATAATAATAAATTCTAAATATTGATTAAAATAAATATTGTGCAGATTTAGCAGATTTATCGATTGAAGATTTAGCATTAGCCTTAAAAATGCTCTTGTGGTTTGCTGGAATCTAGCACAGTATGAAGAATCGCCATACTCTGCACACCGGGTGGAAAAGACTTGAATTCAAGTCCCGTCGATGACAAGGCATTTTTATGGGCATTTTTCACAACGTGGCTGAGTTGGTCGGTCTCAGGAGAGGGTAGTGTGGTTTTTTTCGTCCAGAAACATAAAATCGACCTCAGAATACACGCAATGTACAGACAGCATATACGGAGCAATATGACATTAAGTTTTACAATATTGGGTAGTTACTTTTCCTTTGATCATAAGAAAATTTATTTTCTGATGTCCATTAAACCCGTAAATTAAGAAGAAAAAAACTTATCCCCTTTATGGGACAGCCGAAAGGCGCGATACAGGAGAAGTTTTATGACAGCATGACAATGCTAGGCAGACACAAGCTAAGAAGACATATTCCTCCGCACGTTTGAGAAAGGATTAATTCAATTTGCTGCAGGTTAGGAGGAACTTCTATTAAGATCGTGACCAAGTTATATGGTCTCGGGAAGGAAGCCCCGAGTGGCAAAGGAAACTAATGACCACAGAGCTTTTTCATAGTGATTATTTGGTACGCTCAAATGTAAATATATTTCTCCTGAGTTACATTGAGAGCATTACCTCTAATAATTTAAATTAAATAAGGTTAATCACATATGCAATTTAGAAAGGAAAATCCCGTTTCTATAAATCGCCTTTTTAGTTTTAGCTTAGCCTCCTTTCTTCGCTTGTTCGTAAGTCGTGCAGCTCTTCCCTCCTTGTGCCTTGATCCATAAACCCCAAATAACAAACAATCTCCTAGGATTAAAAAAATATTTTTTAATCTCCTAGGATTAAAAAAAAAACAAAAAAAAACAAACAACAACAACATAGATTTCTCTGGTTTGCCAGATGCATCCAGGTAAATAAGAAGTTAGTGTGTTACATATCAGTCACGTTTACAAACATTAATAATTTATAATAAAATTGATAACAAGTGGGCAAAAAACAATGACTTTTATGCGCGAACCGAGATATGCTCATCCGCCATACTGCTTATTTATTTCTTCAATCAGTTCATGATAACAAACAATATGCAGTGCTCAAGCTGTAACTTCCGATTTTAATTGAATTTGGGAACGCTTGACAAACCTTTCTGAAAGAGGGGATTATAAAATTTCCTGAAAATCCATCCACTAGACTCGAGTTATTACATGCAATCGGTTTACATGCTGGTTTCCGTTGGTCCGATTTTAATGCGGTGGCTCAACAAATATTTTAAAAAAATAATATAAAATTTTGTAAAAAAATTGTGTACATATTAAAACTCGACTGTTATGGGATGGTAGTCCAATTAAAACACGCGAACGGACGCATATATTGAAGATAATAGGTGTCTTATGCATATATCTAAAGTGCCTAAAAATAAATAATAACTTCTGAATTTCTGTTGTTTCGATTTTAATGAAATTTCGGAATGATCGACTTGTTTTCATGAAATAAATTCTTTCATGAACATTTCATGAAAAACCATCCACTGGTAGTCGAGTTTTTAAATGCTGATCAACGGATAAAGAAACAATAAGTGCCGGATTTCTATCGGTCCAGTTTAATGAAATTTCTGTTAGCACTATAAATCATAAATGTAAAATTTTATGAAACTTCACCCACTATGGCATGAGGACGGACGGACGGACATGATAGAGACAATTGGCACTGTATGCATACATTTTGGAAGCCATCCTACAACCAGCAACAAACCCAATCACTCAGGAACAAAAATCCCTCTGTGCAGAGAATGAGACTTACCACACTTGAAGAGCAGGAATCTCCCTTTGACTTAGGATAACTACAAACTGCTGCGGCCCTAATCAAAGATAGGAAATGCCCAGGACCGGACCTGCTGGAGCCGGAGATTATAAAGAAAACAGTGGAGTGTGTCCCCGAATTAATGCTTCATCTATTCAATACCTGTCTACGTGATGGTCACTACCCAACAGATTGGAAGTCGGCCAACGTAAAATTAATCCTGAAGAACCCGACGAAACCACCTGAACTCCCGAACTCCTACCGTTCCACCGCTCTCCTGTCGGTACTTCGTAAACTCTATGAATGGCTACTCTACTACAGACTTCTCAAACACTACAACAATGCAAACATGGCTTCTCACAGAAAATTTGGATTCAAAACGGGGCACTGCACAATCTCCTTGAAGCAATAGGAATTACCCAAAAGAAATACTTTCTGGTCATCGCTCTCGACTTTGCTGGGGCGTTCGACTCACTTTGGTGGCCGAGCGTCCTAGGCAGACTGCGCCAATCAAAGCTTGCTTCCAGTAAACCTATATAACTCAATCAAAAGCTACCTTTCCAACAGGTCAATCACTATCAATGCCCCATATATGAAAATCACCAGACAGGTCTACAGAGGATGCCCACAGGGCTCGGTTCTGGGCCCATTCTTGTGGAATCTTGTCCTTGATGAATTCCTTGGCATGGACCTGGGAGAGGTCACCTCTCAGGCCTATGCAGGTGATCTTATTATCACCGTTACCGGCGATTCTAGGGCACGACTGGAGACATTGGCGAATAATGCACTACAGAAGCTACATGACTGGATTAAACACCATAACCTCACCATCTCTGCCACCAAAACAGATTCTATTCTTCTCAAAGGAAGTCTCAATGAAGCCAGACCGCCACAGATAAAAATTGACAACAGGACCATAAAATTATCCACCCAACTTAAGTATCTAGGAGTTATCCTTGACAGCAAACTAAATTTCCAGCCACATCTTAAATACCTAAGAAGAAAGATAGGCACTTACACCACCCTTGTCACCAGGGTCTCCAGACGAGACTGGGAACTCAACAGGCACACTCTGTCCTTATTCTATAAAGTGGTATTTATAACGTACGCAGCAGGCATCTGGTACCCGAAAGCAATCACTGTTAGTGGTAGAAGAATCCTCCACTCTCTGCAAAGAAACATCCTGCTCGCTACTACCCGTGCCTGCTGCACTGTCAGTGCCCATGCTCTGCAAATCGTGGCAGGCACCATGCCACTGGACCTGGAGGTGGTCCGCTGTGGACTACACTTCCACCTCTCCAAAGCAAATTCCATGACCATCCTCGACTTCACAACAGATCCCGTGAACGACAGAACAGCAGAAAAGAAGCGTCTCCTTCCGCATCTGCAGCAGGCGTGGCAAGCGAGATGGACTACATACAACAAAAGCGAAATCACTAGGAAGTTCTTCCCTTATATTAACAGGGTGTTCCTCAGGCTTCCCCCCCCCTGGTTTTCACATGGTCTTTATGCTACATACCTGTTAACTGGCCATGGATCATTAAAAGGCAAACTGACGGGCCTGGGAATCATCGATGATCCCACTTGCACCTGTGGTGGGACTGAAAGTTGGTCCCACCTTATGTACGACTGCCCCCTGTATGAGGATCTCCGCTGCACCTTCATCACTTCCTTGACCTACATACCCAAAGACCAAGAAATACACCTGCTTGATAGTAGGGAGGAATATACAGCTTTTACACGTTTCGCACAAGAGCCTTTCAGCTGAAGGAAATCCTTATCTACAGTTCCTGTACCGGCACCACAACGGTCCCAAGGAAGACAACAGACGGTTTGAGACCATGATAGACTTTCATCCGGACTAGACAGTCATGAACTTGACCGTCACACCATCAAACGGACAACTATCCGACGATTGGAGTTTGAAAGCTACCATTGGATTGAATTAAACCCCTGGATTGGACACCACCCGATGTCAATGACAGAGGCGCCAAATAGCGATCCTAACTGTGCTCCCTTGTACAGTCACTTTCGACCCCGTTCCTTTCCCTTTCTTCGCCTTCGCCTGATTGATGAGTGTCCACTGATTGGTTGGGGATGCCTTGACTATATCCCTTTACCCTTACTTTCATTCCCCTTCTTCTTCTGTACACCCTATCTACCTCACTCTATCTAATCGCTTTTTTTTAAATTTATTTATTTATTTTTATTTTATTTTAATTTATTTATTTTATTATTATTATATTTTTTTTTTATTATTTGTATTGGTATTTTTTATTTATTTATTTATTTTTTTAACTTGGTCTCCGCTCCGGAAGCTGAGGCGACCCTGATGGAGACTAGCCAGAGAATTATGGGCAGCCTGGCTACTTCCTAGTGGTGTGTGCGGGCAACGTGGGGTTCCACCAGGGGCCCTGCGGCCAAATGCCAGGACACACAACAGAACCCAACACAAAACTACGTATTCAACACACAACACTTTTCTGGCATCTACAGTAGTACTGTATTTCTTCCCAGTGTACTTATGGCGCAGATGTGGGAAACCACAGGTGGCGCCTGACCCTAACGCTATGCACACTATGTATGCATATATATAAAAAAACTTTACTGTGCTAACGAGCCGAAAAATATGTTACCATCGCAAGGAAAGTCAAATTCACTCAATTTCGAAATTCACTCAATTTCAACTTTCTTACTTATCATTGCTACATGTGAACATAGCGTTGAGGGTCAGCATCGCCAGTGGTTTCCCACAATTTCGATATCAATTATCTGGTGTTGAAAATAAGTTCCCTATAAAGTGCAGAAAGTGTATGTTGTTTATGTAGGATATTGTAGAATTCTGTTTACTTTCTGGCCTATTAACTTAAGGGCCCGTGGAGCAGCACCTGCCCTAGTTTTTGCCCAGAACAAAGGTAGCTAGGCCAGTGCGTTCGTAACCAGTGCTCTGACTAGGCCGACCCTGGTTTCGCTTGAATCTTCCAAGAGAACCCAAAGAAAATTACAAAAAGTGCATGTGGGAATAATGCAAGAAGCGAAGGATAAAAGAAAGAGAACTGGAGGATATAGAAGAGTAGAAGAAGGCATCTACCAAGCATCAGGGAAGAAGCAGTGGACCCAACGAGTTGGGCCACTGCACCACCAGGTAAAATAGTAGTGAGGGGGGTCAGAGGATAGGGAGGGGGGTCTTCATCTCTTAGGAGGTGAAGAAGGAAAAATCACATGGCTAGGGTACTGTGTGTTGGGATCATTGCTTCTGTGGTTGGTGAGACAATGTCCCAGCGTATCCTACCCTGTCGGAGGACATGTTTAGCATAATCCTAACCTAGCAGTTACAATGTTTAGCAAGGTCAATCTTGTGTATCAAATCAATGAGTTGGCAGTCAGATCCAGTGGAAGGTCAAACCATTGCGAAGACTCTCTCAGTGTAATGTCAAATCAGGTGGAAGGTTAAAGATTTGTCTAATCCAGTAGCATATCAGTCAGTGGTGTTATCCATGGGGAGACCAAATCCTGTATAGTGTACTAGGAGGCATTGATATTCAAAAGTTCTAAGCTGTTTCGCAACGTTTTTCTCCTTCTTTTAAAGAGTTCTTGTGCTAATTGGGTGAAGACAAAATAATAATTTTGCTTTCGCCCATCACTTCCAACATAGTGGCGTAGTGTTTTGTGGAAGGCGCCACCGGTGGTTTTCCACATCTGCACCATGGTACTTTGTGAAGAATTACAGAATCTCTGTAAAAGCCAGAAAACGTATGGTGCCTGGTTTGTGACAGAGTAGTGCTATGTTGTCTCTGGCTGCTTAGCCGCAGGGCCCCTAAGGGAACCCCACGTTGCCCGCCACCACCACCACTGGGAAGTAAGCCAGGCTGCCCATTATACTCTGGCTGGCCTCCGCCAGGGTTGCCTGAGCTTCCTGACGGAGACCAAAAAAAAAAATTATATATATAAATAAATTTAAAAAAAATAAAAATAAATAAATAAAATAGATAAAGTAATAGAAAAAAAGAGAGGATTGAAGGGGGAATGAATTTGGGTGGGTTGACAGGCTAGAATAAATCCACCTTAGTTTAGGCGAAGTATAGGAAAGGGGGTGGTTTAAAAGTCACAGGGGATAGGCGCCCCTGTGTAATTGCCAATGGCATAGTGCCTGTAGATCTCGCACTGCGGTCAGTGCCAGCAATCCCGCGGCAGATCGGTGCCAGCAGTATATCCTACTCATGTCGGGTTTGCAATGACATTTAAATCCCGCACCTTGGATGGTGTCTGCAATAAATCCTACCCTATTAGGGTTAGCATGTTCATGTCTGTGTTGTTCTGGGGGGATGGAGAGTTATCCCACGCCGGTCCGGTTTAGTTCTTGGGCTCTGAGGTCTGCAATCTTAGCTCGCCTAAGTGCAAATGTTTCCTGCTCGTAGGTAGTTAATGCCTTATAGGTATCTTCCTCGAGTAGCAGAGTGAATTCTTGATTGCGAGGGTTTCTCTGTATTGTGGTGAGGAATTTAAGCGTAATGTTGTCGTAGCTGGGGCACTCATACATGAGGTGCCCCCAGGACTCCTCTTCGCCGCAGTGGCAACGTGGATCATTCTCGATTCCCATGGCGGTCAGTTTTTGTTGGAAGGATCCATGGCCGGTGATGATAAAAGTCACATGGAGGCCAGGCGAAAACCAGGCTGGAGGTTCTGGGTGAGTTGAACTTATAGATGGAAGGAATCGTTTTGTGATGGCCCCTTTTGTTGTAGTGTCCCACTCATGTTGCCATATCTCTTGTAGATGTTGGGTTATCCGTTGTCTTTCTAGCTGGTGCCGTTTGTGGTGTCAAGTTGAAAATTAAGCAGTTGGGTTGGAACTCCCTTCCTTAAATAATAAAAAAGCCCTCTTTTAACCACTTCTAAGTATAGTGGCTGACATCCAGTTAATACCTGCGGAGCAGGGGTGCTGACAGTACGGCACGCCCTGCAAATTGAAAGGAGCATGAACCTCTGGATTGAATCCAGCTTACGTTTATTTCTTGCTAGGATGGCTTTTCTGTACCAGAGGGAAGCACCATAACACACAATTGGCACGTATACCGCTTGGTATATGAGAGTAAGAGCCTTGTGCTTCAGCCCCCAGTCTGCCCTGCTGACCCGCCTTATCATAGCACTGTACCTTTGAATTTTGTTGGCTAGATACTTTATGTGGTGGTGGAAGGTAAGCCCTGAGTCTAAGAAGATACCTAGGAGCTTGACTTCAGTGTGCAGTCGTATGGGTGTAAAGTTTAATTTAATTTTATTGTAGGTAATCTTGTGATTTGTAGCCTGCCTTTAAGGAATATGGATTTTGTTTTCTCTCCTGAAATGATAAGGTTGTGTAGGGCTGCCAGGTTCTGGAGTTTTACCAGTGCTCCATTTGCCATTTTCTCCAGGGTCGCCTTGGTGTTAGCACATAACAAAACGACAAGATCATCCGCGAAGGCCCAGGGCTAAACACCTCCCAGGTCCATGCCCAGGAACTCATCGAAGACAATAGAACAGAGGAACGGGCCAAGCATAGAGCCCTGCGGACAGCCTCGATCGATATACCTAGTCACTGTCTGGAATCTTCTATTAACTTGGACTTTTCTACCAGTTAAATATGACAAACTGTTGTATAGGTTGTTGGAAACATTTGATTGCCGAAGCCTCCGAAGAACACTGGGTTACCATAGTCGATCAAAGGCACCAGCTAAGTCTACCATGATTACAAGGGAGTACTTAAAGGCTGTGTGAGTTGCTTGAGTGATTAATCTGTTGATGGCATCTTCTGTGCTGCAACCTGCTTTGATCTAAATTGCTTCTTCACTTGGAAGTTTTTGTTCTTCATATCTAGCGGTTAAGCGAAATAGGAGCAGACGTTCTTGTAACTTGGCCATTACAGAGAGCAAGGAAATCGGGCGGTAGGAGGTTGGAATTTGTGGTGGCTTGTCGGGATTTTTCAATATAAATTTCAGGGTTGCCGTTTTCCAGGATGTTGGAAAGGTGCCTTCCGTCAGGCACCTATTTAGAAGGCTTAGGAGAGTAAATGGATAGTATTCTGCAATTTTTTTAAACCACATACACTTCCAGGAGATCTGCACCATCTGTTTACCCTACTTCCATTTTGTTTATTGCCAGGTCCATCTCAATGTTAGTGAAGGAGGATTCCACAGAGGCAGGATGATAGTTGTGATTTTCATCTAATATATCTTGTTGTTGAGTCATAGCTGCAGCTTCAATGGGATAAATGGTGTATAGAATATTGTTAATGCTATCCTTCCAGGTGTAAGTAGAGGAGCCATCCATCTTTAGTGTCGTGTCGAGTACTTCTCCTCACGGCAGCTTGTTTGTTACGATCTTGAAAACGATGCCCCAGGGGTCCTTATTCCCAGAAGTGGATACCAGGGTTTGCCACGTTTGCTTTTTACTTTTAAGTATTAGCTTTGTGTATTCATTTCTGACAATGCGGTAAGCCTCCCTGGCGGCATCTCCCTCATGGGGAGGTAGTCTTGATCGAGCCTGCTGGAACATTTTTCTTGCATGGTGGGCTCTTCTTCTGAGATCCTGTAGTTGTGGATTCCACCAGAGAACTGCATACTGTTGGGGTTGGAGAGATCGAATGCAGATCTTATGGCAGTGGTAATAAACTGTACGCAATCGTCCGAAGGGGGTGCTTCAGGGAGTGGAGTGTCTTCAGGGAGTCTTCTTGTTACCTCAGTCTGAAAGCGTTGCCAGTCTGCCTTTTTTGAATTGTACCGTATCACCAACAGTGAAATCTCATTAGCAAACTCTCTCCCTTTAGAGTCCAGAGTAACCTAGAAAGTAAATAAATAATATATTGGTTTATTTGTTGCGCCAGCCGAATGTATATTAACCGAAGATGACATTTGTGGTACGGTCCAGGCCAGAAGAGTTTGCATCAGATCTCAGTGATATATGAATCTAACGAGTCTAATTTACACCAAGAATCCTATAAATAATAATAATATTACAACCATCCTGTGCACCTGGTAGCAGTACCCGTCACATGGTAGAACCTTACCCCCTCGGCCATCAGAGAGATATAATAACATAATAAAACACATGCGCTTAATGGTTAGAAGAAAGGAAGGCATCAACACTGAGCTTCTGCTTATGCTTTAGCGATAGATACGGAATGACTATCAAATGGAAAGATTCGATTGGAGTGAGGAATTGAAGATGGCTTCTGTCTAGTGCTAATGGGGATGCGGTGCCAGCCAACATTATCCCAAACAGAAGGGGCCTGCCAAGCATTTGAGAATCGTTTGTGAACTGTCCATAAAGATTTAGTGTAAAGCAACTTCTTGAGTGGAACCCAATTTCAGATTTTGTCATTGCAGTACGAGAGATGGTGTGTTCATGGCCAAGTTTTAGGTAGCTAGCTGACATTCCACTAAGAGGAGAACCTGGATGCGGGAGCTGCAACGGCTGACCATATTTCAGCAGCATTTAAGATAGAAGAAGGTGGTTTTTTATGTAATTAATAATGGTAACTGGATTGGTGGCATGAGAGTGATGCTGTCTCAATATCTTAAGGACATGAAGAATGTTGATGTGAGAAGATAGTTCTCCGAAGACGGTCTAAATACTTAGTTACAAAGGAATTAGCATTGAAATTTGTAAAATTTAAATATGCAAAGTGAATTCTGAACTTCTTTGCAGATCCAATGGCAGGAGTGGAGTGGGGTACCGATATCGAAAAGTTCTCGGTGTACCCCACTCCTTTTCCTGTGCCCTGAACTGCGACACTTATTCAGTATTGTACAACTTTTAACCTTCATAACGTATTCTTAAATTTATTAAAAAATGCTGCTAAAAGATATAAAAGGAGTGATTACGTCTCCCACTTTCGGTGAGACCCCGACGACGCTCAGTTTAGTGCATTGAGATTGTTACCAACCCACGCCTGCTTCAGAATTTACGCACATATATAAATTTTATACAGGGTGTTTCAGTTAAACGTTTCAGAACTTCTAAGAGGGGTAGGGTACATCCTGACAACTCGAAATCATATAGCAATGTGGGGTCGGAAATGCTTTCCTGAAGCGGTGTTGTACACAGAAGCACCATAAAGAAAAGAGACCGTAAGTGAGAAATCGTTTTAATAATACATGAAAAGAAGCAAAAGGTACATGGATTAAAGTAAGTGTTCGAAGTTTCTTCCACGGGCTACAATGCACGCCTCACATCTCCGACGCATGGACATCCGAACATTCTGGAATACTCCAGGCGAATTTCGAATTTCTTGAACAAGAACGCCAAGTTAGTAGGATGGATGATTACACGAACGCAGAGTTAGCCGATATGCATTTGGCGTACGGGGCTGCAAATTGTAGTGGGCCAGTCGCACAGCGTTTGTACGCGGAACGATATCCGACGAGGCATATTCCCAGTCATAATTTCTTTGCAAGACTGCACCAGAGGTTAGCTGAGAGAGGTTCATTTGAAAGAGCTGACAGGGACAGGGTAAGAACAGCACGGACTCCAGCCGTCGAACAGAATGTGCTGCAGCACGTACAGGGGAATCCAAGAACGAGTACACGAAGTCTAGCAAACGCAGTCGGGGTTTCCCATTGCAGCGTCTGGAGGATTCTCCGAGAACAAGACATGCATCCGTTTCACGTGCAGCGTGTCCAGACACAGCAACCGGAGGATTATGCACCTCGTATTGCTTTCGCACAGTGGTACCTCGGAAAATGTGCTACAAATCCCCTTTTTCCTGCTGAAGTGTTGTTTTCCGATGAGGCATCCTTCACAAGGGAAGGAATTTTCAACACGCATAACGACCAAATCTGGGCGGTCGAGAACCCGCATGCAATACGACGTCGTGCAGCACAGATTCGATTTTCGGTCAATGTATGGGCCGGTATTATGGGAGATCACCTCATCGGACCTTACCTGTTACCGTGTCGTCTAACCGGACCTATCTACTTGATCTTTCTGCAGCAAGTATTGCCACAACTTTTGAGAGATGAACAGATTTCTGCATCGACGCAACACACAATGTGGTTCCAACACGATGGAGCCCCTGCCCATTATAGCGGAGATGTTCGTAACTACCTGGATGTCACATTTGGTCAACAGTGGATCGGACGTGGTGGTCCCGTGCGTTGGCCTGCTCGGTCACCCGACCTATCATGTCTTGATTTTTATTTCTGGGGTCATATGAAATCGCTAGTTTATGACACCCCTGTTGACAATGCTGAGGAGCTGGTTGCAAGAATCGCAGTAGCGAAGTGCCTGGAGTATTCCAGAATGTTCGGATGTTCATGCGTCGGAGATGTGAGGCGTGCATTGTAGCCCGTGGAAGAAACTTCGAACACTTACTTTAATCCATGTACCTTTTGCTTCTTTTCATGTATTATTAAAACGATTTCTCACTTACGGTCTCTTTTCTTTTTATGGTGCTTCTGTGTACAACACCGCTTCAGGAAAGCATTTCCGACCCCACATTGCTATATGATTTCGAGTTGTCAGGATGTACCCTACCCCTCTTAGAAGTTCTGAAACGTTTAACTGAAACACCCTGTATAGTCTAGCAATACAATATTTTGGTTTAGAGAGTAGATAACGCGTGACGATCAAATGGTGTGCTAGAAAAAGATATATAAATTACAGGAATTCCACATGTCAAATAAATATTGACAGTTAGAGAGACTGTTTTCTCTAGAAATTGATTGCAGCATATGAAAAGGTGAATTTGAGCTGTGTGCACACCAAATTGATCGAAAGTTGCGTACTGTCCACTAGATTTGGTATACTTATCAACGATCCAATCAAGAGGCAGGCACTAGTTTATTTAATACCAACGTTTACCTTTTTTTAAAATACTGTTTTTCACTTTAATTACAAAAATATTTATTATCCATCTTTATAGCGGTAGGTACTTTTCTGCAATTAGGTTAGTTTAGTTGTGAATGTAAAACATAACCTTAATAAAATTTATGCTTCACTACTTACAATAAAAAATATTTATTATTATTTCAATTATAAAAATTAATATTATAAAGACTATAAAAATGATCACTAGCAAGATCTCGGCACCACCATTCTGGGACCTGTGCTCTTGGAGAGTCCCTCAGCCTTCCCTCAGAGCAACTCCAACTCAATGCCCACATCTCAGCCGTCTCCACCTATTCGATAAGTTTCTGCCATTTCAGCTACTTTCATATGCCCAGTCTTTGGATGCTGACCTTAATAAGTTTTCTTGTGATAAGGAATACAGACGCCGCATCCTTAAATTGTACTTCCCTGTCCCTGATCCTTCTCCTTGAAGCTCGCCTTAATGCTGCAATCCAGCAATATGAAATGAAGATGGCTTACCGACCAACCTTGCAGTTTTCCACCTGTATATTCTTTGTACATTGTGATGTTTATAATTGTATTATACTTTGAGTGTTGAGCTGTATTTACTTTTATTCGTTCACATATGCATTTTTTATATTTAATTTATTATTTTATTTTTTTTTATATATTGTAATATTACTGTTAACCCCTGGTCTTGTGGCCGTGAAGAGCTTATTGCAATGTATCCATTGTATTACTATTATTATTATTGCAATAAAGATTTCTATATACTTCCCCTGAAATGCCTAAAATGAAGTGCTTGTTTACAGAAGAGATGAAAAACAAATTTCCATGTTTTGTATGGCCGAGAGGAATAGGAATGGGAAGCTGAATGTAAAGTTTGCAGAACGGGGACACATGTTTTAGTAGCCAATAAAGGGGTTGGTGATTTGAAGCATCACATTGAAACTGAAAAGCACAAGAAAGCTGTTCAAGGTGAGGCCTCTTCGGGAAAGGTTACAGATTTTTTTGTCAAAGCTGTCGGTAAAATAGAATATGATCTGGCTGCTGCAGAGGGTACCTTTGCTTTTCACACAGTTAAACATCATTGTAGTTAAAAATCAATGGATTGCACAACTGTCATGTTAAAAAATGTATTTTCTGATTCTGAGATAGCAAAAAGATTTTCCTGCCCTAGAACCAAGACAGAAGCCATTGTAAACTTTGTATTTGCAAATCATTCTCTTAATGTTACTGTAAAAACTTCAAAATAAAATAAAATTGCATACTGTGGGGTCTCAACTGATGGAAGTAATCATGGTTCTGAAAAAATCTTCCCATTAATTATTCAGTATTTTGATGGAAATGAAGGAGGGTTACAAACAAAATTAATTGAATTACAGAAGATGCCTAAGGAGACTGCAGATACCATTTCTACGTATGTTAAAGAAACTCTTGAAAAAAATTGTTTGTGTGAAAAATGTATTGCATTTACTGGGGACAATTGCAATACAATTTTTGGAGGACTGTGATGAAATGAAGAAGAGAATAATGTCTTTGCAAAATTAAAGAAATTGTTGCATAACAATTTCTTTGATTGGAGTAGGCTGCCCTGCACATATTTTGAACAATTGTCTTCAGAATGCCGCAGAACTTTGGGAAGTTTATGTAGAGAACATTGTTTTTAAAATTTACCAGCATTTTCATAATTATACAGTCCGGACTGAAGAGCTTAAGGAATACTGGGAGTTTGTTGAGATTGAATATAGACAGCTCCTTTCTCACAGCAAGACGAGATGGCTTTCATTATTTACAAGCATCACAATGCTCTTAGATATGTTTCTAGCTTTACAGGCTTATTTTCTGTCCCAAGAAAAACCTCCCATTGTGATTAAAAGGTTCTTTGAAAATGGATTTATTGAGATTCATCTTTGGTTCATGCAATCACTTATGAGTGTATTCCATACACACATACAACGAATTGAAAGGGAAAGTAACTCAGCTGCAGAAGTGATAGATGTCTTAGTCTCAGTGAAAGAAATTATCTTGAAACGGATGGATCACAACTTTATGCCATTAAGAGTAAAGGAAATGCTATACAAAAAACACGATGAAGGACTTGTACTTGAATGTGAAAAATTGTCTAGTGATACAAAAAATCTGTATAGAAATTGCATGGAATATTTAGATAAGTGGCTTCACCATATGGAATCCATTTCCTGTTTTATTTGGATGAAAATGGATGCATTACCAAGCTGGAACGATGTCGAATGTTCTATTTCCTACTTGATTGACAAAGGGGTAACAATTGATGATGTTAACTGACCAATTTAACAATTTGAAGAAATTTTTTGAGGGTCAAATGAATAATAAAGACTTTAAAACATGCTTATACATGAAAAGTGGGCCAAATATTTTAGTAATTCAAAAAATATTGAATTGCATTCAGAATTATTCAGAATTATTGGAAATTGCCCAGTTTTTCTTTGCAATTCCTCCTCACAATGCAAATGTAGAGAGAGTATTCTCTCTATTGCAAAGTCAGTGGACGAAAGAAAGGAATAGGTTAAATGTCAATTCTGTAAAAGGTATTTTGTTTTTGCAGTACAATTTCAAACATATGTCATGCTTTGATTTTTACACATGTGTGAGAGGCTATCCAGAGCTATTGAAAGAAATAATTTCTCAAGACAAATATGAATGTACTAATCTTAAACATCAGTAAATGTGGTTTACATTGTCTTTATTTTATTATTTGCATAATATTTTTGTCCTCTTTTCTGCCCTCTTTTTTAATCCAAGATGAACCTTTTGTCCTCTTTTATTCTCCCCAAAACATGTAAATGTCCTCTTTTTATGAGTGCAGAAGATGGTAACCCTAGCTAACGATACAAAAATCGGTACACGATACTACACATATACAAATCCACACTCCTTTAAATCTCTCTCATTGACAGTGTTCTGTTTCACACTCACAATGTATAATATGCGGAGATGGGGGAAACCCCTGGTGATGTTTGACACTAAATACACTCTAACGATACTAATTCAGTCACTAACGATAATTCGGTATAGTAAGTAGCGGGCGTGAGAATAAAACATTGCATCGTAGTAGTAGTAGCAGTAGAGGCATATGATGCAAGAAAGAAACTTTATGTAGCATCGGCCAAAGAAAAAAAAAAATTTCTGACATCCATTTCCTCTAAACGTTTGTCCATTTACTCTTTGAATTTATTTAAGCTCTCAACTTCCACAAAAACATATGGAAGTTTGTATCAGCAATCAACTATTCACTTGCTAAAGGGAAACTTCCGCACATCTATTCTACAACTGTGATTACAGTCCTTAACAACCCTGCCAACCTTAGTATCATCTGCAAACTTGGATATTAAGCCTGATATACCTTTATCAATATCATTGATAAATATACAAAACAACAGTGTGCCCAACACCTAACTCTAGGGACTCCACTAATGGAATTAGTCCACGAAGAGCAGCGTCCGTTGATTACTGAGACTTGTTCATACTAAGAGACGGAAATGACGCCACTTCCTAAATGACGCTAGCAGTCACTAACGTAAGCGTGTATTAATATTATGCAAGAATAAAAGCTTCAAAGCCATCGAAGAAGCCTTTCGTGTCGACAAAAGAACTCCAATCTCTAGAATTTATTAGTAAGCGCATTGAAAGCAATTTTAGCGTTTTTGAACTCAATTCCTAATTCAACTTGTTACTGGACACAACGTAAGAGAGGTCTCTTTGCGATAATCAGACAATTGGGTTAATAAATACTCAAAAAATAATTGCTTTAAAGTATTAAACGTGTTCGGATTATTTTCATGCTAATCCTCTTTAACCTCGTCCAAGCCAAGGATGTTTTATTTTACATAAATAGAAACATCGTTGTACACACGCAGCTTTTTTTGATAATTCTTATACAACCTCTATACTTGTCCGAAGTCGATCGCTGTCTCCTCATTCCATCGTTATTCTATGGTACACCATCATACTACCAAATTATGTCATCGCAAGCTGCACGAGTTACACCACGTTTTCTACGTGGTCTGTTAGTTTTGTCGAGAAGTGTACAAGGCGACGCATCTACAAAGGGGAATGGGTAAGATTGCGTAATCTGGTTGTGAAAAAGACCTTCGCAGTGTTCAGGGAAGATTGTTTTATCGTACAGAGGGTGCTGTGCTCGGGAGAGCCAGTAAAGAATTCCAATGAGTAGATCTCGAACACGGGTGGTTAATACTAGGGGGTTTGCGTGTGTCTAGATTTCCTGGAAACCTCCCCCCCCAAAAACACTAAATTATTATTTAAGGAATTAATTTAAGGAGTAATAAGCAGGGAATTCGGAGCGATTTCCTAAGGGTTTAACCCACCCAGTAGGAATCCATTAATACTAATTAGCTTATGTACTGCTATTGACATGAATTGAAATGCTCAAATTTAGCTTGAATTTAACTCGAATTTTTAATCCACGTTTGTGAAATCTTATGACAAAGTTTGCCTTCCTGAAACCATTCGCGTTTAGCAAGGGGAGCAGACAGGATATCAGCTAAGAAAAATAAATAAAATAAACTGCCTCATGAAATATTACATTTAAAACTAAGATACTAGTTAAATGAATTCATTACTCAAATGCAAGTGTTGCCATGAGAAGAAGTTTCAGGTTGAGTGTACATGACTTCTTGAGACAACTTCGAAGGATCAGAACAGTTGGAATAGAAAGGGAGAATTGGAGTCACCTTAACGACACAATTTAGCATTAAATGCATAACACGATAATGAGAATGACTGAAGAGACAACAGATGAAAAGAGATCGATACAAGTTATCATATGAGATACCTGGAGGAGAGCTGACATTTATTATTTACTTTGTAGAGGTTGGCGGTGAGTAGTTCGTACTGCCTGGCATTTTAGCACGTACCAGAACAATTTGTGTTCGAACATTAGTAGAAGCATATGCTTTCACACCTTCACCAGTTTGGTTAGTACAATTGAGGAAAGGACTAGATGCTATTACTGTATTAGCGAGACTGCATGGGAAAAATGGTTTCACTTTTGGAAGATTAGAGAAGCCTCTAATTTATGGAAATAAATTCAGATTGTTCCCAAGGACCGCAAATGAATTTCATCGAATCGTATAAAGAGAGAGATAGCAGATTATAGAAGGGACTTTTTCTTTTTTTTTACTTTGGTAGGGCGTGTTGAAGTCGTACGTGGTTGTTATTATTATTATCTGTTTATTTCTTTTACGAGACACCCATAGACAGCACGTGGCTAGAGTGTGTGGTTACATTATATCAGTATTTACAAGCATATTTACATGAACTTATTTACAAAATTTGGAGATGAAAAAACAGAATATGTGGTTAATGAATTAATTGTTAAGTTGGTTTAATTAATTGCGAATGGTTGTTAAATGCTAAATATTATTATATAAATTATTAAATTAGTCTTCTTATTATATTTTTACCTGCCGGTACACATTACCAAAGATTTCTGTCTTATACATTTTGTCGGTACATAGTTTCTCTGGATCTATATTTAAATTATTAAAATAATTCACAGTATTTGTTGGGAAAAATCTCCCCAGAGAGTCCAATTGAGTCAATTGGCACTTGAGACTTGGTTCTTCCGTGTTCATTCTCGGTCGTATCATCCGAGGGCGATTGATCACGTTTCCCACTTTCAGCGCATCTATTCTCTCAGTTAGTAGCTTTGCCAGAGTCAGGATGTTTCTGGTTATGATGATATACTTCCAGGGTGTGATGTCCAGATTGGCAGACAAGATCGCTCTTGAGATGGTAAACGGTTTCCCGGCGATATTGTTTAGCCATCTCAGGAGCCAGTATTCTACCCCTAAGAAGGCCTTGATGTTGTTCTCGGGGGCCGGTGACCAGATAGTCAATGCATACAACGGAATCGGTTTGTTTGTTTATTGTTTGGTTTTTAGGAGCATTAGCAACTAAGGCCATATTCCTCCGGGATATGCAGTGGTCATTCCCTGACCTTTCCTCATCCTCCGTATTTGGTGGTGACGGGCTCGAACCCCGGTCTAATCAAGAAGCGTGTACTACGCACTGCTGCCCCTTCCCACCTGGCTACGGAGGCGCCACGGAATCGGTGTAACGCATTTAAGGATGTATTTAATCATGAGATGAGGGCTTAGGAGACCGGTGAGTTCTTGTCTAGTGCTCCAGAGTGCTGCGTATGTCTTTTTCCTAATGTGTTCGAAGTGAGTTATGAAGTTTAATCCTTCATCCCACTTAAGGCCAAGGTCAACATGTGCGGGGGATTTTTGGACTCTGGTATTGTTCACAAAAATCGTAATTTCATTTTTCTTCTTTTTGTTGATGAAGGTCATCTGGGTAGTTTTCTTTTCATTAAGTTTCAGGCCAATGTAGTGTAGATATTCTTCTAGCTTCCTGATTGTCTTGTTTGCTTCCTCGGATAGATGGGGTGCAGTTTCTTGTTCTTTAGAGGTTACAAAAAATTTCAAATCGTCAGCATATGTAATAAATTGTTCACAGTTTTGAGCTAAAAATGGGGCTAGTGCTATTGCAAAGAAGGTGGCGTACAATACGCCCCATTGAGGTACTCCCCTGGAGATACAGTAAGTTGCTGTTTGTTTCCTTTGTTTCCCGTTTATTGCGATAATTTGTCTTTCTTGAAGGGTGTTAGTCAGAATACTTACAGTGCTTCCTGAAATGAGGAAATACTCCTTGAGGATTACTGTTATAGCTGGGATTGAGACGTTATCGAAGGCTGCTGCTACATCCAGGAAAACGATGTCCAACTGTTGTTTATTGTTTAAAGCTAGCTGTATTCGGAGTAGAGCCGCCATTAAATTTGTAATTTAATGGCGGCTCTGTGAATACTTACATTCTGTGCTTCCTCTTCGAGGAAGCACAGAATGTAAGTATTCTGGCCTGTCCCCAAAGCAGTGCTAATTGACGGTGTTCAGGATTGCTTTCTCAAATATTTTTTGCAGAGAGCATCCGATTGCGATGGGCCTGAAATCTTTACTGGTTTTAGGATTGTTTATTTTTGGAACTGGTTTTACGTAATATCTCTTCCATGTTTTCAGGATAACCCCCTCACTTAGTATTCGTTGGAAGAGGTGGTGGAGCGGGTCGATTATGTAAGCACTACATATTTTTATCACGAATAGAGGGAACTGGTCCGGCCCGATCGTTGCTTTACTGGGGAGCGAGTTAATAGCTTCCTTTAAGTTTTCCCTGCTGATATTAATTTCACGTAATATGTTTCTAGCTCTAGTTTGGTTAGTTCCAGTGGGATCCGTCAGTTTTTAAATCGTTTTCTGCATCTCGCGGATGTTTTCCTCACAATTTTTCTGCTTTTCATTCAAAGGCTTTCCGAATGTGACTTCTGTCCACTCTCTAAACAGCTGGTCTATCATTTCTTTTTTTGTTGTTTTTCTTGTTAGCTATTCTCTTTCCTTTTTTTTAATTTTTCCTTCATAACCTCAAAGTATGCTTGTATTTTCTGTCGAATGAACTTTGCCCTTTCGCGTTTATACATAGTCCGATCAGTCGGGTGCCCAGTTCTTTTCCACTTTCGGTAGAGCTTTTGCTTCTTTTTAAACATAACTTTAACTTCTGGAGTGAACCAAGAGTTCACTCTGTCGGAGATCTTTAATACTTTCGCTGCTCCTAGACGGGCGATATGCAAGAGTAACCGCGAAATCTCGTCTATGGCTTCTTCAGTGGACATCTTATGTAGACTTTGAAAGTTGTATTGCGCTAAGCATTGCAAGATGACCTCGCATTTAATATATTTTGTGGAAAATATCAAATTCGATTCATTACCCTGATGTGTGCACCAGTTCTGATCGGCAGTCTGTCTTCGAAGAGCAACTTCCATTGAAAGCGCAGAGTGGTCGGAGAAAAACTGTAAGGAGTTGCGTATTAACATCTTGCGCATTATAATAAATTAAATCCAGGCGCTGTAATCCTCTTGTCGCAGGTGTTGTTAATTGCTTCATTCCGAGTGCTTCTACTATGGCGTCTAGCTCTGCTTTTGCATCTGTATTCCTCGGTAACGGCATATTCAGATCTCCTAAGATGACTGTGTCAATATTTACGTCTAAATTTGAGACCAGCCAGGTAAAGAACTCATTTCTGATCTCTCTCGTATGTTCTGGTGGCATGTAGATAAAACAAAGCTGTACCTTGCTGTTCTCGCCAGAGAATGTGGCGATAACAACTTCAAAGTTATCAGAATTAGAGCTTTGTTCTTTCACAATCTGGAAGTCGGTTTTATATATCATCATTACTCCTCCGCCCCTTTTGATCTCTCTCCCTCTACCAATGCACTTGTAGCCTAAATTATTTACCAGAGCATTCAGCTGCTTATCATTTTGAAGCCACGTTTCTGTCAGACAGATAAATGAGTGTTCTGAATTTATTAGAAGACTCTACAAGGTGTGGAGTTTATTGGATGTGCTGCGAACATTTTGTAGAAAAAGGGAGACTTTTGTATCTCCTTTGAAGTTTGGCGAGGTGTTCGTTAATTGCTATTGTTTTTCTAGGGTGTTCACTGTTACTAGTAGGTTGTTTCATGTTGTGCTAATATCCAAATACGTTTGATAACGAAGTATACGTTTCGGATCTGCGAAATGCTCGTTTTCCAAACAAGTTAATTTGTAGTGATTGAATTCCTTGTATATGTCCTACCATTGGCATTACCAACTACTTAATGAAATGGTCAACTTTTAGGATTACTAATGAGAATATTTACAAATAAAATGCAAAAAATAATAATAAGAAGAAAATACTGTATATAGTTCCATTTTTGTACTCTAGAATGGCATTTTCTATGAAGGTGCCTTACACAAAATCCAGCAGTCCAGTACTATCACCCTGAAAAGTAGGTTCAGACCATTAGACTCTCTGGTTGAGATCGTGCAATTGAAAATACTGGATGTGGGTCCAGCAGAGGGCACATTCCCCCATTTATTAGGATGAAAAGAAACTGTAAATCGAGATTCGTCGCTCAAGAGAATCCTTTCACATTCTTCCATTAACCAGTTCTCCATTGAATCCGTTGCTGTGCATTACTCTCGTGATGGAACGTTTCCATTTGAGAGTTTCGTTCGAGGAAACTTTCTTGAAGCAACACTCTGCGTAAAGTATGTGGAGTGATAACTATCCATACCTGTCCAGGTGTCTTGGTAATTATTTTACAATTTTCTTGTCTCCTTACCTCAATCCCTTTAAAAGTAGTTGAACTCTTTCTCGGTGTCATCTCATTTGTAGACATTTACTCTGCATTGTAATCTTAGAAAAGGAAAAACAAATATGCATTAAAAAATTCGCATAATATGTGCCTATTTGTGCGTGTCCCGTTTCTTTTGATTAACATATTGTTTATTAAATATCCCAAATAAACCATAAATTAATGTTGTATCCGACATACATAAATTAAAGCCCTCTCCCCAAGGAAAGTACAAGAAGAAAACATTCCTGGGTTTTAATAGTCGCTGAATAATCACCACACAAATGGATAACACAAATTGCAGTTCTGGATAATTATCATAAATTAACTAGATTAGCTCAGTAGTATGACAAGGTGCTTTGTGTGTTGCAATATTTCATTATGGATGTGGAAAAATATATTGGACGTCGCATTAAATAAACTTAATGAACTAAGAAGGAAAACAAAGCGGAACAATGCGTACGTTGAACGATTCTTAAGATACACCAGCATACTTTCACACAGTTGATATAACCGAAATTAAGCATTCGCAGCACGTGCTTAATTAATTACTCACGATGCGCACCTTAAAATAATACGCCTGTAATCATAATGGCGCGATCTACAAGAACTGCACAAACAGATAATTTCATCGACACAAATTCACATTAACAGAGAAAACACAATATCAATAAAACGTGAAATTGGGGATCCTAATTGAAATATGAAATATAATTAGCACTGGAAGTTAATAAAACTAATAATCCATTACAACAAAAATCATATCATTCTGAGTGCCGTGAACCTCTGGTACAAACCACTTATTTGTTGTACTGCCTGAACCGCATTATGGTTCTAGTTGCGAAAGCGGCACAAAAGAACAACAGCGACTGCCTGGACACTTTATTGTGGTCATGAGTTAATCTAATAGTATTTTAACCACCGTTGTCCGGAATTATTGCTCCAACAAGATGTAGCATGGAATCGTTAAGATGTTAAAAACTGACACGAGGAATATGGATCGTGTAACAAAACTACCCTCATTTCTTGGAGTGATGTAGGCAGTGCTGATGAACAAGTCCTTACACTTCATTTCACAGATACCCAATGTGATTGGGCTGGCCAATCCAGATACACGAACCTCGTGTTCCACAAACCACTGTTGTTCACATTTAATGCGGTTGATGGTAATATTGTCATGTTTAAAGTACCCGGGTGCCAGGGGTATATATGCATGGTTCCAGTGCCACATTGCCGGATCACTTGACACTAGTCAGGTGTCAAGTGATCCGGCATGCCTCTTTATAGAGCTTTCCTCCATAACCTTAATAAAGTGGTCCAGTATTACATATAAAGAGGCAGAACTGACAGCCAAAAGGAATGGCCAATAGTTGGAAATTAATTTTGGCGAAATTGGAGTCTTTGGAGATTTAGGCAGGTAGGCTGTGTTGTGGCTTTTTGAAGATTTCGGTTTCAGTCTCAACGATTTAGCAGACAGAATGGACCTTTATTAAATGTATTTTTTTGTGTTTCGGGAAATAAAATACAGACTTCTAAGATTGACTGAATAGCACGCAATTATAATTACTTATATACTTTGGCAATGAATACCCGACAAACTCCTTGTGACTTAATAGCTTCCTCCAGCGGATTCCATTTCTTGAACATGATTAGAACTCTTTTGGAATGCTTCTTAGGATCCTCGTCATATTTTCGATATCTTTTATGTTGTCAAATATTCTTTTGATATGGACTATAAATGAAAGGTCAACTTTTACATTGAGCTTTTAGTTTAGGAAAAGGAACGAATCGCAAGGTGGGGAGGTATCATAGGAATGTTTCTTGTATTTAAGGACAGACAAAACAGAGAAAAGAAGCGAATTATCATTATGAAAGGGACCAAATGCCGTTTTCTTATAACGAACATTATGCATACGACCTAGAACTTCTCAATAGAAAGTTCTATTCACAATTCATCTTCAGGATGGCATTCTTAGTAAGCTTGGCTGCGTTGATTCTAAAATACTTCATTATCTCAGCTAATGTACAGACATTTTCAACTCTGAAATCCACTACGATGTTGCTGCATAGCTTAACAAAACCTGTTTGTGATATTTTGCATTCCCAGTCTGTTTTCTGAGGTTAGGTGTACTAGTTGGATGTGTTAAGCACACCAGCAACTAATGCTGTGAGGCAGTAGTGTATTTTTCCCGTAAAAGAAACCCGATTTCAACTTTGCTGTTGCCAGCCTTCAATCCCACTGTTGAATTCAGGGTGTTACGAGTTGGAGTGATTACCCTAGCGAATATAACCAAATATCGATTAGAAGAAATGTAGTTTTAATCATCTGCAACAAACCACGTAGATCTGGACAGTCGGTCAGATTGCACTGTTCTTTCTTTTCACTAACGAATGATTAGCTGCAGCGGGTATAATCCTTTATTGCTCCTGCATAAACTTGACTATTTGAGCTACCGATGCGGGACATGTTCGTGTGGCCCTCAACCGACGTTAAGTTCATCTCATAAGTGTTCCATAGGATTCAAATCGGCACTCTGTCATTCAGCTTTTGTACATTCAAGTCCATTAATCATTTTCGAACAGTACCAGCATTTTGTCATAGGTAATTATTCCTGTTGAAACAAAGATGGATCTACACCAAAAAACTAGCAGACCATAGGGAGATTGGCATTTTCCAAAAGTATTGTTTGTTGTTTGGTTTTTAGGAGCATTAGCAACTAAGGCCATATTGCTCCGGGGATATGCGGTGGTCATTCCCCGACCTTTCTGCATCCGCCGTATTTGGTGGCTCACGGGCTCGAACCCTGGTCTAATCAAGAAGCGTGTGCTTGCCGACCGGGCTAGCCGGGTGGGTAAAGTGCCTGCCTGGCAACCCAAAGGTCGCGGGTTCGATTCCCGCCTCGGGCTTGGATCGAAGTACTGCAAAAACCTTGGGAGGTGCATTATGGCCACAGAAGCCTATGCGCAAACAACTACCAAAAAAAAAAGCGTGTGCTATGCACTGCTGCCAAAAGTATTAAGGTAGACGTAGGTGTTCATGGCTCCTGCACAACGATCAAAGGCCCTAGGCTCTATCATGAAAAACACACCATAACTCCGCAACCCTCGAACATTATTGTTTTGTACAGTGCACTTCGGAAGCATTAGTTCTCCACGCCCAAACTGCCTGTCTCAGCAGAATAGGTTTCAGCGAGATTTATTATTCTCAACCGAACCAATTTCTATTACCAATTATGGCAATCGTTCACTAATGCAAAAGGGTCACTGCTGATTGCGATTAGTGATGTTTGCCTTAAGCACCGTCGTTCTCTATTAAAACTCAGGCTGTGGAGTGCTCTTCGTAATGTGCTCGTAGAGACGCCAATCTTGGGAAGATCCAATGAACTACCAAAATATAAGTATCCGAATATATGTGTGGAGGGCAACGTACTTTAATAGCTCAATGCCTAATTTTTCACTTCGCAAATTTTCTACAACGGTTCAATCATGAACGAATTGCGGATGAAATTGCACTGTTCTTTCTTTTCACTAACGAATGATTAGCTGCAGCGGGTATAATCCTTTATTGCTCCCGCATAAACTTGACTATTTGAGCTACCGATGCGGGACATGTTCGTGTGGTTCGTGAATCAGATTCAACTCAGCCTCATCTACCCAAGTGAGGTTTTGAAATAATCTGTCTTTAATAAAAGAAATGTTGCGATGGAGTGAGTATATTTAAAGAACTGAGAAACTAAGCATTCATTTTTATTATGTATAGACTGAAGGAATACTGACTGGGGGAATTTATTCTTGTTACCTCACTGCTTGTAAACTTACTGCCAAAACAGACCTTAAGTACTGCGACCATCATGTAATAGGCATCAGTCCTTCAGCCTTTTATTCCATCTACAAATCAAGCACGTCGTAACTATTTTCAATGCATATAAGTTTACTATCCCTCGAGAAACTTGAAATAGAATTCAGAGCCATTACTGCCAATGCAAATTAACAAAGGACTGTGGAAAGGTCGGCGATGCGTGTAGGGTTTAACACCATGATTGGAACTGATAGCTATTGGAGAGAGTTTCATTAAGTGAAAGTTCATGGTTGAATTGACATAAAGCATTATCGCAATTCCATTTGTTCCATTACCTTCCACACACATTTCCGTATTCGGATTTATGCCTCCGTGGCTGGAATTACCACGCACTGTTATCCGTTTAAATTAATGCTATTTCCATGCGACTTGATTCAGTAATGGAAAATGAATTTGAATTTTGCAGAAAACATGACTTCTTCGGCATTGGCTGTCTCCTCGAGTGGTGCGTCATTTGGATTACGTATAAATTTATTAACAGGCTAATTGGAGAGAATTGGTTTATTCTTTAATTCTTCAGAAGTGGGACAGTAATGATTGGAATTCATAGATATAATTCTGGTACAGCAGATTTATTCTTAACTTGGTTGAATGTGAGGGATGGATAAAGGAAAAATTTTCTTTTCTCTGAGTAGGCATACCTCTGTACCCATTTACCTAAGGGGCCTAACAGAAATCTTTACTTTAAAATGTAAATTTCTATACCACAAAAAAAACAAAAAAAAAACAGCAGTTGGCTAAAGGTCTCTCATTACGCTGTTTGATTTATTGGTGCGAGGGCTACAAGGCCATAATGCACTCTCATTACGCCTTCTCTTCCATAGCTTTTGCATGGAGTGGAAAACCAAATGAGTAACTTTGAGCCTCTTCTGGTTTTTCTCCCTACTTTAATAATCTCAATTACACATCTCATCCCATAGGCTATAATTTATAAATCATAGAATTATTATAAAGATGTTTAAATCCAATTTTTTTAGAGCATCATTGTAAAAAATACACGTGAAAAATGTTTCTGTGTTGGAACGTTTATGGTAAGAAACTACAGTATTCCTTGCCCTAATCCCGCGACGTAGCTGTGAGGTTTTGACCCACACCCTACCTGTTTGGGCACCTTTCGACTATCGACAGCTAGGCTCTGATTTGGTATTCTCTGGCCACTCTAGTTCCCCTCTTTGCTTGGGTATCCCGAACAGTACCATTCATAAAACCAGTATGTCGATGTCTCTGAATTCATTTGTGGACCTCTGTCATCTGGATAGGACAGGGTATCTTCAATCTGCACTGCAGTCTATGTACGAACTGTGTATGAAATTCTGTTAGCATTCTGTGAACTAAATACCACTTAACTTCATTTCACAGAGAGAAATATTGCTCTCGAAAAGGTGACTTGAGTATAATTGAAATGTTGAATTTCAATTATTATTGATGATAGAGAAACCTTGAGAAAATCAGATCCATTTTCAGTGTAAATTCTCATAGGAATTCTAGATGAGTTACTCGTTTATTAGACAATATTCCTCCCTCAGTTTATTCTTGCACAATGTGATGTTTTCCAAAGTGACATCTAATTTTTGTGATAACTCCTGATACACTGAATCGACAAAAAAAAATTGCTAAAGAAGATGAAGATCCACCTAATATGTATCTAGAATTTCTCTACTCTCAGAAACGTAAAGCTCCTACATTGTCAAATATATTCCTAGAAATATATTGCAGGAATAAACAGATGTCGAAATATACAATGGCTGTGTACATGCTGGATACATGGGTACAGCTAGTCAGTTGTTGGTTGGGCCATGCAAGCACAGCCATTCTGTACAGAGCAGGAAAGTATGTGCTTGTTCTCTTGTTAGGGTGAGTTAGTTTCTTACTTCAATAAACCTGATGAAACAAGAGGTTTATTGTCCTGCTGAACGTTTTTCCAAGAGAAACATGCCAAGTTTCTGCAATTTGAATAAGTTAAAAACACCATTTCATGAGAAGCGTGCACACACCCACATCCTATCCAATCTCCACAAACTGAACTCAATGCGCGCCTTTGAGAGGATCGCTGACTGTGTTGCAACGTATATCTGTACATGCCACACATGTAGATGTGAAGGCGCTAATGGAAACTACATCCTCTAATAGCGATCTCAAAAGTTTCTCGACTTTATCCTTACCGCGGATATATTATGAATGTTGCATATGTATTTTTTTAAACTGTTGCCAACCCAATTGTCTTTAGCCAAAGATTAATCAGTAGTTTAATAAAATTTGAAATTGTCAGTGATGGAGATGGAATATCTTTGAAATTTTTAACGCATAGTGGGGCTGATACTTTGTTTTTTTTTATTCTGGGTGTGCTTTTATCCGTTGGTAATTTTATCTTTCGGCGAGTAATAAACTTATTTGTTTATCGCACATTCTAGTAAAAGTTTTAACTTCTCCAGAAATTGTTGTAGCGATGGAGACGTTGAATAATCTGCCTGACGCATCGGAGTGGTTAGTGCGCGAGTGCAGTAGCGTACGCGTTTGAGTTGACCATGATTCTACACTAGAGCAATAAACAAGTTTGTATTCTTGTCTTATGTATAGTGGTTCCGAGTGTAGATAAACAGAACACTTTTACTGTATCAAAATTTATTATTCCATACAATGAGATTGGTAATATTATAAGAAAACAGAAGTTAATATTTAATTCGTTATATGCGTGTATACTTATGTACAGAGACAATCTGATGGCTAACACGACAGGGGAACGCATGTATAAATACATACAGTTATATACATAGAATATACCTAGATATATACATACAGTCCTACATGCAGTGTCCTTGTAGGTAGGAGGCACATTCAAACCGTATATATACATAATAACAAGTGCACTGTATCAAAAGTTACTCAGCTTGTAATAGCGTAGCACTTACATTTTTTAGAAAGAAAGTTCACACTTTCATATCTGAATCCATATGTACACAAAAGTCACAGCTGCCGTTTTCATCTGGAACACATCTTTCGGTTGAACTCACTGGCGCTTCTTAAAATGGTTGACAGGAAATTGATGGAGCGCGATATTAACACAGCTTTTGTGTATTGTATCCCCACATGACACTTTGTCACAGTAGATAGAGATGGTTTCGCCATTATAAGATGCTCATCAGTCACATCGCATAATGTCTAACGACCCCTATTTTCGGTTTTGATAATTAAAAGTAAATATCCTTCCTCCCTTAAGAGTCTTGTTTGCTTTAGCTGTATAGTCAGTCTATTCACTCCAGCTACACCAATAGATGATTAGTTTTTCTGAGGCCGATCAGGTAGTCTGAGAGGAGCGATGTTTGCAACCTTTGTTCTGGAGGTTGTTTGGCACTCAACCCTGAAAGAGAAAATATTATTCCGAATCAGTTTATCTTGTCATAGTACTAGCAAGGTGCTTAAAATGAGAGTAACCTTTTATTTAATATTTATTTGTACGAGTTAAACAAGCCAATAAAATGTAACCATGTTTACAAGTAAAATTCCATCGACAACAGTTATTTAAAATAAATTAAGTCTCTCATAATTAAGTTCCTAGTTACAATACAAGTTAGTACATTAGCACGATATAGTTGTAGCCAGAAAGACTTATTTTTCACATTTCATTCAGAGCAGTTCCAGAATAATCATAACTATGCAGGTGCACATCAGTTAGAGAGAATTCAGTCTATTTCTTCCCCTTTGTACAAGAGGGAGGTCGGTATTGCTGGTTCTAGTGTTCATAGTTGTTGAGTGAGTGAGCATATATGCATAATGCTCCTATTGTCATCTGCACGTCCGCCCGTCCGTTTGCACGTAACAACTGGACTCCCAGTGGATGGATTTTCATGAAATTTTATATTTTGCTCTGGGAGAAAGATTTATTGGGCCTTCCCAGATTTAATTAAAATCGGACTAGTAGAAATTCAGCTACTATTATTATTATTTTTTTTTTCATACATGTCAATAGGCTATCCATGTACTGTATATTGTTGCTAAAGTACTAGATATATAGGCGCCTCCGTAGCCAGGTGGGAAGGAGCAGCAGTGCGTAGCACACGCTTCTTGATTAGACCGGGGTTCGAGCCCGTCACCACCAAATACGGAGGATGCGGAAAGGTCAGAGAATGACCACCGCATATTCCCGGAGCAATATGGCCTTAGTTGCTAATGCTCCTAAAAACCAAATAACAAACAATAACAAACTAGATATTATGTTTGTTTTCTTGCGTTGATTGGACGAGAGAATGGACAGTATGGCGGATGCAAAGAAACGAAATGCTCTTGGTTCATTCATAAAAGTTGCTAAGATATTATTGTTCAGCATTATGTTAGGTCCTCCCTGACAGTATGGTGGTTCCACCACTTGTCACCCGTTTGTAGAAGTCTGGGTTCGAGTCTCGTCGACGATTGAAGAAAGTTCTGAAGTCATCTTCAATCGAAGTTGTGAATAGTCAATTTCAGACAGAGGGATGTGGTTTTCTCCGTGAGTTATTGCAAGTTTTCAGCCCGCACCACATACAAATCTGCCTGAACACACACTTCTGCAGACACAATACACACACACCGATTATAAAAACCGAGGACCGTTAAAATAATACAAATAATAGTAATAGCAATCATTATTCAGTGTTATAAGTCATGTATTATTACAATTTACTAACGTGCCTGAAATGTAACGCGCTGTGTACATTAACTAACTTCTGCTTAATGTCTATAATTGGATTAAACTCCTATCTGCTCATTGTTAAAATGACGAAGTTAGTTTGATACATACAGTTCAACTTTGTCATCTTCTGGAGCCGTGGAGTTTGCAGAGAATGTCATCATTAAGGTTTAATTGACAACTATCGCGTTATGGATGAGGAGATTCAGTGGAGCGAACGCTGGCGATGTAGTTTAACTGGTTGTTATCTGCAAGAGCACTTAATGCACAAGGAATTGATTGTACTGTCTGTCGGTGGAATTCCTGCAATCTACCTATGTTGTAATGCCAACAGAATTGTACTAGTCGTATAACGAAAGCTGGATTGTATTTACAGTTACCAGTGAAATGACTGCACATATTTCTCCTTACAACGCTAGTGTTGGGAAAAAAAATCATCTCTGATTTGTTTATCTAATTACCTTCGCTACAGCCAAATAAGTAGTCTGTGATGGAATTGAGATTCCATCACTGAATTTCAAATATCTTTCACATGCCTTGTGAAAGAGTAATGTTTGTCTATTAAAATTTTGCACAAGTAACAATATTTGCGAAAAATAATTAGCATGAAATGCTTAATGACAGTTTCAGTAACCTTGTAACTTCCCAATAAGCATAACACCACAGTGATCTTATTCCCCTTATTAGTGAACTTTTACTTACCGTGTCCCAGGTTTACATTTCAAGTATTCTGTCATTTTATATAACGTTTCTCCTTGGCGGGTCTGTCCAGATACTCTAGCAGAAACGATTAGGGGAGTTACACTTGTCATAGCGGATGGTTGAAGGCAAGGACAATGGAAAATAATAGGACTCATCGATAGGTATCTTGAATAGAACCTGAAACGGAAGAATATATTTTTGACATTTCATTAGAATCTTTTATTGCGGCACTCAGGATACTTAAAGAACAAATTTGCAGTTATACTTCAAGAAATAAAACAGAATAATATGAAATTGTTCTTGAAAACATTGGTTTTGTTTCTTAACCTTTGTGAATAATCGATGTTTGTTACATCCAAATTGATAAAGGTCAACGATATGTTTTTATCGTTAACCTTTATCAATAGTTCTTATTGAACAGATTAAGCAAACTAGCCATAAAAAATTAAATTTGAGTGCACGACTGCGCTCCAAAGCACGATTCACTTAAAGATACTACAGGTTTTTCTTTACCATTCACATGACTTCATCTGGTGACCCGAAATTTTTCTGTGTGAAAAGGTGTGTGTTCGAATCCTTTTGATGACTCGAGGAATTCGGTCGATCTCAGGAAAAGCTGTAGGGTCTTTTCATCGGGTTTTCAACCGTCAAAAAAACAAACCGGAATTAGAAATTGGATTGGCGTTAAATCAAGCTGATCCAACTGTAATGATCTTTAATTAGGAAACAAAATGCAGTTTTCCTTCAATCGTTTAACTTCCAAAAATAGTCCTTTCACATGAACGACAAAATATTGCCAATTTCGAGTTATTAACTGTTAATATTTATGCAGGCACTCTCAAATATTTTTGTATACAGCCGAAAGAGAAATTATTCGGCAAATTAAATCACCACAATATAGACTCGGACATCCATCAGGGAAAGTCTGTACCGAAAACATTGTCTGTCGACAGTTTCATAAAAGTAATGTATTCTAGCGACTTCGTTTACTCTCCTCAACGAGTTTACCGCGCATTAAAATAATGGATTTAAGCACTATGCATTATCTGTTGAATTCCCGCAGTGACAGGCTCAAAAAGATCATAAATCCATTACTGTGAATTTGTACTGATAAATGTTAGAAATTAGTACTGTAGTTAGAAGTTTAGTATGTTTTAAGGAAAAAGAATAAAAAAATCCATATGTAACTGTAAGTCAATTCTTTGCAAGACAGTTCGTTGTATGCTACAGTTTGCCGAATGGCATTGCGGTGTATAGCAATTGATGTGATCCTCCTTTCATGTTTGTTTGTTATTTGGTTTTTAGGAGCATTAGCAACTAAGGCCACATTGCTCCGTGAATATGCGGTGGTCATTCCCTGACCTTTCCGCATCCTCCTTTCATGGGCAATAAAAATCTTACCCGGCTATATGCCAGTATAGGCTAACTCGTATTATACAAGAAACAACTGTCAAGGATCTTAAACCGTTCTTTAGGTTTATTGACTATTAATGGAAACTTATAAATTTAATAGGTTCAAGATTATGAAAAGTAGCGATTAAAATTAAACGAAGAGATTAAATAATTTTTTGGGATTTACTAATAGACCACACTACCTTGGAGGTTCCAATGGTAACGTATTGCACCAGCCTTAAGCACCCTTGACGAGTTAAGAACATTTCTAATAGTTTTTATTTCGATTGAGATTGAGTATAATGATGGATGACTTGTGCCATCTGTAGGATAGCATCGTGAATTGCGTCCCTCCTGTAGTATACTAGCTGATCATATGTCTTTTATAATTTCTAAAGCTTCATTATATTTCCGATATCATTCCCCATCACTTCATCTTTTTCATGGATCCATCGTGAGAGCACAGTTGGTGGTAGTATCGCCGTCCTCTCCACACCAGATGGAAGAGAGCTCAGTTCGAATCCCGTCAACGACGTCTGGAATTTTATGGACCTTTTCACAAAAGTTACGTCGGTCTCACTCGAGTGGAGCATAGTTTTTCATCCAGCAAACATCAAATCGACCATAGAACACGCAATTTAAAACATTATATACGGAGCAATATGGCCTAAGTCGCTGATGAGCCTAAAATCCTGCTAAAACAACAACAATTCTCTCAAAGCATTATTTTAAGCCTTCCAGTGGTTGAGCTCAGTGTACACTTGTGTCAACTTTATTACCATGTTAACCACAGCAGAAATGAGAATGATTGTGAATGCTGATATTGTATGGTTGTAGCTCCACCCATCTGACAACTTGTCATCAGTTCAAGGTTTAGCTGGATAATCCTTTCACTGTTGATGCAAAGTACAATATCTGTTGTTAATGTAAAGAATAAGAATTTCGGAAAGCTATTCTTATAGCTTTCGGAAATCATTGGCAGGCTCGGAACTGTAAATATAAAACCTACTTCTAAATAAGAGATCTGTATTTTTTTTTCACAAAAGCAAGAATCGCGACTTTTAGAACAAAACTGGAATTTATTCACAAATGTTCCATATTTTGCGTAACTGATAAAATTCTCTATATTTGTTTCTAAATAATATAGGTGCAAAGGAAATGAAGTAACCTTTCATACATTTTTTGGCAAATCTTTTTATTTACTTCTATATGTGTGGAAAATTAGGTTCATAATATACATCTGAGATCTGCTTTTAAATAAGAATTAAATTGAAAAGGATTGACTGCCTGTACATATTAAAATCCCCTTTGCTCATTACGTCAGTTTCTTGAGAGGAGGGTTCGCGGTATTGACATAAGTTTCTTGTTTTCATTTTCGTCATTTGTTCTGTCATTACGTTAGAATTTATTGGCTTCTTATAAAAATGTAGTTGGCGAAGGTTCTTTTAGCAAAACTAAAATTTTCATCCATAAATTGACGCTTACACTGCGAGAAACTTTCATTAATATGAAACTAAAAAATACATCCACGCTGTGTCAATACACGTTAAGAATAATTTGGTGTTGAAAAGAAGAAATGTACCAGGCGTTTTTCCTGACAAATCGCTATTAATATTGGAAAAAAGACTGTTCGTATTCTCAGAGTTTAAATGTTCAATAATTACTTATTGTGAAGAAGAAAAATTGTGTTGTCAATTATCAATGAAGATTGATACACAGACAATACATATTCTGTGTACGAACATTAATTAGATGATTCGCGTTTCTCTGTAGGTCAGTGCAAAGCTGCTGATTAAAACTGAAATCTGAGCGCAAAATTTGGTCATTCTTCTCAACAGGCACTAACTGATTAATTTTCCTTGATGGTATATTAATTACTTCAAAAAGAATTACATAGAAATCATGAATAAATCCCCAAACAAAGTTCTTGGATACAAATTCGTACCTATATGAATGAAATATCTAATATCGTATAAAACCGCTAGGTTGTGGAATATAATATTGTCGTCGTGTTTTGCTCCTGATTTCGTTAAATTTCATATTTTAAACTTGTTTAATCTAGACGTGCTTATGCATTTAACCACCTCTTCTTAATCAGGAGGAACGCTTTCGTCAGTAAAGTCTCCACAAAATATGATTTTCTGGTACCTTCACTGGCGTTGCCATAACTTTTTGTAGTTACCAACGTAGGTACCCTATTCCTTAATTACACTGTCCTACCATTAATTTCCGGACCCCCATCCATGGATTGGGAAACAGGTCCTATGCATGCAACACGCTATAAATATGCACACTGGGCTTCGAACAGACAATTGCAAAATTGGGTATTCAAGATGACACGTTCAACACAATTACCTCAACAGTTCAACAGAATTGATCACCTCAACAAATGTTAGAAGCTGATCAACATGGTGTAAGTAGCGCGAATCCTGGACTGTAGAGCAGTGGAAAACAGTCCTATGGACAGACGAGTCGAGGTTTGCACTCTACCAGTCTGATGGCCGTTCCTGAATGTGGCGAATGCCAAGGTAACAGTTCCTTCCTGATTGTATCCTCCCAACAATGAATTTGGTGGAGACAGTGTCATGGTATGGGGCTCCTTTCGTGGTTTGACTTGGGCCCATTAGTCGTTATCGACAAAACCATGAATGCTGTGCAATACCAGGGCATACTGGACAATTATGCACTTCCAAAATTATGGCAATACTTCGGAGAATGCCCATACCTGTATCAGCAAGACAACGCGCCATGCCATACTGCTCGGGTCGTAACAGACTGGTTTGAGGACATGGGTGTAGAAAAGTACAATTGGCCAGCCCAGAGTACTGACCTGAACCCTATCGAGCATCTTTGGCATGTATTGGATCGTCGGGTACGTGAACGTCGAGATTTCCCAAAGAACAAGGGCGAACTGATGACTGCGTTAAAGGCCGAGTGGAGGAAAATATCACCTGACATTTATAAAAAGCTGGTTTAGGGTATGGCGCGAAGGTCGAAGGCTGTCATAAAAGTAAAAGGTTTCAGCACAAAATATTAAATGACACAATAAAAGCTCTCCTTTTTTTTTTGTCTAAAGGCAGGTGTCCGCATATTAATGGTAGGGAAGCGTATATAGCCTATGCACGGCGCCATTACTGGAACAAAACTACCCTAAATAATATATTGTTCCCACATCTGGGTTGGTATCTCCTCTCCATGGGTTGGTATCTCCAAACCATCTGCTATATCTTTTCTTGTAAAACCTCTAGCATTGTCACATTTGAGCTTAAATTTATCTACGTCTACTTACGTCATGGGCAATAAAAATTCTTTTCCCGAGAAAGAGAGCAGTCCAAGTAATTTTCCTTTTCATCTTTACCAAGAATGGTTAACGATGTTGTCTTTCAACACTGTGTGAAAAAGTACTCGGCTCAAGGTCTGTCAACAAGATAGAAAACTTTATATTTGCTCTTCACACTATAGTTGAGTTAGCTGATCTACGGTGAGAGTTGGGGTGCAAGGTTTCCCCCCAGTAACTTGAAATTTTCAATCCGTAAAACAAGAACATCAGCCTCAGAATAAATACCATTTATTGGTATTGCTATTTAGACGCTGTGGTCTGAGCACCGAGCGTTTTGTATGCTGTGACAAATGTTAAGGAGTATCAAAACAGCAATAGATCTGATAGTGGCCCACAAAGAATGTTACCAGCGAAAGAAACTTGCTGCCTTAAGGAAATGGCACCGTTTCGGTTATGCTTGTCCTCTGGGAGTGAATGCAGATTTGTACTGGTCCATTTCAAACACCCACAACTCCGTGACTATTTAAATGAAAATGGTATCCCAGTTGATAATCACTTACAGCTGTCCACAGAAACAGGATTCGGGCTACAGTTATCCAGAGTTAGGGGGAAATTGAGATCTGTTTTCATCATTCAATTAAGTTTTGTCTTGGACATAATATTGGCAGCTCATCTGAAAGCCTGCACATGAGAGGCTTGCAAAATACTTCATTTTTCAACATCGTACCCGAGGAATAAGGGTCTGAGATGACAGGCGTTATCTATGACAAATTAATACACATTCTTAGTCATATCCCTGGCGCATTAGATTCCCTTTTGATATGAAATGAAGTTTCACCGTTTTGAAATGAAGCTACACCAGCCCTCATCGAACTTTCAGACTGTGTTTTGAAGCTGGACTTCTTGAGTTGTTCACTTACTTTTACTTTGTCTGTGAAAAGACCAGATGTTTCACTTATTAAACATGGTATGGGCGCTCACTGAATGATCAGTCCAGGAGGGGGTGGACTGGTTGTTCATAACGTAATTAGAGTTTCTCAGAGTAGGTATTGAGTAAAAGTTGTACAATGCATGTTGCTATTGCGTTAATATACCCATAATACCTGTACTTGCATTTTTTTTTAGAATTTCTTTCATGATTTTGCAATTTTCACGATGCATGGTGTATAGTGAATGTCTTTCCATTATCACAACTCAAAAGCAATTATTTCGTGTCAAGTTTACGTTCAATTACATGAATTTTAAGGTTCAAAAACTCAGTGTGGGAGCATTATAGCCTTAGTTGTTGATGCGCCAATAAAACCCAAACCAAACTCAGTGTATTCGACTAAGGTTTATTAAGTCTTTAGAACGATCAGTTGTTTTTCCAATTGGTCTAGAAAACGTTAGCCCGTTAAAAAAATGCAATAATATTTCTTTAACGATAAAACTGGTGTGCTGCTTCTTGAAGACAATTTTTAAATAAACTTACCCTGTCTATATGGTCGATATCCTTCACTAGATAGGCTACTTGGACGGCCTCCGCTTGCACCTGATTGGCTAGAGCTGGAGTTGTTGCAAAGTTCTTGTCTTTCTGATATTGCCATCTAGTGGAAAGATTAGGCATCATTTAAACAATTTTGGAAAAATTTCTATAATGACTTCTAAGTAAGCAGAACTGCTGTACGGAAGTTGTTTTTGTTCTTGTTTTCGCATTCATTCATTTTTGAAGTCATTGAATTGTATATTTGATGGGAAATCACTGTGGTTCATTATTTCAGTTGATTTTAAACAAGAATGATAACCGAAAAGAGAAATTTGAACACACAGTATCTGAACATGCACAGAATTCATTTAATACATCTTTAAGCAAAAGTTCACTAATAAAACATATAAAATTGTAAGTATATGAAAGGGTATCGTTTATTTCTTAGTTAAAATAGCTGTAGACCTTGATACTCTAAAAGGTTTATTAAAACACAATTACAACATTTTCAAGATTGTGTAGCCTTTATAAACAATATATGTTATACGAGTATATTCAAATATAATATTGATCGGTTTATTTTTAAGGTATGTCTGTTTAAATCTACGTTAAAAGAAAGTTGACATTTTCAAACAAAGTTGAATATTTAATAGATAATTTGTGTTGTTTCAATTCTTGTTGATGAATGCAGGCTTCGGGTCATCATAAATCTAACCAAGTTATATGAGCTACTGATCCACTTGTTTCTTATTCAATAATTCCTCACAGGTTTATCCCGTCTTCTTTAGAAACTTCCGGGATAGCCCCTGGTTGGAACTTTTCCAATCTAAAGGAATCTCCCTTGAATCAAAGGGTGCCCTCATAAGTAATGTTAATGGTTCAACTGATATATATGCAGTATAGGTTCACGTGCTCTTGTGCCAGTAACTTACTGTATATGCTTTCAATTGCAGAAGCTTCATTGCTTTTAGGTTCGACTTTTTTCTAATAAACAATATTGTGTAAATTTTAGACTCGCACACTTTTCCCTGTCTGCTCTATGGTCCGTCATTTGGTACCAACAATTTCACACGCATTATAACTTATAATTTTTGCAAATACTTTGCATCGGTCTATACAGACAGAAGGTCTTTCATAACGTGGAGAGACTGTACAATTGGGGCAGAGCAATACGAAATTAGCAATGCTGAATTTTTATTAAAAATAAAAAGAAATTCAAGCCTAAAGGCAAGTAAGGTTCTTGGAGTTGATGACATATACACAGTAATTTTGGGAGAGGCAGGAAGAGAATATATAGAACCATTAGGATTAATTATTGGGGCTTCATTGACTCGTGAGTGATTATTGTATTGAAGAAGTGTCAATGCAGAAAGGCGAAACGAGCAGCTACACACCGAACAGTTCTGACTTCAGTGAAAGAGAAAATCATGGAGGCACAAATACAACACGCGGGCATTGAGATAGAAATGGAATTCTGAAAGACACATAACGTTTCTTTTTTTTTTTTAGGGAAAATCATGTTTAATTAACATTATTAGCTATCCTAATTATCATGATCCTGATGTGGGAAATAATTCGGATTTGTGTATTGTATTTTATCACAAGGTTTGACTCAGTTCCCTCAAGAGAGGTTACCGTATAAGCTGGAACATATTGAAGTCGGGAGTAAGGTTCTGAGATAGATAGCATGGTGGTTATAGAGCAGGGAGCAAGGAGTTGTGATAAATGGTTACTCTTCAGACTGGTTTAACGTTAGATGTGGTATCCTGGAATCGGTTCTGGGACAACGGCTGCTTCTGATTTTCATAAATGAGAGCGACGAAGGGATAAAGGGCATGATGTCAAAATTTCCAAATCGTGCGAAGAGTGGTAGAATTGTTAATAATCAGCGCCAAGCAACGCTATATTGTGATCCATAGCAGACTAGTATAATATAAAAATCATCACACAACTTAGTTCCAGTCCATACTGTAGCATTGTAGCATTTTATCCACCATGGTGCAGCACAAGGAGCTGCATCATTAACTAATATTATATTCTCCAGATTGCAGCAAAAGGAACTGCGTAAGCCGATTACCATAACTCCTATATTGCCGCATAAATAACTGCGCAAACCGGTTTATCATATATAAATAGATAATCATATATATTTAGATAATTTAGGCAGATGGGCTAAGAAGTGGCAACTGAAGTTTAACCTTGACAAATACCAACGTACCAACTGTGTAGTACTACACTTAAGGTGGTAGAAAATGAAAAAGACCTGGGAGTAATTGTGCAGTCAGATATGAAGTTTTCTGAGCAATGCAGACAGGCTGCCAGGGCAGGTCATGGGGTTTTGTCAATGATATATAGGAATTTTGCTAGCAGGGAAAAGGAGGTGATTGTCCCTCTGTATAAGGCAAATGGTCAGACCACGCCTTGAGTACTGCGTACAGGTCTGGAGGCCTCATTTTAGGAAGGATGTAGATTTGCTTGAGCGTGTACCGAGAAGGGCAACAAGATTGGTGAGAGGAATGAAGGGATCCTCTTACCAAGAGAGGCTTAAGTTCTGAAAATTGCAGTGGCTGGAGACTAGGCACCTGCGCGGTGATCTGATTGAGGTGTATAAGGCCTTGAATGGGTTGAGCACGCTGAATTCTGATGGGATCCTTCCACTTGTTCAGATTACGAACCTAAGGGGGCATAAATTCAAATTAAGGAAGGACAGATGTAGTATAGATGTGCGGAAATTTGCCTTTAGCCGGCGGGTGGTTAATTGCTGGAACAAACTTCCATCTGTCGTCGTGGAAGTTGATAGGTTGAATAAATTTAAGGAGGAACTGGACAAGCATTTGGAGGGAATAGCGTGATATATTTTTTTTTTGTTTTGTTTTTTGGCTGATGCTGCATAAGCTCATACACTTGCTTTCTTATATCACATGCCACTAATACTATATTGCAGAACAAGGAACTGTATTGTAACCCATTACCACCTGTTATTAATATGCACGGCACAATGAACTGAAAATCCTATGACAACTGCTCATCCTACAGACACAGCATCATGAGCTACATCCATATGAATTAATGATCCGCATATCCATTCACGACATCATGAAATGTGTGATGAAGGAACTATAATCTACATTCATCGCAAAAAATAATAATCTGCAGCATACTTATCCAGAAGCTTGTTCCTTTACTTTTTGCAATGGTGTTTTTCCACAAAATTCTTGTGCCATTTAACTTTTTGGCTATCCTGGGCAAATTTTCGTAACCAGACTAAACTGTTACAGAAACCCTTCAAATATTCTTCCGTTTCAGATCACCTATATACCAGCCGGAGCCACTACATATCAATGACTCCCTAACATTGAGCAGTGTAGACAGATTGCAAGGAAGGCCCATGATGTTCTACTGATGATTTATCGAGAATTTGCTTGTAGAAATAGGGAGGTCATAATGCCGCTCTAAAAAACACTTACAATATGGAGACTACAGAACTTGGAAACTAGGCACTTCACAGCGGACTGATTGAGGTCTGCAAGGCTCTGAAAAGGGACAGTAAAATGAAAGAAGACTTATAAATGAGTCCAGAAGTGGAGGCCATAAATTGAAATTACAGGGAAAGAGATTTATAATGCACTTCAGGGAGTTTTGTTTTATCCAGCGAGTTGTTAATTGCTGAAATATGTTTTCTCTGTGGGTAGCGAAGGCTAACCCACGAAGGTAACTTATTTCAGCAGTTTGGGTAAATTCAAAGGTCAACTGTATAGTTACGTAATTTACAGCAAAACACATTGGTTGTTATTATTTTACTGGTTATTGTTTATTATATGTATTTATTATTTAATTTATAATTTCTATTTTTTTATTTATAAGGTTTTTTAGTTATATTTATAAGGACTACCTCATTCGGTGAACTAAGCAATACTATTGTTGGTTAAAATTCGATAAGTCTGAAACCTTAAAATCTGTAAAGGCATATTATATACAAAGGCCGATGCTAATATTCCATTCATCAGTGCCTGATATAGAAATTCCAGCACTCAGCGACTGTTATTAGAAGACCAGGTGGAGGTAGGCAACAACGTTGAAAGAAGATAAGTTATTTTCACTTTTGCACCGAAGAAACAGATTCAAGACTTGTATTTTCATTACCGTATTAACTCCAATGTGGATTGTCCAGCGTCTCTTGAGACTGTCAATTTTAATGCCTCTCACTCTAATACCTAAGGTTCCTCTATTTTATTAAAGTATATAGAGAATTAATTAGGGACAATACAGAGGGTCCCATACCTGTTTTAGGTCCCTGCTACTCACTCGCCTGGGGGGAAGGCCTTCCTTCTCCATATCCCTCTCTTTCTTCCTTGCTCCTACCTATTCTACACCATCTACTCCATCCACGGATCACCTCTGCTCTTGTTCTATTCAGAATAATGGGGGCCCAGTAAGCGTTTCTATCTACCCCGACACGGGGACAAGTGCTGGGAGGTCCCTTCTAGGTGAGCGTGCCATCCAGTAACTAAGTGACCAGTCGAACAACACAACAAAGTACTATCCACATTGAGTGGTTTTGCAAAGTTGCGCTGCTTCACAGAGTACTTACGTGGATTTGTGGGGAACCGGCTAAAAACATACTACCACCTAAAAAGGTATACTATGTCCACTGTGGATAATACAGTACTGTACCTTAACTAGCATGAGAAAAGAAGCAAATTAAATGCAGCTTGACTTCATCGAAGTTGTCTCCTCTTTCAAAAGCACCATTAAGTGTGTTGTAATTTGAATAAATGCCTGAATATTTTATATTATCGATATTGTTATTATCACTAAATAATATTCCATTTGAACAATTTGATATTTCTCTTGTATGCTAATAAAACAAGTGCTCAATCTCTATGATTGTCATATTCTGTTCCTCACTATTTTTGCTTCATTTAATTTTCATGTATTGCATTGTTACAAACACTTTGCATTTTTATCAGTATGCTATAGATATACGTACTGCAATTGCTTAATTTCCCTGTTACTGTGCTTCAGACTGTAAATAGTTCCATATATATATCTATATATATGTAAATAGCTTTCGTGGCTGATTAGTAGGATTCGCCTATACATAAATAAATAAATAAAACGCCATCTTGGCTGCATTCAGACCTCCTGGCCGTCAAAGGAACGTCTGTGTAAGACAAACACAGAGAAGAGAACTCTACCATACAGTTGAGGTTGCATGAGTGTGGCCACTGTCGAGACGATTGATGGTATTTTCTCCTCGCATCACGTCACAAAGTACCTTAATTGGTGTAGACGGTGTGTGTGTTGACTTTAAAACAAATTTGGTGTGTGTTATTTATCGATAGTCCAGATTTGTTCATCAAAGACTTCCGAAAGGTACATATATAATTAAGGGATTAAAGCATGCATTTCTCCGATAAAATCAAGAAACGAACGCCTTTTGGAGAGACGAAGCGTGTTGATTTAGACGGACATCTCTTTAGGCGAGCGTAACAGCATTTATATGCTTTCGGGGATCATAGTAACTGCACAGAGGTATAGAGATGACATCCTGAACCCCAGTATGAGAATTTATGTAAGTACAGTAGGGGAAAACTTCGTCTTGAAAGAGGATAACGCTTATCGCATCATGTCCGATTGGTTAATTACTATCTAGAGATGAACACCATTGCCCGTATTACTTAGCAAGAGCGATTTCCTGACCTTAATCATGGAGAGCATGCTTAGGATGCTCCTGGAAGACATTATTACTATAACTAACACTGCCGTCTCCTCGGGTTTAGGAGTGCCCCTCATGGACCACTGCTTACTGTTGATGAGGCTTGGGCCTCATCAACTGTAAGCAGTGGTTGATGAGGCTTGGGCCTCATCAACAGTACGCAGCATTTCCGTGAGATCGGTATTACAACCAGGAGCATCATCTGGTTTACCAGCAATTGGCATCCAATTCGTGACTTCATTGTTGATTAGTAAGTCGTTGTCCACGATTTGTGCATTCGCATTAATTGCCACATTCTGTAAATCAATCTGCAGTAATTATTACACATCAGCCACTTCTGAAGTCGTCGCCCAAGTAATTTTACGAGTACCACGATGTGCCCTGTGTTGTGATTGTTGTTTAAGTTTAGGAAATGTGTTTACTAATGCATTTCTTTGTGTAGCGCGATACAACTACCACAGTAACAGTTGAAAATAATTGTATTGACTGCTTATAGAATATAAAGAAGCGACTGTTTAGTATAATTCCATTGAACTCGGATTAAATTTATACGTAATTCAATTCTTAAACGTAGTATGTCGAGATGGATGTACATAATTTAGTTAATTTGGATTGGACATTTCGTCGTAATTTCATGGGTAACCTCGCAAACCAGAGAGAAGGCAATTTCAATTAAAAGTTATCCGTGTATAGTAATCCCATTAGAGTAAGTTTCAGGCGTTCGCTATTGATTGGTACCGTGCGCGCTTTGGGGACAATATCCGATTGGTTGATGAGGCTTGGGCCTCATCAACAGTACGCAGCATTTCCGTGAGATCGGTATTACAACCAGGAGCATCATCTGGTTTACCAGCAATTGGCATCCAATTCGTGACTTCATTGTTGATTAGTAAGTCGTTGTCCACGATTTGTGCATTCGCATTAATTGCCACATTCTGTAAATCAATCTGCAGTAATTATTACACATCAGCCACTTCTGAAGTCGTCGCCCAAGTAATTTTACGAGTACCACGATGTGCCCTGTGTTGTGATTGTTGTTTAAGTTTAGGAAATGTGTTTACTAATGCATTTCTTTGTGTAGCGCGATACAACTACCACAGTAACAGTTGAAAATAATTGTATTGACTGCTTATAGAATATAAAGAAGCGACTGTTTAGTATAATTCCATTGAACTCGGATTAAATTTATACGTAATTCAATTCTTAAACGTAGTATGTCGAGATGGATGTACATAATTTAGTTAATTTGGATTGGACATTTCGTCGTAATTTCATGGGTAACCTCGCAAACCAGAGAGAAGGCAATTTCAATTAAAAGTTATCCGTGTATAGTAATCCCATTAGAGTAAGTTTCAGGCGTTCGCTATTGATTGGTACCGTGCGCGCTTTGGGGACAATATCCGATTTCTAATAAGGTAATTAGAAAGTTTACTGAATTAGGAATTTACTTTTTTATCATATGACTAAATTTAAAAGCCATAAATGCATAAAGATTTTCGAATATTGGTTATCTGCCCACAAAATGTTATTTTCACAGAAATAGTGTGGTTTAGTCAGCAAGAGCAAGGCGCAGGTGTTCGCAGTAAACAGGACAGAATACGTAGATATTTTAGTTTCCAAATGAATTTTGTTATGCATCACGAGATCACTGCAATGTTAAAACATAAAGATTATCTGAGTTAATTATGACGGATGCAGTTATGCCATTTAAAACTAAAAATTTGCAAGAAATGTTTTGTTTTAACACTGGTACGACCATTTAAGTCAGAGAAGTTTGAAACTAATCATTTTTGACGAGAGTACAAACATTACTGTATATAGCAGTCAAGTCGGAATGGTTCCACGGTTAAGTCAGATGCGTGTGCAACTGCAATCCCGCCCTTGAGCAACGCTAGCCCTAAAATTGTGGTTATACTCCAGCTCAACCACTAGGTCAAAGAGCTTACCATTTAGGCGTGACGTAGTCAGTGGTAAGGAGCGTAAGTGCAATAGCACTGGCTCTTTGAGAGGCCCATGGTTCAAGCCCGTGACTGCTAAATACGTTTTGTCGTGTATTGTGTGTATTTCAGTGGTATTGACCTGTTGATTTGGATGTTCTGCCTGCTCAGAAATGCCTACCCCTCTCTACATGCGATCAGAACTACCACTGCGTTTGAAGAGGTCTCTAAGGATTCCTTCCGTTGTCGGGCTTCTTGAGAATGCTAATTAACGAAACCACTATACTGTCTCTAAGAACAAAAAACAGGTTTTCTAGCCTTTGCAGATTTCCATATGGGGCTTTCACGTATTCTAAACTTGGCTACCCCGTAACGCAGCCGGCGTTTTAAATTAGTTTAAATGATAATCATGACGCTGTCGAGAAATCATTGAACTATTTAACCTCGCGGTATTTTCTGCTAAGTTATTATTTAAATTAGTTTAAGGGTTTCTGCTTTGAAACGATGTTTTCATTTTCCTTCTGCGTTGAGTCTCATTTAACTGATGACAGACTTGTCCTAATTTTCGCTTCGTTGGATTGGTGCAGACCTAATGGCGCTGTGCAGACAGCTGGGACCCGGATATAAACTACCACTTGTGAATAAATGGTAGTACTCTCACTTTGACTATTGGTTTCTGGTTTTCCTAAAGAAATGTGGTTTCATAAAATATACACAAAAATAATTTTATCTACGTCTACTAAATTACCATTCCAAATCATACATAGAGTTCTGGTGGGCTCATACCGGGCCATCTTACCCTGACAGATAGCGTCGTTCGACAGTCTCCCTCATCAACTACACACCTCGGTGCTGGTACTGTCGTGTATGGTTCGGCGTACTCGTGATTTTCTTCATTGTGATCTGAAGAGATTTATGGGATACAGTTTTAGTGAGAATGCATACACAACACAAAGGTGGTAATGATTGAACCACCTTCAGTAAAGTTTAAATCATATTATTATGGTTAGTATCAATATTGGTCTTTAGATGTAGAAAAGCGTCATCAACCAATACCTAAATATAGTATAACTTTTTGGTTTAATTAATATTATAATGGTAATTTTAAATACCCAAAACTAACTAAGTTTAGAAATAATAAAATTCTTAACTTTTAGTGGTTTGTTTTTAGTACATTACAACTTTCGTGATGTCCGCAGGGTCGAGATGTTATATAGGTAACTTCTTTTTCAAAACACAACTTCCCTCAGCCGTTTCGATAATCCCCCCACCCCCCCAAAAAAAACCTTATTTGATATCGAGATATTTCATTATCCATTTGTCAAACAGATGCAGTTAGCACCCTGTTTGCATTGAATCCATGTTTCTCTGCAGATGATAAATGAATTTATCTATCTTTTAACTTTTTTTTTTTTAGAAATGATATTTTTAACAAAACGAGAGTGAATCCTGTAATGCGAATCCATTACTAGTCCAATTCATGGACTAGTGATGACAGCTTTTAGAAGTGATAAAAGTAATAATTTTCTGAACAATAATTTAGAACATGGAAAGAGAGAAAACGAAATAAAGATATAAATAAATAATAATACTAATAATATTACAGTACGGCGTGGTTGGAGTGTATGCGAATATTAAATGAATATACAAGTTGAGTTTTATTGACTGGAGATGTGTTTTAATAAGCAAAAATAATCGAATTTAGATCTGAGGAATATTTCATCTTTTCAGGCCTTCCACGTTGGATATACCATTTTTTGAACAGATTGCTATTATTAATTTTATATTTTTGTTTGATATTTTTTAATATTATTGTGGAGTTCAATGGTACATTCGTATAGAATACATTGAAACGTCATAGGAGCATGTGAAATATAGCTGTTGTTTCGAAGTGACCCCCTACTCAACTATGCAATCTTCTTCCATGATGCTTTATTGTTTTGCTGTTCCTATTCTGGACAATTTCCCCACTTACTGCAAACGTAAAACCTTCATCATCTTCCAGCAAAACATCGCCGCCTATGTTTCTCACATGAGAAATTTGTTTGTTGTATTTCAATGCTTCCCTTTCTTCCTCTGCATGCGCTACACAATAAAAAATCAATTTACTCGACAAAGAGTACCCCCGGATGCAACGACGTTATCTCGTTTTGTTCAAAACAATTGGTTATAATGCCCCATTTTAGAAAAAAAATGTATCTGAATGAATTTGTTTATAAAAACAAGTGGAGAATATGAATTTATATTTCATTATTATAACAAAAGAAGGAAAGTAGAAGTAACTCTTGTCATTTACTTTTAAAAAGACTAACGTCTTATTACGATAATAAAAAAAGCATTTCCTCACATGAATTGCATGATAGAAGCGTATTTAGCTAATTATGAATTGCTCAATAGATCTTGCCTCCTGATTACAGTCCTTGCAGCTAGAAACCATCACTACACTCGTTTTACTGCGCATTATTAATTGAGAATTTACTTTTCTTTTTCTTAATGGAACGAATCGATACTATCAACCCTAAGTTCAGTTTTATTGGCTGGAAGGATTTTTTAATAAGCAAAAATAATCGAATTTAGATATGAGGAATATTTCATCTTTTTAGGCCTTCCACGTTGGCTATACCATTTTATTGAACAGATTATTTTTGACTCGGGTATTTTTGTTTGCATAGCACTGATATTTTAGTTAAAATTATCGTGGAGTTCAATGGAAATTATACTGAACACCGTTCACTATACTAAAAGATAAATTCAGGCGAATAATATATCCGTATTGTACTCCAGGTTCTTTCTTTTGTTTATAATAAAAACCAGCGGGCACAATAGCTGGTTATAATCCATTTCAATCATAGTTAAATTCAGAATTCCGGAAACAAAATGTAGCACAATGATCAAATTCGAGTTTCCGTAATTTTGATGTGAAAAGCGATCAGAAAGTGTTTCTGATGATCAATTACTTTGTTTCTAAAGTCAGAAAGGATTCGCAATGCATATTTTGCCCCTATAACAATGAAAGCATTTTTTGGAAAAGCGGTTTAATAAATTGGTTTTCAGTTTCTAGCATTTTTATAGTAAATGAATTAAAATAAATAAATACCTACTGCGATGACAGCTGGGTGCAGCAGAAACTGGTTTCCTCGAAGGCGATGAATAATAGGATGTCTTTCCGTAAGGATCAGGATCTTTACAGTCTTTCTGTGGGAATTCTGTCAGACCGACTTGGTCGCTGTGTCTTCCTTTCCATTCTTGACAATCTGAGGGCACAAAAGTTTGAGTTAGAGCAGTTCTTCCACCATCAAGCTTACATTAGAAACTTTTTTGATTACTCAGCAGTTAACTGGCCTCGTTTTCTGGCCGGGAGCTAACCTTTTATATCAGTCTTTCCTAAAGCTACGAAAGCACGAGATGCATGCATAACACTTTGCCCCACGGTCTTTAATGGTAAAAATTGCTGTCACTCTTATCACACAAGAATAGTCGATTTTACCATGTCAGAAATCATCGAGATTTTATATTTTGCATGTTCACAAATGCAGCAACGGCTCTGTCGAGTTTTTGCTACTGCTTATTGAGAGGTAAGGTTAAATGCAGCTTGAGTAGAGCGGAATTTATCAGCTAATTGCTCTTCGACGATCGATATAACTTGCAGTCCTCACAATTAACCCGATTTGTGTGGTATCAGCATTACTGAAATGGCAACGTTTATATCTGACACTAAGAAGTCTTGGTCTAACAGAGGGTGACAGTTTTAAATGAGAACCCAGGAAGGGGGGGGGGGTATAAGTTCATCTGAGAGTTAGAGGTATGAAATGTTCGAGTAATATTCATTATTCTGTGCATAGTGTCTCCATCTGTCGATAACCTCTAAAACTGCGAATGGACATGCTTGAAACCAGTAAATTATTGCACATGCACATGCGTGAAACCAGTTTATCTTCATACATAGCGTTCAGTAGAGAGGAGGTCGTGTCCATGCTTGAAAATTACCTCAAAACAGTCTTTCGAAACTAATCAACTTGATGTTTTGTACGCAGTTACAATAACACTATTAAAATCTAATCTGCAATATGGAAACTTGTGAAAAAAATTTCTGGGAGAGTGAGAATATGAGTATTAACTGAAGAACATTTAGCACAGGTTACGGTGAGCTTGTCCGCAAGTCCATGCAAATGACTAGGGAGGTCTGCACATCACAAAGAATTTCCATACAAAGTGCATTCCGCCCAGACCCTTGGACGTTACACTGGACTTTCTTTTCTTATGAGGCCTAATTTCATCCGACTATGCGTAAACTCTCAAAATACTCATCTGTTGTGTCCAGAACCTTGCGAAAATTGGAGTATGGTTGGCAAAGGTCCGCTTCAGGATTGTTGCATCCTCGATTTTCACAGAAAACGTAGTCCTTGAATTCCAATCACATCTCGTATAGGAGGAGATTGTTAAATCGTTCTTTCAGCAAAGGGGTGTAAGTTACGCTTCACATGCCTATTGCTGAACTATCCTTCCTGTTTAGAGACTGCATAATTTCAAAAGCAATGTGGTTACCATGCTCACTATATTTTCGCCATTAGACTTATTTTTATTCGGGCTATGTCTACAATAATAATGCACTTACTATGGAAGAATTTAACAGCAGTATGTATATCCAAAATCACCCCCAACGCTTCGTCGTCCTTAGTTACATTTTGATCAAAATGGTGATCATTTTCAACATTTTTTGTTGAGAACTGAGCAACACCAGAAAATAAAGAATCTTACTTGTGAATTCCATCTCTACAATTAATTTTTTACTCTAAGTTAATAGTATTTCCATTCAAAGTGATCAATATCACCTAGTGTCAACTGCATGCTAACATTTTTTTTTTTAGACATTATTTCGATATACTTGGGCACAAAACGGTCGGTGAAGCAATGAAGAGTTTTAGATTACGAACAATCCATTTGCCTTTGTCGGATAGATTGGAATTGGCTAAGTCACCGACAAGCGGATCCCATCTGCCTTGTTTATCGCTAGTCATTACTTTCCTCTAAGGATTATCCATATAGCACCACTTTGAAACTAACCTAAGGGAGGGCGAAACTTCAAATACAAATTTGCTCACGAATAGAGTTTCGTAAAGGAAGTAGCACTGTAGTAAGTAATAAGGAGTTGTTCCCTTGTGGCTCAGAGTATCACTACATCCGGTCTTTCGATTCCAAATGGTGATTTCGTTAAGGGTTGCTTTCCGACAAGATTTCAGAATTCCAATGTTTTAGACTTCCTAGACCGATTGCCTCACTAATGACGAATTTAACTGGTTATCTAACTGCGCGAAAGTCTCGAAATGGTTTCCGAAATCGAACACTGGACGGATGAGAATTCTAATGCTAAATTCTCTCATTTGACGATTTTTAACTGTCTAAATTTGCTTCATCATATAGTTATTGAATTCGAAAGACAGTTAATCTTTTTACATCTTTAATAATAATAAATGTAAAACATGCATATGAATAAACATACCAAGGAGCACATTAAATAAAGTTGAACAAGTTAACAGCTAACAAATTTCTCAACAACTCTTTAATACGAATCACTTCATCTCAGTGCAACTAACATCATTTCTTGTACCTCCCTCAGTTACTTCAGTAAGGATTACAGAATCTTCTCTGGAGCATTCTGTCAAATTTTGTGTGTAGGATGGACAGTTCAGATAACTTCGGTAGACACCTCATCAATGCATCCAAAACATTTGCCGGACAATTCAACTTCAGAAAGAAACCAAAATTGGTGGAGTCACAGGCGGAGAAACACTTTCTGTCCATAATTCCCCAAAAGATCAACAATTTCTTCAAACATTTTATGTGTTGTTGATATATTCTTTGAAATTGTATAACTTGTTGTACCTGTTTAATCCCCTTTTCTATTTCTTGTAAAATTCAAATCTTAGAAGTTTATCAGTTGTATTTTAATTTAAGTTATCCCACGTATTTATCTAACGAAATATCCCATTATTTTCTAAACGAATACAACTGGACGATGTGCCTTTTATGTGTGATCCTGTTCTTATGGAACTTTTCGACGTTGCTTTGGGTTACAAAGTCTTCCACTTGTTCTCCAGCAATGCCTATTTATCACATAAGTCACAAAGAGAGGAGGTGGAGGGAGAGAAGCGAGATCGTGCACGAAGAGCCACCATGACGATAGACCCCTCGAGGCTTGCCGCTGTAATCGGATGTTTCACATTCCGCGCAGTCAGTTTCATAATCAATCTCGAATTTACGAGCTAATTTCCGAAACATTTCTAAGCGAAATTAATCATAGCTTGATTGCTCTCCAAGAATGTGGCAGTGGAGAACTGCTCATAATCACGTAGAAACAGGAACGAAAGGGGCTGAGATTGGAATGAATCGCTGCCTATTTCGGGCGCTGGACTAAACGAAACTCGCAAAATGTTAATCGCGCGTGTAAAAGTATGCAATATTTTCTTACCTCCGGTGCTCCCCCTGCTGCTCGTGTCCGCCTGTCTTCGTAAGCACACAATAACAGTGATAATTACGATAACCAGAACGGTAACTGAGATCACGACTGGCAGTAGTATTGTGAGGTTCTTGTAGAAGGGCAGAACGTTGTCTTGGGCGGCATAAGGTGTAAAAGGCTTCGAGGTAGGAACTAGAAAATAAAACAATAAGGAGAAATAATTAAATAGCAGCTCAGTGATGTTTGATTAATATTTGTGCCAATATTAAAGGCTGCGCATTCATTTGTGTTGTGTCTTTGTTTGTCTGATGCTTTTTCCAGTTCGATGGTGAGAAACAGACTCGTTCGAGAGACCGTTCGGAAAAATGGCATTGCAGTTCAAAAAATAGTAGTTTTTTTATATACTTATGGGGTAAGGCAAGTTAGGTAATGCGCTCATTCCTATTTCAATTGCATTCAGTTATCAAATGAGGTACTCCTGCAGACTGCGCTCAAGAAATGTTTACCACAATTTCACCACTTGATTGATGGGTAGAAATGAAGTGCAATTTGCGTGGCGGCACATTTGAGGGAGCGGAGGCATGGGTGTACAAAAGAAATGGGGAAACTGATTGATATGAATAGTGATATAAAGAAAGTTATCCTAAGAATATTCTAAATGAATCCTGACATTTTGAAAATGGTCGGAGCTACTGTTCCATATTTATAGAAATGTTTCTATAGGGAGAGCGGGAACTTGAGGGGCTTTGGATTTGGCCATTAAAGCCGTCAATGGACTATGCGCTGAATATTTGGTGCCAGTTCCAGGTTTTCTTTTGAATTAAAGCCCGAATGTACGAAATGTATTTTCGTTATAAGTGGAGATACGGATATTCATTTGCAAAATTTTAATACATGGTGCCCATAAATTATTGACTATATTACAAAGTATCATATAACAGGACTACGAGATATATCGGCAAACAGTTTTTTTTTTTTTTCAATGAAAACGACAACTCAAGAAAGTTAAATTATCATGTAGGATGTCCAAACGGTTTACAGTTTCGCGCAAACTGTTTTCTACTATTTGGGGAGTTACGGAAGCAATTGTATCAGTGGTTTGCTTGCAAAGTTCACCATTATTTTCAACAGCCAGAAGATACATCCGATTCTTCACATAACCCCACAGAAAAAAGTCCGGTGGCGTTATTGGTCAGGGAATTGGTCCTCCCCATCATCCTGGAAAATGCCCAGTGAGAAATCGTCCCACAGTCAGAGCCCAATGAGGAGGACCGCCATCTTGCTGAAACATAATGTTCGCTTGACGTTCTACTATCTGCCAAATCGCAAATGTTCTAGTATGTCCAAGTAATTGTTATTATTTATGGTTCAGCGAAGTAAAATGGGCCAAACACCTGGTTACTGGAAAGTGCGTACCACACATTCAATTTTGGGGAATCCCGTTCATGCTCACTAAAGACATGAAGGGTTTCGCTTCCCCAGATCCTGCACTTCTGGCAGTTGCTTACTGGACAGGTGGAAAGTGCACCCAGTTTCAATATTGAATTTTGTATGCATAAAGTTTCAGGCGGTGGCTGAGAATCTTGTGAATGGTCGATCGGGACATTTCCAGTTCTCTACTAGCACGACGGATCGATTTCCTTCGGCTGCATGTAAAACTTTCACCAACATTTTCGACATTTACCACAGCTGAACAACTGTAATCAACGCTAGCGACATCTACACGATGCTCTATAAAAACTCTTTGAGCGACTCTTTCAAATTACCTAAACATTATTCATATATCAGTTCTAGTTTGCGCTTAATAATAGTTTGTAATGTGGTCAATAATTTAAGGCCACACTGTGCAATTTGGCTTGCCTTGACAAAGTTCTCTAAAAGGACCAAATATGGAATTTAATGAAAGTAATCCGTTTACTGGGAGAGACTTTCTGAATGCGGAATAATTCCTAAATCAGTTAGGCCATCCACGCATTTTCAATGCCCCAAAAATTATGAAGTTCAGGTTAATCGGAACCTCCGCTAGTTTAGATAAAGTTTCTCTTTTATTCAGAATCCGTAGCGCTGCTTTATTAAATTAAATTAAATAACAGCGTTATTAAATTAATAAACATTTTCATTACAAAGAGAAACCACTTTTAAAACACCGACTTCCTTGTTTTTTATGTCCAAAGGGCGACTATATTCCCCGAAATGCTAGTATATATTGCGACAACAGATGTAACTGTCTCATTACCAAAACTAGAGAGGAAAAAAAATTGTTTGAAATTCCTGGACGATTACTGAGGCAAAAAATAAATAAGAATGAGAACTGGATCATAGTTACTTAGGAAAATTAACTATTGCTTATCTAACACTAAATGAGAATGTAGAATACACTTCACACATCTAAGGAGTTTGTCACATGATAGCCTGTGTGAGCAACAGAGAGATTCACTTGCGTTTAATTCTATCTTCGAATAAAAAATGATGACAGAATTATTAAAAGGGATGGAACAAAACCCGAACTTCGCAGTCGCACAGCAAATATTCATGAACCCCATGTCGCGTGAGTTTTGGGTGTGTAAGGGAGTGGTGTAGCAACTTACGTCTAGACCACCTTTGGGTCTCAGAATAACATCCATTAAAATGATAAATTGCCTAACTGGTGTGAAATTCTCCATTGGAACATATCATCACGATGACACGGAGTTGAATAAAACTCGAATTATAAGCGTGCTTCAGTTCGAATAAATCTGTATAACCCCGCCTTAAAAAAAGTGAGTAGTAAGCTAGCAGCGGAAAATAAAATTTTGTATGATGTTACTAACCACCAAGGAATATTTGTTATGGTCGTTCTGAAAGGGAGATGTGATTTAACAGAATTTTAAACCTTTAACATTTTTCGTTAAATCTCCTTCAGTTTCTTTTATTGGCAATAGAAGGAAATTTAACAAAATTCCTTCAACTGCCAATAAAAGGATGGCACGAATTAAAAGTTGCGTTTTCGTTGTAAATTATTCCCTGTAATTTAGAATTGTTGACTTATGGATTCAGTTGTACACGTACAATAACGCCATTGGTATTTTTTTCTTTTAATTTCTACCAAAAATAATAACATGCATTAAAAGGTACGATGACACCATTCTTAAAATATGCAATTTAAGTTCTGTAGAAATATCAAATTGTGATGTTTAATTCCGAATATTTTTATTAACTCAATATAATTCATTAGAAGCTCCACAGGGAGCGCAATGGTTGTAATAACTTTTTTCCCCCTGTAAACCTGGATCGTCTTGAATGGTTTGAAAATGAATCCCATCAACACGAGAAAAAAATTTTATGGGATTCTTCCAAAACGTGGCTGGATTAGTCGGTGTTATCTCACTAAAACTCCGGTTTTGCTTCCAGTAAGCAGCCAACCCACTGAAGAATACACGCAGTTACAGACAGTGTGTTCTAATGTCTCACAGCCCTAGTTGCTTTCAGGCTTAACACGCACCTGACCTAACTTGAGCTGAATAGAATGTTTCATCACCTAACAGTGATCAGTCTTCCTTTACAAGTACTAGTAAGGCCAAACAGGAGATCGGACTTTGTCTACATCAGCCAAAAGAATAATAATATTAAATACTGTACTAATAAAACAGAATACTCACACTATTCCCATTCTCACAAGATAACCATCTAATTCCGCTTTGAAATTAACCAGACTCCGAGCCTTTTCTACATTAGGAAGCAACTAATAGCAGGATAGGATTCAACAACCCTGCGCATCGGTGAACTTCATGCGAACCAATTTTCTCTTATTTTCCTGAAATTTTTATATTCCCCACCTACCTGGTTCTTGTTTCATCTGCCAGAGTGAACAGTCAATCGTATTTCTCCTTAGGATTCTAGTTGTCAAACTTTGAAGTCCATAACTTCTAAGCCCTTCTTCAAATGTACGTTCTTTTGCACTCGTTACTAATCTGGTCGCCCTTGCTTGAATCCTCCAAAAGGTTCTGTCTTTTTAGGCGCCGTCTCCATACCTGAATGCAATATTCCAAGTAAATGCGGGGTAACCATTGTATTTTATAGAGGGACAATGACATCTTCCTCCTTAGTAGCAGAAGTCCTTGTACAGAATAGTTTACGCAATTATACAAGAAGAGTTTACACATTTATGTAAGGACCTTTTGTAATTATGCAAGGGGTTCTTGTATAAATCACGGACAGAACATCATATGCCTGATTATACTGCATCGAAAAGTTCATATCAGATTCAGTTGCAACACCTTGTCTTTTTTCGTTTTGAGCCACTCAAGGGGAGTTCCTTTCTCCCTGTCCTGTACGTGATTCCACGATTTCTGTTGACCTTACATATAGAAGCATTAAACTTTAGCCATTTGTCATTTCTCGGACCATACATGCAACCGATCATTTTGAAGCAACGTAGCCTGGTTAAAATTATTATCCACCTTTCTCACCGTTAAATCATCAGCAAACCTTAACAGCTTCGCATCGATACCTTAACAGCTTCGCATCGATACCTCAATAATTATAATTATGAAAATTAGAAATAGGAGGAGCCCCAACATTGAGTTGAGGAACACCATTTGTTACACTGGTCCACCCTGAAGAAGTTCATTTATATCAATCGTCCTGTGTTTTAGCCAGCTTGTGATCCAGTGTAGAATATTATCTGTAACTCCAGCTTATTCTGGATTGCATAGCGGCCTTCCATGTGGGATGGTATCAAAATCTTTACTGACGTTTAGATATATAGTATTGAAATTGTTATATCTAAACCAGCATCCAACTGTTCTCATCAACAGTCAAGTAGATGATAGTAATTCAACAGACTGGCATGATCCCCCCTTTAATTAATCCATGACTGAGACCTAAAGGTGATCCTGAATTTCATCCTTAACCATAGACCCCCATGATCTTTCCTACTACTAAAGTAAAACTCGGTGGCCAAGTAGTTCAGTAGTTCCCCATCTTCCTTTTGACGGGGGGATACAATAGCATTTCTCCAGTCCAAAGGGTATCTTTCCGAATTCTAATGATGCTATATGATATTCCAACGAATGATACATTCACAAACAACCTTTTTAATTATAACTAATACTGTATATATGATCCTTCCTTGGGAACTTTGTTTATACTTTAACCTCAGTAGTTTTTCTAACAAAAACTTCTCCGAAATCACTATATTAATTGTTTTACAGTATTATGACTCCTTAGCATTCCCTAGAGATTCGAACTTACTTTCGATGAGAAGTATCTGTTAGACTTTTAAGATCTGAAGACTTTGATCACCGGTACGCACACGTTTGTAATCTTGGCGTTCAATTCCTTGAATGTTTCCACAGCATATTTGTATTCCACAGCATATTTGTAGCCTCCCCAGTTAATTGATTTCGATAAATATTTCATTCCATTATAGTCCCCTTTCTTGAAATCCAGTCACTCGCCTTTACCCCATAGATTTCTTTGGTCACAACACGTTTTACGGTATTGTGATCTGCCTGCTCTTTATTTATGTCCTTTTAACCATGGATTGTTTCAATTCTAAAGGTCCACATGGACAAATAGTTCAAGACGACTTAATTACTGATTTCCTGTAATTATTTACAAAATTTATACAGCTCTTAAATGACAAATCAAGACAGTACTCCAGTTGAGGTTCATATCAATCAATATATAACAGTTAAAATTAGGCGAATCAGAGTTAGTAACCCTCAGAAGAAAAATAGTTCTAGATTTCAAAGAATGCATATCTTTCAACCAGAGATCGCTTCCTATATGGTTTGCCTGCGCAAAGATTCGCAGGATCGAATCCACCGACAAGCCTTTCATACAGGTAGGCTTCTTAGTGAGAACACGAACCCAGATATTAGAGGACCTTTGCATTCTCTCAGAGATGCTGAGTGAGCAGCAATCATCCATCCAATTTGTTAAAAGCACTTTTATGTATTGTATTCCCGGCTCAAGTATTCCAGTCTACAAGGGACAGGTTGAAGCCTCCCATAAATAGGCATTAGTACCAGCCGAGTCATTCCTTTTACCTACAGAGATTTTTCTTTGGCTTCTTTTATTCTCTTTATTGTGAATGTATGCGTATAGTTAATAGATAGATAAATCAGGTTATAATATGGCAAATTATGGTTAATCGGCTGCGTGATCGTTTGGTGTGGATACTATCTTATATATTTATTATTCCTGCGCAAAGAATCTGAGTGATTGTCCTGCCATCTATCGGTAAAGAATAACACCATTTTGCATCGGTTAGTTTAAACCGGTGTTTCCCAACGTGGGTCCCACGCCCCACATGGGGGAAATTTGATTGTTCAGGGGGGCAATTCAAAAATTGCTCGTCTAGAGTTTAAAACAACCGCCTACTATGACTTAACTTGTACAAAAGAAGAATTGTTGGTAAAGTCTCTGTTTATTGCTCATACTGCAACTGTCAATCGTACTATTGAGGCTAGTTATGAAATTTCTTTACTCATTGCTAAATCTGGGAAAAATCATACTATAGGAGAGAATTTAATCAAACCATCAATATCAGCATTTCTTAAAACAGTTCTGGAAAAAGATGACAAAGACGTGAAAGCTATGCCACTCAATAACAATACTGTTAGCGAAAGAATAGATGAAATGAGTGAAGATATTGAAATACAACTTGTTGGAAAGCTGAAAACAAGAAAATTCTCAGTGCAAATGGATGAATCAACTTTGAGAGACAGTGAAGCCGTACTGATAACTTATGTAAGATATATTGATAAAGGTAATTTTGCTGAAGAAATGTTATTCTGTAAATCGTTAGAGAGCACCACTACCTCCAAAGATATATATAATAAGCTAAAAAATTACTAAGATGACAATAATATACCAATGAAAAATATAACCTTGCGCTGCAGATGGTGCTCCTAATATGATGGGCAAGAAAAATGGCTGCTTAAAATTGATGAAAGATGAGAATCCAGAAATGCTTCTTGTGCATTGTGTTAGGGAAAACTTGTCTCTTCAAGCTTTTTTGTGAAGAACAAAATGAAGACCATGTTAGACTTTTACTTCACACTGAAGTAAGGTGGCTCTCGAAAGGGAACTGCTTGAAAAGATTTATGGAACTATTTGATACTATTAGTGACTTTTTAAGTGACAAACCTAAAATGAAGCATCTGTTAACGGTCGATGGTAAAGCATTTGTGAGTTTAGCCGATATCTTTGAAAAACTAAATATACTAAATAAACAACTTCAAGGAACAAATAAAACTCTCGTCGATGCAAAAGCGAAGACATTTGGTTTCATTACATTTATTAAATTATGTCAAAAATATATTTGTAAAAAAAGTTTGAACAGTTTCGTTATCTGCAAAAATGTGAAGTGACTGATACCGCTGTATTTGTTATTGTTGATCAGCTGAAAATTCTGTCCGATGATTTAAAAGAAAGGTTTTTTTGATTTAAAACAAATTGATTTTCCAACCTGGATGATGCAACCAAATGTTAGTGGATTTGTCTGATGTATCAATGCAGTACCAAGAAGAATTCTCAGAAATGCAAAATGATGAGTCAGTTAAAACTTTATTCAATATAAAAGAAGCGATGACATGGCTTTGTGATGAAACAGAAATTAAATACCCAAATTCAACCAACTTTGCAAGAGAGCTATTGTTACCATTTTCATCTTCATATTTAGCTGAATGTGGATTTAGTTCCATAAATGATTTGTTACTAAAGAAAAGAAATCGACTGGATATCACAATGTCTATTATATGTTTTGAAAATTTACTTCCTATTTTTTTCTTAATTTTTCCTAATGATTTCTTCCTAAAACCTAAGTCTCGTGTCCTGAACAAGTTGTAATTAGGCTTCATTTAGGGAATAATTCAATTTTTGAATATAAAAAATATATATATCGGTGTTTCCCAACGGTACATAGGGGGCATCAGAAGTTTAGAAAGACTTAGGTGGGGCATGGTAAAAAAAAAGGTTGGGAAACACCGGTTTAAACTGACGGATTTTTACCATAATTTTATTCAGCTGATGATTAAAGCGTCAGAAAAATAATTTCATATTTTGCATACTTCAGAACATTCCTAACGTAGGAGTTACGAGAATAATATTTAAGGAATTAATGTGCGTATGTATACAGTATTTTTAATGTACTCAGTGATGCGTCGGTGCTGCCATCTATGAACTTAAATTTGAATTGCTGAATAAACATGCAACGTGTGAAAGTTTATTAAGTAGTTTCGATATTATTATTATTATAACTTTTAACAGATTTCTAGATGCATTTTTAATTACAAAGGTCGGGTTTGTTTTCTTTAGTGGACATTTCTTTAAAGAATTCACGAGTTTGTGTTTCTTTAAATGTAGTTCGTGGGACGATTGTGCTGCCATCTATGAGACTAAAACCACATTATTGAATCAAAATACAGTGCGTTCATGACACTAGCAACTGCCGGCCCCAGAATGTACACACGTGATTGGGAATATTTTCTTAATATGAAACAGTTTGCTAGCTATTTCTATATTTCATTATATTTTACATCTGTTTTTATCTATATATAAAAGAATATTTTGTTTTTTCACGTGCACACTTTTTGCTTTCCGCAAGGCGGGGCTAACTGATATTGCGTCATACTACCACAAAGTGATTGACAGGTCTGTCTCAAAGACGCATTTCTGTAAACAATCTTAAACGTACTATATTTGTAGAATTATTGATGCCAGCAGAGTCATCATTGTAGTGGATTTAATAGTTTTTAATGACATATGATCTATCTGGACTATCTTGTCTTCATCTCGAATTGCTTTCCGAAGGAATGTTCCAAGTCATTGTAAGACATTTATTTTTATATCAGATTTACTGTTAGTTGGAGGAACTGGAATTCACTTATATATAATGCATTATACGCCGAGAAATTAGTCATATTCTCTAAGATATCATTCTGAATTTTTCTTAAAAGAATATGTCCTGTAAATGACATTTCATATTCCCCCAGTGAATCAGTACAGTTTGTTTGAAGCCAACCTTACCATCTGGAAGTAAACATGGTTTCTCTATTGTGGTTGGATCAGTCATCTTGCAATTAACAATATTTACGACAAAAAATATAATGCTATAAGATGTAAAATGTCAAAGCAGAATTCATCTTAAAAAAAGCATTGCGATTTCACATTTAGTGTTTTTCACGGATTCAAAATTATTTTCATTGTATATTAACCTTATCGGTTGGAATAATCGGCCGAAGAAATAACCGTTGCGTACTTTGAGTCGATGAATGAAGTTTATTCATTCAGTGCAATTAACCCTACAGATATAATTAGGATAGGCAGAGAACAGTCACTGAAAATAAAAGTTATAGACATTTTAAAGAACATTCCGTGAAACTTAGGAATCACTGTGGTGGTTGCAAACTCCAGGTTTAGAATAGCTGTTCTACAATAAAAGAACTACGATGGGTAACTTCTGAAGAGACGTCTCAGTTGAGAACGATCGGAAGTTTCTACATCTGATCAGTTAAATATTTTGCAAATCCACGTGTGACTGTGCTTGGACTTTACAAAGCAATTGTCTACCTGGATAGTACACTGAAAGGGCAGAATTCATGGGATATCAGGTTCCTGGGCAACGCGACTCTGTCACCCCTCTTGCTTGTGGGCTAACCCATCGCTTGGCAGGTAATATGGGTACATGGCATTCACGTAGACGGTAACTCGATGTCAGTATGGATAAATGTCGTGAGTTAACCAACTTTGAAAGTGGGATGATACTAGGTGACCAACACATTGGTTACTCTTTCGCGGACATGCTACAGTAATTGCACTATCCTCGTTCGACAGTATCAATAGTGCGTCGGGAATACGCCATTTCCGGAATAACATCTCATCGTGGAGAACGCTGTGGGCGGAGAAAGGTGGTGGATGAATGTGGCCGTCAACGTCTGTCTCGCATTGTTTCAGTGAATCGGAGAGTCGAGTGTTGTAAAACACTCTACTTGTAACACACCCTTGTAAAACATCAACTCCTGGTTGATGTTTTACAAGGGTGTCTGACAAGGTTATCGTACTATACTTCCGAGTGCTCTATAGTCACTCACTAAGGTGACTTTACGTGGAGCCTCTTGTGTGTTGCCAGAGACGGTGGTGGCACCATCACGCTTCAATTTCACGATTATGTCACCGAATCTGGATAGTATTGGCTGTCAGCAGTGTGGTATCCGATAATAATACTTATCACGAAATCAGTCTGCTGAGCTCTACATGCCATGTCGAGAATCACTATCTTGTATAGCAAATACGCCTTCCATGTATTCCAGGTCTGGGTCATTTGTTAATCCGAGAGGATTCAGCTGTCCAGAAAAACTTTGAAGGGTATTGTAAATTTGCTCGTTATTTGAAAAACAAAATAAGGTACTTCGAGATAAAAAAGATTTAAGGATAATGATACAATCGGATGCCACGTTTTCTCAAGTAGTGCAAAGAACATTGAATGGAAGGAAATAATACAATCGTCCACTGTTTAAAGAGCTTGGAGATATGTTATTTAGAATTCAACGAATTCCACATAATTCTAGGAAATCTGAGCTTTAAAAGAGTTAGATAAGTTAACAAGCTCAACATTTTGGATATCGTTTCGTTCTCAAGTGCTGTACGCATTAAAATTTGCTTTTTGCTAGTAATTCTTCACTGGAATAGATTTTCTCCTGGTTCTATCAAAATGGAAACCTTAGAAAATTTAAAGAAATATTCCAAAAATAGGTTAAATAGATGCCGAACGATTATCGAAAGTAGAACTCTTTTATTATATTCTTAACGTTTCACTTATTTCGTTGGAAATTCGAAACATCGTATCTGTAGTTTCTCAACAAAAACATAACGTTTCGAAAGTATCTTCCCTCTCTCGATCTCCTGTGTTTTATTCTGATTGGAAACTCTCTTCAGCGAGCTGAGGGACCGTGTAAGTGTTACGATCCATATCAAATGGCTTAAAATGGCTTTAGGACAGCAAACCCAAATAGCGTTCGCTAAGCTAACGTTCTTAAGGAAACTGCCTTAGGATAAATTCATCCCTGTTAGAGCAGGAGGAATTTTATGGACTTTTTTCTCTCCCCGTGGCTGATATAATTGGTTACCCAAAAATGGTCGTATGATTTTTCTCCAAGGAATTCGAATATTTCATCCTGCAAAAACAAACAAAGCGACCATTTCAGCCAACTACTAGAAACGATATTAAGTAGCTTCAGCGGATATTCTAAACGACCACAACACATAAATTAAATTAATGAGTTTTGTTTTATTTGTATTTTTGATTGAGTAGGAAAGGCCACGTATCTGTCAGTGATCTGTTCACCAGAATCAAAACAAAACCCCAAACTGCGGTGAATTAAATATTTCTTTATAAGGATGAACCAAATAGAATTAAAGCTGTTTTACGATTGAAAGGATAATGGAAAAAATCAGTTCTGAATCTACTCGAGCTGTCAACCTTGCATGTGGTAAATGCAGGAGTTCGGATATAATTTTATATTTAAACTTTGGCCGATTGGTGAATAATGGTGTCTTCTGTAATGGGAACATGAGCCCAAGCGTGACGACCGAATTCTACCTTGTCTCACTGGAAGGACCAAAAAGCGCCATCGATACAGAAACTTAATTTTGTCTACTTGGCTTTACCACTGTTCATTTTGTGTTCTCTGGGTTGAGAGTGACTGAGAAGTCTTGGAACTGATATTCCGGAGCTTAAAAGTATTAAATTTATTCTTGAACTAGGAATAGCATCGCGGAATATGGATAAGACTAATTTCAGTGACTCAATACAATATCGCTTGCTCTTGAATTTTGAATCGGCTGGATGGACTTTGGACATTGTTGCATCCTTTTGAATCGATGTACTCCTTCCCTGTACGATGTTGTAATATTGTATGTATGATATTGTAAATATATGGTGGGGTTGCCAAAATTTTGCAGGGACTGCGTAGTGCAATAAATAAAAGAATGTATATAACAGTAATCAGTTCTCTGTACTCTTTTGGTTCAGATATTTTTCTATATTTGTGCTAACTTTCTTTGTAAAAAAACGGAGAAAACCATTACCGAATGTTATAAAAATGTATACTGTGTGCATTTCTGAATGAATTCTGGCTGCCAAAAAACAAACCAATGGTCCACACAACGTTTTCGATACTTGTACTGAACGAATGAAAACGCACTATTAACGAATTCTTCAAGTCATTCAGAACCATATGGCCTATTTCGCCATCGGATCCTGAATGTAATCGATATGGTTACACTTACCTGGCACACTCAGATTCAGAGTGGTAAAACTGTATTCTGCTTCGGTCGTTCCTGCTTCGCTGTGCGCGCTCACACGCAGGGTATATTCTCTCCCAGGAGCAAGCTGACGGATATCCATACGCTGCTGATGGAAGGATACATGCTCGTTGATCACTTTCCACTCTCTCTGAAATTTAGTGCGCAAGTGGACTGTGAAAAATGAAACTGGACAACCCCCAGACTGCCACGTGCTGAGGTGTAAGGTAACTGCGGTGGAATTTACGGACAGGAAACTGTCCCTCTGAGGTGACACAGGAGCTGAAAATAAAAAGAAAGACATAAAGTGAAAAATGCAAGGATTTTTATGCGCTGCTTTCAATAGGTCATTGAAAATCACAAAAATGTCTAAGTATCTCAGTGTCCAGATTATTAGGTGCATTACAAAGTCGCATACAAATGGGGTTGATACGTCCTTTGATTTGGCACATGAGTAAAAGAGACATCACAAACCACTTCCATCAACTGTATAGGAATTGAAAGACGTAGTCCAATAATCATGTATCAGTTGAGTATACCAACAGAATTTTCATGGATTCATGCCAAAAGGAAGCACTGACGTGTTGCTATAAAATAAAATGGTCCAAAATGATATTTCATAAGTGTACTTATTAAAGTAGGCACTGAGTGTATTTTAAAATACAGTTAGGGTTTTAATAATCCTTGTTTTTAGGGGGGGGGATCTCACTATTTCAATCATTAGCAGTTAGGGTTTAAAGCATGAGACGTATAAGGCGATATCTATGTGTTCTCTTTCGGTTTTGGGTGTTCATAATATGCACTGTTCTTAATTTCGAAATTAAGTTAGCATGTGATATTTAACTGAAGTTTTTATTGTCGGAGATTAAATGTTTAATACATAATTTAATTAATACAGAATTTCACTTATATGACATACGTGTAATCTTTCCATGTTTTAATATTTATTTATTTATATTTCAATTACATAAATATTAAAATATGGAAAGATTGCATCCCCTGACTAATGAGCATATAAAAAATTGCGTGTACGTGGGAGAAGCGCTGCGCAAATTGAGGATTGTAAGGTCCTCCTATGTGGATTTACCGCTTTAAAGGGGATGGTGTTGTTAGAGTCAACAGGAAACTAAGCGTATATTTATTCTGTTGGTAACTTGGACAAATAAACATGTACTGAACGACTTGGCCAAATTTGTCGAAATTCAAAGAGAGGTTGAAGAGGGAGATGTCAAAGTATAGAAGAATTATTTTTTATGCCACTGCTTGAAGGTAGCTGTAAGAAGTTTAGAAGCTGTAATGCCAAAGGAGGTAGAAGAAAAATTTGGTTTTAGGAGAAAAAGATGAACAATTGACCTTAGCTTGACAAAGGAAACTCATGAAGAGTCTGAGAAGATGTATGGAAATGAATTATACGGGCCGACCGGGCTAGCCGAGTGGGTAAAGTACCTGCCCGGCAACCCAAAGGTCGCGGGTTCGATTCCCGCCTCGGGCTTGGATCAAAGTACTGCAAAAACCTTGGGAGGTGCAATATGGCCACAGAAGCCGATGCGCCAACAACTACCAAATCAAAAAAAAAAATCGAATTATACGTGGTGTTCTTGGATATTCAAAAGGCATTCAATAGAGCAAACAGAGAAGCATGTCAGGAATTGATATCTCCCACAAGACACTAAGCTCTGCATAGAAGGGAGTAAAGATCAGGAAAAATAGAATTGAAAATGGTACCATCAGACTCGGTGATGAAAACATAAACAAAATAACTGGTACAAGGTTAAAATGGTACGGATATATGAAAACGTCCCTTAAGAAAACCTTTTAAAAGAGAATTCAGGAAAAGAAACCGAGAAAAAGATGGTGAGAACAAATGCATAACGCTGGATGGGACTGAAAGTTAGTCGAAGAGGAAGAAAGCCTGGCAAGTCAATTAAATGGAGGTAGTTGACTTAATTGATCTAAACAGTGGATGGATAATGAATGAAGAGATGAGTTAAATAAATGTTTATATTTCTTCTTGCTAAAGCCATTCAACTGTATTTTTCTTCCTAATAGTCTACAGAAATGGATGGCGGGCAGCATATAGTGGAATCTCTTTTTAAAAATATCGTACAATATCAATCATACTCTAGACCCCAATCTGGATAACCCATAAAACCAAACAGTATTGATTTGACCGAAAGTGTCGGCACACCTGATGTGTTATGAAACTTAATTTAATCGTATGTTATATCAGTAATGTGCATTTGTGAAATTCGTTTATTATTAAGGGTTTACATTTAGCTTAGAGGTTTAATAACCAGTGAATTCATAATGCAGATCTACATTGAATTGAATATTCTAACAGCATCCAACTACTTCATTAACGTAATTTCATGTTGGTTATTGATAGTACAATGTGTTGAAAATACAAGGTCTACTCAGAGAGTATTTGAATTATGCTTGTTGTTGAATGTTGAGGCCACAAAGCATGTCCGAGCCGTGCATCCACATAGTGATCTTTTTACTCGCTTAAGGCAATCTGTTATAGTCAGCCGATAACGAAAAGATCTGTTTTTGCATCTTTTCGTATTTCAGGATGAAATCAGAGTGTATTAAACAGTGTGTGTTATTTTTTTGCCTTAAAATCAGAAAAACAGCAAGAGAAATCCTCGACTTCTTAAAATGGGTAATGGGGACTTTGCAGTGAGCTAAACACATTTTTGGCAGGTACTGTCCTTTCAAAGAGGAGAGGCTGAATAATCAAAATGGTACTGCCCTCTCAGAATGCTACTCACAAACCTCTCAGGTCTAAAGAATATGCTTTCAAGTCTACAGTTCTTCAACATCCTTGAAATAAACTCCGGTAGCTTTGTCGATGATAGGTCTTACAGATGACGGATACTTGAAGAAATCTACTGTAAACCCTCCCTCCCTATAAGCCTAACGAGCACCGTGCTCTGTCTGCTCTGCTGTTCACACAATTCTAAAGAGAACAAAGAACAGTAACAAATTGTATATAGTCTATTTTATTATAAAAAACACTGCATAATAGTACCAACAGTGGTCCTGGCACTATGCGTATGTTAATTGTTATATATTATTGATGTTCTGTATACTTTTGTAATTTAATGTCTTTGTGCGTACTTTATGTAATGTGTGACTTTTTGTTATTTGATCTGTTGTTCGTGTACATCCCTCTAATCAGCAGGCTTTTCACGGGGTGAACTAATACTTAATAAAGCATATTTTAATAATAATTAATAATAATAATTAATAATAATAATAATTAATAATAATAATTAATGATAATAATTAATAATAATAATTATTATTATCATTAATAATAATACAATACAATACAATTTTATTTATCAAGAGAATTCGTTTACAATAAATAATAATAGCCCCTCAAAAATAAAACATTGTTCAAATGGAAATTGGATTTTACAATTTAGCTATTCTACTCATAGATGGCAGCACAATCCAATGCTGTAAGTTTAAAGTCGATTTGATTATCGAGCGCGAGGAGTATGGACTTCACTAACTTTAACCGTTATCTCCCCATATTAAACAGCGTGTTATCTTCATTTCTAAAACGTTTGGCAATAAAAGAGAACGCGAGCTACAACCAAAATGGATGCTTAAAAAACACTCTCGCGCTGCAAAACAAATTGAACAGGCGACTTTTGTTTTTATTAAATACAAGTGTTTTCTGCTATTATTAAATGAAAATTGTTAAGAAAAGAACGGCCCAAATTAATGAAAATAGCGTTATTACAGTCATCATACTGTAATGATTAGTTGTGGCTAGAGTATATTTCTTTATGGTGTGCCATTACCTGCACCTTTAGTGCGAACTGAAATGGGATCACTCGGTTCTCCAGTACCAAGACTGTTCGAAGCCGTCATGTAGAGCCTGTAACGCGTTCCGCATCTTAGGTTTTCAAGGGTGAAATGATCTGTTGTCGTAGAGAGCTTCTTTTGTTGCCACTCTCCATCTTCAGCTTTATAGTAGATAATATATTCTGAAAGAAATAACCATAAAAATACTTAATTTTTCTAGCATTTATTTTCTGTTAAGAATATAAGATCTAGTTGAATTATAATTTAATTTTAAATGGAAATTAGAAGAATAAAAATCAGAGTTATTCGTCATTATTATTCATTCAAAATAGTCTGAAATATTTTTCTGACACTGCTGTATTAGAAAATTAGATGCTTTCGATGTTAGGTTGGTAGATTTTTTTTTTTTTTTCGTATTGTTACATACACTAAGCGAAATGGAAAATGTAAACCATCTTACACTACCTTTTATTGCGGGGTCATCCTGATGCCGCTCCCACTGTACAGTTATTGAGGAAGATGTAGTAGAAGTTGGAGCTAACACGGGCGATGTAGGTGGCGCTGAAAAAAGAAAATTATACATAATCAGTTTTAAATAAATTTTGTTTTATTATTTGTGCAAGTGTATTTATCCTGGCTTTCTTAGCGAATAATACAACTTGCAGAAGATAAAGAAAATCGGTCACAATCTAAATACCAAGTAATTTTAAAGACAGTTCCAAAAATATATATTTTTAGACTGTTCTCCCTCAATCTATAATAATTCCTGATATAATTAAAACACGGATTTCTTGACAAAAAGCATTTGAACTAATACCATTTCTATACGGCAAGATGTATTAAAGAACAGTTTGTTAAATTGTACACTATGTAGAACAATTTAAACCTACCCAAAGTTCCCTCTTTGAAAACTGATTTTAGTATATTCTGAATTCAAATGTTTGGCAGCATCAAAGTGCTCTTACAAAGCATCCTAAAAGCAATTGTTTGATCACTGTCAGGATGGCTTTGTGTCCCTGTCAAACAGTTTTGTCAACTAACGATACCATAACTTGAGCTTGCGCAATAGGCCTATTGTTCATTTAATTGCGTATGAAACTGTCATTAATCTCTGTCTACTGCAAATCATTAAACAGCATGCCTCGTGTATGAGCTAACATTGATGTAATATTTAACAAAAGTTTACAGAGTTGGCTTACCCGCTTCAAGTGTTTGAGCAAACACTTCGTCAGATCGTGGTCCAGCTCCCATGTTGTTATATGCCTGTACAATCACCACATACTTCGTAAGTCTTCTAAGGTTTGTTAAGTAGCTCATCTCATCATCTTCGTCGTTCAAACCGTCTGTAGCTTCGATATTTTTATACTGATAGGGTTCTTCGGATCCGGCAATCTTGTAGCCGATATAGTATCCTTGGATTGTTCCGTATTGAAGTGTTTTCCTGGGAGCCTGGAAGAAATTTTCAAGTAAGGTCGATATATGGATTGTTATCGGCTTAATTAATTAAAACAACTCGCCAAGTGTTTAATGGATAACTTCGTTATGCATTATTGAGTTAAGATTACCTTCCACGTAACTTTCAGAGACTGTGAGCCAGTAGCTTGTACCTTCACATCAAGAGGTGGTCCTCCTGGAACTAAAAACAAGGGCGTCAAATATTTTAGTGACTGATCGATATTAATTTTTGAATTTTCCATTTAAAAATTTAGTGTAGAACGGGTAAAATGTTCAGCGAATAATCAAAGACCAAACTTTAAAAGTTTATTCCAGAAACAGGCGCGTTCCATAATTCGAAATTCTCTAAAAGTTTAAAAATCTGCAATTATGCATATAATCTGTGTTATGCATATTATAAGAAGAATGGGATTATTATACTAGTTCTTAGATTAATATGTACATAGCAACTAATGTGTAACATTCCTAAATCGTTAATTAGTGAGACCTGGCATAAACCCCTGGAATGCCGTTGCATAATTCATTCGATCTCAAGCTAAATTTTACAGATTTGTAATATATAAATCTACTTAAATAATACTGTATTACTTGATAGGATTATCTTATTAGACACACTCACACACTGAAGTACACTTCGAAGCACCTATCTTCCTAAGTAATATGCCATCCGCGAAGAAACCAAAAAGGGTTCGATTCCGGCAAGTTGAGGACTGTGTGTTGTCCATATTTTGTTCATCAGTTATCCCGACCAAGCAGTGAACAATCACTGATGCCAAAATGAAAAGCATTAAACCGCTGAAAGAACCTTCTGAGGGGGAGGGCACGGCACATGTTACTTCTATCAAATTACCGATTTAAAATTGTAAAACTGCACCATCGAAGCTTTTAACAAAGACGATTGTGTTTCTCAGCCATAACTGTCTTGGGTCTGCTGGCGTTGAATCTGTTGGAGGAAAGTCTGTTATTCGATAAAACTATTGGTTTATGGTAATAATGATGCATATAAGGTTGGTTAATTCCACGCGACATTGAGATGTCGTAGTTCAACCAAGTGTCTTGCCAATGTACTTAAAAGGTTATCAGTCTTAAGACAGTTATCGTTATGAAAGATGATATTCATTATCGAATGCTTTCATGGCGCAATTTTAGAATTTAAAATAAATCAGTGATTGAATAGAAGTAACACTTAAGAATTTTAAGGTTGACACCTTCTGTCAGTGGTTGGCAACCCATATTAACGTTGATAAGTTTGCGGAGAAAGTCGAAATGTACTTTTTCCGTTTCTGTTGGAGTTAAAGTTGAAGACATCTCGCATGCCTGCATAGCCTTCGGCGTGCTGTGTCCTAATAACCAAGGAATTTTATGATTCTGCTTTACGATAACTTCAACTATTGTTGAGAGATGACAGTTGTAGATAACTGATGCATAATCTAGAGTGGATATTATGAATTATGAGTAGATGTATGCGTTCTGTCTAATGAATTTGGATCCATCACTTCTAATAAATCCTTCATTCTGTATCATATGTATCCACTATTAAATGTTTGTTCCTCCTGTGCGCCAATAAATCTTACTGCAGAAGACACTTGCTTTGTTTCCTTTTAAAGGCAAATTGTACATTATACGAATGCCTTCTTGCGTATCACTTTCCGTTCCAAAAACTACTTTGGAGAGCAGTATTTATTACTAAAAAGAATAAATGGTTAGTACGCCATGTTCAGGATCATGATACTTAATTGTCATGAACAATAGCAATTCACTTGGTTCATTGTCAATGAACACGGCACAACACGGATAAGTTAATGGAATTGGAACGATTTCAAAGAACCCAATCAGACTTTTATAAAGGTACACTATGCCCATCATAACACTTGCTTTTGTGTGTCTCTCTCTAGCGTAATGTTTGACATTGCACGTTGTTTTTCCAACCTCCTTTTGTAAATTACTTCATTGGTGAAGTGCAGCCACATGTGACTTCTTTGATTGGAAAGCCCCATCGAAAAAAAAAGTATATATAACCAGAAATACCAAAGGTTCTTTCTATTCCTTTTACCTGTTTCAGAGGAATTGCAGCTGCTAATTTTAGAAGCAGAGGAAACTGCACCAACCTATTATTTGCTGCATTTCTTTTATCAAAGGAATTTTTCACAAGTGACTTCCACTGAACATGATTTGTTAGTCCCGTGCTTCCCAACGCAGAGCTAATTACAGTGGTGTTAGCGTGCTTTGTATTCCATTAACTGTTTGAAGAGATAATTTACACCAACAATAGAGCTTTAATTTAAAAACAAATTAGTTAACATCAAACTTCAGAATTCTGATGCCAGTAAAATTACGCATTCTTATATTTTATATAACTAAGGTATTCACTTAAGAAATGTGCGTGTTAAGAGTGTCTCTTAAGAGAGAGAGATTAATTTAACAGAGATAGTACCTTCTTCATCGGTTGTAGTAGTCAGAGAATCGCTAGGTTCGCTTTCGCCCAGTGCGTTGTATGCCACCACCCTGAAATGGTAACTGCTGGAAGGAAATAAGCCACGGATGATTGCCGATGTTTCAGAGCCCGATATAATGGCGTCCGACATGTCTTCTTCCCAACTGGCTGGAACAGATATGAGCCTCGGTTATTTAACAGAAATGTACAAGTACTAATTAAAATAAAGAGCATAAATGCATCGCAAAGATGTGCTTAAAGCAACATGTCCTAAACAGAAATAAGGGGAGAAACAGAGAACTACAGAATAACATTTTAACAATAAGCTTAAGTACGGATTAATTAAAAGCGTGTGAGTGGAAAGCTACTGGATGATAATAGACTCAGAACGGTAGACGTTAGTTTAGAGATCCCCCTCTTACGACATGACGTCAGTAGTTTGAGAAAGGCGTGTTGGAACAGTTTATTTCTTGATGGTATTCTCTGAGAAGAAAAGGCATCATTTAAATATATGATTACAGGAAAATGCAATTCTCCTATAATCAAGAGAATGTTTATTCGCCATTTAACGGAACTAATTTTAAATAACAGAATGAACGTTCAGTAATACGTGTGCTTATTTTTCATCGTACGAATTATTTTATAAATCTGTGGCACTGTTCCTCTGTGTTATGTATATTGTAAAGTTGATTGATTGATTGTTATAGGGTTTTAGGGGCATCAGCAAATTTGAATATATTGGGCTGTGCGTAATAAAATTTCTGTAAGTTTTCTGTGGTCTGTTTGCTAGAGTTTCTGGGAGAAAAAAGCCATCTCGCCTGAGACCGAATAACTCAGCCATGGTGTGAAAAAACCCATAAGAATTCCTCAGGTCTTTCCCACTCGGTGTTGGGAGAACGGTGATTCTATCAACTGTGCCACGATAGAGTGTTGTCAAAAATCATTAGCACATTGTACAGCAACACAAAAACAGGCCTATATATATTAAAGCATATTTTTTCCATAGAAACTAGACATGTCCCATTACTTCTCTACAAAATGACTAGAATGATTCACGCATTTCTAACAGTGGTAACCCAAATTGAAATAGTAGTAGTAGTAGTAGTAGTAGTGGCACATGATGCAAGAAAGCAAGTGTAGGAGCTTATGCAGCATCAGCCAA